>NC_064912.1:6840044-7475019 GCF_929443795.1 Astur gentilis
ACACTTTCAAATTACTGAATAAAATGTACAGCACAGATAATGAAGTTCTGAGAACCTTTCACTGTATCACTTTTTTTTTTTTTGACACAAGTAACATAAGCTATTTGCAATAACTATTTTCTGCTCCAAGATTAGGATTTATGTAGTTTGCCTGTTACAATGCAGTAAGTAAACGGACCAGCCAATATGCAAATGCTGCAGTAAGAACCTGTTTTTTTATGCTCAAGTCCCACGCGTGTGGAGTTGTGCAAATCAAATCCAGACTTCAGTTTCACAAGATAACATGTCACATGTGAGTGACCTTGAAAGTAGAGCTGGCATAGGTGTTTACGTACTGTGGCATCTATCACGATGATCCAGATTACCATGAAATTTCAGCAAAGGCCCACACAAAATGGGTTAAGACTGTTTTAAATTAAACCTAAAATCTTCTAGTTGAAAGGAACCACAGTTAACTTCAGCTGGAAGGCTCTATGAGGACTGGCGTTGAGTTCTTTTAATTTCCTCGTGTTCTCGTGCTTTGCTTCTGCTGTCAAGAAGCTGACCTTTGTCTGGGCAATCCTGCCGTTCCCATGACACGGCAGGGAAGGTGGCCTGGGGCAGGGCGACTGTGCGAAGAGTAAGGATGGGAAATTTGTCTGCAAATGGTGTCATTAAGAGAAAGAAAAGCACTGAGGAGGTGTTGCAGGGAAGGACAATGGCAATAACATTTCTGGGTTGCTGGTGGGTCCTGTAGGCAGAGCCCCGCCACTATGTGGACAGTCAACGCTGGAAGCGCAATAGCAGTCAGAGGAGTGAGCAAGCTGGCACTTAAATCAATATTTTGCTTTTAATATTTGATGTTGTATGAGGCTAGTGATAGCTCTTCACAAACCTTGTAGGGCAATATAGTTGAAACTGGAGAATGTATGTATGTATATATTTGCTGTTTTATGGCTTCCTTTTCCATATGATGCCAGCGTGTGAACACAGCAGGTAGTGGGCTGCCTCTTCCTCACTCACTCCTGGCTGCAGGGCAGTTGGAGGCAGTGGGACAGCTTCCAGGAAGGGGAAAGGAAGAAGACTCTCTTCTACAGTTTCAGCTTTCAAAAAGTGCTTGTTCAGAAACAGGACTATAGATATCTGCCAAAAAAGAAGTTAATTTTTGCAAAGCTTCTTGCAATGTGGAAAGCAGAGCCAGGAAAGCTGGCTAAGTGTCAGCAAATCGCGCACAGCATTTGGTTGGATACAGCACAGAGATGCTGAGGTGACGATTCCTTTGCAGATTGTCTGCACTAATATGTTTTGGAAGAGTTATGTGCAATACAAAGCGAATTTGAACCTCAAATAAGCCAAAGTTTACAGAAGTGTCTGCAACTCTGCAAATGAGCAGTGCTAAAACTCAAGAAATGGGGAATATGTTTATAGAAGTGTATAAACTGTGGAAAAACACAGAGCAGCAATTTTTATTTATCTGCATTTTATATAATTGACCCCTCTGTACCTGGGTTTTCTGTTCCTTACACCTCCTCTGCTCCCAGTTAAACATTGCCATCTAGGTGAACCAGTGGCTCAGCTGTAGAGTAATTTTTGTGAGTACCATGGGACTTCAACTGCTCCATATATTGTTGTTATAAAACTTTAAATGGTAAATCACTGCAATGATAAAGACTCTGTAAAAAGCCATATAATAAGCACAGCTTTCAATTATTTACCATACTACTAAAAAAATCTTTTAAAATGTCTCTGGAACCAGCTATAAAAGTTTGTGGTACTAATTTAATGATGTGATAAAATCTGTAATATATATTTTGGGTTGTAGAGGAAATACTGAATATGGACAGACTTGGTGCAGGGTATTTTTTAATGCCTGCTGGTCTTGGACCTGTATATCGTGTACTGAATTATAAAAAAATCAGGACTTCAGAACAGTGTTAACACTTATACTTTTTTTATGTGGCAAAGGCAATATAGTAGATACTGCGTCACTGTGAATATGGAGTTATGCTTTCACTGCAAAAGAAACCTGCTGCATCAGAAGTAGAACAATATAATCTTGAAAGCTAGCACTAGTTCCTAGGCTTCATTATCTCTACTTACATTAGAGAAAGGTGGTTGCTGTGGGGGTGAGGCAAACCTCCTTTTGTCCAGTGACTTGTAATGACATTGGGCTTTCATCCAATGACTCAGAACTGAGTAAACATATCGCAGTGACTACAGATTGTCTCCTCCTGTCTTCCAGACCCCATTATGACTTTCTGAGAAAGGTTGGCACTAGGTTGTGTCTCCTGAAAAGACAGCTACTGATTTCGGGTTCTCTTTCGACCAGTGACTCCTTAGCTAGAACCTGGGCATCGTGGTCTTCTGCAGGTCCCTTGGGTGCCCACGGAGGCCTGTGGGTTTGATGGAGCTGCGAAGTACACGGAGCTCAGAGACATCTTGTGCTGCTTCAGTCATGTACAAAGACAGGGAGGACTGAGCAGTTCACACACTGGCTCTGGCCACAGACCTGGACTGTGGTGGTTTCCCAGCAACTGGGGTTTGTTAGAGCTCATTTGCTGCATGACTGTAGTGCAAGGGAGTCTCAGAGATTCCTCCCTGAATGTAGAATTTTGTAATTATTTCGTAATCATATAAAAATCTATTTTGAAGTGTGTTTAGTAGTGTCCAAGGATTTGTGTCCTGAACATTTCACAGGACGATGGAGTAAAGGTCTGTCTTTCAGTTTAGAAATTAGTATATGGCAAGATGATACAGGATTTCTTCATTCGCATTCAGTTGGTCTGCAACTGGGATGATATCTTGTAATATACAGTCACCATACAACTCTGAAAATAACTCATGCTAGCTGTGGTTGTGCCTCAAGATGCCATGTAACTTAAAGGATAATTAGGGCTAAAATTCCAGTGGAAGATGAAAGTTGCAATAATGTCACCTCATACTTGTAGAGCAGCTTTCATCTTAGAGTCTTCCAGCTTGCTTAGAGAACTATGCTCGCAAATATGACCATTGTTCTGCTGGGAATAGGCAGTCAGGTTTGCAGTTGCAAAACTGTATCTTTCTGTAAATGGAAGATTTCAAAGTATTGCTAAGGGGACTAATCTCCATTTTCTCATGTAAATATTTCGTTTAATGAATTATGGTACATATTTAAAGCAGATGTAATTATCAACCTTCATAATAAAATACCTATGTATTTGCTTGCTGTCACAATGATACTTATTTCCTGCTACCTATTAAAAAAAAAACCCAACAAGGAATTAATGAGTGACAGCATAGTCCATTGACTTCTGGTGAATCTTGTGCTCTGAGTCAGCTGGAAAGGGATTTGTTTTAGCTAATTTTCTCTAAGTTAGGTTCCTTTTGTAACTGAGGAAGAAGTAGGCAGTTCTAGGGTGTTAGTCATTTCCTTAGGTAGACATTTGACACCGACCAGATAATGTTGTCCATGTGCCAGTTTCATTCAATTGGCCGTGAAGAGAGTCAGAAGACAACTGGGTGAGAAAGTAAAAAATGAATCCTACTAGTATAATCCTGCTAGATACTTCAATATATCAATATACATAGCTATATGTTTTGAAGATGAATGGGCTACTATTGGGAGTACAAATTCTGTGGAGACTTCAAATAGAGTGAACTTTATTCATGTGAGAGCAAAGAGTTCTGCAAGAGTGAATATACTTCCTTATTTGTTTGTCTTCTGTACACACGAGCTTCTTGGCATGGTTTGATTGGTTCCAAACCCATGTTTCAAGTGGCTCAGGATAGAAGGCAGAAGCATTTCATAGCACAGACCAGCATTCGTTCTTTGCGAATAGGAACAGATACTCAAGAGCTATAGCCCACTTGTGGTTTTGGTAACAGACGGCCTCTCTTATTTTCACATACTGACAGTGACTGCGACTTGATCTATGACTGTACAGTATAATTTTCATCTGATCCAGTTCCCATATAAAAAAATGAAAGAACCTCTAGTTGCACTTTACCATGCCACTGTGTTTTGTGAATAGTAGAAAAGATACCGGCAAATCAGACGGATCTGGAATTTTAGCTGGGCTCTGAATGCTGCACACAGGATGAGAGCTGGAGGCAGGATTTTATTCCTGACTGTATCTGACATATAGAACTGGCTGTCCTCCACAGCTACTGCTCCTCACATTGTGCCTGTTTCTTGGAAATGTTCCTGTTCAGACTCGTTCTGAGCAACTGAGGAGATGGACTGCAAAGTAGGTTTTTATTTCAAACATTTGAAGCATTTATCCGCGGTCACATTTCAGAACAGACAACAAGTGTAATGGAATTTCAGTGTGATGCCAATAAAATAGGCAGCAGGGCAGCAGATGAAAGCAAAGCTTTAGGTTGTATATGGGTCTTCAGGTGGCTGTTTCCCAACCACTGGCAGTAAGGGAGTCCTCTCTGCCCTTGGCAGTCAGCCATTTCATTAGTGGTATTTAAAGGTCTACTAAGTGCTCTACCCTTATCTGTGCAAGATACTGCTTTGGAGGCCCTGCTTCCTACATGATGAATTCTACAATTAATTTCTAATGTATTTATTGGTTAGTTTGCTTGTATGTCCTGAAAGGGGGAAATACTTCTGAGAGCTCTTGTGGTTTTCTCTGGTGCAAGAGCAGCTGCTTCTTGCTAATTTCTTTGTGACAATTTGACCTTTTAAGGTGGTGGAACACTTAAAGTACAAGATATTTATTTAAAACTTCCACTTTTTTGTTTAAAGATCTACAAAGCAAGAAAAAGTGGATTTTTCTAGGGCAGGCTAGAGATACTGAAGTCTTCTGGATTCTGGAGATTCCAGGCAGCATTAATTGAGGTTAACACTTATTTTTTCCTGCTTCTGTTACACTATCTGAGATGCATTTGTCAGCATAGCTCCACTGAAATCAGTGACAGCCTGTTGATTTGCACCAAGAACTCCAAGTTACTCCACCAAGCAAGTTATCGTGATTTCAGCGTTAGCAAAATGTGAAGTTACAATACGTCCAACGCTAGTATTGAACATGGATGTCAAAAGCATGCAGTTCTTTTTAAAAGAGTTATTATACTATTGATAATGATTCCTACTTCACTTAAAGTAATTGCTTTTAAATAACACTTTGTGCTGTGTAGAAATAACCTTGATTTTTGCAAGAATTTTTTTTGCCAGATTTTGCTCAGAAAAAATCAAAACAAAACAATAAACACCATCCACTTGAATATCTCTTGGATGAGCTGAGTATTGACCAGTGTAACCAAACTGTACCAGAAACAAAATGTTTCAGTCTCCAATTTACTAGTGAGCACTTATGAAGAAAGATTTAAAAGGGCTTGAAAGAGGCCTCTTCATTTTTAAAGGCTGCAAACATGTCTAAATGCACACAGCATTATTGATATATAGACTCTCTCTCTCTTTGCCCTTTTCCCTACACCTTGGCTGTAGCTTTTAATTTACATTACCCAATAACATGCCTCCACAAAGCTGGGCAACAGGTTATCGTTACCGTGTAGCACCAGCCCCAGAGCAAAGCATGCTCCATTCAGTGCTAATAGCAGCAACAGCAGGATGGCTGGTGTGGTGCTTGACTGGGTCCCAAGCAAAGTGATATGCTTACCCTGGGAAGAGCCTTATGGGGGACCCACCTGCTGCAATGCAGAGGATGCCGGGGAAAGGACATTCTTCTGGAGACCACATTGCTTTTCTTTTTCTGGCTGGCTACTGACAAGTTTTCCCTTTTGAATGTTTTTATTTTTCCCCAAAATAACCTTTACTGATAGAGGTGATGTATACTATGAGATATAGACTGTGCAAATATATCTTTGTGTATGTCAGCCTGTCTCAACATCCTTTGTGCAAAACATATTACTGCATAGATTAGAGTTCACATCATCCAGAACTGATGTGTGAGGCTTTATACGTAGAAATAAATGTCAACCATAGCTTTCAATTCTCCTTCTTCAGCTCTTTGACAATATTACTTGTCAAGAGCTAGAGAATCAGTTTTATTATTCAATAAACCCCAATTTAAACTAGGTCTTTGCTCTACTACTATACATTTCTGTAAGCTAGAGAAAACCTCCATCAGAGATGGAACAAGATTCCAGGGAAGCAGCTGCCAAACAGGAGACAAAAGCTGTCCCTGAGTGGCATCATGAAAATTTGAAGAGGTTTTCACGTCTGAAACACTGTGGTGCAACTGCCATTTGTAATAAATTGTAATAACCTCCTTCTTTATTTGTCACAAGCAAGAACGGATTTGCTCTTGGCCATAATTAAGTCCTGGTTCAGGAAGTGATCTTCTTAATTTATTCATCATGAAGTATGCAAGACACATGCCATATGAGATGAAATGACCAAAATGAATCCTCTCCCCCTGCCCCAACAGAAATGTATGTGATACCATATTGCAGGAAAAATCTGTACACACACTCCAGAAACAATAGATACATAGCCTTAGAGTCCAGATGGCTTATATGTTATTAAAAAAAGTGCTCAATTAACTGAGTTTCCCACTTAAATAAATGCTAGAGGGCAACACCAATATTATATACACTTCTCTCTCTTTCATTTCTCTATTACCTAAACAGTGGTTTAAATAGTGTAGCTATTACAGATAACAAAGACTGAGTTTTATAATAAGAATGCAGCAAGTACTTTGTTATACAGCGGGGAACTGCAGCAAATCAGTCATGCAAAAAAAGGCCTCTGAAGGTGAAAATACAATGGAGTTGGTTTCACTTTTCATCTTTAACCTTGGCAGGAGCTGTTGGCTTTGGAATCTTTTGAAGCACCATGGGATGGTCCTTGTTAATTCTAGCCCCTAAATTTTCAGAATACTGGTGAAGTAGAATGAAAAATGAAAATGAACACAAAAGAACCCTAAAAGGGATTATAAACAGATCATAGGCCAATTCCATCTTCAGAAGAGCACCTTTAATAATGTGTCTAAACTGGAAGCTGAATAGGTTGATTAATGAATGTAGAACCATTTCTTACTAAATCTGTGTCTAGATGAGCATTTATTTTAAACAATCTGGGCTTGATTCTTACTTACATAAAGTGAATTTAGGACACTTTTGTCCTGCTGCAGGTCATTTACATCCAATTTAAGTCTTGAGACTAGAGCGAGCCTAAGAGAAAAGTCTTTCAACAGGGAATAAAAAGAACTATATTTTAAATGATAAAATGACTGCATTTCTGATGTGCACTCTATGTCAAAAAGAAATTGCATGTGTGCCAAAAGCTGAGCTGTGATTTGAAGGATACTAGTAGAAAAAGTGGAGTTAGGAGAATTTGTTCCTCCTTTCAGAAGTGGTTGGGAATGATATCTATTTGTGTGCTTTGCCTGTCTCTGTTCATACCTTGGTTTGAGCTCTGTTCAGATGATAGTGTGGTTCAGAATTTAGGCTGGAATGTAAGTAGAACTAGCTTTGTACTGGGTGGCCTGGCATATATAGTGTAGAAGAATTCTTCCATCAGAAATGGTATAAATCACATGAAAACCATCTCTTCTCACAAGAGTATTCCCATTTGGGGCTGGAATCTCTCCAGCTCTTAACTCTTCAGTGCTGATTTGAGTGAAGAGAACAAGAGGGAAACAAGTGAGGAGGAGGAGAAATGTATGGCTATATTATAGGACAAAGGAGTACTTGCAACACTTGACAGTATTCAAGAGGGAGAAAGGTTAATATTCTTAGCGCTTTTTGTGTAGACTCGCCGTACCTGAAGTAAGCCTTTTTCAAGCAGATCAAGGATAAAGGATGGATACTGAAGTTTAAATGCAATTTCTTACTGTGAATCTGGAAAAGTTTTAAATATACAGTTCTAATTTTGACCTGGCTACTTGTGGAATATGGTTATTCCTGTCTACGTGCTGTATTATTCCCAAGCAAATACAAACAATTCCAGCAAATATAACTACTTCCTCTGCTGTAAATCATGCAAAACTCCACATGCCAGCTGGTTCAATGTGGCCAGAAGCTACAGGCTTTCATTTACTCTTAACACAATTATATACTACTGACTTTCACTCTTCAAATTCTGTTGAAGGTCAGAGATGTGAAATCTGAGCACATGTGAAATCTGAGATGCTGTTGGTAGTAATGTTAAACATATTCTGAAGTAGGACGTGTACTATCTATTTTTAGCTGTAATCTTGGCTGAGTGGCAGAGTTAATGCACTGGTTAGAATTTGAATAATACATGAGACTTGTACTATGAGAACAATAATTTAGCTATAATCTGATGCATGAAGTAATGAGTGGTAATTTTCTCTTGAGATGCAGTAAATCACTATGTACCTTAGTAAACAAGTGTAAATGGTTTGGCAAGCACATGGTAGTCATAATGGACTCATTTAGCCTCTTGTTGAAATCACAAGAGTGATGGCAGGGCTACACTTGTCCCAGTGTCTTGCAGAAGATTTGCAGCTGGAAAGAAGAATGAAGCATCCACCAGTAAATAAAATGTGTTTATTTCAGAAAAGTAATTGAGAATATTTATTTCTGTACTTTAGGGAAAAATAGTTCCCCAGAGACAAAAAATATTGTGTTTGAAACAGATTCAGGTTTTACTAAAAATTGCTTGATTGCCTAAATTTTGTGTATTTTCCCTGGCTGTCAACCTTTCCTTCAGTGAAAGTAATGCCTTGCCTGTATTAATTTCTGATGTGTTGTCCTGACAAGAGAAAACTTAAAGCAAAATGTAATTTTGCAATGGTATACTTGCAAGATAGGCATTGAAAGGAGAACAGTAACAAACATCCCCTGTTTAACTGGCTAAACTCTAGTCTTGGGGTAAAGGGGTGGGTTCATCCCAAATCCACAATCTGCTCATTTTCTGCAGTGATGGCATCTGTAGAATGTGACTGAGGTCTGTGTACCTCAAGTGTCCTCTGATCTTCCAATACCCTAACACTTCTTATGTTTAGTGAAGGAATTAACAGACAGAGTTTTGGGGGTGATGTATAGTATATCCATATAGAATCATAGACAGTAATATGCAAGTCTTACAGCTCACAATATCTACATGATAGTTGCTTTGTATACCCCTGGCATAAGCTTCTCTGTAAACCAGAATTTCAAAGAAATTCAGTGTGTGTGATGGGTTTACTTTAACGTGTAATCTGCACTCTCTTGAAACTCTAATCTCAAATTCTCCATTACTGCCAAATTCCCGATACATTTAGAGGTTCTGCTTTCTGTTTTCCATGCTTCAGGCATCAATGCGCAAGGCACTGGTGGAAGGCTCAGCCAGCCCTGAATTGTCCCAAAGAGAGTGAGAAAGGAGAGCCTAAAGGTTTGTAGAAAAATAAATCTGTACAGTTAGGTCAATACATGCAGTTATTGCTAAAATCCTCCTGAGGTGTAAGCATTGAGCTCAGCTTTTTTCATGGCTCATTTAATGTTGCAATGATTGAGTAAAGGTGAAGTGAAAACATCCTTTGCTGGGAGTGGAAAAAAGAAGATTCCACTCCACTCGTCTTAACTTTTGGGTAAGAGAGACTAGATTTCTCCCTAATTGTAAAAAATAAGAGCAAATGTAGTGTTCAATTCAGTCAGGTCTATTGCTTCTGTCGCTATACTGCTGACTGACTTTACCCTTGCCACCACTTCCTTATGGCAGATTGTCAAATATTTTTATTTTACTATATGCACATTGTCTCAAACGTGTTATAAGATGATATAAATGTGACTGTTAAATCTGAGCTTGACTGAAATACAACTTCAAAATCTTTTGATCAAATTAAACAAATAGAAAAATGTTGTTCAAGTAGCATGACATTTTATTTGATCCCAGAAAAAAAATGTGCTTTGTTTTTGCTCTTTAATGGAACAGTATAAAAGAGGGGCAGTTCTAAATTTGCAGTAGAACACAGTCACAGCAGAAATTAGAAGCAAATTGCTTTCAGCATCCTTTTAGTGGACAGTGTTTTGTCAATGATAAAGGGGTAGTGTGATATGTAATAAAGAATAGACAATATTGACTTTGATTAATTGGGCTGGTTAACGTTCCAGAACCTGTGGTCTGTGATGTACATGAAACTATAATTGTGGTTTTCCTTGCTTGTGTTACCCTATTTTCCTTATTGTGGAATTTCTACAATGGTTTGCTATGGCAGTGCCATAAGGGCACGAGGAAGAATTGCAGCTCACAGAAAGCAAGTACGAAGTTCAAGCAATGAAGGAAACACTGTCATCTCAGTTTTATTCATCATCTGAATAAATTTAGACTGAAATTTGGTAAAAGCAGGTTTATTTGAAGATCTAGTTCTCTTCCCTTGTAGCAGCAAAAGTGCAAACCAAAGTCTAAGCTGATGTAAAGCAAGATGGTTCCATTGAAGTCAACAGAACAGTCCTACCTGAGAAGTTATCCCTGCTGATGAGTGTGCGCATATATATATATATATATATATATGAGTGCTCTCAGGCATGATTTTCTGAGACACTCCTGAGGTTGTATTTGGAGCTCACTTTGGTGACCCTGGGAGTTTCAGTGGAGATGCTAATTTCATCTCACGAAGTCTGTGCCCACCTCCAAGGTAGGGATGGACTCCCCCAGTGCCACCCAGGATTCTGAGAACACCCGCAGGCTTAGCAAGTCCACTTAAGTGTGGGCTTGAGGCCATACATCTTATCAGGACTGGAGCCAAATTACTTAATTATGGGTTAAGAGAAGTATGAATCTCTCATGGGTTTGAGTAGTGTCATTAATACAGTAGAGGCAAGTCTGATTTTGGCTAGAGACCTAGGCACTGCTGTACGAGTGGATGCATTACTCCTTATTTATTCTAACAGTAGGCTTTTAGTATTCTAATAGCATAGCACTTCTACAAGTAAGCGAGTTATTTTAGACCCCTCCTGCTGAACTCTTCTCCTCAAAACATAGCAAAAATTGTATCTTCCTCTTTCTTCTTTTTCCTTTTTCTTTTTTTTTTTTTTTTTTTGCCTCCAGTGTGGAGGAAAAAAGGTGTTTTAAAATGTAATGCCCTCATGTTGTCACCAAAATCAAAATGAAGGGAAAAACTGGAGTGAAAGATTTTTGCCCAGTTCAAAGTGGGATGGAAAGGGCCAAGGGCTGCCTGGAGCAGGAGTAGAGTAGATTTTCTGCATGTGAAAAGGTGAAGCCAAAGTTTGGTACTTTCTGCTCTCCAGAGCTATGAGAGAAACCTTATATTGAGACTTTGTTTGAAGAGGGTGATTATTTCCAAACCTTGGCCCCTCCATGAATTCATTAAGTGATACTTTCACAATTTGAGAAGTTTGGGAAAGTTACTGCTAATCAATAAATTCATTTGTTATGAATTATTCAGTTAGCTGTAGTGATGAGGATTGCGTTCCCCATGTGCTGGAAGAGGCCCTAGGAGTGGGGGGAAGCCCACAAAAGCCAGAAAACAGGAATGAGCTATGTCCTTGGCAAAGCAAGCATCTGTCCAAATCTCAAATTGGGAATGAGACATGAAAACAAAATAAAGCTCGCTGCTGATTTGGTCTGCATCCAGTGGAAGTTGCAAAGCCTTGGTTATCTTGGGTTTTATTCATTTGAAGTTGCCTTTATCTTCTTTTTTTTATTTTATTTTTTTAAGTGCCCAAGCTCAAGAACTGTTCCTCTGACCTCCCAGAATACAGTTTCTTATCTTTGACAACTACACTGTGTTCAGCTCATAGAAACTGAGCAAAACAAAACAAGTCTACCAGCTTTAAAATACGTGTATGGAAACAGCAAAATCTCCTTATCTGTAAGATTTCTTCAGTTTTTACTTGTAGTTTTAGAGCTTTTCTTTATTAAAGAGTTTTCTTTCACATAATGACACAACCAAACTGCAGTCAAGGAACTACCAGAGGAAAAAAAATTGCAGATAAGGAAACATCAGAGCTGTGTAACAAGAGGAGTTGCTTCTACTGCAGTGTTTTGCCTAACTTAAAAATTCAAGGTCAGAACGTGCATCTTGGCAAAATTCAGCCGTGCTTGTCCTGGAACAGCTGGATGGAGCTGCCTCTTTGCCAGATTTGGCAGTAGCTGCAAGAGGGAAACCTGCTGCCAAAGCACCTTGGAGCTGACAAGAGTAAAGCCCTGCTCCCAGCTGAGTGGCAGTTCAGTCCTGTCAGGTGTCAGAGGGACTGCGAGAGCAGGGCAAGCTCTGAATCTGCACAGGGTGATGTGAAGCTCAAGGGCACAAGAGGAAAAGCTGTGAGAGAATAGACAGGCAAAAAATCCAGGAGGAGGGAGGGATGGAAAGGGGATGCTGAGGTAGAGAGAAGAAAGCATTTAGAAACCAAGGAGAGTGTGTGAAGTAAAATAGAAAAATACCTGGACAAGAGTTTTGCATTGTTGGTGTAACCACATCTACACCTATACTACATTGACTCTGTTCCTTTTTGCTGCAAGACAGCAATGATGGAGATTAGACCATTTTTATCGCTCCACAGCAATAAAGTTTTGTTTGACCATGCAAAGGTACTTAAGTATAATTTATCCCTAGTGCAACGATATGTATTCAGTGGAGTTACACAGAGGAGAAGCTGGTGCGCAGTATTTATAGTGGAAGCAATTAGCACAATGTTTATAGCAGACTTCACTGTGGCTCATTTTTAATTATTTTACAATTTATGTGCCAGTTTAATTATATAGTGGAGATTAAGCTGTATAATGTGACATTGTTATGATACAGTCACTTGAGATTCTGGCTTTTTACAGCTTATGGGACCAAACATCATCTTCGGAGAGCTCCCGTTGTCATTAGAGCTGAGAATGTTTAGCATCTTCTAGGAGCATGCCAGCTTGTTATAGGATTTGCCCAGGACTGGCTGTCATTGAAAACAACACGATGATGACGTAATGATAAAACCTGATGTAACATGTTCTTCAAATCTATCTGTCTAGTTCTATATAAGTTTCAAGCAAACAAGTTGATGTGTTGTTTCCCCTCCCCCCTCCAATTGCACTATCTGCATACTGCAACCTAAACACAATCTTTTAGGATTCTCCATTAACCCACCCCCACTACGGTATCCAGCTGCTCTGTGCACCAGTTAAGAACATCTGCATGGAGGTCAAGAGTTGAGAGAGATTAAAGAACGAATCCATTAAGCTAAGAAAAAAGCTATTTCTCTAGTAGAACAGTTTCACTGGAAAAGATACCTTAGCTTTATTATATCTATGTAATTGGTTCCTAGAAAGAGTAAGGAAGAACAGAAGAAATTTTTGTCTTTATCTTTCTGATGTACAGTTCACTGTAGGGCCATCTCAGTGGTCAGTATGTCTTTCTTATGAGAGGGACTTTGAATGTCTAAGATACAGTTAATAGCTAATACGCTAGATTTAATTAGTGTCCTACTTTAGTGAGGAGTATTACTGAGCAGATTTAGAAAAGTTGAGTTTTTATCATTGTCCTGGTTTCAGCTGGGATAGAGTTAACTGTCTTCCTAGTAGCTGGTACAGTGCTATGTTTTGAGTTCAGTATGCGAAGAATGTTGATAACACTGATGTTTGCAGTTGGTGCTCAGTAGTGTTTAGACTAAAGTCAAGGATTTTTCAGCTTCTCATGCCCAGCCAGCGAGAAAGCTGGAGGGGCACAAGAAGTTGGCACAGGACACAGCCAGGGCAGCTGACCCAAACTGGCCAACGGTGTATTCCATACCATGGGACGTCCCATCTAGTTTTAGGAACTGGGAAGTGGGGGGGCAGGGAATCACCGCTCGGGGACTGGCGGGGTGTCGGTCGGCGGGTGGTGAGCAATTGCCCTGCGCATCATTTGTACATTCCAATCCTTTTATTAGTGCTGTTGTCATTTTATTAGTGTTATCATTATCATTATAGTTTCTTCTTTTCTGTTCTATTAAACCGTTCTTATCTCAACCCAGAAGTTTTACTTTTTTTCCCGATTTCCTTCTCCGTCCCACTGGATGGGGGGAGTGAGCGAGCGGCTGCGTGGTGCTTAGTTGCTGGCTGGGGTTAAACCACGACAATCATTGTTTTCCTACACTGGCACAGAGAAAGATTTCCTCTAGGAATGAGTAAATTAGCAAAGTGCTATCAAAGCTTACGGAGCTGAGCCAATCTAGTGCAGCTGATCTTTCTGTGGACCATTGTCTCTGAAATTCTGAACTAAACAATGGTGTTACCGGTAATTTCTCCTTGTCCCTTCCAAAGCAAGAATACATCTACTGGTTTGTGTTTCAAGACCTGTTTCTATCTGCCTTGATGCTGAGTCTCCAGCCCTGTTGGAATGGATATCAACACGATGTTCTTGACCCCCACTCCCTCACTGAAAGGGCCTGTTGGGACGTATTGCAGCTTACGCTGGGGTGGGAGCAGTGACCTGGGACCAAGCAGCAAGACACTTGCGTGGGCACACCAGGGCAGCCAGTATGGCTATATCTGTGTAGTGCTGCTCATTCTTGGAGTGTATCCCAAGGCAGGTGATCCTCTTAGTGGGAGGTAGATGAAGCTGGCTGGGCAGTCATTGATGCACAGTGAGTCATGGCCAGGAGAGATTCCTTTCTCTCCTGGAAAGAGAGCCATGGGTGCTGAAGGAAAGTGCCTACGTACAGCTGACGGCTTCTCTGGTGCTGCATACCAGGGACACAGGCTTGTGAGTGGTGAAGGGACTTTACTGGCTTTTGTCTCTTCCATTGGAACAATGAATTAAGTCTATAGAGGACAACTGAGAGCTTGTGCCCTGCATCCAAACAGTAGCACCCAACCCTCTTGTCTATGAAAACATGGAGACTCTCAAGAGAGTTCCAACCAGTTAAGTTACCCTATTTCTCTACATGGGAGAGAACTTCTTATCTTTTTACCTTTGCCCTTTCTATTGCCAGTGAGGTTTATTTAACAAAACTATTGACAAATATGCATATTTATTAACTGCCACATCATGTTAAGTCTCAGCTGGTCTGTTTTCCTCTTTCTCTTGGACTGTAATTAAGTTTGACAATGTAACATGATACAAGTGACAAAAATTGACAGGACATATCACAACAAAATGTGTTAGCCTGGAATATCCAGAAGGCAGTTCCCCAAGCAAAGACGTGATCCCACCCATCCCCCAGCTCCTCTCCCAGCTTCCTCTCCTACACAGATGAGTTCACAGTCCTCAGCCTGACTTGCAACATGTCTAAAAAATTAAATTGTTTTCTTTCCTGATTGCCTGTCAAATCAGAAGTCACATCCTCTATATCATTTACTAAACATCCTTTTTTTGGTATATTTTTGTTCTATAGGGCAATTCCTGCAGCCTTTTGTTTACCCCTGGCCTTGTTTCTAACTCCTCCTAGTTCCTGTCTGGCTTATACCTTCTTGTATCAAAACATCTTCCTCAGTCAGACATCACATCTGCTCTCCTTGTTCTTGATCAGCATTAATGAAATACCCACCACTATTACATTCTTTTGGGCTTTGTTCTTCTTGTCCATGTAGTAAATAATTTAGATTCTGAAGAGATAACAAAATTATTTGCTTGGTTTTCATTGATATTTTGCAAAAGCTACAATCTTAAACTGAAGGTTACAGTCATGTCCTCACTAAGTAGTATAGTCAGAGTAGATATTGGGACTAGTATGAGAAATTCTCTGCTAAAAAGATTTGAGAGAGTGAAAGATTTTCTTTAATCATGTTAATGATGTCCACATAATTGAGAAATATGTGAAACAGGAAGTTTCTCCAATAATGATTCTCTCCCTGAGATAAGTCACTTCTAGACTTATTTTGTAAATTCACATTGTTGAGTGAATGTCAATTCAATTTCTTATACTGGCCAGCCTCCACTGAAATTTTGTTTTGATTATGAGATGGTCATATTTCAGAATGACTTCAGGAACTTGCATTTGTTTGATGAAGTGTCATGGATAGGTAACAGCTGAAGAATTGTAATGTTGAAGGGACATGACATGTATGAGTGATCACGCTTATGAATTAACTCCTTTTCCCTGTTAACAGAAAACTCATGAATCAAAATTAATTGATTCCTGTCTCATGGTTTGGGTTTTGGGGATTTTTTTGGTTTGGTTTATTTATTCTCCCCCTCCCCCCCATATAGAAAAGGAGAATTTGGCTTTGTGAACTGATTGCTTTATTGATTTACTACTGAAGCTGCTGAATCAGCTATCTTGTTAGTGTTGCTTTTTATGCAGCAAAAATAAAGAGGTATAATTAAATCCAGATAATGCATTGCCAACCTCATGAAGCCATTGAGCCTAGCTATATCTATACACTACCTCTTTGTATAATATACTGTTTTGGCTTCGGAAAGACAGAAAGTTGTGTTGTTGCATTACTTTGCTCTTCTGAATAATTGATTCAAGAAAGTGATACAGTGGAAAGTACAGCTAATGTATTTGCCTTAAAATTATTGAACTGAACTAGTGGATCTTGATTTTCTTTAATTTAAAACTGCACTTCAGAAATTCCCAGGTAGGTATTTTTAAAGTTATAAGATGGAGATCTGAAAAAATGCAGATAAGAAAAGGTAATTGTGAATAACAGTAGATAACAGACTGTTGTTTTGACCTGGACACTTTAAAAAGAAGTGGAACCATCCATACGGGTCTCAGTGAACCCCAGGTGCATTTCAGCCTAACAGGCTGGAGTGTGTGTCTGTGCATAACTCACAAGCACACCTCAATGGAGTGTTTTGAGAACAGAACTGCAGTTAATAATTTCAACTGCTGGAGCCTGGAAGTCAAGGCAAGAGAAATAAGAAACAAATAAGAAAAAATGAGAAAACACATTAATAAAGCTAAAACAATAATCTGAACTTTAAAAAAAAAAAATTCTTAAGTTCCGTCATGACCTTTTCAAGCTTCCAGGGTGACAGTAGTAAGGCCCATCTCTGTTTTGGCATGTAGGTTCTGGTAGAAAGTGAAGTTGTGTTTCAGATCTGCTTAATTTACCCCAGTGTTTCATTTCAGCTGGGCCATAATTGCCACAAAGATTGTTCTTTTCTGTTTCAGGTAGTTTCTTCTCTCCTGGAGAAATATATACATCTTTCAAGAGGGAAAATTTCTTACCCCACAGGGCTTCCACTATATCCCACAGAGCTCCTTTTTCCTTTTGAATCTTCCAGTCATTCTTCCCAAAAGTTATAGATTCTTCCCAGAGAATCAGTTTGCTGCTTGAGATGGCCAACTCTTCCTTCCAGAAGATCTCGTCCTTCTTCCAGAAAGCCATATAGTCCTTCCAGAAAGCCTTGTTCTTTCCCTTCAGAGCTTTATTCTTTCCCTGCAGGATTTTGTTCTTCTCATACATGGCTTTATTCTTTTCTTGGATATCTTGATTCTGCTTTAGGAAAACCCTGACTGCTTCCTGACCAGCCTTATTCCTTTCTTCAAGAACCTTGATCTCCTCTTTAGCAGCCTTCATTTTCTCCCAGAATTCTTCAAGCTTTTCCTGAATGCTACCAACTTGTTCCTGGAAAACATTTTTTTTCATCTGGAAGTCTCTAGTCTTCTGTAGGAAGCTGTTGCTCTCTTCTAAAACATTCTTGATCTCTTCCATGTAAGCTTTGTTCTTTTCCTTGAAAATCTTTATTTCCTTCCATAAGGCTTTGGCTTTGGTCTCCTTCTGAAAGGCTTTGATCTCTTCATGGAAATTCTTATTGGCTTTGCAGAAGGCTAGCATTTGCTTCTTGAATTCCCTTTTTTCTTCTTTCAAAATCCTGCAATGCTGCTTCTTCTGGAAGTTGGACAAGTTTGCCTGGAAGTTCTTATTCTGTGTCTTTGAATAGTAGAAAGCAGGTATTTCACTATTTTGTTTTACTTGCTCCATACTTTGATTAGGTTTTTGCTTTCTTTCATTTGGATTATAGCTGACAGCATAGAAACTGGATGCTTGGATCTGGCAGGGTGAAGCAACGAACTCTTCAAGGACAAATCCACTGTTATGCAGAATGCTGGCTGCTTCTCCCAGTGAAACAGGGAAAGTGTTTGTGCAAAGACACTGTTAGGATACCTAAAATGAACTCAAATAATACAAAACCATGTAGCATTAGCTAAGGACTCCATGAACTGTAGTTAAGCTATGTTACATTAAGAAATTCGCAGACAAAACTAATCAGGTCATTCCACAAATGCGATATGAGTCAGGTTATTAAAAATTAATGGTGAGTGATCTTCCAAAATGACAAATGATTTGGATACCTCTGTTTTCAGAATCAAAGGTGATGTACTTAAAAGAAGCTTGACTTACAGCATGGCATTCATAGCCGCTAGTCACAATAATTTTGGGATTATTGTATTACTGCCAATTCTTTACCGGATAGCTTACAAGTGTGCTGCTGTTTGCTTCGTCAATTTTTTTCAGTGGTTACTAGCCAGTGTGTGCCTTAATTTTAGGGGAAATTGTAACTAACACAAATACTTGTCCTCTACACCTGTACTTCTAGTTCAATAGTACCATGGGTGTAATACAAGGGGAAGAACAGTCTTCATCCTGTGAATTATGCTCTGTGAGAAGATATGAATTCTTTGCACGGGTGTTTAAATGTGCTTTGTAATTTTCGATCAATCTTTCAGGAACAATTTTGTATCTTTTCTGCTTTAGACTTTATTTTGTAAGGTTTATGAATTAATGATTCTATGAAATACACTGAAAAATTGCAACTAATGACCTTTTTTCACCCCATAGACTACTTCTGTTAACATGTGAGTGCATGTGTGTTTGTATATACAAGGCAAGTTTTGTTTGTTATGATAGTATGGTAATGTAATGGTAATATAGAGGTGCAATCCCATGTAATTAACACTTCAGCTACTTCTTTTTATACTGTGTTGTTTGGAAAGTGGAGTTAACAGAGCTATTATTATTATTATATTGTTTGCAAGGGGTAAGAAAAAAATCATTACTGTAGGTAATGTATGACATAATGGCTGTGAGGAAAATCTGGCTTTGCTAATAAGCAGTGAACGTCTCAGGTGACATCCATGAACTCTGCTTCTGGGAAAAGAAAGTGAACACCAGGCAGATTGACTATCAAAGTCTGTTTGGCCCACAAAGATCTAGATATTGCAACTGTATTTCAGAGTATACTTTCCTAAAAACATGTGTCATGAGACCTTTCTGCAAAAGACCTTTTCAGAATGGATGAACTGGTTAGCAGGTTCCTTTTGCACTCAGTACCTCTCAGTACCTTGTGATGTTACATTTCAATAGTTAGTTTTTAAAATCGATTAGAAACTTTGGATCCCTTTTTTTTTTGTAGACTGATTTATTTACTCTTTTTACTTGTAAGTCAAATCTTTGGTATTAAATTATGAGTAAATATTTTCTGTACTGTAACTAACCTGTTTCTTTCCTGTCACACTGAAGACCCTTGTCCTGTCTTTGTTAGCAGAGCTTGTACCCTACAGCTCAGAAACCATCGCAGCCAGTTCTAGAATGCAGAGTAGCTTGCTAAAAATTCCTAGTTGTGAGGTCACACCATATGGGTTTTACTTCTCATTTGTCAGCCCTAACCACCTCTTGGAACTGGATCCAAAGTGTCTGAAGGCAATCATGTCGCAAAATAGGAGTGTTCAAACCTAAAGACAGAGTTTGGAAGTTGTGGTCTTTATCACAGTTTCCCCTTCAGAAAATTAAAGGTAGACTCCTAAACAAATTCGGTATTAACTAAAACATGTGGTCCTTCATGACTTAAAGCAGTTGAAGACTGAATTTCTTTCTAAAGGGAGACTTTTTTTCAACACCAGTTCCTGATTTGTTGAAGAAGTTTACCAGATGATATTCCTTGGGCTCTGTTATGCAGGAGCAAAAGCTCTTAGTACATGATTATGTCATGTCTGACTGTACATTTTTTTGTTTGTTTTTCTCAGTTATTGAAGTGGTTGTCTTGTTGTTTTCCTTTGTCATGGTCTGCAGTGCTAAATGAGGATTTATTTTTTTTAATGCTTTTTTTTTGGGCCTAGAAATGAACAAAACTCTCCTTTCCTTTCATTGCAATAAATTAATTCCCTGTATTTTATGCTCTAGCTGTCTTAATCAGGTTTTAAGTCTTAACATTTTCTGTAGTTATGTACTATTGACCCATTCTTGGGTTTTTCTGCATAATTTTTATATCTTCTTCATGTCTAGATAAATTGTCTCTACTGTTCAGAAACTTTGAACCAGAATGCATAGTGGGACTAAGCTAGTCAGACAAATTGATAAGTGGACTAAAACTGGAATTAAAACCAGAAATACATGGATATCCAGTCAGAGGTTTGAATTCAAGCCCCCTTCCTGACTAGACACTGTTTTGTGTGAAGTAGTTTGTGTTTCATGATTATTATTAAAGAATAAACCTGCAGAACAGCTACCAGTGAACAGAAGTCTTTATACCATTGTACATAGTCCTCTGTGTATTGAGGGACAATCTTTTCTTCTGTTAGATCTATTTTCCTTCTCCCTTACAGTTCACCAACATTTGATCAAACATCATCATTCTTCTATGTGAACCTTCAGAAACCCATTTCTTTGTCCCTCTCCCAGAAGCGTGAAGAAATCCATTAAGGTCTTGAAGTCAATGTAAGTCACTTTTATTTTCCTGAATAATAGGGAGAAAGGCTGTGAAGGAAATAAACTAGCACTTTTTTTTTTTTTTTTTTTCAGTGCATGCACATGGGGTGAGTTTCAACATAATAAAAAACTGGTGAACTGTATACGATGATCTTGGAGAATCTTCTTCTTAGCACTTCTTTGAAATATTTCCTGAGGTGCCATGTCTCTAATGCTAGTGTAAATCTAATTTTGAAGTTGGCCTGGCTTTAGGTATAGGATTGGGCCAGATGACCTCCAAAGGTCCCAACCTAAATTATTTAATAATTTTAATGTTGGTTTTAAAATATTTTACAGCATATTACCACAAAATTTTCTTGTGCTTATCAAAGTCCCACTGATTCTAAAAATGTTGCTGCTTTGGCAGCTGATGAGCACAGAGGTTTCAGAGCATCTTTTGGATTAAGTCATTATGTTTGACATCTGCATCACCTCAGGCTAATGTGAATGAACAAACACTAAAAAAGCAATGGTTTATTTTCTCACTGAAATCAACAGTTCATAGAATTATTCCAAAGAGAGACACAGTATATACGTGAGAGAAAATGGGCTGTTGTGTATCTGTGATGATTACTCTGAAAACTTCAGTATTAGTGCTTTGTTATCTGAGCTCATTTTGGGTAGGATGAAGGGAGAATTAGACAGGCGTATTCCTTTCTTGAAAGAATAGATATGATTTCAAGGGAATATGCAATGCAGTTGTATGAAGCTGTGAGCATCCAGACACTGCAGAAAGTCAAAGCACCCTCTGCAGTCAGCTGAGCTTTACCATAGAAATGTTTCTGCCTGTCATTTATGTGTTTAGCAGACTGGCTTGCCTCCTTTCTCCACTGCCCTCTCTCTTTTCTCCCCTTTTCACTTATTCCAAAAATACTTTCTTCTACTGACAATTCCTAGGTATGACATAGTGGGAATGTGGATTCATAGACTTGATTTCTGTAACTTCCTTGAAAAGGAATTAATTATATTGTATAAATAAGTATTTTGATCACTTCTAGAGAATGAATGCTGTTATGGGACTCAGAGTAGTGAAACCATGATTATTTCTATGCAGTATCCTCTTCCTTTGCAGTCTCCCAGTATCTGCTAGGTTTCATCCCTATGTGCATCTTTGAGCAAGACGGTATGTATGTCTCTCATGTCTTTTTGAGACGGACAGTGCCCCAGACCTCCTCATGTGCAAGAACAATCATAAATCCAAAAGTTTCTGGAGTTAAGTTTCTTTCTCAGTCCAAAAGATAACAAAGTATATTCACCATTTTCACTAATTTTTAATGAAAGAGAATTACCAACACTAACAAAATTTTGGTATAATTTTATTAGGAGAAATAAACATTTGATGGTCAAGACTTATCCTTGATGGAAGTAAAATTTAGCAACACTTTCCACCTGCTGGTGGTTTAGGACCAGGCAGTCAAATGGTGCTGTCACATGAGAGAAAAAAAGAGACAATTAACTGAGGTTTGAAAAGGTCAGCAGACGAGATCTGGAAATAAAGGATTGACGATTTCAAAGACCAGTCAAGGCTTTATTAGTTTAAGAAGGCAGAAGTCACTCAGCATGCGAGTGTCTCATCTTTGGTTTTGGCTGTGTTTTCTTCAAATGTTTTTACTCTCCAAGGAGTTCCCGTTCCTCTTTCCAAAGGTTCAGTTCCTTCTTCCACAGGTCCAGACCAATTTTCCAGTGGTCTAGATCCTCTCCCCAGACCTCCACTTCATCGATTAGTGGGGCCTTGACATTTTTCCAAGGGGTCATGTCTTTTTTCCAGAGACTCATATTCTTTTCCCAGGCAACCTTGTTCTTGTCTTGGAAGGCTGTGATCATATTCCTGTTTTTTTCCCCATAATGACTTGATATTTTCTCTCCTGATCTCTTTCCATTTCCTATGGCTCTGTTTTTCTTCCAAAAGTGTTATTGCCTTCTCTTGTAAATCTGTGATTAGTTGGCTTATCATGTTCTTGAAATAAACCATTACCTTGTAGCCAAAGATCTAGCAAATTGGGAAATCCTAAAGTGCCACCTTGAAAGTGACATGACCACAGGCTAGTTTGTGATGTGAAGCAAGATCCTACAATGGCAATTACAAAACTGAGTTAAAAGACAAAACCATAAGTCCACCAATGACTTTACAGCATAGAAAAGAATTAAATAAGTCTACTATCAAATTTATTTTTATTACAACATCTATATAAATTCATAAGAAATATAGTGCTATAATTTAATTGTTGAAATCTAATATGACCGAAAAAGTATAAAGTAGCCAAAGTGATCATTGGAACTGTGTAATCATTCTATGTCCTTATGAGTGTAAAATTAACTTTTCTTAGGGTAGGAAAAAAGAGAACTTTGTAGGACAGCTTCGATGAAAGTTTTCCATGGTGTCTTGCTATTAGTCCTCCATCAAATCTGAAAAAGTCAGGGTGAGATGTAATGATAGTTCTCTTTAGTGACAGAAAATAGCCTGCTTTTTCAGTTGGTTTGTTGTCATGGTTGCCTCCATGATTTGAAACACATAATTTATAAAGGGAATCAGAAGTACTTCAGGCATAGTTCTATAGTGTCAGTATTGATGTATCAACCTATATCTAAAAGAATACACTTTTGTTTAAATAGGATTTAGGGCTTGATGTAAGAATTACTAGATGAAATTTTTATGGCTCATCATAAATGTGCCCGATTAGAGGATAATGGTGTTTCTACCCTTCAAATCTGTGCGTATCCACAGCTGATATGGTGTCTTAGTAAAATGAAACCCACTTGCAACAAACAAATAAATCTCTCAGGATGCCTCAGACGTTTCTGTTCTGCAAGCTGTCAGTAAAAAACCTGAGAAAGTGTCCTTTGATTTGCATACATTTTGTATGCACTGTGAGCTGGAGCTGAGCATATAAACAATTTTGGAATTGGCGGTGGAAACAGAAAGGAAAGGAGACCAAGCCATGTAGACATTCGTCTGATCACCCCGTGGGACTCGGCACAGGGTCCACCATACCCTGGGCCACAGAGCACTGACACCAATATGAGGATGCTGCAAATGGCGTTTATTCAACTGCGTCACGCCCTTACATACTGTCTGTCGGTCATCCCGCCTCCTTTAACCCTTCTCTTTCCGTACATCGCGAGATCTTCCGAGCGCCAATCCCTACAATTCCCCCCTCACTATGGCGGATGACCGACGGTACAAACTGGCGTTACAGGTATAAGTGATCCCACCACCTCATAGTAATTCGTGTACTGGTGGGTACCCGCACTCTGTATAAAGAGTTTCCGCACGCAAACAGTCAGTGCTGGTATCCCACAACAAACCATAATAACCACCACCAAAAGGATTCCAAATAGGGTCAACGTTTTTCAGGCAATCAAAGACAGGAGCCATTGCCAGGTCGACGAGAGGAGATTGTCAAGCCACTGTCACCTGCCTCCTGTAATTGATTGGCTTTGTCTAAAAGCATATCATAGTCCCCTGCTTATGGGGTACACACAGCGGTTGCTGTAAAGTGGATCTGCGGTGTTCAAAACATCGGTCACACCATTTTGATGTTCGGCTGGTGCGTCTCCAGAGTTGTTGTCCACAGCGGTCGTACTTGACAAGCACCCAAGGGTCACAATGACCACAGTGCAGGTACTCAGATGATCTTCTGAACGGCATCCTGCAAAATAACTCACAACAAATCGTTATTGACTGAGGTCTGGTTTCAACCACCGTGACGGCACCCAGCGCACACGTGAGTCTGGGTGCTCTGATGATTGTACTGCAGCATACCCTCTTCCCTGTGTCACCAAGCGCCACCCTCCTTCCCACTTTCCTGTTTCTGGGTCACGGACCAATACTGGTGGCCCTACTCCCCTTATCGCCTGTTGCCAATGCTTCTGCATTGGACTCTGTGACTCTGTACCATGGGCAAACTGATTGAGTGCAAATAGTGCTAAAGCCAACAACCGTGCATTACGGTGCACAGGGGTCTCACGAGCAGAACGTCGGCATTTGGGATTTTGTTGCTGATGATTTTCGTGGTCAAGAGGGTCTGTCTCTTGGGGTACCTGCTCCCCCTCCCTAAGAACATCAAGCTTGGCTTTTAATGTGCGATGTGCGCGTTCTACAATGGCCTGTCCCTGACTGTTATAGGGAATACCGTGAAGCAGTCGGATTCCCCAACGATCTGCCCACTGTTGGGTAGAAGCTGCGGTAAAACAGGACCCATTATCTGTTTTGATAGTGCGTGGGCAACCTAACCACGCCATGGCAGTCAGCCAATGTTGTTGCGCTGCACGGGCCGTAACCTTTCTGTGAAGAGTCGCAACGAGAACGCCACTGCAGGTGTCGATGGTGACCGCAATGTGAGGGGATGGCTGAAAGGGTGCATACATGGTGAAATCAGTTTGCCATAACTCCGAGGGCTCTAGCCCCCGCGGATTCACTCCCGCGAGCCACAAAGGAGCATGCTGACAGTGAGGACAAGTAGCTACAACGTCCCGTGCCTGGTGTAAGGGAATGTCACAGTGCCGTGACAGTGCCTTTGCCCCAATGTGTAAGTCATGGTGTAACTGCCGGGCCTGCTGTAGAGTGTTCACCTGACGAGCAGCTAGGTCAGCGCGACGATTTCCATCATAATAGAACCCTGAATGATTCGTGTGCGCTGTCACATGAATAATTGATACGGGCGCAGAACGTCGCGTAAGCGCTGCTTCCAACATGACGGCTACGTCCGAAATAGGCCAGCCAGATTCTGCCATAGTGTGTATCAGTTTCGCCACATATATCGAATCTGTTACGATGTTCGAGGGCTGTTCAGGAAACAACGAAAGAGCCATGCGAATCCCATGGGCTTCGAGTTTCTGCACTGAGCACGATTCATCCTGGTATACCATTCTTTTCCAATCAGTGCCTTCTTGCCATACAACTACTGCTCGCTGCGTCTGTGAAGACGCATCTGTAAACAGAGTAGGACCTTGCACCGGTTGTTCACTGATGCGTAGGACTGGCTTCAGACACAGTAACGGCAAAAAGGTCTTTGCCTCAAGAGTGGGCCCATACGCTAGGTGTCCCACAAAACCCTCAAAGGCCAAAGCCAGTTCGTCCTGTTGGCTCAGGTTCCTTTGCCATGTTTCCGCACGTACCGGCAGCCAGATTCTGTCTGGCTCTTTCCCAAACACCCTACGGGTTACTTCGCGGCCCCGCAAAATCAACAATGCCAGTGCCTTTGAATAGGCTTGAAAAGCCGTTTTTATCTGGGTGGATGTAATCCACCATAGAGCCCTAGGCTTCGAGGGTTCACCTTGGCCTACCAGTCCAATAGCACCCTTCTTTGTCAGGCTCAAATACAGTTGCAATGGTTCTTTTGGCTGCCATCTGTGCAAGCTTTCTACACTCATGAGTTCTGCAATTCTATTCAATGAGTTCTTTGCTTCCTGAGTCAAAGTCCTTTTCTCCCACGGGTGGTGTCCTTTCAAGAGCTCATATAGAGGACTCATCCAATCGGGAGGAATGGGCAAGACACCATTTAACCACTGCAAAGCTCCAACTAATTTCTGTAAGTCATGTAAAGTATTAACGACTGGCTCCAAGATCTGCTGTTGTGCTCGGACTGCATGAGGGCCAATGCTGAGCCCTAAATACTTACAGGCCGGCCCTTTTTGCGTCTTAGCCTCCTGCACTTCTAGGCCTTCCGCTTGCAGAGCCTGTAAAATTTGTTGCTCACCAGAACGGAGGGACTCCTCCGAAGGCGCTGCCACCAAAATATCATCCATGTAGTGATAGATGACCAACTGAGAATTGTTTTGTCTTACCGGCTGCAGGGCAAGGGCCACTGCCCTTTGACACAAGGTTGGTGAATTTTTCATGCCTTGCGGCAAAACTGTCCACTGATACCGCTTTGCTGGTTCAGCTAGGTTGGTCGCTGGGAGTGTAAAGGCAAACTTTTCTTGGTCGTCCTCTGCTAACGGGATAGAGAAAAAACAATCTTTAATGTCCATGATCAAAATTGGCCAGCCATCTGGCAGAGCAGAGGGAATAGGTAGGCCGGGTTGTAAAGGCCCCATGTCTTCCAATACCGCATTGACGGCCCGCAAGTCCTGTAGTAGCCGCCATTTGTTCTTGTCCTTCTTTGGGACAACAAAAATGGGTGTATTCCATGGACTAGTGCTCTCAACAAGGTGTCCCTTTTCGAGTTCTCTATTTACTATTTCAGTCGCCGCTAGTAATTTTTCTTGCGTGAGGGGCCACTGTTCTACCCAAACCGGATCAGTGGTTTTCCACTTCATACATACCGCAAGCTCGCGGCGCATCAGGTAGACAGTGGCCCCATTCAAAAATTTGACAAGCGGACACCCCATTGTTGTAATACGTCACGGCCAAGTAAAGGCTCAGAGACCTGTGCCTTATGCGGTCTGACATTAGCAACTAAGACTGACCCGTCGGAGTCCTGGGCAGAAACCCAACAAGCCAGCAGTGAATGTTCTGACAGAGAGTTACCACCCAGTCCTTCTAAGCGGCTTTGTACAGTAGGCCAAGAATCTGGCCACATACCATGAGGAAGACATGAGACATCAGCACCTGTATCCATGAGTGCAGAACACCACAGCTCACGCGGTGTGATGTTGTCGGCCACTATCCGTATACAGACCTGTACATGCGGCCTGTCCCAGCAATCTAACACCAAGGCCACTTGGGGTTCCGTGACTGTTCCATCGCCGTTGCGGAGGATGCGTTGCGGGGCTCTTGTGAGGTGGGGGGAGGCATGCCCCGTTGTCTCCCCCGAAAGCCGTTTCCCGCTTGGCAGGTCTTTGCCAGATGTCCTGTTAGTCCGCATTTCCAACAAGGCCCCGGAGGACCTCCTGACTCACGCTTCTCTGCTTTGCATTGATCTCTTTTATGCCCTTTGCGACCACAACGGTAGCAAACCACCTGTCCGGGGCTACCTTTTAGCTCCGGAGCCCTTACTGCAGCCACAACTGACTGTACCACTGAATCAGGAACCTCCCGCTGCTTTTTCAATACTGCCTCTACCATCACTCCAAGGGATGCCCCCAGAGGCACAGTTCGTAAGACCGCTTTTGTAGTTTCATTCGCCTGCTGTCTAACACACTCCAACAATACTGGTCCTTTAGCTGAATCAGGGAGATGCGCCTGCTCTATGGCTCCCTGTAACCGGTCGCAAAATTTTGGAAATTCCTCCGCTACCCCTTGCTTGATTTTCGTCCATGGCTCCTTTGGAGTCATCAGGGGTGCAACAGCTGTCAAGGCTGCACGCGCTGCCCGCGTCGACGTTGTTAATTCCCTAGCTGTAAGTTGTCCCGCCTGTTGCTGCGGCGTCAGCTGACCAGGGTCTGACCCTCGCAGACGCTGTACTGACGAATGAGGTAATGGGTTGGGCCTTTCTTGTTGGGCCTCAACTAGTGCCGCCTGCAACTTATTTGTCCAAGCTTCTTTCCAAATCAAAAAAAAAGTGGGAGTCAAAATCATACTGCAAAACTGTCGCGAATCCCAGGGAGTCAGTGAACCGGAAAAAACCACATCTAAAAGAGAGCCTGTCATAGGATGTCCTAAGCCGTATTCATCCACGGCCTTCTTTACTTGTTGTAAAAGCTTGCTATCTAACGGAGACCACTCCACCCCCACACCACCTGGACCAGCTCGGACTGGGCAAACTAAAGGGGGTCCTTCAAAACGTATGCCGTCCATAACACATTCCTTTGCTACAATTTTCCAGTCTGGCAACGTGATCTTTGGTGAATCGGGAACTCCTTTCTGTTCCCCAGCTGCTTGTAGCAGCTGCCGCTGTTGCTTCACCTGCTCCTGTATCTCCTCTACTACTCGCTGCAGCATCTGCAGCGGATCTGTAGCTGGGTCGGACACAGGTATTAAAGGCATAGGCGTTGCCGTTTCACTGGCTGCTGCCGACTGCGCCTTACAGTCGGAGACAGCCTTTTGTTTTACCGCTGCGTGTGGCGGACGACAGCGGTGTCCGCCCACCAGTTGCCACGCCTCCTCTAACCGTTGAGCCGACCCCTCGATTGAGTCCGGACCACTCTCTTCCTCTTCCGCTACGCGCGTAAGAGGGGGTGTCCTGACTTTCCTTCCTCCTTCCTTTGGCCGTGCTCCGCCTCTCCCGACCTCCGGAGAGACATCCGGGGAGAAGGCGGATGTCGGCGCCATCTTAGGGTGAGCTTGTGGCGCGGTTCGCAAAACACGTCCCGGCACCCAATCCTCCGGATCATACAGGGGAACCGCTCCCTCCTCTGCCTGCTCCTTTTCCGATCCCTTCATCACCGCCCTCTCCGCCTCCTCTAGTCTCTGCCTCTCCTTCTCCCGTCTCCTTTGCTCAGCCACGGGTTCCTCTGCCTCCTGAATTAACTGTCGCTCTTTCTCCCGCTCCCCCTCTCTCGCCCGTTCACGCTCCCGTTCAAACTCCTCCCAAGGGTATCCCGGTGGTTCGGCCGGTGCCGACGGCTGCACTGGGAGCACCAGAGGCGTCTGCTCCGCTACCTCCGTCAGCCCTTCTGTCCGCGCCCCCCCATCCGCCTGCACGCCCCGCTCCGCCTGCGCGTGCATCAATCTCTTTGCTTCCTTCCATGTTAAGCCCTCCTCCCGCACTTTCCTGAAAATCGCCCTAATCCGCCCCCACGTCTTTAACTCCGGACCATGCTGCGTCGCCATAGCCCGTTCCGCTAAAGCCGCGGTGCATTTCGGCCAGCACTCAGGAGACAATATGTCCCCCGGGCGCTCTATCGCTTCCTCTTTCAGGAGCCGCTCTAGGCAAGCTTTCGCTTCTTTTTGTCCCATAGGGATTTTTACCTCTCTAGAGCACGAGTCCAACACCTTCAGGACTCCTTCCATGCCTGGCCAGGCCTTCGATTACGCCCCGCGTAATCCGCCGATGTCCAATCACGTCAGGGTCACCACTTGTAGACATTCGTCTGATCACCCCGTGGGACTCGGCACAGGGTCCACCATACCCTGGGCCACAGAGCACTGACACCAATATGAGGATGCTGCAAATGGCGTTTATTCAACTGCGTCACGCCCTTACATACTGTCTGTCGGTCATCCCGCCTCCTTTAACCCTTCTCTTTCCGTACATCGCGAGATCTTCCGAGCGCCAATCCCTACAAAGCCAGACCTTTGAGATGTGCAGGCTGCAAAAATTAGAAAATAGATATTCTTCTTCAAAGAAAGTTACATATTTTCTCTTAGGAGTACACTTTGTCTTGCCTCTGTGTTTTCAGGCATTGCTTTCCTGATTTATATTCCCTTTTTCTGTGAGTCACTTTTTACCTGTCATACCGCTAGCTTCTTCCCCAAGAACACTTGCAGTCCCTGTGACAAAAAGGTGAATAACGGAGAAAACGTCTCCTGGTTGGTTTGCTTTTAACATACCTTGGTTCCCCTAAAAGTCAGAGGAACACATTAATACCTCTCCTCCAGTCCCCTTATCTCTCCTTTTCTATCCTCATGTATATCCTGGTTCCCAGCCACATCTTACTTAGCACGTCTATCTGTTTCATGAAGTCTTTTGTAGTTTTTTTGTTTGTTTGTTTTGTTTTTGGTGGGTTTTTTTTGGTTGTTTTTTGTTTGTTTGTTTGTTTTTTAATATGAAGAAAGTTCTCCAAACTTCTAATCCAAACTCACTTGTGTGCTCTCTTCCAGCCAGCTTCATGCGTCCTGGACTGACAGTACTAATAAACTGTTAGGTCATATCACCTGTAGTGCTGTCATATCTCAGGCTGGTGATGCTAGCATCACATTGCTGAATATGCCTGTGGTGACCCTTAGGATGGGGCATAGTACAGAGGACGAATGGCTCTGGGGTAAGTTGACAGTTTCTTCTGGCAACTATTTCTGTTGATATAGGCAGCGCTGGAGGACAGCCTGTCTGTTTCAGGTCGGTTACGTGCACAATTTTCATCTTCACCGACATGGACGTTGAAAGTACAAATGTGAATTTTCCAGTGGGCTGGAGTAATTGGAAATCTGTTTCTTCTGAAATAACCCACAGCTTGATCAGATGTCACAGCTGACCTTAGTTGGCTGTCTTCTGCCTTACCCTGTTTTGGGATGTTGAGAAGAGAGGATTTCCATGTATAATGTGGCAATACTAAAGAAGAGATACACTGCCTGCAAACTGTGAAATGATTGCACTTCTTTTAGGACCTGCGGGCAATTGCAGAGAACGTCAAGGATGCATTTAGAGCAAGGAAGATAAGAAGATAATATAATAATAAAATAGATGTAGGCAAGCTTAGTACAATCTGTTTCATTTGAAAGTGCTCACAAGAAGCGCAGCATTGGGATTCATGTGGGATATGCTAAGGAAAGAAATCTATCAGAGTTTCTTTCAGGCGGAAACAGCCTGAGAGGCAGAGAGAGCTCAAGAACTGGAAACAGTGGAGCTAACACTGTCCTCCATGTGTGACAATGTCCCCTCCTTCTCTAACGCTGTGCCATTCAGGCACTATCTCCTGGCACTGCCTTTCAAGATCATAGGCTTCAGGTCTGTGCTTTCTCTGAATGACTCCGCTTCTGATTTCAGGGTGAACGGGAACCCGTTCATTCAGCTTGACTTGTTTTCCTGACTGCAACTTCAGTAGCGACACAGCTGTTTCCTTATGCCTTTTGAATGCTCTGGAGGTGGGGAGGCTTGCTGTGCTCCCCACCTTGTGCCACAGAAATGAGCATCTGCAGCCCCTAAAATATGGATATTTATTTTACTTAGGAACCTTTGCTCTTGTGTTGTGACAGGGAATTGGGGGTAATTACAGGCTTGTTATGTTGTTTTTATAGATGAAAAATTAGCTAGGGATGTCTTTGATATATGAACTTGGTTTGGCCACCAGGATATGGATTTTCCCCTGAATTAAGTGCTTTCTAGTGCAGAGTACTAATGCAGTGCTATGCCACTCTGAGGGGCTGCAGCTTGAATCGCTGAAAGAACCAAATCACTCTCTATAGACATCTCAAATTGCACTGTAAAAATGGCATTACTTGCTCTCCAGGTATTTCTCTAAGTTACCATTTATTTTGCTATTTTTCCCCGCAGGGTCATTATCGGCTTTCTTACAATACATAAAAGCCATCAAGAAAACACAGTGTTTGTATGATTACATTAAGGCCTTTAGATTAATGGACAGTTTTATTCAGTATCCTTCAGAAAGGAATGAATTAAAATGCCTCCATGCATAAGATCATCTGCACCTCTCCCAGTGCTGAGGGGTGGTTCCCATGCAGGTTCTCTCTGCTCAGATCTCAGGACATCTTCCCCCATGCCCTGTGTAGTAGCTGTGCAAATGAAAAAATAAGTATAATCCAGGTTCAAAAGCTTTGTATAAATAATTAAGGTCAATTATTAAGGTAGGCTTTCTGTGATGTGAGTATTGGAGAAATTCACAGACTAACTGCATTTCAAATTTGACAATAAACAGCTTTCAGCAGATTTTTTTCCTTCCCCCCACATTTTCTTTCACGGTGCAAGAATGTGCAAAATGGGCTTTTCATAGCTGGTTGGCAAAGCTTTTGATGGTCAGATGCTATTCCAGTCCTCTGAATCATGTCACTAGCAGATTTAAGCAAAGAGACTGATTTCTCAGGGTGGTGTTTAAACCTTGAGGCTACACAGCAGTTTTCCCTTCTCTGCTATTGAAGATCTTCTGTTTTCTCTTTTCCTACCCCTTTGTCTCTTCTGTTCAGATTGTTCTTTGCTGTCACAGCCTTCCTTTATTAAATCCCAGCCCTTTAGCTGGTTATCAGGCCAGTCGCCAAAGTACCCCAGTCACAGTGGTCCATGTTTGGTCCTCGTGTTACCTGTGCCTGTGAAAATGGTCTCTGCCAAAAGAGATGGGAGTCTTATTTCGGAAAAGGAAATGCTATTCTGGAATGAGAGTGGGAGACTGCATCTTTGTGGGTGTGCTCCATGTATTGTTTTTACAGTATCTGTCCCAAATACCTAGCTGTCAGACAGTACTTCAACAGCTAGTAAAACATCTGCAGTATCAAAATTCCTAACATGAGCCTGACAAGTAAATTAATGTGTGTGGGCTGACATGTACCCCCAAACTAATCCTTAAACTCTGACAAACCTGAACTGTTCACATACTCTTCTATTGTTAGCACTTTTTCTCACTGAGGATACAATAAAGATATAAAAGGTGAACATGTCAAGGTCTGACCAATTCACTAATATTTTAAGTTGCTGGAAACAAAAATAGAAAACATAGAAATTATACGAAGACTTACAACTCGAATCCATGCACCTCCTACATGACATAATGTCACCTGCAATAAAAAAGCACGTCAGCTGCCTTTAGAGACAGGCAATGTCTTTGGCAGAAAGGACCAGACCAATAAAAACCCCCACGCTGCCTCCCCTCCCCAGTCCCTTCTCCTGGCTGGATAGCTGGAGTGCTTTGCTTTCTTCGGGCGCTTCCTCCCTCATGCTCCGCTTCTGCCCAAGCCTGTGAGTGCCCAGCTGTCTTTAGGCAGTCAGGCACCTGGTCTCCCCCCTGCAGGTCCCCGTGCTGCTCCAAATCCCCTTCTGATTCATTATAGGTTCTGCCCTGAGCTCCTGGCCCCACACTGTTGTTCCCCCTCCTCTTCTCCTTATAGGACCATTTCTAATTCTCTTTTGCCATCTCTGTCCTACCTAGAGTAAGAATTTTTGGGGTTGTTGTTTCTTCCGTCTTCCAGCAAGAGCCCTGATCATAAAGTGATATATGTTTGCCAGATGATTGCTGAGCTGTGACGACGCTGTAACTCAGGCAGGCCAGCCCCTCCCACATACAGGTGGGCTGCATAGGCAGAGGGACCAGTGATGTAGTGATTCCTACAGAGACAAATTTATAACATCATTCAGAATTTATAAGCTTTATGCATAGATCCTTCCAGTGACTCAGACACGTATGCTGCCTGAAACCAAAGTGTGCTTTGAAAGCTCCTTTTTTCCTAGCAGTGACTTTGGTTTATCAAGGCACTAATGCAGTGTTTAACTAAGATGCTGTTGCACTGGCTGCTGTGCTGGTTTCCATACCGCGTGTTTTCTATCTCGGAGCAGGAACAACACTGCCTCAGAGCCCTGCGGTCTACCGCAAATATTTCATGACAAAATACTTTGTCTAGGGCTTCTCAGCATAGCAACATAATGTTCCAAAAGTCTTGGTCATAGTCATATTTTATCAGCCAGAGTTATACAATGCTATGTTAAATATTTCAGAAGAAATTAGAAGTTAATTCAGTGGCACCGATCATCTCCTTGTTCTGGTATGTGATTAAAGAGGTGCTGTCAAAGCGGGTAGGCCAGAGATTAACTTAGTTTGACAAGTGTCTCATTTAGTAGCTCTTTTCTTGAATATTTGGCTCCTGATTCCTTGACTTTTAATTCAATGCTAAGCTAAAATACAAAAGCAACTGACAACAGCTTTCTTCTTGGTCTTGTTTCAAACAGACCTTCACAAAGATGCAAGCTGCCTGATGGTGATGCATCAGGAAACAAAGTTCACAGACAGTTGTTTGCCTCTTAATTTTCCTTGACTGTTATATAGACTGCTGCCACTTTTCCTCAGCCAGAGGTTGATGGCAGCAGGGCTAACTTGGAAGTCTGCTTTCGCATTCAGCTTAGAGCTGGACCCTTTGCAATGACATCCTCACAGGTCCTGTCTCCCATCTTGGCTGGCAGCAGGTGACTCCTGTGGCAGAGGCTGGCCCAGCATGCAGAAGCAGAATGGGTGAAAACCCAGTGAGTGGCATTAAGTGTAGGTGTTATTTCTGCTTCCTTTAGTTCCTCAGTGTCCCCACTTCTGGAGGAAAGAGAACAATTACATCACTGCTGGAAACAGTGTGACTCAGCCAAAGATTCATAGGAGAAACCACACTGCCCAGGAGAAGAAATTGCCTTGCTTATAATAAAAGCTACTAAAACTAGCTAGCCTTTTCATACTGTATCCTAAAATACAGACATCGTACTCCACGATGGGAGGGGACAAGAAAGGAAAGGTGGCTGAAACAGAAAATGCTGAAAGGTCAAAACAAGGTGTTCGCATGGAGGGTACATTACACATTTAGACACCTAAAGCTCAGTCATTGGAGGCAAGACATAAAAGCTGAGTGTTATTCATTATTCCCTCCCACGCTGGCAGTAATTGTGATGGGAATCATCAGTGACACTGAGCTAAAACTCTCTTCCCGCAGTCTCATTGTAGATTGTAATCTTCCTCTCTGCTTTGAATGCTGTAAGGAGTCGATGCACACATGGGAGCAGGGCACGGAGGAAATCCTTGCTCTGAGAGAGAAACTCAGAGCACCAAAGCCCAGCACTGTCAGCGCAGACTTCATTTTCTTGTTTGCAAACACAGGCAAAGCTTAGCTTGGGGCTTCTCATGATAAGTTGTCTGAATTGCAGTTGTGTTATAAAGCAAATAAAAGTTGTGGTAATAATGCAAACTCACTGCTAGATATCCCAGGCTCCATCTTCTCCCAGAAACAGGCGCTAATAGCAGTTCAAGTGCAGTCACGGCTGTACTTTTATCGCCTCTGTACACAGTTGATAATACAGCTTTTTGCTTCCTACTATTTTTCATACTGGCAGTGATTACTACGTAGCCAGCCAGCACCATTTCCCCCCTAAGTATAAAAGCTCCTTTTTTTCCAAGATGATAAGGTTGAGAGGTGTCCTATAAAGAAAACTAACACTTTGTTAACTACGCAATTGATGTGCAGTACCAGGTTGGCATTTTTGGTGTCAAGCTAGTATTGACTGGTATTAAACGGAGGTAGCAAGAATGAGAACATCTCTTCTGGACTCACAATAGATGTTCTGCCTCACTTGTATTGTGCTTAAAATAAAAAAACATGAAATCCACTAAGCATTAGGTTAAGACAATTATTCTTGAAGAACTGTGCTGTGGCTTATTTGCCCATAAAAATGGTTTTGCTTCTTGCATCGTGGTCCTGGAAATACAAAGTTTGCAGAACTGTGGAGCGGTGTTGGGTCGGAGGCACCTCTGGGGTCACCTCTCCAACCCAACAGCCATAGTGGGGCCTGAGGGACACCTGGCTGCAGTTTCTTGATGTAGGCTTGCTGCATCATTTTGGCATCCAGGCTTCAGCTTTAAAAAGAGAATCAAAACCCTGCCTTGTCTTAATAGGAAAGATTGTGAGGTATGCCTTTGGATTGGGTATAAATAGCAGGGCGCTGGCAGCGGGGCTGCAGGGCCCTCTGTGAGGAGAGGCCGGGGCTGCCCCGTGCCGGACACAGCCCGTTCCAGCCGGTTCCGGCCAGTTCCGGCGCAGGGCAGAGCTGAGCCCCTCAGCCCGGCGGGTGGCTCCTCTGGGCGAGCGTGTTTGAGAGAGGGCAAAGCCCTGCCCAGGCCGTGAGGAGCGAGGAAAAAAGCGTGAGAGCCAGCCCTGCGAGCACCCGGGGCAGGCAGAGCGGGACGGGGGCAGGAGGGGCTGCGGGCGCCGGGGCAGGGATTCCTCTGCAGCCCCTGGGGAGACCGTGGCGGAGTGGGTTTATCCTGAAGGGCTGCAGCCCGTGTGAAGGACCCATGCTAAAGCAGGGGAAAAGTGTGAGGAGGAAGAAGTAGCAGAGAGGAGCTGCTATGGGCTGGCCACAGGCCCCAGTGCCCTACACCGCTTGGGGTGGGAGGAGGTAGGGAAGTTGGGAACGAAGGGCTGAGGTTGAGAGCCTGGGAAAGGGGAGGAAAGGTTTTGCTTTAAAGTCTGTCTTTTTGTTTCTCGCTACCTGAATCTGTTTTAATTGGCAATAAATTAAGTTAATTTTCCCCAAGCAGAGTGTGTTCCTCCCATAACAGTAAGTGATCCTCCTGTCTTTATCTCCAGCCATGAAGTTTCTCGTTCTATTTTTGCCTGCTGTCCCCCCTGGGTGGGAGAGAGTCAGGTTGAGTTGATTGCTTCACATCCCTATCACACTGCTATTTCAAAGCCATGTCAAACATTCATTCGAAGTAGCCTGAAAATGTCAAGAGCTACAGATCAACCAGAGCAAGAAGTTTTAAATAACTGCACCCTAGACTGGAAAGCAATATTAGTATAGCCTGTGTGAAGAGGGGAATGTGTGAACAGGGAAAAGAATGAAACCAGGAAGAAACTGTTGGGTTTTATTTGTTGTGCCTTCCACTTGTTATGTGTATTACTGTGAAGAAATGGGAACAAGCTGTCCGCTAAAATACCGTGTGAGTTACATTCAACTGTTTTCAAAACCAGCAACCCTTTTTGCCCATGTCTTTGCAAAATTGTATACAATGTCTTGAGGTAGATAAAATAAGAGCTATACGACATTGCTAATGTCAAGGTTAATGACGATTGAAGTACCTTCAATGAAAAGTCATTTGCTGGACTGGACATTACACTACTGTTGTGCTTGTACCAGTGACTTCCTGCCAGAAGCTGTTATCGGGGGAACAGAGGGCTGTGTGCAGTTGTCTTGCTTGTATCCTGCAAACCCCTGACAACAGCATAGTTATTGTACTTTATGGGAAAACTTTGAAGTGAAAAACTCGAAGTTTTCTCTTTTTCACTTGTTTATTGCTACCACTGCAGTTTTACCTCTCTTATAAATTATGCACTGTTTGCCCTCTTGAAATTGTCTGGTTTCTGAGTTTTATGCTTTCCGAATGTGTTTTCTTTCTGCACTGCTTTAGGTCACTTTGTATAGTACGTGACTCTGAGTGCTATTTATGGTGATTTGATTTATTGCCTTATTCTCTTAAATCTAGCCAGTCTATTTACGTATTTTGTTTTGCTCAGAACCACATTTTCCCCATAAGCCAGTCTAACTTGGTTTTGAAAGTAAGTCCTTTCTGAAAAAGAGCTACCTCACGTATAGTCTTCAGTACTTTTTCAAAAAGAGAAAACCAGTTCAGCCAAACTGATCTTTCTTACAGAATTTTAATTTTTTCTCTATTTCAAATAACATTAGAAGACTGTGCCATTCTGGTTTCAAGATTTATTTCCTCGAGTTCTAAAATGTGTCGTACAGCAATAGATCCGCTCAATTTTTGTATAACAGATGGCCGACTGCTAAGATGGGAAAGATTGTTACAACTGGTCAAGAAATGTGGGATTTAGCTGCCTACAGGAAGCTGTCTAATGAGGCTGGCCGATACAACATAGGATTTGTTAGAAACAGAACCCCTGGTTACCACAGGTTATCTGAAATGGTATTAGATGCTTATGTTTGAGCAACTGAATATCCCAGTTGTATTGTGTCAGTCTCACTCTCTGAAGCAAATTACACAGGCAGAGATTCAAACGTGACTGTCCAAGGAGAAAGGGACCCCAATGTATCCCTTTTCTGTATCTGCAAAAAAGGCATGTCCTCCCAGCAACGTTGGATGTGTTTTCTGCTGCACGGAGCCCATGTCCACAGGTGGAGGAGAGTGTGACAGCAACTTAGTGAGCCTTCATGAGGCTCAGGAAATGGAAAATGCAGAGGTAAGATGGATTGATTTTTCTTGCCATCCTCTCTTCCTGATGCAAATGCACTTCAAAGCTGAGGTTTGAGGACAACATCATCCATGTCTTAAGTGGATGCAATTCTACTGATTCCAAGGGAGTTATTTTCATGCAAAATAGACTTGAATTTAACCCATAGGTAACAATAACCCTTTGAAAGTAAAACTAGTGGCTGTTTTAAAAACTTATTAAAAATACCCACTACACACTTTTTATGTCTGCTTTAGAATCAACACTGAGCAGCTGCTTTTATAGTCTAAGATTAAAGTGGAAGGAGTAATGAGCACTGTGTAAGATAATGAACCTCTGTATAAATTACCTGCCTGAGAGAATACGTGTCTACATGTTAATAAGGCCAATATGCAGGGATAAGCCATCTTGAGTACTTTGTTTCATTTTTTTCTGTGCCTTTTTTTGGGCTCTGTGAATGCTCTGATGAGATCTTACCTACGTCCTGGCTGTGTGGGAGTCAATTCTTCCTCCAAATTGTCTGTTGTTATCCTAGCAGGAGGTTTACCCAGTAGGCTGATGTAAATTAATGATTAGGCAAGGATTTCATGTAATTTCTGCTTTGGATCACAGCTACATTGTTTCACAGTTCTTTAAGATTAGCTTTGTACCAGTGTAACTACATCAAATTTAGAGAAGTTGTTCTTGATTTATGGTGAAAAGAAGATGAGAAACAAGACATAAGTCCTTTGTCATTTAAACAAGCTGGAGAAACATGGCATTTCCATCCTAATGTAACTTCCTCAGACATACAGTAAGTGCTGTGCCTGCCCTGCATGCCTTGGTGTTAACGACGGGGAGCAGCAGGATGCTGCAGAAAGGGCAGGGGACAAGGCACAGGTGACCTGAACTCTGAGTGCTGCTGCTGAGGGCAACTTACTTCATCTCTGCCTCTGTTTCTCCTCTCGTCCTGTGTTCAGATTATAAACTTCAAGACAGACTATTGCTATGTAAAGGCAAAATGTGTAGCTCAGAGGCGGCCTTGACTAAGTTTGAGACTGTGGTTGTACTGTAGTATAAAATACAGTCATGGTACAAACACTGCTGGTTTTAGTGTTCTTTCATTGCTCAGTTTGAAGGCTCCCATCTCTTAAGACGATGGAGAAGGAGTGTGCATATGAACTGGGGATGCGATCTCAGAGTGTGGGTTGTGCCTGGGTATCACTGACTTCTTTGTGCCTGGCAAAAATATTTAAATCTTAGTGCCATGTTGTTGTTCTATGGGCAGTTGTTCATGTAGCAGTTTCATTATGCAGCAGCAGAAACAGCCTATTAAGCACAGAATTTGTTTCCAAGGGAATTGTTTCCTGGTCTCTAATCAAGTGGATGTTTTTTAATGCTATAATATCAGATTATTCAGTGTTGTCATATGGGTACTCGGCAATGTTTTTCTATTGTTACAACATCAACATTTCATTAAGCTGAATGTTATTACGCAGTTTCAATTATCTGAGTCCTCCTTCTGCAGACATTTCTAACACCTCCATCTTAAAGCTAAATGTTTGATTTATATATTTATCTGTTTCATATGAAAGAGGAAAGCTCCTAGTTCTAGCCAGGCAGTGGAGAACTACCCCCAAAGTACACCAGGAAGGTTACCGTAAACTTTGCATATAAATCCCTTAGTAGAACTCCTGACTTACCATAACTTTGTATTTGAGGATAGGATTTGAAATTTAGGAAAAACTAATAGTAAACATAGCAACTTGAAAGAGTAGTATAGCCTGACGACTCATAGAATGCCTCTGGGCAAAGCAACCTGCTTAAGACATAGAAAAAAGATGTAACGGTTTTTTTAATGATCTCAAAATTACTGGCTGGAGTTTAAACCGGATGAATTCTTATTAGTATTTGACAGAACTACCACAGACAGACACTGCAGCAATTAGGAAGAAGAAGCAGGCAGCACAGACTATCCACTTTGATTTAGATTTTTTGTATACACGTTTCAGTCTTGTTTCATTGAGACAGTGCCTGTGTTTTAAGATAAACTGTAGCTAAACGCTAGATCAGGATAGGGTTCAATAGAGGAACATATGGATTTGTTAGATAACTTATCACTCTCTACTAGTGAGAGGACAGATGCATAGCAAGTGTAGAGAGAAGATGATGACTAGTACTGGCAGCGACCTCCTGCAGGAAAGGTGTTTGGGAAGCAGTTTGTTGTGCAGTTCCATGCACAGGAGTGGAGAGGCTGCTGGAGACCTGGCTGTGCGGGCTGAGCACTGGGCAGCCAATTGTCTCAGCTGACCGCTGCCTTTCGTGGAGAATTTGTGCCATCCAGATGGGCAACTTTGTCTTGCTTGTTCCGAGATAAAACCAAGGAAGAACCTGGGGCTTTGGGGCCTTGGGGAGGAGAGAGAAACAGTCTGATATCTATGGCAAGTCAGCGAGGGGCTTTATTCCTGTCCTACTACTACCAGTGGAATTTCCAAAACCTAGAAGAGCATTCATTTGAAAAATTCACACAAATTTTATAACTTCAAGCAAGCATAGGAAGTAGGTTAACTCTGAATTTCCCTTCATCAGTTATTAACCAATTCAGACCTTCTCCTGTTTTCTGACTAGTGCTCAGATGCATATTTCTGGGTACACTGAGAATCCCTTTCCAAATCTCACTCAGATATAGCCCTTGCCTCCGGACCAGTGATGTCTCTGTAAGTCTTGCTTGAGCTGGTATCCTGTGCAGCCTGTCTGCACTGAATTAGTGTTTCTGGCAGATGGCCTTGATTTTGATTGCAATTTATACTTGGGTAGTGTGGGGCATTGTGCTGGGTACGAGGGAGATGAGCCTCTTTAGATGTTTAGAGTATTTTGCAAAATATCATATCAATTTATACTGCTTTAAAATAATGTGTGTAGTGTAAATATTAAATAACTATTGTGAACTCTCTGATAAAATTTCAGATTATTTACTTAATTTGCAAGCAGATCAATATACATGAAGGCAGAGACTTCAGTGGTGCTCATGGGATTTGGGCACACTGGTTCTGCATTTTTTTAATTAGATTGGTGATTCAAAATGCTTAGCTGGTATTAAAAAATTGAAACACTGGTTGTGTATATATTATATTGAATACTATGATTTTCATAGTGCTTCAATATAATAAACACTCTCTATGGCAATACTTTGTCTCAACTCCTATGCATCCATATGATTTCAACCCTGCTTTCAACTGCTATAACATTGTGATCTCTGTAGGTTTTTATTCTGAAACTAGTAAGTTAAACTTTCACAATAAGGAAGTTAAATCTCAAACAGGTCCTGACAGCTCTATTAATCATATAAAAGCTACAATTTTTGTTATGCATCTTCACAGAGAATTTTATGCATAAAGAATTGCCTGTTTTAAACTGAATAGTCTTCATGGAGGAAAAACAGCTCTCTGAGAATAACAGCATCAAGAATGCACTGGAGCTGTGCTGATGGACTAGACCAAGCAGGCCACTGACAATCAAGGAAAGCAGCAGCAGGTGATCAGAATATTCCCAGGTAATTTACTACATGACAGGCATTGTAATGGGTTCTTCAGTGGAAATGGGATGAGCTGCTAACAGGCACACCACTAAAAATGCAAAACTGGTTCTGAAGTCAAGTAGACATTGTCATGTAAGTAGAAATCTGCTTCTTATCCCTGAACAGATTTCAAAACGAATAAAAGACAAAAAAAGAAAAGGGAAAGGAAAGAATGTGGTGCAATGTTTCTTTGATCTATATCTTAAAGGGAGAACTGATTGACGCAAGACCTGCACCCTGTTCCCAGGTTGCTGAAGAGATGTTTGCATAAGTGAAGTGCAGCTGTCATGTTATCTGCTGTCACCTCAGGATCCTCCTTCATTTCCCACTAGACAAATGTATCTTATATAGCAGACAGTGCACAACCTGCAGAAACAGTCCATCCTATTATGGACAAAGTGAGTCACTCAGAGATGCTTACTGAATTTAGCATTATGTGAAGACCATCGAGCTTGGCTCAAGCTATGTTAAGACTGCGTTGAAGTTGTTGAGAACATATGTATGTTGAAAAACCTATGTATTTAAGTGAATCTTTTTGCTAGTGTCCCAGGAACTGTGAAGTTAGTAGCAGCCAAGAATAGGTAATGCTGTGATCAATTTCTAGGTTTTCCCTAACTATACTATAAATGCAAGAGCTTTACTCAGTTTTAGTGACTATTTTGACCAGCCTATGAACTTTCTTTATTGTAGTCTCTGGAAGCTTAGAATGCCTTCCATAGAAGTGGCTCTAGAAAACAGTGTGCATGTAATCCTCTGATTTACACAGCAGGGCAGGACTTCAGTGAACTCGGTATCTGAGGATTTTTTTCTTTCCATAAAGAAATTCAGTATCTTCCACAGAAAAATCCTCCAGTATCCTTTTTATAGAATGCTCATGTACTAAATGCACATAACTATGTCATGGCTTATCTTATATTATGTTACTAAAAAGTCCTGTCAGAGAAAGTCTTCCAGGCATGTTATAGCAGCACTGCAGTAACATTCTGTTAGGCAGAGTGTAAAACAAAGGAAGAGAGAACCCTGGGAGGTTTACAGTGAGCAAGCAAAGCAAGGTGAGAAAGGATACAGAGGTGACATGGAGTTGGGGTTATGCTCACACTGTTGGTTGGGGTCCAGGTCAAGAAGAGAATTCAGAGGTTTTGTTTTCCAGAGTTGTTTTCTTTGGTCTAACTGTTATCTCCCTGGTCAAAGACTACCTTCCCCTTAACTCTGCTTATTGCTTTTATCTTCTGTGCATGGGTTTTGCTCCTTGGCTGTATCCTAGAGAAATACATCCAAAACCAAAAGGATATTTTCAGGTAGCTGTTATGACTATTAAACATTTATCTGGGGAAATAATGGCCATTTTGGGTAGCTAGTTTATATAAAAACAGCTCTCTAGGTTATAATGAGAAAGAGATGCTTATCCAAGTCTCACAGACTTTGGTATGAATTTGTATTTATCAGATATTATCCTCTGATTTAAGCAGCAACATGTTATGGACTAGTGTTTGGACTAGTGGGGGCAAAGCTGAGACTGTCAAAAGGAGTATCTGCATAAATAAGAAAAGCACAGTTTACCAGAAAGGGCATCCTTATACACGGATGTAAGAATTGCAGATTTTTGAAAAGTGAGAAATTTTTTTCAGCTAAACTTAATTAACTAATTAGTGTAATTGCTCTAGTGAAATCTAATCTTTAATAACATTTACCCACAGAAATGCAAAGTATGAAATGCCAACAGCATGGCACAGTAGAAAGGGAAGATGGAATGAAATGGGTCAAAGCCACATGTAGTGGTGGTTGTTATGTGAACCTGGTCCCATGGTGCCATGACTGCTTCTAATTTTCTTCCTAAATCATGAGAATAGCATGATCTAGTTTTCAGGTTATGGAGGAGACTAACAGTTTTATTGAAATCCACTGTACTGGCCTTGTACATGTTCCTGAGGACTGAAGAATATAAAATGCTATACCAGTGTTAAATAAACAAATAAATTAAATAGGGTGGTCAAGATGACTACAGAGGCATTAGATTGGCACTGGTGCAGCAGAACTCATCAAAATGCTGGCTTAGAATGTAGTCAATAAAGGATTAAAGGACAGTAGCATAAATTACATGATACTATAGAATATGTCACACCATGATTTTTTGACGGTGAATTTGTTTAATGCAGCTGACCAATGTGAATTTTATGCCAAAAATGAAGTTTGGAGAGGTTCAAAAAAAAGAGTTGCAAGAATGATTTGAAGTCTTGAAAGTGCATATCAGTAATAGTGTGAAGAATCGTCTTTGACCACAATGAGTCTGTTTGGTTTATTCAAAAGAAAGCAAGAAGTTAATTGTCATCTACAAGAACCCTAGCGGTGATGCAGTTTCCAATAGCAGAATTTTCTTTAATCGAGGGTGAAAAGACATATAAGTGGTTAGAATCTGAAGCTAGACAAATTTGCACTAGAAATAAAATGTATGTTTTGCAGCCAGGAGAGTTAGGTGCCAGAACAGTCTACCTTAGGAGTGGGTAAAGTCTGTAATGACTTAAGACTGAATAGTAGATGTATCTTAAATGATGCATTACATCTCAGTCAGAAGTTACGGGAGTCAGGCAGGAATTGTTGGGTGGGATATTGTTGCAGCGTGAGTTACACAAGCAGCCAGGCTACATGTTTATAATAGTCCTCCTAGCATTAAAGTAGGTAGAATAAGCCCACATTTGTTAAAGCTCACAACAAAGTTGATGGTGTAGACACAGAAGGAGACTACTATGCTGAATTCATTTAAAGGACTGTTGTGTATGCTTATGTTACTTAAGACAGAAGAGAGAAAGGGGGAATCCCTATTTCTCTGCATTTGTATGGAGAGTGTGTATAGGCAACTTGATTTTATGCTTGAGAAACAAGCTTTGGATGAGATGAGGGAACCAGCTGGAAAGATCTGCAGAGGTGAGAAAGATCAATGCAACAGGAAAGAGCAGGCTGACTTCTGGTATAGGGCTTTGAAATACAGAGTGGCACAGAGAATGGAGAGTCCAACATTTTGATCAATTTTTATACTTCAAGTTATATTTTAATTGGAATTCTGCTCTGGAGTTATGGTGGATTTGGGGCACCTTGTCTTCCTGGACAAGCTACCAATACTATGATACTGGATTCTTATTCAGGAGGAAAAGAAACATTTGGGGGCTTCCTGGCATCAACCTAAAAATGTTTAAAAGAAACTGCCGTTACCTTTACAGGCTTGTGTAGATAAAGCATTTTGTTTGGTTCATTGATTGGAAAGAGCCTCCATTCTTGCTAACTTAGCTACTTTTATTGTTTAAATATAAGTCACAATCTGGTGGCAAATGAAAAGCTATTGTTTGTACATTATAGTTCCTTGTCTTTGAGGATAATTGCAATTATATTCTGTAGTTATAACAAATACTCTGAATGTATTATAAGAAGGCAGGAGGGAAGGAAAAACCTGCTGCATTGCAGTCCAGAGCCTATTCCCAATTCCTAATATAATTTACTGACAATGAATTCTGCAAATTATTCATAAAACAGCAGTGGGCCTCATTTAACAACATGACAGGGCTGCATGTAATTAGAACTATTTTAAAGTGGTTTTCCCCCTATAGATCAATTTTTCCTTATATAAATGTTGCTAAAACAACACATACAGTTTTTCACTGTAAAGTGTAGTGCAGCTGTCTGAAGTATCTGGCTTTTAGTCTGGGAGTACCTGGTGAATGCTCTAGGTGATTCAGTCTCCAGTGACCTGCTCTGAATACAGCTTATCTATTTCTTCTCAAGAGTTAACAAATGTATATAGCTTTACAGAGACACACCTGGAGCCATGTTTTACCCAAGTTTAATCTAAAGACTGGGCAGAGCTATTGTAGGCCACCCATTTCATCCAAAGGAGAGTCAACAATAACAAACTTTTATTTACTCATCCCAGTATGATAGGAAATGTAATTTCACCAAATCAGGCCATTTCTCTGACATGCCAAACTAGAAAGTATACCTTTCCAGTGTGTGCCTAGAAAAGTCTTTTTGCTATCATTTCAATTACTACACTTTGGGTTTTACATGAAAACTTAATTTTGTGACAGTTTTCCAAGGTATTGGAACCCAATGCCACTGAGATGGTAGCCATGTGCAGTCAAATTTGTCCAAAGTAACTGGTAAATATCAGTTGCCTTTCTGCAGGCAACTACTTTATTAAGTCTTCTTTAAGCTACTTGATAAAGTGACCAGGTCACAGATCCTGGTTCTTTATGAAGACTCTAACTCTCCTGACAAATACTAACAGAGTCTCAGAGTCAGGCAATGCTGATGGAGGCTGAGGGAAGAAATGACAGGCAAGAGGATCTGCTACTTCATGACATTTCTATTGCAGAGTTTGAGTGTGAAATGCACAAAAAAAAACCCCAAACCAAAACAATAATCTATCTAATATTCCTAATGTTTAAAAGCTTAATTAAAAACGCACTGAAGTAGAGGGGGATCTTTCTGTTAACTTCAGTGAGGTTTAGATCAAGCTGTGAATGTTTAACAAATGGAAGTTATGTTCCATTTAGATAATTATCTCTTGCTTTCTCCCTTTTCAGATTGTTCAAGTTTGCTTTGCCCACAGCATTATTTTGCATGTCATTTGCCTCTCTCTACTGTTTCTACACCAGTGGCCTAACTATAAATGGGACTTAGATTAGCTATATAATGATGTTTTCTGAGTCTATGTTGAACATCGATTCATGTTTACAAATCACAAAGCCAGCATATATGCATTTAAGTTAGATAATGCTATACAGACTTAGGAGGTCAGTCCTGTGTAAGAGAACTTATAGGTTAAAAAGGTGGGACATTGCTGGTCTTTTGTGCCCAGTTCATCATTTTCTTTCTCAATCCCCACCTTGTCAAGCCTTTGCAAATGTTAATTACCCAATCACATTATTTTTTAAGATATGGGGAGTAAGACTAGTGTATCAGATTGAAAGAGTTTATCAAATCATAAGCATAGTAGATACTGAGAGCCAAATTCTCAGGTGAGCTTGAACCAAGAGTGTACCATTAACTTCTGCTGGCCGTGGTGATTTATGTTCCCTGGTGACCAGGTCTAGGCAGTTTCCAGAATAGAAAGGACAATTTGTAAACAGGGCCAAAGGACAGTTCTTTCATGACATTTGTTTCACAATTTGTACACAAATATGCTGTTCCATTGCACATTTAAAATAACACCTGGACCACACAAGACTCAATTTCCATCCTTGAGATACTGTAAAGAGTAAACCACATGATTAAAAATTTAAAAATTCAGTTTCCGACAGAGTTTTCTCATAAATGAATCATATTTGATGAAAGGGGAAGAAAAACCAGCAACTTTCATTAGCAGTGCAAGTGTTTGCAGTTCATTAAATCCTTAGAATAATGCCTGGAGGTTGAAGAAGTCCATAGTGTTTCCTTGGGATCTCAAGAGGTGCTTCTGAAACCCATTTGGAACCTTATGAGGTTCCTGGGGACTAACAAATTAGTACAAAGAGACTTTTATGGGGGTCGGATTCTGTCCTGTGTCTCAGTTCAGCACTCCATCCTCCTAGTCATGGCACTTAAACACATGCTTTAATAGGCTATTGCTTGTGCATATGTTTAAGTGTTTTGATGAAATGGTGCAGATGGGAAGAGAGGGAGTGAAGACAGGAAATTAGAGCACAGGTAGAAAGAGGGAAGCAGATGAACAGAAATATGATTGTTTCCAGAAAGAAGCAATGAGAAAGAGGTGGTGCTGTAGAGGGGAAATTTGTTATTGGAAAACATCTTGCAAAAATTCCGAGGAGGGAGAGGCTTTAACCAGTCAGTTTTTTCCAGAATGGTGGAATCTTTATGAGAGGGGCAGGGAGCTCCCCTGACGTCATTTGTCTCAAATGATAATGTCCACTGGAATAAGAAAATCTTACTGGCAAGAATTTTATAAGAACTTGTCATGAAGATAAAGTGTGTCCTAAAAAAAAAAAAGTTTGAAAGTAAGTTTTCAATCTACAAAAATGAAACTTGTCCAGAACTTCTGGAACTGTTAATAGAGAGTGAAAGCAAACCATCACAAAACAGCCACCAGTTGGCAGCTCTTACTTGGCCTGCTAAGGTGTTGGCTCACACAAAGATCCTTGACTTAGGTTTTAATGCACTCGTGACAGATGGGTACCCTGAATACCAGGCATAGATTGACCACTGTTTCTGGCCTAATGAACATTTTAAACAGGACAGCTTAATAAGAGAAACTGAACCTGTAGGTCAGGCAAGGGCAGTTGCATGAGATCCCTGCTGATTTTTGAGTAGGTATGTCTTGCCTCTTTTCACCTTATTGTGATCAGAAAATCTACTCTGGACAGTAAGAGATGCTTGCAAAAAATACAATAACATTTATCTCCACTTTTGCAGCGAAACCCCTTCTACAAGAAAAAAACAACCCAGGCATGAAAAATTCACAAATAAATTTTATTCCTGCCCATTGATATGCATAGGTAGTTCCTCACTGAGAAGTCCATCAACAAACATACAGTAGCACAAAGGTATGGTAAGGAAACTCATTAAAAAAGAATCCACATTTACTTTTCTTCACAGTCCTGGCATTTGGTTATGTGCAACATTCAGCTGTCGCTTTTTCAATAGAAGCTCTTTCAAGCTGTTGAAAGGGAGAGTGTGAGACTGTAAATGCTAACAAAGAACTATCCTACAATTTCCCATATTGATAAGGAAATCCAGCTGATTTCTGTAAAAAAATTTTTCTTTCCAGAAGTCTGCCAGCATCAGGGCTTTGGAACTATGTATAGTAACCATTGCTGCAGGAATCCAGCTGGCCTTTAAAAAAGGATTTTAACCCGTAATTTCTTCTCACCTGTGGTGTTGCATGAGTGTGCGAAGGCAAAAAGGCAGGGTGAGCATTCCCCCAGTGTGCTAATGAGGCTGCTCCAGCTGGCATATTAGATGAGCAGAACCAGGGCTTCAGTTCTGTGTCTTTGTTCAACCATTTCCAGTTCAGACAGACCCTGTCCTTCTGCAGGCTGTGCAATGTGACCCTTCAAAGGATGTTCTCAAGGTGAGAACTACTCAAGGGCTAAGCCATAAGGCTATTGGTAGGAGTATTAATGTAAATGGGAATCCTGGTGCCATCAGTATTAAATAATGCTCATACTTTTATCCTGACATTTGTTGATAGGCGAAACTTCTATTCAGAGATACATACACGCTGAATTCTTTCAGCATAATCTTGCTAATAGAGCACTGAGATATCTCCCTGGCCTTGCCTGTCATCGCTAAGGTACCTTAAATGACTCATCTCACATCTCTGTTACTCAGCTTCCTCACATCTAAAATAAGATTAAATATACCCGTTTCCTTTATGAAAGAGTAGCTAAGAGCTACCGGTAAGAAGCACTATGTGAGAGTCACAGATTTCTATTACCGTTGAGGGGAGGAAATGGCAGTTGCAGGAGAAGGTTGGAGGCATCCAGATAGCCTGGGATACAAAGCTGTCCTGATGAAGCAGGCCACCGGCCTATGGCAGCATGAGATGAAGATAAGATAGCCAGAGGAACCTCTCCATGCCTTCCTTCCAATGTAAGGAAGTGTCTCCATTTGCTCAGTCCTTGGAGAATGAGAGGTACAGTTTCAAGCCTGTGAGCCTCTGACACACAGCTTCACCCTAAACGTATGTGAAAGGACTGACAATCAGTTGTTCTGTTAAGAGTGAGCCACATGAAGTACTAGTGTGATCAAAGCCCCCTCCATACCGAGGTGCTGATGCTTCAGTAGGACTGACAATGTTCTCTTGTACTTGTGTGACCAAGGAGGCAGAGGAGGGAATAAGACCTTGCAAAGTATTGGAGGGAGGGTGTATTGGTTTTGTGTGGCAAGGTTTTGGTAGTGGGGGGGGTTACAGGGGTGGCTTCTGTAAGAAGCTGCTGGAAGCTTCCTCTGTGTTTGAGAGAGAGCGAGCCCATACCAGCCGGCTCTAAGACAGACCTGCCGCCGGCCAAGGCCGAGCCAATCAGCGATAGTGGTAACGCCTCTGTGATAACATTTTTAAGAAGGAAAAAAAGTTGGGACAGGGAGAAACAGCCGCCGGAGTGAGGAGTGAGAACACGTAAGAGAAACAAGCCTGCGGACACCAAGGTCAGTGAAGAAGGAGGGGGAGGAGGTGCTCCAGGCGCCGGAGCGAAGATTCCCCTGCAGCCCGTGGGGAAGACCCTGGTGAGGCAGGTTGTCCCCTTGCAGCCCAGGGAGGTCCAAGGTGGAGCAGATCTCCACCTGCAGCCCATGGAGGACCCCACGCCGGAGCAGGTGGGTTCCCGAAGGAGGCTGTGACCCCGTGGGAACCCCGCGCTGGAGCAGGTTCCTGGCAGGACCCACGGATCTGTGGAAAGAGGAGCCCACAGAGCACGTTTTCTGGCAGGACTTGTGACCCCGTGGGGGACTCGTGCTGGAGCAGTGTGCTCCTGAAGGACTGCACACCGTGGAATGGACCCATGCTGGAGCAGTTTGTGAAGAACTGCAGCCCGTGGGAACGGCCCACGTTGGAGGAGTTCGTGGAGGACTGTCTCCCGTGGGTGGGACCCCACGCTGGAGCAGGGGAAGAGTGTGATGAGCCCTCGCCCTGAGGAGGTGAAGCGGCAGAAAATGACATGTGATGACCATAACCCCCATCCCTGTCCCCCTGTGCCTCTGGGGGGGCTTGGTGGTGAAATCCGGGAGTGAAGTTGTGCCCGGGAAGAAGGGAGGGGTGGTGGGAAGGTGTTCTGAGATTTCGTTTTATTTCTCATTACCTTGCTCTGGTTGATTTGTAATAAATTGAGTTAATTTTCCAAATTGAGTCTGTTTTGCCCATGGCCGTAATTAGTGAATGATCTCTCCTGTCCTTACCTCGACCCGCAAGCTTTTTGTTATATTTTTCTCTCCCCTGTCCAGCTGAGGATGGGGGAGTGATAGAACGGCTTTGGTGGGCACCTGGTGTTCAGCCAGGATCAACCCATCTCAGAGGGTGACAACATACGGTGTCTGGCTTTGAGAATGTGCAGTTCCCATGGACAATGCAGATCAGCATCTGAGAAAGCTTTCAACCATCTGTTTCCATAGATCGCTGTTCAGTAAAGCACAAAAGCATTTACTTACGGTCAAATGCGTGTAAACACATGTTGGTAACGCTGATTCACAGTTGTGTTTGTAGGTTTTGTGGAAGAAGGTTGATGAGTTTAGAGCAAGCAGGCACACAGGTCTGTCTTGTGGTAGCTGGGAGGTGGTAGAAGAGCTCAGTGACAGATAAGTCTCTACCATTTCACTTGCAATAATGGCTGAGATTCTTTTCATACCACGTATTTCCCAGAGACATAATTTATTACACAGAGTTTCTTAGGACAAAACCATGGCCCATAAAGAGAAAGGAAGTTTAGTTTTCCTTTCAGGTAGGCTTCTGTTCTGACAAGTTTCTTTTTAATTTCTTTTCTATAATCTTTCTTTGGAACCCAAGACACTGTCCTTTTTGGGACTATAGTCAGACGCTTAACACCATATCAACGTCATATTTCTACAGTTTAATATGGCCAGGCTCAAAAATCACTGGCAGGCCAGAATATTCTGGGCTCAATTACTGTGAAGTGTAGAACTCAAAAGTTCAGATGGGTGCTCAAATGGAAGGCCCCAGGTGACCTTAAGATACTCTCTCTAGCAGTTCTGGTTCCTCAGCATCAATCACAGATGGTGTCTTTTCTTCTAGATTTTCCCTCATTTTCTTGAGGAAAGAAGTCGTCCTCTGAGATGAATATAGTATTTCTCATTCTAAAAACTAAACTCAGTCTCTTTCTGTGCATTGCACAATGCTAGAGAGTTACACACTGGTGCAATTAGTGACCTGCTGTAACCCTAATAAAATATTCAATGCAGTAGGTTGTCCTTGCCTGTCTGAAGGAGAGTAGGAGAGAGACAAGATGGTAAAAAGAGCTTTACTTGTCTGGTGTGCCCACTTCAAGCCTTCTTGTGATGGGCCACAGTTTCTTACATTGGGCAACTCCTTAAGACCAGAACAGGAGATACAGTGCTGCGACAAAACAGTGTGGGGACCCAGAACTGTGGTAGGCATTTTTTCTTCACTTAGTTGCTGCTGTGCCTGCCCTGTTCTGCACTCACTGGTAACAAATCACTTAGAGTAAGGAAAAGACAGAATTGTGGCTCTCTTTCTTCTCTGCGTTCACCTGGAGAATTTATTGGGCACTGAAAGGCATTTTAGCTCCAGTGCTTGAGAGGTGACATTAGAAATGACATTTCCCTGGGTATGCGGAGGGATTATGTCTCTACTCAGGCTATGGCTAAGGGATAACCAGGAGGTAAGTCAGCCAGAAATTGTGTTCCAAATTGCTGCATTGGGATATTCATAGCAGCTTCTTTCTCAGCTGTATCTCACTACAGTGTAGACTGTGAACCATATACTGTAGAATGGGGGAAAAATACATAAGGCTGGTAGACACAATGCACACAGACACATAGGACAGTAATCAATCTTTAAAAACAGTTTTTCTTTCTCTAAGTTCTGGGAAATTTCTAGATTAATTTCTTCTGCTAAGTTTTCTGGGAATTTTTGTTTATTTTTCATTTGTTTCTCAAAAGGAACTGTGTAACTGCTGTAGCTTTCTGAGCTATCAATGCATTCCTGAATTAAAAATAAACAAATACATTAAAAATTCCAGGTATTTTATCTTAAGGCTTTAAGTTTTCAATTCCAAATCAACCTACAGCAATAGGGATTCATGACCAGTGTACTCTTGCATATGGCCTCAGTCCAGCAAAGCACTTAAGCACATGCTTAATTTTAATTTTGAACTAAATGGGGCAGTGAATCACATGCTCCAGTCTCAAATGAGGTTAAAATTAAAATTAACCATGTGTCTCTGCTTTCCTGGATGAGGGCTATGTATACTAGTTCTACTTCTTGCCAGCTTTTCCATTACTGAGAAATATTCATTCTTCTCATTTTTTACCATCTATTTCTACATTGTTCTTGAATAGTTTTCTTTGCCTTTTCATCAGATGGATTTTATTTCTGTGAAAACCTGTAATATCAATTCGGCGTATGTAAACCGATATCAAGATAAAATCCCAAGGCAATTGCCCAGTGGTATTTTTTCTCTTTTGTCTTTTTTGAAATTCCTTTAGCTTATTCCCAATCACAGATATATAGGAATTAAAAGGCTGGAAACAGCTATTGCTGCCTTTTCTGATCAAAGAATTTTAAAATTATATTTGCTATATTGAAAATACCCTAGAGACTGGAAGGATTTGTGATGATTTGCAGTCGTCTGATTAGAAGCAAAAAATCAGAAATTAGTTTCAGTCAGTTCTATACTCAACATCTTTTGAAAGATGGAGATAAAGTGATCTCATTCCTATATTTTATGTTGTAAATCATTCGGCTGGAGAATATCAAAATGATCTCTCATCCCTTTTATTAATATGGCACAAAATCCTTGATATCTATCAGAATAATGGGGTAATGTGCAGAAAGAAATGGAGGGAACAAATATAAGTGGCTGACCAGAGTCTGGTTGTTTGTTTTTATTTTATTTTAAAATATTATTCTGTGAAGAAAGGCCCCTGTTTTCAGCTTCTTGTAATTAGCCTAGAGCTTTGGGCTTGTAGATACCTGAGGGTTTGAATGCACATGAATTGTGGCAGTACTTAGGAGCAAGGCAAAACAAGTTGTCAGAAAAAAAGAGGCACCTTTATGGTTGCTGTTCTTCAGCTGCTGGTTTCCATTTCTTCCTCCCTTTGACTGGATTATGAACTCAGTGAAGAGCTTTTTCTCTCTCTTAATCCGTGTGTTTCTTTGTGTGATTTAATCCCAGCTCTTAGTGGAGCCTCATTCCCAGTTTCTTTTCAACACATAAGGGGAGGAAAAAAAAAGATCACTCCTGTTGATATCAAGATTACATTTTGTAGTACGGTTATTCTGAAATTTATTTTTCATACTACATTTCCATGGCTGATTCTTACTTGTTAATGCTCCTAACAAGGGGGCTAGTCCTTCTCCTTTTGCATAAATAGGAAAGATTTGTATTCCAGGAGCTGCATTCAGAACTTGCACCAGCTATTTTACGTGTTGCTAAATAATGGTTTTTAGAGCTCTTCATACTCCCTTTTTATCTCTTTCATGGAGGAATTTTCCTTTAAACTTGGGAAATATTTATTGATTCCTTGGGTGAATTCACAGAAATATTACATTTCAATTTTTGTTCACTTGAGTAATTTCCTATGTTTACTTAGTGATAACTTTTAAAAATGCTAAGATTATGAATTTATTTTAATAGTCCTGACTCTAATGATTCATTTTGTATCCATTCATTTGCTGTATATTTCTGTTGGTGCTTAAATCTTCCCCTTCAGCTTAATTGACGTTACTCAAGCATTAGGTAAGGGCTGCTTAACAAAAAGTTTAATTTATGGATGATTCTGAAGAGCCACCAGTAGTACGTGAATTGAACTCAAGGTGGGAATTCCTCTCTCTTTACATTACCCAGTATACACAGTTGTTTTGTGTGTCTCCCTTATGTGCACAGCATTTTGGTCAAATAATCATTACCTTGATGAAGTTTAGGCACAGTAAATATGCAAAGAGGGGGGAGATATCTCAATGCTCATGCTGGATTTGCAGACTCATAAGAGCTTATGGAACTTCTGTTAATTTAGAAGTCCAAGCAAATTGAGGACTACAAGCAAGTGCATCCAATCCCAAGCAAACCATCCTTGCTTGGTTTTTAATGCAGAGAAACACCATTGGTGCTGGCCTGATGAAGCAGAAAAATTACCTCAAATTATAATTAGGGATAATTTCTGTTCTTCTCTGGCCATCATGGACAGAAAAGAGGACAGGCATGAGGACAGAGGGGGGTTCATTTTAACTTGACTGCTCTTATCTGTAGTATTGTGGGATTGGCTTGGTAGGCAATGGAAGTAACATGATTACAATAATTTCTTAATATGCAACATTTAATTGTTTTACTTGCATAAAGCACATCTAAATTAGTAAAGCTCTTATCAGGAAATGTTACTGAGTGTGAAGGCCCTAGCAGTAAGGTAGGTTTCCTCTCACAGGTGACCAGCACCATAAGACCCATGTATGTTCATAGCAAGCACAACATTAGCTGACAGGCCAAGAAAAGAAAATTTGAAGCTACCTGAGAGGACCTCCTAGGGCAGAACTTAATTACATGGGCAAAATTGCTATTTGTGGGGTTTTTTTCTTTCTTATTTGATAAGAATTAAGAAAATGAAGGCTGGGATTTTTTTAAGGACTGCAGACCTCTCGGTCAAGACAAATGAAAGGTGGTCTTTAATGCTCTAGCCAGCAGCCATGTTCAGACCTGAACAACAGGAGTTGTTTTAAATATTCTCAGACTCCTACACAAATGCCCAAGGGCTTAATCTTGTAATATACATGTATATGCACTATTGCACATAGTTAAGCCTTTTCCTCGCTGTTCTCTCCCACTCTTTATTTTGCTTTCTCAGACCTTCCCATTTTATTTAAACATCTTTTACCCTCTTTTACTTTTGGTTCTTTTGATTTCGCCTTCATTGCCTGCCTCTTGCCAGTTCCCTGCAATTTTTTTTCTAGTGCTGATATGATCCTGTTGTTGTCCAGCATACCCTGACTCTTTTGGTGCTTGCGAGAAGGGATGTCTCCACAGACCCCCCCAGATCCATGCCTTCATCACCTGCTGCTTGCTCATGCTCTGCTGTGTCACATCCAAGATCCTGCTCTTGGGCAGTATCTTAACCCTTTCCAGGCTGATTGTGACTCAATCTGAAATAGTTTATACACTGAGAGAGAAGAGTTTTTCTCTGTTAAAAGATTACTTTATGAGATGACCTAGAGCAACAGGTAAGAAAAATCAGCAAAGCCAACCAAATGGAATATCCTGCAAGCTCAAGGTGAACTTGCATCTGCACAAGATTGATTCTTCCTACCCCACCTAGTGAATGGTGTACCATTAACCAGCTTTAATTAAAAAAAAAAATAATCAAATGATGGACAAGATAAGAAACCCTAATGAAAAAGTCTAGGGTGATAGTTATGTCACAGAAATTAAAAAAGTTATTTTATCATTAGAAGCTAATCCCAGCTTCAATTTAGAGCTCAGGGATTTTTATTTATGATATAAGTGAAGGTAAATTGGAACCCTGGGAACTCCCAAATTATCATTGCCTGCAAATCTGATGTCAGAGCCTTGGTGCTTTCACAGAACTGGGGGCACATACTTTGTGATAGCACAGCTTCAGTTCCCGGTTTTCCAGGGACTATACAAACAAACACACACAAGACCTCCAGGTTACGCAGTTTAAAGAACACTGGTACCAGAAGAATGCCATGGCTCTGTGATGGTCCTGCAGTTTCACAGGCACTGTGGAGACTGAGGCAGCAACGTAGGAGCACACATTGTCAGAACAATTCTCAGGAAAGAAAAGCGTTGCCCTGAGATGCCAAATACCAGTTCTGCAATTCTTGTCTCTGCACATTGCATCTGGACTACATCAAATTAAACTAAATTATTTCTACTGCTAAGCAGATTTCACCAAAGTACATGGAAGAATGGCTACGACTCCTCACTAGAGAAAGGGGCATGAATTCTGAGGTAAGGAGAAATGACAGCACTATGTCTGATATGAACTTAGGTAATAAATTTAGAAAAAATCCCATGTTTAGTATCTTCTTAACAGGGCTGCTGGTACTCCAGCTACTCTATACTCTGATGACCCCCTGTAATTCTAGATGATGACTTTGTCATCATGATGACCATCAGAAATTGGATGTACATGAGTTTTTTGTTAATGGCTCTCTAGAAGGAAAGGAAGAATATTTATATAGAAACTCTGATGTGGTTGGCTGTGCTGACAAGAAATTGCTGAAAATAGGTCAATGCCACACAAGTGTAACGAAGAAGAGCTACAAAGGTCACTCATTAAGAGATCCATTTTGATTTTAGTGTGACTAGAAAGAATGTAGGCAGGGTTATTAGAATAACAATGTTATTAGAATAACAGCCTGGCTTTGGAAATTCATTTGATAATGGTCATCTTGCAGTATAAATAAAAGTACAAGTAATTTTCTTACTTAAGGAAAAGGAAATCATAGAATGATATACATTTGAAGGAACCTGTGGAACTCTCTAGTCCAACTGCTAGAAGCAGGCATAATTTCAATGTTAGTTTGGTTATCTCAGGACCTTGTCTGGTAAACTTTTTATATATCTCCAATGATGGAGAATTCACAGCCTCTCTTGGCAGCTGGTCCCAGTACTTAAACATGCTCACCAAGAAAAATGTTTTCCTTATATTAAGGTGGAATTTCCCTTGTTTTAGCCTGTGACTATTGCCTCTGCATTCTCTGTATATCTCTGGCTTTGTCTTCTCTATCATCCCTCCTTTAGGAAGTTGAACACAGTAATAAGATCCCCTCTGAAGGCTTCTCTTCTCTAAGATGAACAAATGCAGTCCTCTCAGCCGCTCCTCGCAGAATAAGTGCTGTACTCCAGTCCCCAACCATCCTGGTGGCTGTCTGCTGCCTTCCCTCAGTTGGTAAATATCTCTTCTGAAAAGTGGCATCTAACTTTGAACCTTTACTTGACATAAGAAGTGAAGATAGGTTCTTGATTTAATGTCACATCAGAAAGGTAAAAGTTGGTGTGGCCAAATTCATCCCGCCTAACTCTAGCTGCTACCTACTGGAAGCTATTTCTACATGCACAGAGACGCCTCCAAATCTGTGGTTGGATGCATACTATGTACTCCTTTATTTTTATTACAAAAAGAAAACAAAGGAAACTCATGAATGCATACCAGAAACTTTGCACCTATATTAAACTGTGGGCTCTATTCACTCAGTCCCACAGTCTGGGAGCTTAAGTTTGTGAGTCCAGGGCAGCTAAACCCTTACACCAGGCATCTCTATATTATGTCAAACATGATGCTTGCCAAAACTTTGCCTTGGAGTGCAGACCCCACAAATAACGTTTAGTATCCAAAAATTTCTGGTTTGCTGGTTTCAGTCCACTTCTCTTTATAACAATTTTGTATGAAAAGAATAAGGAGATGGTTTCTCTTACCTATTTCTCTTCTTTTTTTGTAGTGAATTGATTGCTTTACACTTGCTTAGAAAGATCAATATTCCATTAGGTAGCAGAGGAATAGCACTATAGCAGAAAACAGCTTGGCTCTTGCCAAAATTGAAAGCTCAGTGTTGAAAGACAGAAGGGGTTTTTTTTCAAAAGTGGAATGAAAATCTTTTGGGTAACTGAACAAATGGCGGTGTATTTCTGCAGACCTGCTGGCAGGGTGTAGCTGTTACTGTCAAGAGAAATTGTCTTGCCCATCTCCACCAAATCTTCGTTAAGTCAACAAAGTACCTGATAAATGTGCTAAAGGAAACAATTTAACAAGATGGTACCACGAAGTGCAGTAGAAGTACCATACAATGATGTTCTGTTTAGCTTCACTGGTACATAGTGCATAGAGAGCCACAGAGATATTGTCACACCTAATGCCTGTTTTGTCCTGAAGCTTGTGTTTCTCTAGTGTGAGACTTCTTGTGCAAGTAAAGCCAGCACAGTTAGGCCTTCTCAGTAGCTATTTTCCAGAGTTTTGGAAGGTATATGTGATGATGTTCTTTCATTTTCTTAATTGCATTTTCATAATGAATAGGAACCTGTATAATCATATAATGAGGCATTGTAATTATGATGGGTACAGATATAATTAAAAATCTTTATAAGATATCATGAATAAATGCAGGTTTTCTACAATGAAGACATTTTTAAAGATTAGCAAGGGAGTTATTTGTGTTTGCAGGTTCGGAGTCAAATGATTTACTAGCTAATGGGAGGTACAAACCTATTGATTTCCAGTGCTTCCCATATTTAGCAAAAAAAATTATCTTAGCATTCCTGGAAATTTTCATTAATATTTTCAAGCCTCAATAGAGCCCAGATTCCTCCCTCTACAGATGCTATATACCAGATATGGGGAGCCCTTCAGAAATTTTATTATCGGGACCCTGTTTCTCTGATGTCCAAAAAAAGGTCACCAACAAATTTCAGGACTGACCCCACTGTGTTCTCTAAGGACTAACACTGGTGATAAGTTTGAGTCTTGATGCACAAAAGGTTGCTGCACTTGTTTAAATTCTTGAATGGGCCCTGGAAGGACTGAATTCCTCTAAGTCCCTTGTATCAGGTGCATGTTTTAACCTTAGGGCACAGTGGCATCCTTGGTATAACTGCAGAATTCTTCCAGATTATTATTTTTGAGAGCTTATTTTTGTAAATATATATAGAATTTAATAATGAGCTCATTTTACAATTCATTTTTTACTAGATGAGAATAAATTCCTTTAGAAATAATATTGAGATTTGGCTTAATGTAAATTTTTAAAAGAACCAAACACTTGTATTGGAGACAAACTGCATTATTGCATACATAGAGCTTGCCTTTATCATATGTGGGGAATGTTCTGGATAAAAAGACTCTGCTTAGTGTACAGTACTCTTCCTTATATATGGCAGAAAAAAATATAGATTTAATGTGAGTTGGATTTTGACTCTAATTTTGACTTTTCTCCTCAAATAATATCAATGGGGATTAGGCAGCTAAATCTCTGCACACTTAATGCCATGAAACCCTTTATTGTGCTTGAGGGAAAAAATGGGAAAGCAGAAAATTGTTAGTCAAGGACATAACATTTGAAATGGCCATAAGCCAATACAGTAGAAGATGTAGTAAAGCCTGGAGAGTGCTGATTAAAAGTGAATACAGTGATGCTGAGCACAGTTGTCATTTTCAGTGACATTAAACAGTTTTGGCTGAAGGTGAATAGATTTTTTTTGCCAAAATAACTTTTTTGCTAGTATTTCTAGGAAGTGGCCACAGCTGATGTGGGTTGTTTAGTTCTCTGATTATTTGGGTGTGTGGTTTTGATATGTTTTTTAGTGGGGGAAAGGTATTATGATCTGCCTTTCTAATAAATTATGCTAAATTTAGAGATAAAGTGAATAGGAATTACAAATTTAGAGGAGGAATTTCTGATACTTTGCTAAATTCTTCTCTTCAGTCCCATTGCTGTTAAAACTTTACCCTTCTCTGGCACAAAGTAATTTTGAGCAATTCTTTGGGAGGACACTGGCCAACCCTGAGTGGTGATGAGACAACACTGAGGACATGAGGAGGATGGGATTAGTACTTCATGTAGGATTTGTAGAAGTAGCGAATTCATTGGCTGGTGCTATTTGGGAAGGGAATAGTTCCAGCCTTGGTTGTTTTCCAGTAAGCAGATAGATAATAACCAATAACTGGGGGCAGTGATAGAACATGATCCTAGATAATGTACTAGACTTGATGTGGGGGGATGGACAGAAGAGGAGAACAGCATTTCAGCAGTTTGTTGAAGGAAATGCAGACCTCTCACAAACTGCTCTCCTTTCTGCAGAAGACGGGCAGGAGCAGAGAGGCAGAGAGAACATTTAAATCAGCCCTGACTCATTGAAGCTGTTCCAATAGGAAGGCAGGATTTCACAAAGCTACGAGGTGGGATTTTCTTCAGCAGCTAGCTTTTCTTGACAAACCTGCCCATTTGGTCTTGCTGTAGTAGGTATTTTGCAGAGGTATTGTTCCAAGGGGTGAGATTAGCATGTCTGCTGATAACATGGGCATAGCAGCAGATGCCTTCAAAACAGGCCAGGAAGCATCTGGACCAAAATGGCAATTGTTGGTGACAGGATTTTCTCTCTGCTCTGTCGTTCTTTGGCAAAAAAGGATGATTTTTTTTCCACGTTCATGGTTGTGAACCCTCCAAGTATTTTTTCCAAAGCAACTGGGCTTCAACTTCAAAGCTCATTAACTGTTGAGTTTTGTGACGCTTGCCTTGTGATAAAGAGGAAAAGAAACAGAGTTCAAAAAGCTGAAACAAATGGCATATGATGCATTAAAAAAAATAATTTAAGAATCTCACTTGTTTTTAAGCCAAAACATAAAGCATACACCTTTCTCTTGCATCTCTTGTCTACTGATTTTGCTGAAGGTGAAAAAAGAGACATTGTGTCCACTCATTCAAGGACCAACTGCTAGCTTACAAATCCTCCTTTTTTTTCTTCTTTTCTTTTTTTTTTTTTTCCTCTCCCCCCTTACCCCCCCCCCGAATGGAGGATTCCTGCCCTGATGTGAAAAGTAGGATTATACTAATTGCTCAGTTCAGTGACTCCGGGCTTATGCTTGCACCACAGAGAGCAAAGCTTGGTTCTGCTTGCTTTCAATTCTCTCCTGGCTGTTCTGTGTGCAGATGAGAAACTTCAGCCCTTTGGCTTTGGATCTCAGCTCATCTTCCCAGCATAGTATTTCATGGTTTGTGGGCAAACTTCTCCCAGTCATGAGACTAAGCAAAGAATAGTCTCAATTTTTAGTAACACTGGAGCCAGTAGCACCTTCTGACATTATCCACACTTACATTACCAATAAATATGTTTGCTTGCAGTCCCTGTGAGAGAGTTGTGATCCAGGGCACTGCCTGTGGGAATCTTCTAGGCCTTATGTCTCTAATTAATCACAGAATATATATGTTAAATTATTGATAGAAATAAGTTATGCCCTTCAAAGGCACAAATTATTTAAAAGCCTTTTAATACCTTAATCTCTCTTCTGTCTCCTAAATAACTCTTGCAGAGACCTCTTATCTGTTTCAATGTTGGAGGCTTCTAACTTCCATCATTTTTTTGTCCCCTGAAGTTGTGATTGCATGTGAGAAAGTGTATCCTTGTATTTTCTATGCAGTGTGATCTGACAGGAAAACCAGAAAATTAATACGTGGAGAGTAGAGATGGTAGATTTTTTTAAAGGCTTATGTGTGGGCCTTTGTAGGCCTGTAAGGCCCTTTGTCGGTTTTCAAAATGGCAGCTGGGCATTTGAAATTAGATCATGTCAGTATGTCTAGGCATACACAGACATTAAATCCTCTGCCCTTATTTTTGAGCTGGCTGAATGTGAGGCAGCGCTGGTCCAGAAGCCTCTCATCCATCTCATGGCACTGTGCTGGAGCTGCTACCCTGCCTTTCTCACCACTTACAGTGACTGCCCAGGCACAGGATCTTCCTTCAGTAAGTTCAGGGAAAAAAGGGGCATGCAGCTGCTTACTTCGGTGGAAATGACTTTCTTTAAACTCACATTCCAGCTAACCTTACAGGAACTGAAGATGAGATAGGATGTGGTGAGGCCAGAAGACTGTATTGTGTGATAGTGAGGAAAATGGTGAAACCTGGATAGCAAATGGAGGGGGTGATCCTATGTCTGCTGAATGTGACACTGCCAAGGGAAAATGAGCTCGCCAGGGAACATAAGTGTGTGTGATTCCAGCACTCACACATGAAGATTTAATCCACAGGTTTAAAGATGGAAAGTTACCTGAAAAAGTCATTGCAGGAACTTTTTTCCTCTAAAGGTAATATTTATGTGTAAAAATCACGCAGCTAAAATCCAGATTTAAGGTATCCATGGGCATTTTTTTCTAAGCATCTGGCAAAGGATTTCCAGAAGGGGCTATAACTAACAATGTTTTGCTTCCACCAAGGGGCATTTTTCTGACTACGTTATCATTAAAGTAATTTTTCTCAGTGCCCCACTGCTTAGGAGAAAACCAAACAGTTAAGAAAGGACTAGCCATCAGTGCAGAAAATCAGCAAAGTCCAATTAAAATTATTCCCATGGGCTATAAATCAGTAGAAACCAATTCTCTTGCATTATTTGAAAGCCAGTGGTTTTCCCCATTAATAAAGTGACCAGAACACTGACCCGTTAATGCTGCTGAGCAATGGTTTGGATTCCACTGGAGCAAAATTCATCCTGAAAGCAACCTCCTGAAACCAGAGGCATAGCACATGTACTAAACTTGTCCAACTTGGCCTGTAAGCATTGAACAACTTTTATTACATTCATACCTTGCCCAGGCACAAGGTTTTCTTCTACTCTGTGTTAAACACATCACCAAATATCCACCCACACGAGTAGAAATTGTGCACTTATCTAGGACAAAAGCTGTCCTTAGTTTTATAAACCTTTAGTCCTAAAAATAGGTTTCCTGTGGCTGATGAGTGCCAAGGTTTCCTTAGCATTTGGAAAACCTGACATTTTACATCATTTATTCTTTCTTTGTTGAAGAAATAAAATGGTATTTTGATTTAAATACAAAATGAAATTACTGGGAGATGAAACCTGCATAACCACAAGATAGAAGGTAACTCCCACAAGAGTTGGGAGCTTGCTAATGTTTATGAATTAAAATAATTGTTAATGTACATGCTGTAAAAAGATATGTTTTAATATTATAACTCGGCCTTCTTAAAGGGACAAGAATGAATGCAATCTGTTTACTGTTTCTTAGCAGTATGCAGAAATGATGATAGAAGCTTTTCCCCAATTTTCTGGAGTAACTTTCACCAGAAAGGAAAAGAAGTTATGGGAATTCTTTATTCTTTCTGGATGAAATTTACCCTCTGCAGGTGGGCAGCATTTGGTCTAAATATATTGGGAAAAAAAAAAAAAAAAAAAAAAAGGTGAGGATTCCCATTGCACATATGCTTCTGGACAGGACTGAAACTCCTGTAGGGCATACCAGCAGTTCCACAACTGTTCTTTGGGTGATGGACAAAACACAGACTACTGCCCTGGGAAACACACCCTTTTTCAACATTGTGTATTGTGGTGGCTTTGGAGAAACATTTCTGGCACATTCATCATAAATGAAGCTGCTCTTTAAATTTAAAGCCTTAGCAGCCTATTTCAAGGCTTACTTTCCAAATATTGAACTACTGGGGGAGGATAGAGGAAAGAAGTGTAAGAAAAATAAAAGATGCTTTCAACTAGCAAATGGAGCATCTTTTCCTGCATACTGTAGTAGTGATGGTTCTTTTCAGTGCAGCTGCTGTATGCACAGGGTCATGGGTCAGATTTTATGCAGCATTCAAAAGTACTGAAGAAAACTAGTGAAAACACCTGTGTCAACTCAGCAGTACATCTGCGATGCACTAGTATCTACCTGTGCCAATGGGGTTTAGCTTGAGAACTGTTCCTTTCCCAGCAAGAAAAAGAGAGTATTATGAATTTCTGGCAGAAACTCCTATTGCTGAGTCTTTATTCATGCATGTTACTGCTTATAAATGTGTTTAATTGAATCTAATTTTGCTTGTAAGCTCTCTGGGACTGGGGCTGCCTCTGGTACAGTGCTTGCATGGCATTAACCACTTTTATAAAGTGTCTAGATGGCAATACAGACACAATGAGAGAAATATATTCTGGCCCAGGAAACTGCAAAGCTCTATTAAAAGTAGTGACTGTGGTCTCTTTGGCCTAGAAATGGGTAGAAATGAAGAACAGATTTCAGATCCAATTTTTTTTTGTTAGTTGATGTTATTTTAGATTACCAGAACTGGGAGTAAAACTAATGCCTTTTAGTCATTTTAGTGAATTACATTTTCTTTAAGAAAAGTTTTCCACTCATTCATCTTTTATTGTGCAGTGAAATAGAACAAGTGTCTATAAGCTGGTCAGTTTTTCTTTTTTTACCTTGGGCTGTTCTCTAATATTAAAATATTAGTAATATTAGTAATATTAAACTTTGGGATTACTGCAGTTGGAGGAAGTAGATTTTTGTTTTTAACCTTCAGTAGCTTAAAAGTTTAACTTTTCAAAATTATACTGACTCAGAAGGAAAAAAATAGAAAAAAAATCTGTAATTAACAATTTTTCTCTTTTATTCTGCGCCAGAAAAGGACAAAGGAAAAATATAGGAACAAAAAGACAAAACCTAAATGGTCTTTACTGAAAGAGTGTGGAAGCAACCAACACTGCTAAAAAGTTTCAGCTTTAAAAAATGTCCAATCTTCACAAATAGAAATGTTCACCAGCTTTCCTTCTAAAGAAAGGCTGAATTAGGTCTGACCAAATTACCATGTTACAATCAGATTGACTGAAAATTGGAACTAATAAACCATGAGAAATTACATTTTTTTTGCTTCCTTTGTGCATGGTTGGAGCTCTGACAATGCCAGCAGTAGTAGATGCTTAGGGAAAGAGCATAAAAACCCAAAGCAAATATTGCATATGCTTTCCTTGTTTTATTCTCCCCTGCTTCTACCAATCAGCAATTTAAGGACTTCCCGAGCCAGAGGTTGCATCTGCTCTGTTGTGTTTAATAAGCATCAACGGACAACCTCACCTTGTAGCTTTCAGGGGTCTCTTTTTGAACACTCGCCTGTGACAATTTTCTATGACAAGAAACAAGTGAACAAGGCATTTGTTTAATTTTTAGTAGCTGGTCTATGTACTTATTTCAAAATGACTGAGTTTGCTGCAATTTATACCAGTCTAGGCTGATAAACCTTCTCTTTGCTACATCGCATCCCCTTGCTCCTACTGCATCTGCATCTACTGTTAGTCCTATGATGCTTTCTACTAAGATAAAGCCACTTCTGGGATTCCATCCAATATAATAGACATGGACCAAGCAACAGGTTCAGTGGGGTGACAACAGTGATAACTAGGGCCTTTTGAATCAGTGTATTGAGTGCCGTAGCACCTTGCAGTAACCTGGCATGTATTTTTGTATGCTGCACTTCCCAGCTAAAGGACCGCCTCCCCCACCTTTCTTTCCACAGGAGCTGGAAGGCAAGGTCAGAGTCTGTACCTGACAGTTTTGCAATGCATCAGACAAACCTGAACTTCAGCTGATGTATTTTGAATTTTTTGTCAGATTAACACAAAGAGAAGGAATGCATACCTTGGAGCCTGGGAAGAACAGTAAGCATACTTAAGGCCATAGGCTTTTTCTTCTCCAACGTCTATTGATTTAAAGTAATACTTTTGTGCACAGTCCTTGCATAATCCATTTCTGCACTTGGGAGGGATAGAGCAGGAGGAGCAGAGAGGTGATATAGATCACCAGGGTGATTGCTTCATGTACTGGGTTGTGCGGGGCCTGTCCGGCCAGAAGGTGCTGTTTTGGGCAATCCAACCTACTCATTGTCATTCCTGCAGGTTGGAAGTGGCAGTCACACAAACATCTTCCACCTCACGCTTTCCCTCCAGCTTGGCCTCTCTCTTGCTCATTCACAGTTCTGTGCTCTATCCCCTTTCCCCTGTGGTGTCTTCTGGGTACATCAGACTCATGGACTCACCCAGGACACAGCTGAGGGTGACTGTGCCAGCCAGGAGGCATCTCCTCCTTGGCTCCTTGCAGCTTTGCTCTGTAATCCCATCTCTCCCTTTGACTTTAGCTGTGTTCTCTTCTCTACTGCTTTGAAAGCATTCAATTCAATCTGCAAATTCCCCATGGCTTCCTAGACCTGAGGTGGTTCATCCTGCCTGTGGATGGGGCACACTGGAACTTTTTGCACTGACCTGCTTGGAGAATCAGCTATGAGAGGGGGGATGAGTTGGAAGTTCTGGGATAGGCACTGCGTTCTTCCACAGCTCTGCAGGGTTGTCGCAGCATGGAGCCAGATGGTGTGAATGAACAAAATTCACCCCTGGACAAAAAACTTGTGCAATAGTTCAAATCCTACTTTAATTCTTAGATCAGGAATTTCAGGTTAAATTTTGTTCTAGTCCTCTGCAAATGGGGAGACTCATCTTAAAGTGAATATGAGTTTTTGAGTCAGATGATCCAAAATTAAATGCCTGCAGATAGTTCTCTAAAATGGATGCAGTTAGTTTTATATAATGACTTCAGCTGATGCTAAATTGATATTCAAGAAGATGAGGAGAGAGTATCAGAAAGATATTTTGTCGTCCCCCCCCGCAAAAGCTGGGCAGAATGTAGTGTTCATAAGCCTTACCCCTATCTGAACTGTTCAAATCTTTCTCAAATTTCATTGTGCATTTTTTTTTCCATTGAGTTATATAGTTATTTGTAATTACAGAGGTATATCAGCATCTGAAATGGGGAACTGGGGAAGAAACTGAATTAGATTAACTGTTGTTCTTTATTTTGATGTGTTAGCTTCCGTGTTGCTCTGATATAAACCTTTTGTCTTATCCAGCACAAAATCAATGCTAGTTCTAAATCCCTGCTTTGGAGGACTTGGCAAATACATAACAGAATAGCTATCATTTCTTAAATAATCCAAAACAAACTGTATTTTCCCATTACTTCTGCATAATCTTTCCAGTGTCATTAAAACAAGCAGTTCACTTTGCCATGGGAATTTTCCACTTTTCTTTGTTTTTAATAAAAGATGATAGGTTACAGAATAGTTTTTCTTATCTGTTTGCTTTGTGTCTTAAGCACTGTCTATTTTTAATAAAGTGTTGGAGATAGGCAAATAAAATACCTCATGAGAGTCTTCTACCAGTGATTAACTGAGAAATTAAACATTGTCTATCATTCACATATATTCCTAGATGACCCTTCTCAAAAGGTTTGCAACAGAACCGGAAAGCTTCCTTTCCTAAGCCTTCAAGAACTTAATGAGGTAGAAATCATACTTTTTTGTTTTTACAAAAGAGGGTGTGTCGTATGTGTATGTTGGAAATTAATTTGGCCCTCATTAAGGAGAAAAACTGTATGACACTGACTGAACCCTGGCATGACACAAAGAGGATATCTGCAGAATTCTCTCTACAGCTCTCCTGGTACAGCTTAAGCCCAACAACGCATTACTCCTGTTGTTCTCACTTTGGCTTTCTTGTGAGATGGGGCTGTCAATTGTGCTGAACTGCAGGGTGGTTTTGTGATGCCTGTAAACATCCACTGGGGACGTAGCCACTGCTTCCACTTTAACCCACTGAGCAGGCTTCCTTGGTGGGGAATCTCCTGTAACGTCCCATGAATCTAGGTCAAGAACAAAAGGGTCAGAAATATTGAAACTCTTATCTGTCTTCCCATGTGAGATCATTATTTTTATTTTATTAATCACTACTTTCTAAAAAGTTTAGATTTTCCTCTTACTAGCAGTCCTACTGGCTGTGTCTAAACTGCAGGTACCTGTGACCCCAGTACTGGGCCCCGGCATCAGGCTTTCTGCTGGAGCATGCTGTGGTTCCTTCCTTGCCACATTTCAAAGGAAATCAGGCTGAAGAGAGGTGATAGTGCAGTGGAGATCAGACAGAAGTAACATTTAGTATGGACATAAGCAAATGATCCTGAAGCAGGAATGTTCTTCTCCAACTCTTTGGTCATACCCATTGATTTCATGGGACATAACTGACATGAAGGAAGCGAAAGAAAGTGAGGCTTCCTGTAGCTGAGAGAAAGAATGAAAAAAAAAAATAAAAAAAAATAATTTACAAAAAAGAACAGAAGTCCTGTAATGCCATAATGAGCATGTTGAAGAAGGATAACCTGCTTATGTTACTTTTAGTTTTTTGCTTTTTCAAAATATTTATAGACTTGAAGACCTTTCTTTCAGCCCTGCAGCTAAAGCTTTGTATTTCTTGCACAGTATTCAGCATGCTGAATCTCCATCAAAGTAGCAGGATGGCTTGCTCAGAAAAAGGATGAATGTAACCCCTGGACTGAATAAACAGGCCCTGCTCCTTTTGACCTCTTCCCCAGAAACCATTTACTCTTACGTGGATGTAAGTATGACCATCATGTGAAGAAAAAATCTTTTCCTTGCACACCACCTTTCCATTCCCCCTGTCATGCTATGCTCAACACTATCACAGCTAATCTCTCTGACAAGCAGTTGGCAATTGGATTGCTTTACATGTGTTTGACATTCACCTTAGCTCTTGTTTAATGACATTGTTCCGACATATAAGACTTGAGTTGAATCATGTTTAGCCAATAAACATTCTGCTTTTAGGCATAGATGTGCAATTTTTTGTCTGTTAGCCCTAGTTGTATCTGTATCACAAAGTTTTGCAGAGGAAGTATAGCATTAGCCTGTCCAAACTGTATCTTTAAACTGTAACATGAAATTATTTAACCTTCTAAGGTTAAGAGCTCTTGGCATTTTCTGCAGTGAAAAGTCTACAGAGAGAGTCACTAAGACATCTTTCGGGCTTCTTGTGCTGAGACAGGCCCTCCCATTAATTTCCTTCCTTCTCTCTCTCCTTACTGAACACCATTAACTAGAAGAAACAAAGAGATGTTATGATGGAGGTTACTAGAATTTAGGAATAGCTCAAGTGGAAACGCTTAAGTGGCACTCTCTTCTGTGCCTCGAATATTCAGAAAGAGTTTAGGGACTTTGGAAATACTGAGGTGGTAGAATGACATAAAGGAGCTGTGCTGGAAGGGAAAACTGAATTTACTAAGTGCAACTTCTTGTTGAAATTCTTGAATGATGGTAATTTTTTTTATTTTTTTTTTTTTTTTTTTTTTTTTTTTTTTTTAGCCTGGTAGATAAGAACCACAAAGGGCACAAAATAAGGTTTCCACATTAAATTTGGACTTTATAGGATGTATGGAAAGAACAAATTAAGGAGATTATTGACTTCTGCTTTCCCTCCATACTGTGACAGGTTCCTTTCTCACTGTGGATAGAAGATCTCCTCCCTGCCCAGTATCCCTCTGCGTTTAATTTGGTTGTGCTTCATGTTTTGCAGAAGACTCAAAGTTTTTGCAATAATATCATCTACTTGAATCTGCTGAACTCTGTTTGCCAGGTATTGTAGGAATGCAAAATAAAAATATGTTCCGTGGCTCAAAGGGGTAGCAAGCTATATGTCATACAAAAGATACCAGGGTTGGTAGATAAATTTGGATAAAGAGATGAGTTGGAGGAAGCAGTGAGGTAACGTTGGTTAAAATTAGACTAACATTGTGAAAAAGCAGAGAGTAAAGAGGTGTTTGGAGAAGGTGGATGGAAGGAAGGTCTTCTGGCAATTTGGGAATTCTGTGGTGGGTACTGCTTCTACACTCACCGCTGTGGCTGCACTGTGAAGTGCTTATGTGCACGTAAAGAGGAGAACCATTTCTGTTTGGAGTATCTTCTGTATTTTCTCAATTCTCTTATTATTTATTGTCTGACACTGCCTAAAATCTCTCTCTTTCTACCTCCCCCCCCCCCCCCCCCCCAACTCCCCCCTTTAATTACCAAGTTGTCTTACATTTTGTGAACATCGATTCTTTCCAACTGGTCTCAATGCTCCAGGGGTTACCTTACATTTGTCTTGTCCATCATATTGCAGTTGTAAATCCTCATGTGTTGTTATTTCCCTGGATATTAAACTGAAAGAGATGGAGTGGTTTCATTTCCTGTTTGCTTTCACCTTGACTTCCCTCTGAATGCTCTTGGTAGATGTATTCATTAAGGATGTACTCATGAGCAAATATAAATAAATGATTTGGAAAGAAATATCCATCCCCTGCTTCTAGAGAACACAGTGTTACATGTTTTGTAGCTGACCTGGCAGGATATTGGAAAAAAAAAAAAAATAAATATTTTTTTTTGCAAGTTTTATTCAAATGAATATTGGAACCCAGAAAACCTGATTTGTTGGTAGTGTTGTGAAATCAATTCATTCATTTTGTTTAATATTAATATTTTAATGTGCTTTCTTCCTGAAATATTCATAGAGCCATTAAAAACGTCTTCCTCTTTTAGTTATACAGCAGTATCTTCACTGAAATGCTTTCCAAGCAATGAGAAAAGGAGTAATGAATAACAGCAAAGAAAACTATTGAGGCTCTTTATAGTAAACAGTCTTTGTGTCACAATCACACAAATTCACAAAACCAAAATTCATGCGGAAAACACATAATGAAAAAAGCCACACAAACAAAATTCCAGTCCAGGTGTCCTGTATTCTTCTAATGGCAGCGTTTAGGAAGATTATTAATGATATTCTAACTAGCATGATGAAGATAGTATAAGTGCCCAGATAAAAGAGTAAATATAATATTTTTATACAACATAAACTGCTGGAGCAGCTTTTTTGAGCTCCAAAACTACATTCATTTGTTTTAATGTGAAAATTATACAATAGCAACCTGAATACACCAAAAGTACTAGATTTCTGATTTCAGTGGATTTGGCTTGAGATATACTGTTTCACTTAGTTTTCAGCTTTTGGAAATTTTCTTTCTTCCTTGATTGTCAACGTCATCTTGCATAAATCACACAGCCAAAAGCTCCACTGGTACAATACAAATTTGCTTGCAGTAGGGAGAAAGGGATCACAGCTAAAGTGTATCAGCTTTTATTACTATTGTTATTAATTGCTATTAATATCATGTGGTTGTCCTGCTTCAATCCCTGTTCTGCTGTTTATTGAGTTATTATTCAGCATTCTAGACTATCAGAAAATCTGTATCATCTTCAAACAGGCTTGTACTGTTATAAATTGGTCTTTTTCTTTATACAAAGAGACAGATAGCAAGATCATTCAGAAGCTATTCCACATATTCTTTTTTGCACTATGTGCACCATGCTTGATTAAAATAGAAGCCTAGTCAATTTGTTAAGGCTCTATTCAGCAGAAATATTTTATAATATACGCATTCTTCTCCTTTTGACATGTTTAGCAGAAATGTAGCTGAATAGTCCAGACGAGGGCAGGGATGCACAATAAGCACTGTGCAATTTAATAATCTTAACTTGCTGAGGCACTTCTCAATACAATCTATGACATGTAAATCCAGCTAATGGAAAAACTGACTGTTTCGGTAAATTTGAAGGTTAAAGGCTGCATGGATCTAGTGGAATCAGGATTGAGTCACTATAAACTGAAAATTGCACAGCAAATCCAAGCCCTCCTAAATGCTGCAGTGATTTTTAATTTATTTTTTTTTTTCCTAAATAGAGTTAAACTGAAATTGAATACAGGGAACATTATTTTAAAAATAATATTTGAAAATATTTCAGTTGCAATGCATATGCTGTATTAATTTCCTATGTAGAGGATGCCTTTAGAGATGAAAAATTACATATGAATTTAAAATTGATTTGTATTCTCAGTTAAAAGATACTTATGAGCATCTCTAGAAAACATCATTTTGTTAAGATGATGCTGTTTACATAAAATGTAACTTTTTGTATCTACAATTCAAATCCAGGGGGTACAACCAACATCCTAATGTCATAGGGTTGTGAGTGCCTATCTCACTTTCATTTCATAATATTAGGGAAAAATTAATATAATTCAAGTTTAAACAATACCGCACCTTCTCCATAATCTGGAGATAAGTAGAAATGACTGAAAAGATTTAGCTATGTCTACCCTGTAACCAGAAAGCTATGTGAATCACTTGAGATGTCTTTTGCCATCAATTAACTGACAAAACTTGGCTGACTATTTACTTCCTTTCACGTTTCTCTATTAACTCATCAGTGATAAAAAATGTTTCTCTGTAATGTGGTAGTGTTTAAGGATGGAAGTTGAAGTGGCATATTATTCCCTATTTTTATGAGTTGTTTAGTTGCAATTGCCTTTTGTGTAGAAGATCTTAAATCCTTAGGCAAATGGAGAGGAAACTGCAAGCTGACACTAAAAGCACACACTGGGAGTTTGGTGCCTCTTGCCACATTTTCAGTTAGCATCTGTAGGTGTTAACAATGTGTAGTGGTGTCCCAGGTGCAGCCTTATCTTACATCATTCACAGTAATTTAAGTAGGGAAGTCTCTGACAAGAGCAGATGGCATGGGCAGTAACGTCTCTCCTACTCCTCTGACTTTTCAGCATCTGCTTTGAGCTTTGAACCATCACTGTAGTTCCCAGAAACATAGTCATTAAAGGTAAACACAGTCCATTTTCATTAGCGTGGAAAAGAGTAGAAAACCGCTTTCTTCTACTTCTTAGTGTAGTACCAGATTAGTGGAACAACTCTAAAAGACAAAGGATCTTTTTCTTGTTATTGGAGAAACATTTGATTCTTCTCAGTTCCACAATTTTTTTCTTACTTATGTAAACTCAATAAAGTCATGAACAGGTGAAGCAGTGAGGGTCCTTCTGCGTTCAACATACCTAAATACATGAGCCTGTGGAGCGGAGCATCTCTGGAAGGAGGTATCCCCTCAAACCCTGTAGCCAACAGCAGGCCATTAATGTGCTCTTGTAACATCGAATCTCTCTCTTAAGTGATGTCTACTGTCTAAAACCCATCAGAGTAGTCAGAGAGGAGACTGAGCTTGTGTCTTGTTTCAGAATATCACAATTTTGAGAATCAATTTTGAGGGTTTTGAAGTATGACCGAATCTAAATGTATTCTTCCAGTTTATAAAATTTAGGAGCATTTTCAAGGTCATGTTAATTGTTAAATATTTCCTTCAAGTTCTATAATTGCTAGTGTAAAAGATGCCTTGATCCAGAAAGATGTGAACAGGCTCAAATCTTTCACTGGGACCAAGAGGGCACTTTGTACAGTTATAGTTAAGGAACATGGGTAAATGCTACATTGCATTAGGAGAGGATTGACTATGAGAAAAATGTAGTGTGCAATTTTGTGTTGAGGCAATAAATCCAGGAAATAGAGATTTTTATCTATGAGTTCTGAAACATATCACTGGAATTTATGTTTTTTTAGTCAGGTGAGATGTAAATTTGTGAAAATCAAGTAAACTGGAATCCCACTTATCTTGTTAATTCTACTTCTGAATTTTCTTTACTCTTTTTCTTAATAACAAAAGTAAGGATACACCAGTCTTTGTGCATAAGAGCTCATTTCTCACCCGTACATACCTTGTGGAAAGCTCAAAATAGAACAATGGAGAAGTAATGAGGGTAAAACATCAGTTTGTTTGCATACTGAAAATATAATCTGTGCAATTTGTCAGACTCCTCTGCCCTTCACTGGATAAGCATTGATAGAGATTCATCTTTACAAGTGTGAGTCCTTAGATTAATCCTTAGAGTTCCTTTTCTTCCAGAATTCTTTGCTAACAAATATTATTTTCATGCTGCTCATTGCACTGCAACTTTTGATCCCTTGTAACCACCCTATAAACAAATCTATATCTTCTGATGTATACTATCTACAAGAAATACTTCTTGTATTTCTAGATCTATTCTTAGATATTCCTAAGTGTCAGGGAAGTTGGTAGCAATGCTTCAGAAAGCTAAGCACCAGGTCCTGGGAACTACCGCACTCCTTATACATCAAATATTTAAACAACAACAAAAACAATGGTTATATCATCCCAGGTGGTTGCTTCCACTAAATTCCTTATTGCAGAACCTGGGACTAGAATGAAGTGAAACACAAAGAAACTCTTAGTGAGAATATAAAAATGAAGCACAATCTTAAACCTTTGGAGGGCTTTGTTCTAAAGACTAAATTAGATGTGCTACACCAAAGTCATGTCCACACAGAATTTACTGTGAAAGTTAGACCAAACACCAACAGACTTAAACATATGATACACATGAATGTGACCTTTAAACGAAGTTTCCACATGCTGCAGTGCTGACTAATCAAAGGATAATATTTACACTCAGCAAGTTTTTGAAGATACCTCTATTCTTCTCAAATCTCAATGACACACATCTTTTTTAGATAAATTAATTTCTGCAACTTTTATTGTCTAGCCTATTCCTGGCTGCAGAATGAAAGCATTGACCTTGACTCAAGAAATCCATAAAGACAGAAGGAATCCATTTAAAAAATAAAGTGCTTGTGAAGAAGATAATTCTGCTCTAACACTTTGAACTACGTGGGCTTGCAGATCATTGCTGCAATGCTTTCTAACTCTGCTAGCACCTCTGCCTTGCTGACATTTCCCTGTTGACCTAAATTTATAAAAACCCAGTCACGTTTCTTGTTATTATCTATTAAAAGTTGGTGCAATGTGGCTATACAGTGAAAAGTCATTAGGCCTGCAGATAAACTGAATTTTTCTTGGCTGATCAAAAGACACATAAATCAGTCACAACTTAACTTCATGATTTCTTCTTTTCCATGTATTTTCATCCTCCTTTAAACTGTACTTTTCAAGTTTCAATATCAATTTCACTTTAAAAGCATGAATTACAAAGGGAAAAGTTAAAAAATATGAATTTTAAAATCTAGCTATTTCTCTTTATAATTGTAAAATTTACCTTGGAAAATCCCTTCTGCCATGAAGCCATGTGCCCCAAAGGATTAACCAAAGAAATGAAAATAATAATTTTGTTGCAATAGGGTCTTAGTTGGTAAATGTTGCCAAAGCACTCTTGAGACTTTCACAGGATTAAAATGCATATGTGTGTAGAGGAACGATGTTAACAAACCAACATCCTAGTGCTACATCCAAGGGCTGCTGATACAGTGCTCTGAATTATTTAAAGTATAAATGTGTAAAGATGCCTTTTCAGACTCCTTATGGACTAAAATTTGGTGTTATTGCTACTGTTGCTGCTCCTTTTTTGTGTGGTTTCTTTCCAATAGATTATTTCAAAGTACATTTATATTAACTGCATAAATCTCACTGTGCTCCCAGGAGCTGTATTTTATCGTTGCATTATATTTACAGAGGATAACATTGGGGCATATAGAGGTCACTGGCTTGACACTTTAAAGTAACTTCCATTGAGGTTAAGTTGGCATCACATCCTGAAGGGACACTGTAGGACCTGGTAAGAACGAATCCAGAAGTTACTTGTATCCCTATGGCATGAGAACCTAGTCCAACACCCACTTAGGAGAAATACTCTTTGGAGCCTTTCACAGTTACAACCAAATCACTGTGTCCTTGCTCACTTCTGTAGCAAGTAGTCCAGACGACTTCAGAGGGACCACTTGTGACAAAAAAAAGTACTCGAGGATTGCTTTCTGGCCCTCACAGGTCCCCCACAGTTGTCTGTATCCAGGCATGGTAATTTGTAGAGGTATCACAGTTTCCCACTCTTTCAGGCTGTTGTGTTTCTTTGGAATCACCAATTTCAGAGGTAAAAGGAAAAGGCTGTGTACAGCAAATGCTGTGCTGATGGCTTATGTTAGCTCTTTGTTTGGACTTCTTAGTTGAAGAGAAATAGGAAACTTAGGTTGTTTTCCTCCAAGGACTATTTCTGAGTTATTAATTCTGCCTCTAAAACTACAGGAAAGAAAGGCAAATACACATTTGAAATGGTTAAAATGAATGCCTTATGCCATAGAAACACAAAGTCAGCTGAAGCAGCCCTCTCAACCTCCTCAGTGACTCCTCCATTGAATCCTTCACTCTTGTTACGGACTAATGTGGGTAGGTGTTTACAAACGTGGGAAGAACTTCAATTGTTGGCAGTCAGACTGACAGTAGCCCTTTAGGTATACTTCTGTAATGATGCCTAAACTCAAGTGCTGGGTAACTGAGAGATTTGGCTTCCCTGAATGTGGATGTGTTTTTAGAATGAGATTCAGATGGCCTGTTATTTCAGGATCCATTTTAGCAAAACTTGCAACTGTTAAGTGATGTTAGTGCAAATGAGTCACGTTATTACCTATATTGTAGTGGCACAGGATGCCCTTCCCATTTGTGACTACAATGTGCATACAAATAAGGACTCTTGCCATTATAAAGAGCTCTCAGCCCAATAAGTGTGCCATAACCAGGTTATGATAGGAGAGAGGACCACCGAACGTCTGTGTGTGTGTGTGTGTGTGTTACATTGTGCCACATTTTCTGTATTTAGCTGTGCCACGGAACTCTTCTTCACCCTCTTGGCTCAATCTGTTCTGTGATTAACCAAGCAACATCTCATCTGTATGTGAATAATCACAAACACTGTGAAAGGATGAAAGCCATTGTGCTGGTGTCAAACTCTGATGGCAAGCAATTTTGGAGTGTTTGCCAGAATTGTAATCGTTTCAGTCATTTCAAAAGAGTTTAAAGTAGTTGTTAAAAGGAAGATGCCTCATCATCCTGGGAAATAAAGGCATTCTTGGCCTTCAGTCAGGCATTCTTCTTCAGAGCTAGTGACACATTTATGTGATTATAATGCCAAATGACTTTTCTGTCCTTCTCTGTATAATAGATGAGATATGTGTGTGTTTTTAGGATGGAAGGATGAGATATTTACATTTCAAATATGGGAAATTATACAATTCCCTCATTATTAAAAAAAAAACCAACAAGCAAACCCCAAACCCAGGAAAACCAAACTGCGATTTTAACAACAAAGGTGTAAGTCTAAGACAGGTCTTTGCATCAAAATTGGGCAAATGTAGCTGTCCAATTTCTTTGCCCACCTAGGGCATAGCAATTCCCATTGGAGCTATTATGTGCTTGTTTTCTGCTGATTTTGTCAGTCTACTCAAAGGACAGGTAAAGCTATTCTGAAGCCAGCTGATAAAGGTCCAAAACCCGCCATCAGCTAAACTGCTATAAATCGTATTTGATCAGATATACCCCAGATCTACAGAAACTGAGAGCGGAATTTAGCCCATTGTATTTCATACTTGCAGTGCACTATTATGCATACAGATCTCTTCATGCTCGTGCTGAGTGTGCTGACAGTGCTAACAAAATTCTGATTGCGTTAAAGCCACTACCGGGATTAGTCATCTTGATTTGTTTCCTTTGCTGTATCTATTTCATAAGAGTGTTTCAAATTTTCAGAGTAAATACAACCCTTCAAATAAGTGTTTAATAGCCAGCTTCCCCCCCTGCCCCCAATTTGTTCAAACAGTTTAATGGGGGGGAGGGGGAAGGTGAAATTTAAGGATTCTGTAATATATAAATTTAAATTTTGATTTATAAACTTGGCAGTCAATCCCTACTATTTAAAAACATGCACAGTTTTTTTTCATCTTCTTAAAATGCCAACTGTGTTATTACTTACATGGTTTATTTTGCCAGCATGTGCCAAGCCCCGGTTCTGCTGCAGTCAGGGAGCTTGCCTTTGCACCTGTCAAGGCCCAGTCTGGAAAGTGGTGCAAGACAAAGAGTCAGACTGGCAGTCCAAAACTGTTCATGCAGCAACATTTAAATGCTTGGAGAGGCCTTTCTTTCATGTTTTAACTTACAGTTTCAATTCCAAAAGTCTGGTTTTCTACATCAAACAATTTTCAGGAACAAAAATAAAGGAACTCAAATTTGTAGTTAAAGCCTGACATTCAAGTGCTGAAGCTCCTCACAGTGAGGCATATTGAAAAGTTGACTCACTGAGAGATTTTCCATTGAATTCATGTTGTAAGAGATGGACTACTCTTTCAAAGATCAAATGATCTGGAAATACAAAAGAGTTATCATTGGATTTCTATTTCTTTTTAATAAGCGTGCCAGCCTGGATGTGGCCCTGGGCAACCTGCTTTAGTTGACCCTGCTTGAGCTGGGGGGACTCGATCTCCAGAGGAGCCTGGCAACCTCAGCTGCTATGTAATTCTGGGCATTTCAACAAGATTTACACCCCATTTATGCTTGGCCAATGGACCAAATAAAATAAATACTCTAGCATAACTTTGTCCTTAAACCATGTATTACAGGTTTATGAGTTAATATAAATAAGTGCAAGAGAAAGAATGATTCATCTTCACCCCCTGAGAAACTGTAATAACTTACACTAGAGAGACTGCCAGTATAGAATAAGCTATTTCCCATGTTGGTACATAGTTCTTAGCACATTTTTGTATTAATTCCCTTTACAGCATAGAAACAAATCTTGAAATTTTAAAATGGCACTTTCCTTAGTATCAGAATTAAGCTTCAGTGCCCTTAGGTGGAAATAATTGGTGTAGTTTTATGATACTCAAAAACTAATGAGAATTACATCTTTTTGCTCTCAGGAAATTTATGCTGTTTTTCATCAGATCAGTGAAAACTGAGAAATAATGAAGATCTACATTGTCAAAAAATATTTCTAGCCACATAAGTTAAGAATGTAGTGCTAATTAACAATGGTAAAATTAAATGATTTTTTATATTACCAATGTGCTAGCAACTTTGGTAGTATTTAGACAATACTTCAGGACACATGCTGAAAAATAATATGTTCTTAAATGCTCCCTATTAAATGAGCAAAATAAATGAAACCATTGTTATATTGCAAAAAATTGCTCATATCAAGGTCATGAGAGCGAGTATAATAAAAGGATAAGAAAAGCTGACTGGATTTTTAGATGCCAAAGTAACTTTTATGTGTGAAGTTACAAACTCAAATGGGACTTGTAGCAGCCACAACCCATTCAGTCTCAGTTCTAGAAAAGTTTTACTATTGAAACCTTCACCATTGTAACTAAAATGGTCATATGAGAAAGTGAATAAGTCACATCCTTCCAATGTAAATATGCACAACTTTTTACAAGTAATTCTGGTTAGATAGTTTGGAGATTGTCTGCAAGTGCTAAATAGCTCACAGAATGGCCACATAGCAGTGAGATTTCTCTCTTGTTTTTCATCTTAAGAATGTGTGTAGAGAATTATGTCACTATATTAGCTGATCTTCACTGCTGTTGAAATGACTTCCTGTTTTTTATGATTTTTTTTCATGTGCTTGAATGTTTATAGAACATTTTTCTTCCTGTCATTATGGACAGCTGTACTTTCAGAGACTGCTGCTTCTGTGATCACATTCAGTTGATACTGGATAATCATTTGGCCAATCTGGTTAGGATAGTGCTATAACGCAGTTTAAAACTAAAGAAATGAAGAAGCAAGTACCCATTCCTATGGCAGTCAAAAGTCTTTCCATTAGGATCCTAGTTTATGTGTAAAACAATTCCTTATTTCCAGTCAGCATCACTGAGTTTATCGTGATGTCCCATCCTGCCCTTCTGTCGCGAATTGGAGTGGTTTGGAATACTTAAAGAATCACTGTCAAGGGTATTAGCAAAAATGATTTAATAGGAATTTATGTAAAAGCACAACTTCACAGAATTCAATGGCAAGGTTCACTCTATTACTTCATATATGGATGAAATGTACACAGGAAAATTAAGTTAGAATCAAACCAGAATTATGTATACAGAAACTGTCCATGCAAAAGGTTAAGAGAGAAACATACAAAGGAAAATCAGGTTAGAATTGATTTATCGTGATTGGTACAGAGGTGAAATTTGTAAAAAGGTAGGGGAGACCCTCCCATTGAGTCATGAGGTTCAGAGGAGGACCCCCTTGCTTTCTAAACCCCTGTTGGAGTCTAGGTGCAGCTGGATCAACTCCTAGTCCCCGACTTGGTCAATGATTTATATCTAGAGGGACTATGATTATAATAGCAGCCTGAGATTCATTCGCAGTTGAATAAAGTTCATGACAGTAACTTATGTATAGATTTGAAAAGCAATATTTGTAATATACTTGCTATAGAATATTCAGCTTAGTACTCACACACATGCACAAAGACACTAAGAGAAATACATACAAGTGAGTCAAGGAAGTATACCTGTTAAAGATTCCCCTCGAGTTCAGTGAAAACATTCACATCAAATGCTTTGGCATTTCTCACCACAGGTGAAGGGTTGAGTCTCAAGGAGCAAAGAGTATCAGCCCAAGTCTCATTGACTTTTGGCAATGGACCACCAATCTTCGCAAGCTGAAGAGTTTGTGAGCTCTGAAGGGCATTCCACTCAGAGGGAGATGCTGGTCGCAGAGCCCGCTGCGGTCCAGGACAGCTCAAAGGGTCTCACTTAGTCCTGCTGTTTATGATTGGCTTTAGTCATCAGCAAATGACTCGGATTCCGGTAGCACTGGTACTGTTTCACATGAGTTACAATTCAGATAAGGAAGGCTCCAAGGCTGTCAGGGAATGACTTTAATATTCAGAAACAAGATGCTCCAAGGCTGTCAGGAGAGGACTGAGATATGTCTCAAGGTTGTCAGGAAATGACTAATTATCCCTACTCCCATCCCCAGCCTCTGGCAGGCAATGGGAGTCCTTGGTACAGTCAGTGCAGCTCCCTGTCTTAGCCATGCAAGAGTTCCTGGTACGGTCAAGGGATGCTTAACCACCCAACTCGTTACACGTAGGCTAAGGCCTAGCAAGACTTCCCAAGTTTGTAGATCAGCCCAGAGAGGGAGAAGAAATGCATGACCACACCTTCCTACTGGATATTTCCATCCACTGATGCCTTTGCAGCAGATGCGTTCTGTCCAAATTAGAAATTTCGTATGGTTCTGAGCCCAGAGGATGTTTTAACACTGTTTAATTCTATTTCAGCTGACACATGTTGAGCTGCTAACTCTTTAGACAGCCTATTCCTCCTAGCTTGTATGTGTGATTTTTCCCTCTTCTTGACAACAATATATGATTATGCATGATTTGTGACTGACATCTATAGTGACTCCTCTTTGAATGGATTTTTCATACAAGTGCAGGACAATAATGTAAAGAGAATAGTGTTTTCAGTCAACTGTGGTGAAGTCCTGTTAAACAGTACAGGAAAGCCTCACTTTTTTTTTAATTTGTTTGCATGAGTCTCCATTCTAATTCTGGTTTGTGTCTTTTATTATGAGTATAAGTCTTAAACACAAATATACATTAATTCTATTTAACCAGCACTAATGAAAAACCAAAGCAATATTATTTCACGTATGGCAACTAGAAGATCAGAAGGCAAAGCTAACCTTTATTGTATTTGTATAAAGCATCGATTATGTATAAGATACATTTGTATAAAATGTTCTCCCTATTAATTTATCTTTCACTTCCAGCTGAACTAAGGACGTTGAAAAAGTCTGATTCCTAGTCTTGGTCTTGCAGCCAGAAAAAGTAGTGGTATGGAAGGTTACATGCATATGGGGAAAGGCCAGGCCTTTTACTTGTTTAATTTTCCTACTTTTATTACCTTTTAGGTTGGAAGTTATTCTTGTGTTTATCATCTAAGTTTTTAACATAAATAACCCCCTCTGTTATAATGCTGCTATAGTATTCTTCTAGAATAGCTTCTTTTCCCTGTCCAGAAACAAACTTCATTTATAATTATATCAGTGCATTGATTTGTTCTTGCTTTTTGAATTATTCTAATTGATAATAGGTCAAGCCTCTGTTCCTTTGTATGGAGAAGACAGGCAAAAAAGGCTGCAAGGCCTGCCCTGCTGCTCTTTATCAATAAGGCAATAAACATTTGAGTAAAATAATTGTGATGTCTATTTTTTCCCTGGACTATGGGATGGCAGCAATCTGTGATGAATCCAATGTCCTGGAATAATCTCATTATCTTCCAGGTGAATGGTGTTGGAGGTGGAAAGAAAGAACAGAGACACCTGCAGGAGGATGCATCAAGGAAAAGAGCAGTTTCTGCTGGAGAGAAGTAGGTATGACATGATGTAATGTTGCTTGCCGGGTTGAAAAAATCCTACCTAGAGAGTTTCCTGACCAAAAGGTAACTTTAAAATGTGATTGAAGTCACTAATTAATTGTTCTGGTGTTCTGCAGATATTACATCAGTATCTGCAGAAGCATGTTTAAGAATCCATAGGCTTTCAGCGTAAAATGGAGCTGTCTTAAGACTCAGCATAACTAAAACAAACAAAAAAGCTTCATGCTTTCTTCTTGGGTTTATACGCACTATTCTGTTCTTCAACCCTGAAAAATTAGGCTTTGCTATTAATGACATGAACAAAATCACTGGGATTTTACTGGATGGTCTTTATTATGTTTAGGTTAGGTTGAAAAGGTTTGTGTTTAGTTTCTTGTGGTTGCTTAAGTTAGATGGTCAAAGGATGTATTTGTGAGCTTTGTTTCAGATCCAGCAGGAATACTGTGAGATTTTAACTAAAAAATGGTAGAATTGTGTGAGAGGCTGATCTCTTGCAAATTCCAGTATGGTGCGTTAAAGACTTTTTAGCTTTTTAGCATTATTGATTCTGAATCCAAACTTGAGCTTTGGCTAATCTTTATTCTGATAGAAGTAAAACAAATTAATAAATTACCAGAAGCATTGTTATATATCTGAGATAAAAATACAATTTCTGTATTTTTATATTTGTCTCAAAAAGGCTTTGTAAATGTAGGAGTTGAAAACATTAGGGGTCATGAAGCTCTTAAATAGGCATCAGAGTTCTTCTCACTTGTTGTAGTGAGTGCCAGAGGAGAATGTTCTGCAAGAAAAGAGAGAAGTTTGCCTGTGAGAACAGGTTTTCATACCATGACAGCAGTGGCCTCTCACAACAAATGGAGTTCAGAACAACGTTTATAGGTTCATGTCATGAGAATATATTGGGGAGGAGCCTCAGTATCACAGTAGAATTGGATTTTTTTTTTTGAGGAAAAATAGGCCTGTAGTCTTCACAGCTGTAAATTTGGTAACAGTAGATATGACCTATGTAAATGGTAGACAGTCCCTATTTAAATTAAAAAGGAACCTTTAGAAAATATATAAGGGATGGAGTACACAGAATTAACAGTTTAAAATTGTCAATCCATTATATTTTCCCTTCAGTGTTAAACCACTGTTTTGACCATTTATCAATTGCAACTTTCCAGAGTGTGTCTAATCTATAACAAGTCTACACAATGTCTGCTGTCCTACCTAATGGTTATACCTTCAGCAATTCTGTAATAAACATGAATAATAATGATGCTAATAAATTGAGGCACAGAACTGTATGTCAGAGCATATGTGGAGTGCTGGCTTACTTGAAGTGTAGAGCATATTCTGAAATGACCTGTGTGGTATAGATAATTTGTTAGGCTATTATCTTAGTCCTGCTAACAAAGAAAGTGAATTTTTGTGGAGATGAGTTTTCATTGAGTAGGGAACAGTTTTTTCTAGGTTCTAGAAAAACAGTGTAGGGAACAGTTTTTTCTAGGTTCTACTAATCAGCACATATTACTAAGCCTGATTTTCCTGCTGCTTTCTACAATAAATAACAATGTTTATGTAACTCAATAATTAAATCTGGGGCATTTGATTGTCTTTTGCCACTTATCATTAATTTCTATGGGGCTAAGCCGCTTGAGACCATCCATATGTGATCATAAATTATACGGTGAAGGCCAGAGAGAGAAATTTATGCCTCTGTGATCTAATTATTTTTTAGGTAATCCATGATGCATTTTCCTTCTCTTCCCTCTCAGCATCCAAGTGCACAATAAAATAGAGATGTAGATTCTCCACTTCTGCTGATTCTAACAGGAAAATTATCTGCAGTGAATAATAAATGTTTCATGTTTGCAAATACTTGCTTGCCACTCCACCTTTTCCTAGAACAGGTAGCCATATAATCCATTCTCACGAAAGACAATTCTCAGTGAAAGATATAAAATACAGCATTGTATATTGAAGAACCATTCAACTCTAATTGAAGTGATGAGAAACTTCATAGAACCACTCTGGACAAATTTGTATGTAGTGTGAATCAGACTCCTTCCTCTGAGAAGGTTGTATCCAATCTGTAGAAAGCAACGTTATTGGGTATGTTGAAAAATGTGGGAACTTACCTGAGTGCAACTTTCTGAACACCTTTTAATCGTAGATCTCTAGACGTATCTAAAGGCTTCACCATTTTTTATCATTATTTTCACAACAGAATATTTTTGTGCTATTATGCTCAAATTTCATTTATTTTTTTCATTACAAAGAGGGATAGTTCAAGGTAAGAAACAGAAGGTTGCCAACTTTCCAGGGATTTTTTTTTTTTCAAACTATTTTTGTCTGCAGAGATTAAAATTACTCCTGTGGAAATTTTCAAATACAGTTAAGAAATAGCTTGTCAAAAAATATTTATTCATCTAATGATAGATGTGAATATCTTATGGGATTTTAGAAAGTGCCTGAGCAAGTTGGAACTAATGAAGTTTAAGCATCTAATATGTTTAGCTTATCTTAAAAATTCTGTGAGATGCTGGTGCAAAATTATAAGAGAATTTTTTACAGACTGACATAAAATGTTTTAGATCCAACCACGTTTTCAAAAGTGCGTTAGAGATACTTAATTGATTAAACTAGAAATAAACCACCCACCCTAGTATTTAAAACATTGAATACAAATATGCAGAGAAGTATTGTTGCACTTGTGAAGATTTAAGGTTGGGAAAGAAGCAAGACTTGTAGGGAGAAGTGGCTAATACTATTGAAAAACAGAACAATTTTCCTATCTTTTCATCCTATCTCCTTAGTGTGTCTAACAGCCTGTTTGCCTTTTCCAGTGGTATCAACCAGTCTGTTAAAATGTATTCCTTCCCTGCTAAAACCTTGCATTTCAACATGAATATCAATCTGTTTGTTATTAAAACAAGAGAGTAAAAAATGTCCCCTACTTGGTACTTAAAGAAAAAGCTAAAGCATGAGAAAATGTAACAGGAGCTCACCTTGGGATTATATGCTGTGACAGTAACAATAAGTACTTCTTAAAGAAGTGCTACATCTTCCAAAGAACTAACTCTTTTCTGTCTGAAAGAGAGATCAGAAAAGCCTCTGAGTAGCACAGCAGCAAAACCAAGCCCCAATTATTATTCTCTGGAGACAGAAACTGCAACTTTTCACTATCCATGATAAAGGCAGCCAAAGCTTCTTGGGTTTTACAAGAGTGCTATTCAATATCCTCAAGCAACCTTGTGTCTAGAGACTGTTTATCAATCTGAGCAGTACTACGTGCTGTACTTAGCTGCAAGGCTTCGGTTTCTATGTATTCAGGCCAAACTGGCATTTGTATTAGATAATATTCTGAAAGTCCAGGTGAATATTCTCATGAGAAGTGTGGTTCAGCAGACTGAGGCCAAAAGAGTTCAAATTCAGTACAACTCCACCTTATTCTCATCAAAGCTGCAGTGGGGGACACGACACACTGGGACCCATACCAGCATTTTACTTTCTCACTGTGTAATTTTTGTAAGCGAAACATGAGTGCCTGCAATGACTTCTCAGCAAAAACCATGAGATTGCCTCTGCATCAGGCAGTGAGATGCCTCAATGCTGTAAATCATCTTGAGACACCTGTATTTCTACTTTAATGCAGAAAGAACAGAGGGGGAACTAAGTTCCTGACTTAGCTGCCTCATTTGAATTCCAGAAGTTAGGCTGAAGTTGCTCGTGTTTACTTTCAAGTTGAATGGAAATGCAAGAGGTTCATTTGAAGGAATGGGAAGATACGTCCTGAGCTGGCTCTGTAAGAGCGTTTTAGGTCTTCTTACAGGAGCTAATAGCTAGTTGTATCTTTTGTTAACAATTGCCATGTCTCTTCAGAGCCTATTCACTCTGGCTGAAAGGTCTGTTTGTACCAGATTTTGAATACTTTGTCTTATTGTCCTGAAGGAGAGTTTGCCAGTTATGTAATTTCAATAAATTACACATGCTTTGCTATATTTTTACCTTCTGTTCCTTTGCTTTTGAAGGCTTAGCTGGAGAGTGAGAGCTGCCAAAATTGCAACTGTGCAGTATTTCCTGGCCTGGCAAGTTTGACATTTCTCCCTCGCTGACAATGCCATGAATAGCTGAATGATAATGTGGTTGTTGCTTTTTAAGCCTTTCCCACACCTGTCTTTGTTCGTCTGCAGAGATTTTGTGTTCTCTTCTAAATGACTAAAATGGAAGCATTTCCAAAATAGTGGAAGGAAAACATGCTCACAAAAACTCCTTTCCTTTATACTGGTAAGGTGCAGGCCAATTAAAAGCAGCTTTGACTGGAATTGGTCAAAGCCCTTTACACAGGGGAAAAGAATCATAATATGTATATGCAGTCCAGAACTGAGATTAGGCCTGAGATAGTCTAAAAAGTACTGGAAACCCAAAATCTGGTGGTTTAGATATCATCCCTTCTCTCCCACAGGGAAGACACTTTCAAAACCATATAGTTCAATCATATAGTTGATGCACCACGGCTCTGTGACATGTACCTAACTCCTAAGGAACTTACTTGTACACATAAATATTTTGCCAGACATGAATACTTTTTCCACTTTCTGAACTTAGTGAGAAAGAACATTGTGGCTTGTCATTTGAATACCAAAATTACAAGTTGATAGGCTATAGACAATTATAAATGGAAAAGGAGTTGAGGCCACATCTGTTCTTCTCGACCTATTCCTGCATTGGGTGACTAGAAGAAAGCACTGATAATAGCGACATACATCTGCAAGTCTCCAGAGTGCCTTGCAGAGGGAGCAAGTGTCTCCTATGGAGAGCTCTGCACCTCAAAATATATGGTAGTAATTAAATTACTGCTAATTGAGTTTAGTAATCCAACAGCTCAAACACTAACTAGCTAAAACAGGAAATATGAAAAAAGGGAAATACCTTTTCTGTAACTTTTTATGTTTTTCATCTCATAATTGCCTAACCTGCACTGAGAATTGCTTTCTGTCAACATCTCCCATATCATTTGAATTTGTTATTCTTGGATTTCTTTTCCTTGGGGGCAATTTTGTTTGTAGTTGCTGTTTGCTTACAGGATTGGAAATAAAAAAATTTCACTGCCTGTCATAAAACAATTTACCTGAGAGAAAACAATAACACCACTGAGGCGACTGTACAGTTACATTTCTTGGTAAATATGTGCTTTTTACTGATTGCTTTTATTTTCACAATTCCTCTCTCACAGCCCTTGACAGCCTCTAATTCCAGAGTATAAATTCCCTCTTGCTCCAAAGCAGTGTAGACCAGTTAGACTGATAAAAGCAGTTGTATTAGAGTGGGTAACATCATAGAATAGAGACAAATCAATAATCATAATAATATGTCATTAAAAAAAAATATTAAAATGTGACGAAATTGATATTTTGCATTTTTTCCTCCAAGTCTTCAAATCATGAATCAAGATTTTTAAAAGCCAGCAACTGAACTCAGTTTGTATGGGGCACATTTTAATGACATCTGGGAAGGGAATCTTAATTTTGTTGCTTAACGTATTTTAAAAAGCTCCTATTGGTCTTAACTGTGCTGGCTAATAACTATCCTCTTCTGGCCTCTCAATTTTCTGCAAGTTCTGCTTCTTGGTTTATATGTGTTATTGTCAATTGCCCTATTTTTGTAATTTATTAAGTATTCTTTTCTTATTACTTTATGGATTCTTTCATCTCTACAGTGAATCTTTAAAAACTAGTAGGTCTTCTTGATTATTATTTTTTAGCACTTGGAAGAATAATAGCATTGTAACCTGCTCTCACTCATGCTTTTCTGCTCAATTCACATCAACAACCAATCTGTTTTGTAATTGTTTCTAGCTTTCTGGAATTGGTTCTTTAAAAGCACCGTGGGTTAGACTTTATTTTGCTTGCACATAAGAAATGCAGTAGGATGATTGGTTTTACCTCAGCTATCGCAATGTTTTAGCTCTAGGAGGAATTAGTTTTTATCTCTCAATGTAAAGTTTAATATAGATTTCCTAGCACATTGGATGCAACCCTTTTGATTTAGGAAATCACCTTCCAGACTAGCACCAGTCTTTTAAGGTACACATTTCATATTGTAGCCCTGCGTGTTAATGCAACGATTTTCTCTAGGTAGAAACTATAAACCAATATTAAGAACCCAGGCAACCTTTACTTTTTCTGGTTTTATGGTCTGTAAAAAGTGTCATTTATATCCCATCTCATGGTTTATCTGTTATCATGCTGAGCATTCAAGATCACTTTCTTCTTATTTTTCAGTGAATCAGAGAAAGGTAATTCCATTTTTTACACAGTTTTCTCAAATGCAAGTAACGTATTTTGGAAATCTCTACTTTCTGCTCATGAAATGGACACAGAATCTATTCCTGCAGCTCTATAATGCAACAGCTTTCCCACATTGGATATTTTTGCATAATGCCTTTTGTACTTGAGGATGAGAAACAGTAGTTTATATCTAATAAATGTCAGACAGAAAATGTGCCAAATTTTCAATAGCAAACTGCAGTGAAGTGCACCACCTAAAAGCTGCAATATATTGTTTGGATTCCCAGGCTAGCAAGGACTGTTAGATATGTCCTGATCCTTTTATGCTAACAGTTTTGGTGGAAATGAAACTCTAGGTTAAACCAGGTACTTAGCTTTCTCAGCCATCCTCAGCTTCCTCGGACTTGTTTTAATTACAACAGCCTTGGAATTAGGAGATTTAAACTCTGAGAACTCTCTCATTATACCTTGCTGAAACAAAACCGGTACGGACAATAAATATTAGTCAGTTATTTATGGAGAAAATAAGAATTCATGTCCTCAAAAATCTCTTCCCTTTGCAGCCAAGAAATGGTGCCATCTTCCAACGCAGTAGAAATATTTGAAGCTTGGGAATGTGTATTTCTCTTATTGACTTCTCTCCATAGGAAAGCAGCATGGTTTACATATGGGAACACAGTTGGTGCCGTACTCCACAGGCCAGTAAAGAGTGGGGATGGATTTCAGGGTTGCCAGAAGGATATCTGAGGCCTTTTTGGGGATCTGACTGAATAGCACTGCTCCGAGTGTAGCCCTTCTTTTTTTTTTCGCTGCACATTGTCATTTTAAAAATGCATCCTGGTCTGAAAAAAAATAGATCTGGTTTTTGCAGATTTGGACAGGGATTTTTTTTCTCAGTCGGTATGGTATTATCCCCACTGTTTTTGTTCTTCGCAGTAGACATTTTTAAAATGCAACTTAAAATCTCCTAGCTGCAGCAAGGGAGGGATTATCACACATTAATTTGATATGCTTGCTCTGAGTGATTTTGTTGTTTTATTGCTTTTCACAACATTTTAACATTTCAGTATTCATAACCCATTTTAGAAATTATCATCAGAGGATATTAGTCTTGCCCGTGAAGGACAGACGATATACATTTTTACAGCTTATTAGGCTCCTAGATTTACCCTGAACACATGCATGAAGTCTGCTTGAAATATTGGCCTCCTACACAGCTACATTCAAATTACTGGGTAGATGGTCCCACAGGGGTTCCTGTTTTGTACCCTGCAACTATTGAGATTCAGTGTGCCAGTGAGGATCCTAACGATAGCTAAGAGTCCCGAAACTTTCGGTTTTCATGGCAACCACACAGTCTGTTGTACAATAACTACTGCTTTGTCACTTGTTTCAAGTTAGGCTTTGAAAACAGTTGGCAGTAGAAAAGCATCTTTTTCATAAAGCTTTCTCTCTATAGAGCCTAATATTCTTGCCTGATGCATTTTGTTAGAGCACAAGATACATCTCTTTCCATGAAGTTAATTGGCAGGGGGCTTTCAGCGATATTAATGGCTATGTGATTAGCTTGCTGTTCATGGCACTATGATAATGAGAGTTTCCTTCAGGGGAACACTGATCTGATCCTCAGCTGGCATGCTCTTCACCTCAGAGGCTTCAGCTGAAGCTCATGAAGTTTATAGTCAGAAGTGAGGAAAACTGTAATGTCAGCAAGAAAAATACCCTTTAGCTGCAGATATCCAATTAGATATCAGCTAGGTGGGGCTGAACACACTCATTTGTGGGGGAATATTAGTGGAAGAAGAGACCTTTCACAAATACTTCTCTCAAAGGTCTGTTGTCACTCCCAATTGCTCTGGACTGCAGTCCCAAAATGGTGCTGGGGCAGGAACTTTTGATACTGATGGCAAAAAACCAGTCTGAGCTCCCTGACTGTTATCTCACAAATACTGTTAATTTATACGGATCTGTGTAAAATATCTAACTTTCATCTGCTACTCCAAAGGGCAATAAGATCTGAGCTGCTGCCTGCTGAAAGCCATGAAAATGACCCAGTAACTTTTAATGGGCTTCAGATCAGACTGAGAATATTCATTTTTGCTACAGTCTTCAGGACATGATTCTGAAAAAGCAGACAAATGCATGCCTAAATTTAACAGCTAAATATGCTCCATCTGAGTTGGGATGCTATCTTGAGTCAGGGTGTGGCTAATTGTTATGATACTGTTACTAACAAGCAGTCTACTGCAGATGTGGCTGTGTGTGCATCGGTAGTTGGTCGAGTAGTGCACACAGATCCTTAGGTTTTGTAAATGGACTGATGGGGAAACTTTCTGAATGAATGGCTTTCTCAGACATGACAGTCACAGGAGCGGTTCGGTAGGGTGACCTACATTAGGGTGGATCTCAGTGTAGTGGAAATTTTTCTTGAGAAGTGTGATGACAAGGGGGTTAGATCTATTTCTTTTTTTCTTAATTTTTTTTTGCGTGCACAACAACTGTAACCAATTTATTCAACAGGCAGCATCTGGTACATTTCTGTGTCTTTGTGGTACCACAAAAATCTCTAAATGATTAAGGAGAAGTGGTCATTAGCACTGCTTTGATCTGGGTCAGGAATCAAAGAGTTTAAGATCAGGGAAAAGTAGTTAGATGATCTAATCTGACCTTCTGGGTGTCACATGTATGTTGCATTTCACTCAGATGTTGTTGTGTAAAACCCATTTGTAAACTATATTTAAATCCATATTTAAACTATATTATTGAACTTTCAGGGTACTGAACAGTATGCCATATACAGGAAGCAGATGGACTAACCTTACTGCTATTTCTGGTAATCAGGTGAAATTTACTATGGTAGTCATGAAACATTCCCCTCACCTCTGATTTTGAAGGGATATATTATTAAAAAAAACCCAACCAACCAATCAACAAAACCCCCAATGATCAATATAATCCTGAGCTGGTCAACAAACTAGGAGTCAAGACAGCAACTTTGCCATACTCCCTTGTAGCAGAGGTTCATCCCAGCTCCAGTTGTGGTCAAGCACTATCAGAAAAAAAAGTGAAGGGAAAAAATCCTGGAAAAACAACTTCCTCATCCAATGCCTCTGCATCAGAATATGCTTTTGGCCTTCTGCAGACTGTCCTGCCATGGTGCAGCTATACCTGACCCAGTACCACCAACCAGCATCACTTCCAATGAGAAATTATTTCTCAATAAGAGCTCAGTTACTGCTCCATCAGCCTTTAAAGCAGGCTGCAAGTTCTAGTGGTAACTAACTCTTGTAGCTGCTGTTGAATGACTGCCCTTTTGCTTCCTGCACTTGATTTGACCTACACATTTTCTTTTGTTTTGCTAAAAATAGGTGGTATAAAGCTTTCAGCAAAATGAAGTGACCTGTTCAGAGACAAACTGCAATGGTAAAGAGTGCATTTGCCTTTTAGCAAACATAATATGCATCAAATCGATTATCCTAATAAAGGCTAAATAGTATTTTACTGTGCTGACCAGGGAGTTCCAAGCTTCTGTTGTCTTACACAACATTTTGTTGCTTTGAGAATGGTTTTCTCCATAAAAGAAAACAGCACTGATTAGGAGCTATTTCGAATGAAAATCTCAGGCAGGCTGGTATTTTGGATGTCAAGTACAATGATGGAACAAGAGCAACTGGAACAGGAGAAGTAATTTTCATTTTCAATGGTTAAATTGAGCAATTAGGAAAGAATTAGATTGGCATGGACATAACCAAGAAATGTCAATAGGTAACAAATGTCAAGTGAATCACAGTAACACTGTAATTTGGGCAAGTCTTTAAGTACATGTGCTTACTCTCTCCCTAGCTCCTTCATCCCATAAATCGTTGATGGGACCTTAGAAAAAGGGAGCCCACAGACAGACCTTAGAAAAATATGAGGATTCCTCCAGCCTCAAGATTTGGGGTTTCATGATGAAATAGCCAAAGTATCTATGTGATTCAGGAGGCCAGGTCCCATTCTCCAGTGGAGTACACAAACACAGCAGCTGCTCTGAAAAGTACACAGCCTACATTGATGTGACAGAAAAGGAACGGAGGGAGCCAGGAGTTGTGTGGGGGTTAAAAGGAGATCAGGGCAGAGCCAGAAACAGAACTATTTTCTACAAAGTGCTATCTTTCAAGGCAAAAGTTGCAGTATGGACTAAGTGTAGATCCAGATGCACATTTTCAATCTGGATTTTTAGACCTGCCACTGTCTAAAGTATTGTCCCACATTCCTGTTTTATTCTCTTTCTGAGTGTAGTGGGAATTAACAGGAAAGGCAATTACAGTCTCTGAACGTGCTAGTCTGTTTATACCTTTGCTTGTTATTTACATGATGTTTTGAACAGCTGCTTTGGGAAAAGTCTTTCTTGTATGGAATTTCCCCTAATACTGTCACTTGAAAGTTTGAAGTGCTGCTGCAGATATTTTCACAAAACCTCTCAACATGGGAACTTTCAATGCTATTCAATTCCGCTTGCTGTCTCATCTAAGTTTAAAAGAGCCACAGGTATAGTTGTTTAATTGCATTTTGGGGGGCTTGATCCTAGGATTATGGCTAACCAGGAAGTAGATTTTCCCATTCAAAAGAGTAGTGTCTCAGTCACTTTCCTAGTAAGTCTCCAGGTATGAAGTAAAAGTCATATTTTCTTTGGAAGTCTTCCTTGCTGGCCCTATGGATTGCCTCTCTTTCTGGGATCTAAAAGACAGTGATACTCTGCTCAGTTTTCTCAAAGCATTGACACAAATCCTGGTGGAAGTTCTAAAAGCTCTGGATGGGGAGAAGTTAGACTTTCTTTCTTCTGCTTCTCTTGCCTTACTTATCCGCTGTCTTGGGAAAATAGGTACCCCTCTACAGGGACTGGATTGCCCAGAAGGGGCCGTTTCCTGGGTATCCATGTCTGTTATTGATTATTGGATATTTTGTTTTGCATTTGCTTTGCATTTGTTTTTCGGGTATACAGTTGTTACTGTCAACATTGATTTTAAATCAATTCCCTGATGTTGACAATGGCTGTAATTGATTTTCAAAAAGCAATTAACTTTGTTGTGGAAAAAATCCAGTTATAATTCATGTTAAACTATACTGAAACCTATAAGCCAAACCATTGGAAGTCTGAGTGTTTTAGCAGGATCAACCCTCCATTTTCAAGTGTATGTTACCATAAGATGAAAGGCACTTTCACAGAGCCATGAAGTAGAAAATGAAAGTACAACAATTAAATTTAGAAGTTTGATGTGTTGTGTTGGGAATATACAGGTAGATTCACATATGATTAGATCCTTCCATGTACAATGAAATGTCACCCCCCTATAGAACTGAACATCACGTGGACACTTTAAGAAGGGCAGGTGAATTTTAAATCAATTTGTTTTTCCTCCACTCTGCATTTGCAGGCAGGTTTTAAGGCAGAAATAACAATGTGCACAAAGTGCTGATACCTAGTGTTATGGAAATCATATATTTTTACGCTCTTCTGAGTCGTAAATGTTCCAATTTCGTTATTAAAGGTAAACTGGTTTAGATTCTGTATCTTTCCTGAGTCCTTAACTGGATGAATGTATTGGCTCTTGACAGTGGTACAATTTCTAAATACCAAGTCTCTAAACATGATAATCAACACAACATTGTGGACACAGCAAGGACTATTTGAGTGAATATTACCATGAGGTGCTCATAAAACTGGAGCTGTGTTTACTCAAATTCTCATGACAGACCCATGAGTTTCATCAGGTAGTTCAGCCCAGTAGAACAGAGCTCATGATCAGATTTGTTTAAAATAAGCATATAACCAACGTATAAGTCAACCCCTCATTACCATACATGCAAATGGCTTATACATACGTTTTTTTAGAAAGCCTCAAAGCTGGCAAGTCTGTCTGTAGAAACTCAGAACAATTTCCTCACTGTTGCCTGGCTTCCTTGAAAAGATCCCTGCCTTCATCCCCTTTTCATTCCAAGCCATAATTGTACCATGCTCATCATTTGAAATGTGTTCCAGTGTCATGATTGGCTTCAAACATAGGGTGAGCAGTGAAACACCTTGTAACTCAATAGCTTTATCTGACATTTTCATTATTTTTCAAAACTTCAAAACATCGTATCCAGTCATACCCCAATATTTACAGTTATAAATAAATTAGTTTTAAAAGGTGGTTGTGTCTGTGTGGCCCAGTATAATTTAGAATAAGGCATACTTTGTAAGTGTATGTTTTTGTGCAGAAGTAAACTGTAGAATTAATCTCAATGAAAATGGAAAATACTTGTGGGAGAGCTTGTGCACAAAGGTTTAAACCTTAGAACTTCCCTTAGCTCACTTCTGAGTACAGTGTCCAGCGCAGTTACAAAATAAAAATGTGTAGTATCCCACTCTTCCTTTGGAATACAAGTTTAAGCTAAATTGCCAGCAGAATTAACAGAAATGTCTTAAAGTAGATGCAAGGAAGCAAAGAAAACAAGTGTATAGGAAATTTGTCTTATAACTGGCTAATTACTTTTTTTTTTTTTGTCATTAAAAATAGGTATCTGCATTACTCTAGTGCTTCTGGTGAGTTTATGATCAAAGTCCATTTATTTTAGAATGTTGAGATCGGTTTAACCTCAAGATGGTGCTAGATGGTTAAGTTGGCTGTCACAACAGCTATTTGTCATTTAAATTTTTGCAGAATGAAAAAGCATCGATAACATGTAATTGGTTAATAACAAATAAGAAAGGATAAAGGTGTCATATTAAAGTACATCATTTTTAGAGATTAATATGTTTATCTACCTAAGCAAGACATGAATTGATTTGAAAATATATTGATTATATCAATGTCTCAGAGAAAATAGTGCTTGGGAAGAAACAGAGGATAAAAGTCATCAGAACAATGGTGACGGGAGGTATAAAATATGCAGTTTAACAGCTTACCTAGTTATTAGAACCAGATAGTCTGGGAGTAATGGGAGTGCCATTCTGGCAAGTTAAAGTAATTGAAACCTATCAGATAAATAGTAAATACTAAAAGTTCTTGAAGACTTAAAGAACTTCAACTCTTTCATTCAAAATAAATAATATGTAGAAGTACTCTAAGTATTCCAAATCAAGCAATTTTCATGCTAGAAAGTGGTTATCCTGGGCATGGCTGTAGTATTTAAGCTATAACAGTGCTATGAAAGTGGTAAGATCCTGCCAGTGCAAACACAGAAGACTTACTATGATGTATCACTATACCCATCCTTGGACCAGCAGGGAAATGAGCTGCACTGATACGGCAGTACCATTATTCTGACAACTTTCTCAGCACAAACAGTTGTATAGACGATGTAACTACAGAACAGAAAACACAGACTGCTGTTGAGGATTTTCCCTTCAGTTACGGCACCAGGTCTGATTTTCTAGTACAGCCAGACAGATGACCAGAAATTCATCTTACAGCTTCCTTCCTTGTAAAACAGTTAAGGCAAAGATTTTGAAAGGACCCCATGGCAATGTTGTTACTGTTTATAGCAAAAAAAAATAATAGTGCTAGGTTTGTAAAAACTACTTATAACTAAATGTGGTGGTCACTAAAATGGACCTACTCACTTTGAAAAAATCTTTTCTGAAAATGAGATGTGGGTCTGCTTGAAGATCCTGGTTCCTTGGTACATCTCCTGCAATCAGTGGGTGCTGGAAAGCAGGCAATCTCTTTTCCCCACCCTGGGTATTTTTGTTGTTCTTTTTATTTTCTTTTCTTTTGTCTTTTTTAATGCTTGCTTTTTGGCAACAAGATTTAGTCTTTTAGAAAAGCTGCAAAATGGGAACAATTTATGTGTGAAGTTAATTTATTTTGCACGAGAAAGGTCTTTCAAAAAGATGGCAGTTTAATCTTATCGATGAATTGGCAAAATAATATGGGGGCTTGGGGATGTGCAGTGACAGGAGGCTTTTTATTAAATTTTATTTTATTTTATTTTGAATTTTGAATTTTTTATTTTCACAGACATTTATCTTTATATCTTCCAAAGTTTTTATGACTGTTTAATGCAAGCAATTAATAATGAGGTGGCTGAATCAGCCAAGACAATGTTACAGAAATGTGAAAAACTCTGGCATTGAAAAGGCCTTCTTGATCTCCCAAAATAATTGGAAATTTGCCACCATTCCTTTGTAACCTTAAAAAAGAAGATTTTACAGTCCTTCTCATCTGTAAACTTGGAATGATATAAATGAACACATTGCTGCTTATGCTGCTCAAAGTCTTAGTTTCTTTATTGTCTATATAATGCATTTCTTGAAGAGAGAGAATCAGCTAAATGTAGTTGTTTGGCTTTATGAAGCAGGGAAATAGAAACTAGACTCTGTGTCCTACCCACAGATTTCTATCAGATACAGATAAAAGTATAAATAGCCTAGGAGACAGTGTCCTCTTAAATGATGATTCTAAGGTTAGTGGGGCTTTTCAAGAAGATTTTTCTTGTCTAGACAGTTAAAAAGAAACTGGAAGTTGATTTAAGGTTTTATTATAGGGAATGTAATTCTACATCACTCATATTCAGTATTTAAGCAGGAAGGTATTTTATGTATAAGTTTAGAAAGCTGTTCAGAAGGAAATATTGAGAAGGATACTGGTCATCCCAGCGATTCAAAAATCTATTTTAAAAAGTATTTCAAAAGGAAAATAGATGACATCTTTTAGAACAGTGGGGAAATCAACATACTATGCTTTTTTTCATTAGATTAAATTCCAAAGTGACATTTCAGCTGACAGAAGGAGAGAGCCAGTAATAAAATTCATGCTTACATGGTTCAGGAGTAATCAAGAGGAGACCTACGGTAAGAGTGTTTAGCTAAAAGTCATTTTATGTCACAAATACATAATGATAGATGATTAATTATGTTGTCCACTTTGGCCAATGACTGTGCAGGACAAATTGCATTTGAACTTGGCCACAGAAGAGTTTAAAAACTAAAAGCACTGAGTGGCAATAAAAAATCAAACAAACAATATTTGCTTCCTCTCAAAGCTTTGTGCATTGATACAGGGAAATGATTCCTTTTGGCTTCATAGAGGAATTTAGGAGAAAGTTGTCTATAGATATCGATCCTAACACAGAAACCTTCCAGTAACAGTCTCAGAGGTGCAGCTTGCTGAGATGTAGAGGCTAAGTGTTTGCAGTGACCTCTGCCACACAAAGATCATAGTCAGCATCTGGATCTCCATATGGAAGATAAAACTTTTTGTAATACAGAAAAGCTTTTCAACAACTATTTTGGCAGGGACAATTATAAAGAGAGTATTTGAGCATCTTATTACACTATTAATATATTCCCATCAGGAAGTTAAACTAATTAACTCCTCTCTTATGCATACCTTGGTATATTTTTACATTTCCCAGGGCACACAACCAGTCACAAGAAAAGGAAAATGTCACCTTCCAATAGTCACTCCATAGCAGGTGCTGGAGGACACTCTTAAAGCAAAATGTTTTATGTGCTGTTAAGTTTCTTGATGCGGTAGAACAAAAGATCACGATCTCACCTGACATCTTTGCTTCAACTCGGTGTGTATCTTTTTGTCTATTTTTGAAAATTTTTACTTCTTTGTGCTCTTGATATCATAGTTGCCTATTCTGCTTGCGTTCTCTGATAGCCAGGAAAAAAAAAAAAATTATTTCAACACTGAGAGATACAGAGCTACTGGAGAGTCCAGCAAAAGACCTCTGAGGTGACTGAGGGACTGGAGCACCTCACATGTGTGTAAAGGCTGAGAGAGCTGGGACTGCCCGGCCTGGAGAAGAGAAAGCTCAGAGGGGATCTCATCAACATGTACAAATATCTGAAGGGGGCTTGTAAAAAAGACGGAGCCAGGCTCTTTTCATTGGTGTTCATTGACAGGACAAGAGGCAAGGGTCACAAACTGAAACACAGGAGGATCCCTCTGAATATCAGGAAACACTTTTCTACTGTGAGGGTGACTGAGCACTGGCATAGGTTGCCAAGGGATGTTGTGGAGCCTTCATCCTTGGAGACATCCAAAACCTGTCTGGACATGGTCCTGGGCAGCCTGCTCCAGGTGACCCTGCCTGAGCAGGAATGCGGGACAAGATGACATCTGGAGGTCCCTTCCAACCTCAGCCATTCTGTGATTCTGTGAGTCTGTAACATTGCTGTTCAGTGTTTCTGTGACTGTAAAGCAATGATGCAGGAATAAAAGACTTGGATCTCTTCAGTCTTGAACTAAGCCTACTAACCCACTTGCCTTCTTTTTTGTTAGGGTTTCATTTCTTCTATCTATCTGTGAAAACAAGGCTTAAGAAAAGCATCCTTTGGAAGAAAACAGATTTCAGCAATGAACATTGGTCAAGTAAAGCAGAACATAATTTAGGTGAATAATGAAGGACAGTGTCTGTATGCAAACTCATCCTTTGATGGCAACTTCTGTCATTTATGTTATTCTTCCCATTGTGAGGGAGTACTTTTTTTTTAAAAAGTATTGTCAATGTATTATGGACACCAACAGTAACACAGAAGGACAAGGACCATTGTCTGCATCTGCCTAATGCTTCTAAATGAGATATTTTAGGGAATTGGAATCTAAAATGGCTTGTGTGTCAGTCAAGGTCATTTTTTTTTGAGCTTGTCTGATGCACAGTGAAGCTACTGTATTAAATGCAATTCAGCATAATATCCCTAATTTAAGATGTAGACAATTATGACGTATTAACCAGAGATAATAGCTGTGAACCTGATTCCTTATTACCTGGATCAGCGATGTTAGAAGAATAAATGGAAGGCATAAATGAAATAATCTGTTGCTGGGCAGTTGAAGAACACACTAAATCACCTGGCTAACCAAGAATGAAGATTATGTTTTTGAACTGACAGAAAAAATCATGGTTAAGGTCACTGTAGATTTATTACCCCAAGGAACATTATAATAAACTGGGTTGTCTTTATATTATAATTAACTAAAAGAGGCCTCAATCTTCAGCCAACTGTCTGTTCCGGGCACACAAATTTGTACTAGGATTAATTAGATGACAATGTCATCTGATCAAACTGATGGAAATCTATTGAACTGCATGAACTATATGTTTTCAAAAGAGGCAGTGAAGATTTTGGCAGCACTTCCTTGTCTGGCTTTTAGGAAATTCCACAGTTGGATAACTTTGTGTTCCAAAGCCAGGATGAGCACAGGGCATGGGTTTGGTTGGTGGTTTTTGTTTGGTTTTTTCCCAAAGCAGATTTTGTGAGAGGAAAGAAATTCTGGATGATTTAAATATAATTTTCCACCTTCTATTTTAAAATGTCTAGACTATTCAATAGATATTCAATGGATATTCAATGCAATGAACTTTAACATATATTTCATGAAAAAATAGAAACATATTCTGAAAATATTTAAAACCATTATTCAAATGTTTATAATTAAAAAATTGCACTTTCATCAAAATCCATATTTAAATTAAATTTCAACTCCTGTGAAGACACCATTGTTACTGAAAAAATTTGGATGGAAACATGCCATCAGTCCTATTCAAGACTATATGTCCCCTTAGATGTTATCTTCCTGTGGGACTCGGCCACTTTGGAAAAGCTAGGCCTAGATTTAGCCCATGTAACTTTAACAGTTTCCCTGACGTGCTGGGCAAGGAGCCTTTTTGCTGGTATGGCCAATACAGAAAGATAAGCAGCTCCAGGGAGGCTGCATTCCATGTGGTAATGCCTTTTCTTTCCATTGATAAGAGTGCCAAGGTATTTAGGCCTCCAGTGCTTAGAAGACACACAAACCAGCGGTAATTAGGCAACTGAGTGAAGGACCTGTGGTTTATTCCTGCTGGTAACCCTAACAAAGACTATTACAAATCTTGCCTGTTATAAATGAGGCCATTTTTGTGAATCATAAAAGGGACTTCTAGTAAGGTATCTTGCTCTGGTCTGTCTGAGGAGCCTACTTCCAATGCAATTCAAGCTGGTCAGTTAATTTACACCATAAAATTATGTCTTAAAAATGAAACTGAAAGCCTCTGATTCAGCCTCTTCTCTGGTGATTCCTGGGCAGTCATAGAAACAACACAGAAGAAAAGGATTTCAGACCGAATCCTTATTTTCTGTCAGCAAATGCATTCAGAATTACAGGGTAGTAATTCTGGATGAGGAGCTTCATGGATGTTTTGAAGTTACACTTATTGCCCACAGATTTTCAGCTTGGTGAATCTGAGTGTCTAATAGCCTGTGATGAAGCGTGCAGGCCTATCAGTACCCCTGGAGAGGACTTTGAAGCCATTTCACACTCTGTTCTGAGCAGGGTCTATTAGAAGGAGATCCTGCCAAGCCACGTCCCCAGGAGTTAAATTCCCAGCCAGGGTTTGAAGCTATTCGGGTTGTTACTAATAATGGAAACATCATTATCTGCAGCCAAACTAATTTACATCCTATATTTTGAAAGAAGGCAATTGGGATTAATTAGGAGAGGACTGTTTTTCCTCCCAGCCAAAGGGGTGAGCACTGGCGTAATGAGGTGTTACCTGAGACACTTTTTGATTTCTTGTTCTCATGTTTATTGATTGTCAGCCTACATGGATGACATGCAGTTACAGATCTGAACTTGAGATAAATCTCTCCTGGAGTGTTTTGACAGCCTTAGATGCATCTTGTTTAGATTTTAATAATTTAATAGCCATAGTTATAAAATCAGCGTGCTAGAATTTGTGTGGTTTTCTACTGGGCATTGAAATGGTAGCATGCGTGGTGTCTCTGGGCAGGACAGTTTCCTTAAGGTGAGGTTAATTGCTTAGCACCAGCTGTACTTCCTGATTTGGGGGGGGGGAAGGGGGGGGCGCTTTATGTGATTATCTCAATTTTCTGTTAAATAGGGATAGGGATTTTGATTTTCTATAAGTTATCATAAGACATAGATCAATCGGCATCAAGAAGGTAAATGGTGAAATCAGAAGGATGGCAACAATTTGGATACTCAAACAATATAGTAACATGAGGTAGCAGTCAGAGAAACCGTAGTCAGCATGTATTTCTAGAACTGAGCCCGCAAATGTTTCCAAAAGACATGACCTACTTTGAGTGGAGGTTATTGGGCTCAAAGTAGACTGAGTGGGTACAATTTTGTGGTTTATATTATGCTCGAAGTCACACTAGATGGCAATAATGGTCCCCTAAAGGCTTACAATAGGACCCACAGAACATGGATTCATTTTCTACTTTGTGAAGTGAAAACCACCTTTTACTGTCCAGCTCTGCCTTTCTTGCAGAAGTAAGTTTTGCTTGCTCCCCATCTATTGTTAAAGATAAATCTGAAGTCAGTGGTTTAATTTTCTACACGAACACTGTTTGTTCAAAGCACTAATCTGAGAACAGCAGCCCTGTTATGTTCTTGTTCCCATGCTCTCTTCTCCTATCACTAGAAACAAAGTATTGGCCTGGGGAAATATTATCTCAGCTCCTGCAGTGGCCAGTACTGTTCTATCTCCGATGCCCCAAGCGCCAGAATGATTTCAAATATCATACACAGTGAGCTAATATTGCCAAAGAGATTTCAAATACCAGCCAGCCTTTGCTATTCACACCCTAGTAGTTTAAAATATCAGCACTACAGTAGCCTCATAAATTAGCAGCACATTACATCTTTTCGTTACAGATGTGGCAATGTCATCCAAGAAAGTTAATGACTTGGGCAACAGGAAATGGTCTTCCAGGTAGCAAATATTCAGCAGATCACAGTATTCCATTTATAGCACAGAAGATGATATAAAATGTCACCACTGCTCTGGAGAAAACAAGGTACTGCATCCAGACATGCTGGAGGCTACGTCAGTGAGAACAGAGTTTCTCTCACTAGCTCAGGTAGTTAACATTCATGCTCATTTATTACATTATGCTTTGTCTTTAGCAACTCTATGGCTCTGCGTAATAATATGTGGTAATTGTCTCATAATGGATATTGGTAGTCGGGAGTAGCACGGTGGGGTTTTTTGAATGTTTCAAGGCACACTACAAATCTTAGTAATTCTTGCTGCCTCTCTGTGATGTTGGTCTTGTTTAACTATCTCAGGAACACATATGTTGAGATAAAGAGAGGGAAAAGAGTTTGTCCAAGGTTGCCTCCATGGCAAACAGGGTGGAACACCTCAGTTCTCAGTCTGCTGACCTCCTTGTTAAAAGGTGACATGCCTTTTTCAACAAAATGGGATTTTGCATGCCTTCAGATGGGGTATTTGTGTTCCTATAGCATTCTCAGGCGATACTACTTTATGTTAAGCTTTACAGCAAAGTTTCTTAACTAAGTTCTGTGGCATTCCCATGATGTGCACCTAGAGTATGGGGAATGACTAGCTGTTTTGCATAGGAGACTGGAATAGTGTGAAGTAGCCTGAAACAAAGCGAGGAGTATGAAATAATGTCAGAGTGTTTTTGCAAGTTCGAGCTTTCTCTGTTCCATTCACTGATGTTTTGCTTCCTAGGAGCAAATTCTAGGTGAGTTCTGGATAGGGATGACATGTATTTTCACTCTTTTGGGTAGTTAACTACAATTTTTAAGATGACGTGGAAACATGTGTTTTAGACTTCCTTCGCTAAAGCAACTTCTTAGTATTTATTTACACTTAGTGTCTGCTTTCACCTAGTTTCACTTCACTACAAGTACGTCTCTGGATGTGGCATCAGAAGGCTTTCCAGCTGGAATGGAGGGAGAAAAAGAGAAGGGAGCTTTGCTCTTGCCAGGTTTGTGGCAGGGACATAATTCCTGAAGTCCCCAGAGCTGCTGTCACTGATTTGGGCCAGAAGCACTTGGGACTTGAAGCTTGCCAGCAGTGGGGCTCCTCCAACCTGCATAAGAACGGTGCTTGCAGAAGCAGCTCACTTAGTGGCCAAGTTTCAGTCTTTCCAGGACACCTAATAGGTGCCCTGGAAATATGGACTGCCTGGGCAAAAAGGAAATGTCTGGCTCTAGGCCCTTGGTTTGCTACATTTCCCCAAAATGTTCCCAAAATATCGCATAGAGAGTATTGTCCAGACTGACTTCCTACTTGCTTAGACATTTTTTACAGTCTCCACCTCACATTGTTTTTAGTGCCTAGAAACATTCAGAGCTTCGAGACTTGTATGGATAGACTTTAAAAAAAAAAGGAGAAGAGAAGAGGGAAATGAATTAGTCAGAGTTTAACAGTTGCCTTCCAGGAAAATGTCATGTCTTTGCAAGCTTGAAAGTTTTCCCTGGATACTGAGTCATTTCTGCACAGAGTTATTCTGGGCCATCCAGTCCATGATACTGAGTTGTATTCTTCACACCGTTGCATAACAAAAATAAGTTATGCCGAGTTCATTCAACATCTTGTGGATGATTTGGGAAAGTATGTGACAATAGCCACAGGTCAGGATAGTTGAGAATCGGGTTACATTATTACAACTTGCCAGAAACCATACCAGAGGGCAACATTCAGTATGGCAAAACCCATTCTCGAGATTTTTTTTCATCACAGTTTCCTGTACCTAATCTATCTTCTGTTTTCCCCTTTATGGAACATAGAAACAAACTTGTTCTAAACGAGTTAAAATCAAAGATTTGAACTGTAAATAATACTTTTGTTGGTAACAGATTGGGAGGAATGGTTTAGTTATATGGATACTACTGCACCTGAAGGGGAAAAGCAGCCTGATCTCTTCCAATGTATGTAAATCTGATTGGGTCTTTGTATTTTTATGTTAGGGTCACAGAAGGAGAATCTTGTGTATAATTTTAGCAGAAAGTCACCTTGTAGAGAAAAAAATAATAATTCTAAGAGTTCACAGCCTTGCGTGAGAAGAGAAATAAAGTCCCCACCAAACCCTTTTTCTTTCATCCATCACTGACCCACCTTTGCTCTCACAGATTTCCCCATCTCTGAAGGAAGCCTCTGGATTTCTGACAGTAGAGGCCGTCTTTGAAATATGCTTTTCTTTTTCTCTCCTCACTGTCACTATGTGTTCAGCCTTCAGTCAAGAGCACCAGTTTTAGTTCAGTACTAACATCTGATTTGTGCTATAGCTAGCCAATTTTCTTCACTCTTTTCAGTTTGCTGAGCACCCCAGAGGCTGAAGGGTTTGTCTTGCCATTCACTCTCCCAGCTTTTGGCACAAAGATCTTTTATGCTCAATCCCAAAATATTCAAGATCTTGTCGCATGGAAGACGGTTATCACGTGAAGAGGTGACTACTACATAGGGAAAGCAGAAAAGTTTGTGAGATTTATTGGAAAATTTATTTTAGAATCATTGAATCATAGAATCATTTAGGTTGGAAAAGACCTTCAAGATCATCGAGTCCAACCATTAACCATGCCCACTAAACCATGTCCTGAAGTACCCTGTCCACTCACTTTTTGAATATCTCCAGGGATGGTGACTCAACCACTTCCCTGGGCAGCACGTTCCAATGTTTGACAACCCTCTCAGTAAAAAATTTTTTCCTAATGTCTAATCTAAATCTCCCTTGCCTCAACTTGAGGCCATTTCCTCTTGTCCTAGGCCATTTCCTCTTGTCCTAAAGACAAGAGGAAATCTTAAAGTCTTTTTTCTTGTACTGTATTTACTGTATCAAATAATAAAATCTTGGTGTCGTGGTTTAACCCCAGCCAGAAACTAGGCACCACCCAGTGGGATTGGGGAGAGAATTGTGAAAAAGGAAGTAAAACCTGTGGGTTGAGATAAGAACAGTTTAATAGAACAGGGAAGAAGAAAGTAATAATGATAAAGATAACACTAATAAAATGACAATAGTAATAATAAAAGGACTGGAATATACAAGTGATGCACAAGGCAATTGCTCACCACCTGCTGACTGACGCCCAGTTAGTCCCTGAGCGGTGATCCCCCCCCGCAACTCCCCCCAGTTTCTATACTGGACATGACATCACATGGTATGGAATACCCCATTGGCCAGTTTGGGTCATCTGTCGTGGCTGTGCCCCCTCCCAACTTCTTGTGCCCCTCCAGCCTTCTTGCTGGCTGGGCATCAGAAGCTGAAAAAATCCTTGACTTTAGACTAAATATTACTTAGCAACAACTGAAAACATCAATGTTATCAACATTCTTCTCATACTGAACTCAAAACATAGCACTGTACCAGCTACTAGGAAGGCAATTAACTCTATCACAACTGAAAGCAGGACACTTTGTTCATGGAATATTCCTCCCCTTTCACATATATTCTGAATCAGCAAAATATTGAAGTAGGTTTCTGAAATGGAAACCTGTGAAGCCCAACTGGATTAGACTGATCAGTTGTTGAAAGTCAGGAAAAACTTCCTTAATTGTTGGTTCTGCTGGTTAGATATTTAGCATTACACCCTCTCTTAGAAGGTAGATGGTGGTGATACTGTGGATGCCCTGTGTACACAGTAATAGTGAAATTTTAATGTGCTGTTGAGCTCTGTTCACAGGTCAGGGAGTGGTGTGAATCTCATAGATAGCATGTAGGTCTTGATATCATCATAGTGGTCTTGACTAAATTGCAGGGCTCTCAGGTGAAGAATAGATTAGAAATGGCTTTCTCACTGTTTGCGGTGAAAGTTTTCTGCAGACCCATCGCACATGCCTACATGGCAAATGGCACCCCAAGATTCTCCAAATCAGGCATCCAACTGGCTGCACCCTGTTAGCTCCTGTAGAAATTATATGTCTTATTCCACATAAAGGCATCGCAAGGAACAAAGTAAATTCTTCTTCCTGCTGCCTTTGGAAAACAGCATTCAGAAAGTGATGGGGGCAAGGGATGAAAGTGGGGAAGGTTTGGTACCAATTCCTTGTGTTTTGAACCCGGGTCACTTTCCTTCTTGTATTGTGAATGGCCCATGGGCAGTAACCCAGCAAGGGGGATTTACTGGGAGGCAGAAGGGAAGGTAACTCTGCCCTTCAATGTGGGATGCATTCATCTTGGGTCCTGTGATAAGACAGCAGCTGTGCTTACATGCATTACATAACAAAACTCTTTTGGCATCTGTAGTCAGATGATTTCAATCACATGCAAATTTCCCTTTGTACTGCTGTTAGAATGGGGCTGGTGTCTTGCTTTACAGATATTTAGACCAGCTAGGGAGGCCTCTTTTAATGGTGTTTACATCCATTGACTCTACTTGACATCGCAGAAGTGTTATAAAAGATCCTTTAATGTGATGGAGAATCTAACCCTCCTATATTAGTGTAGAAAAGCAGATAAAATATGGTAAGTAACTGTTTCAAAAGAAATAGCAATAAAAAGAAAAGGAATTGAGGAAAGATTATTTGGCTTTTGGAATTGGCAAAGTATTAATATAAGCTGCACTTCAGTTTCTATCCACCAAGATCTGAAAATCTCCTGAAACACAATCTGAAAAGGAGAATGGCTGAGTTTGTAAAAATCCACTGGTATGAAGTGAAATACCTTTGAAAGCCTGTCTGCAGAGCGATATCTTACAGTTTATTTTGTTGTTTCAAGCTATTTTTACATAGACTAGAACAGCCTCTAGTTACTATGACCCTTGCTTTGTAAAATATATTGGTATAACAGGATTTTTTATTGTTGAATATAGATCAGTTAAAGGTGAGCTTCCATAATTTAAAATGCAATGTACATGTATTGCCAGTGATACGATTAAAACAAGCTGATTAATATTTCTTAACAAGATGCTTAATATTTGTTAAAGCAAATTTTCGGTCAGGTTCCAGGAAGCCTAAAAGAGGATGTAACATTCAGTTTAGAAGGGGTTTGAGATGCAATGTCCTGGGCTGCATTTTCACTTGCCATTTCTACATCATCACTAGATGGCCATGACAGATTTTCAGGCACTCCGAGACAAAGAATTTGATTCATCCAGAGAGTGGAAGAAGTGATTTATGGGAAAGCGATAAAAGAGTAAGTATAAAAGAAGTGAGATTTGAAGGCAGAAGAGGAATGGAAATTGGGAAAAGTGGAAAAGCATTTGACCATGCAGTCCCATAATCAGGTTTCTGATTTTCCCAGCTGTTTTAACTGCTTTGATATAAAACATGACTCCTCTCTACAATCTTGCTTTCATAAGTCGAAGCTTATATCATGGCTGTAACAGCAGTGTTACTACTACAGGACTGAGTAAAATACTTGCTATGGCATGAGCTGAACAGTGCTAAGAGCAAACCGATCAATCTGCAAATGTGGGAATAGTAATGAATCACAGCAGGGCTGTGATTTTGTCACAAGCACACGGCAAGCGTCAGTGCACACTCTGGCTGTGAATGGAGCAAATCTAGTATGAGAGAAGAGAAGGCATTTCACTACCTGTTGGAAAACACAACATGTGTTTAAGCAGGGGAAAGAATTTTGTCTTGAATGAACATTGGTGTTAGGTGGTATTTGCCCACTTGTAACATTGTCAGATCCAAAGGTCTGGTGAAGTGATCATCCCTGCCAGTTTCCCTCAGAATATGTCTGTCCTTGAGGCAGGCAGGGGCCAGGCAGTTCCAGGACGTTTAAAGATGAAGAGTGAGGTGTCTCTCCCGGGCCTTTCCTTGCAGCCCTGCTATCTCACCATTTGGTTTTCTTCACAGTATCGGAGGAACATGCTGATGCTCACTTTACCTATGCACTCTAATGTGAAAGTACGCATTTCCTTTGCCTTTATTTGCAAAGGCCAAATACTCTTCCATTTATTAAAAGCTTGTCATTTCACTCTGCTGAGAGTGTCTCCATTTGTGAGATAGCCTTTCACATGTGCTGTATCGACTGCGGTATCTTAACAAGTGAAGCATTGTTATTAAACTTCCGTTTTCCTTAAACCATCTGCCATGAAAGGTCAAAATACTTTATTCTGAGGCAAGGCATCTGCCAATGATTGGCTCACTGATTTCCCATATATATTGTGCTTTTTCCCTGACCTATTCAGTGAATTGAAAATAATTGATGGAAGTCCTATGCCAAGTTTTCAGTCAAATGCACTTGGTTGCAAATGTTTTGGCAGGGTATACAGGAGGGAGAATTGCAATATCTGTAAGAAATTATATCAAATGTCAGTTTGCTTCTGCGAGACTTCACATAGAATAGATGCTCTTCACAGCAACAGTTAAAAGCCCTCAGTCCGATCCAGTGGACCATTGCAGGTATAAATAGCAGAGTCTCAGCCAGACGGTTTTGTGTGTGGGAAACAAGTTTCTTTTCAACAGCTTGGGAGTGCGCAGTAGCTTGCAGTGGGCTTCCTCCCTTTTCAGCCTGCTCTAGTGTTGTAGTAGGACATTGGGAAAATCCATTCACAAGATAAGAACAAGAAAGCTGCTGAGAGCTCGGAGAAGGTCCTGTATGTGTTTGTTCACCTCGCAGCTCTCTTGGCCAGCCTTGTAAAGGCAAGGTGAGCCCTTCTGCACGGGTTAGGGAGCTGTCTCAGACTGCCAGAAATGTTGCCTTTCCAAACAGGTAGTGCCTGAGCCTCTGAAAAGATGGCTAAGCAGCTGTTCCACAAACTGGCTGCTCTGTTACTCAGCACAATTAGGAAATGGCAAGAAAGTGCTCAGCAGGATGTATTTCATGGCAGAAAACCCAAGAAATGTTGTTCTTCTCCCATATCTTATTTTACCAAGCATGAGATCACATTTATCCCAAGAACAAAAAATTGTGATTTTTATCCAGTGCTTCTTTAGTCTTCTGTTTTGTTTGCAAGTGAGCATGATTTAGAGCTGAATGAATAATGGGCAATATTACTTCTCAAATAGTTTAGGCGTAAAAACATAAAATTTAACAAATGAATAATTCACTGAATATATTTGTGAATTATTTAGCCGGCTCTATATGCTGAATAAATACAGCTTGATGCAAAGCTCAGCAGAGTACCTTTCTAATGACTTCAGCATATTTTGGATCAGGCCTTATGAGGAAAAAGAAAATTGACAAACAATTTCTTTGAAAGCAATTCTATAAAGTCTCGACAAGTTGTTCTCATTTTGTGATGTGTATAAATTGCATTCAACCAATGCCAAACACATTTTGAAAAGTGTATCGTCTGTTCAAAGACAGTTTGTAAACAGAAAATTTTAGCTTTCCACCCACCTGTTGTGTGGGTGTAACTTTTGGGCAAATCACATTTTGGAGAAAGCCAACATTTTTAAGGGGCAAGAAATTAAAACTAAATGTATCATATTAAAGTGATTAAAAATTAATTTTTAACAAGAAACAGGAGCTTAAAAAACTTGAAACTCTTTTTAATCTCTGAGGAAACTGATCTATTGAGTTTTAAAATTAATAGCATAATTATAGTTTTGTGAAAAACACAGCTGGTTGAAAGAATTTCTTTTTTTTTTTGTAAGATTACAAATTTGGCTGATACAACAGCAAAGGTGACATCAGATGGGAGCGTGACTGAAGGCATATGTCTCTTGGGTTTAAAAAGTAGACAGACACAAGATAAAATATACAGTAAGCAGATTAAAACATGTTCAGAAGTGTGTATTTTTCTACTCCAGTCCTGCAGTTCAAGCACAAATCAATTGACGGCAATCCCATGACCTTTTTTTCACAAAAATGTCTGACTGGTTGATCACAAGGTCTTGTGCCAACCTAATTTATGAGTTTGATGGCAAAAATCAAGAATTACTAGCATTTTTAATTTTATTGGCAACGTAACAGCCACCATTTTCAGTGCTTCTTTCCTGAGAGCGTTCTGCTTAATGACTGAGCAATCCCTGATAGAGTTGGGATTTTAATGTTGCTCTGAGATTTTTGATTGCCTTGTCTAAAACAGTATTTTTGCCTCTGTGCTAATGAGAATTCTTTTTGAGAGCTTGAATAGCTAATTTATTTTGCTAGGTGAGAGGACATATTTTTCTTATTTTAAAGAAAACTGAGCCAGACTCTTAGCTGATACACCAACAGAGCAGCATAGTTTTATCCATTTCAATGGGACTGTATTGATTACTATTGATCATAGCACAACCCCAAGTCTGTGTGCTTTTCGTGAAATGTTGTTCACATATAAGGTATTCTGAACTATATTCTCTCACATCAATTAACTTGTTTACAAGAGGCAGTAATTGCATTTGTCCATGGAAGCACATGGATCAGAGCACAATTTCATGCAATTAAGTTCTATTTTTGAAACTCACTGAATTATAGAACCTGAAGTTCTTTTCTTTTCTGATTTTAATGGATTAATTGATTTACTTTAATCCTAAAGTAAAACTGTATATATAATATAGTCATACTCGCAGCTTTTTTGGTTGTGTCTTGACTACTCATTTAGTTCTTAAGTATTCATTCTGATAAGTTAGGGTCTATAATATTTTGTTGAGATGAATGATTAGATGTTATATGTACAGTTTGCCCTGTGCCTGTTGTCTTAGATCTATCAGTTTTAAAATAAGTGACAATGGGGAAACCACAGGATTTTAGAATTTAGGTTTTACAATTTGCAAACTTTAAAAAAATGCTGGTTTTATTCCCTTCAGAGGCTCAGCTGTATACATTAGTGCTGTCATTGTTGATTGATAGCAGTTCAGGACCTTGCACTTTGGCTTCTTATCATAGGAAATACCATGCTTAGGCTCTGGCTCAACCCTCCCTGTTGAACGGTACAGCTGGGCAGGTATGTTAAAATGCTGATGCATCTGGTGCACCAGACGTTGATAGGAAAAAACAGAAATGCTTGAACAGCTATAAAGGCAACAGCTTTTTCACACTATTGCATAACTCAAAGGCTTCATAGAAAATGTTAATGCTTTCTGGGGTTTTGGCATGAAAAGGAGCAGGAAGTATTTTGACAATGCAGTTTGTATGCCTCGGCTTTTGCCCATGCTCTGTTTCAAAGGCTTTAAATAGATGCTTTCAGCCACTGTTTCTTGCTCAACATAATGCGCTTTAGCAAAATGTAGAATATTAAACTCCAGCAAATGTTGTTTGGTTGACTGTGTCTTTAATTGTTTAATAGAGTGCATAGAATCTGTAAGATGAAACAGAGTGTGCTGTTGAATATCAAAGGAGGGAAAGAGTGGATTTAGGTCTGAATCATACCCATGCTCAAGTATTCACCCAGACCGGACACAAAGACTCTTTGAGGACATGGGCACTGTCACAGAAAATCAGACAAAGGTACATTTAGACTAGATATAAGGAAGAAATTTTTTACAATGAGGTGGTGAAACACTGGCACATGCTGCCCAGAGAGCTGGTAGGTGCCTTATCTCTGGAAACATTCAAGGTCAGGTTGGATGGGGCTCTGAGCAAGCTGATCTACTTGAAGATGTCCCTGCTCATTGCAAGGGATTGGACTAGATGACCTTCAAAGGTTCCTTCCAACCCAAACTATTCTATCATTCTATGATTCTATGATTTAGCCCAGTATTCTTTCTTTGCTGGTGACTAACAGCTGACACCTTCAGAATCAGGTGAGAAAGATCTCTCAGCTGTCAGCTTCACACTCCCATACAGTATTCAAATATTTTTGATGCCTGGAGATGTCAAAAGCATTTTGATAAAGTCTCAGGACTTCCACTCCGTTAGTATACCCCCAAAACTAGCAGAGGGATTAGGGAGATGAGCAAAGACCTGCTGGTATAGCAGGCAGCAGGAACTGCATCTTTCTCAGCTGTGTGTGGGATTGTGCCAGCCACACAATGTGGAAGAGACACTATTATCGCAGCCTTGCCATTATTTTCATTGCTTGTTCACCTGAAAAACCAATTTGTGGCTTCAGATGGGGCAGGAATGCCAAGACAGCCTTGTATAGGTCCTTGACGGCATGATTGGGGTTTTCAGAAGAACAACACTGCTACGCATCCACAAATGATGAAAAGAGCGTGACTGTGTGTTTAATTACAGCGGGCCATTTTACCTGCATGTTACTAGAAGCAGAATTGGAATGAAGGTCCAGCATTTGTAATGACTGTCAGAAATCATTTAACTAATTTCTCTGGGGAATCAGAGGTGGTACTGACAACTTTCTCTATTTCAGCTTGTGTAGTTACTAAGACAGTTTAGGGAAACACCATCTCTTGTCTGTCTGTGTTGGGATACTATTATACATATGGCGTTTGTGAGTAATCCTGCCTCAAGGACAGAGTTACATTCCCCGGTGGAAGGATATGTTGCCATGTGAGATATCACAAATTTGGTGTGTTTGATTTTTTTTGTTTCAACTTCACTTTCTCACTCATTCTCATTCAGCCTCAGGAGAGGCATGGTATTATATTTAAAGTGCAGATTTACATAGCAGCAATTTGTCAGTTAACCTAAAAGGAGCAGGTGTGATGCTTCAGCTCATAACAAGGACGTGATTCCTAGCTGAACAAAGCCTGACACACTTTTAACCGGCTTGTTTACACCATCAGCACTGCTGGTTCAACAGCCGTGCTCTCCAGTATCTCATATTAACCGGGAACTGCAGCCAGAAGGTATCAAGTGCCACTATAAATTGCTGGTTGTTGAATGATGCATGTGAAACTGAATCACTACTTTAAATGTGGTATAGTAAGAAACACAGTGCTTAGCACACAGACTTGTTGCCTCTGCAACTCCAGCTATGAAAGGAGCAATATCCCCTATAAAACACTGCACTCTTCCGATGTCTCTGAGGATTTCTGAAGAGAAACTGGGGGTGCTGTGATTGAGCGAATAGCAGTAACACAGATGTACACTGCAGTTAGTACAGCACTATCAGCTGGTTACCGGCTCTGTGTGCTGCCTAACTACTAACTGTAATGTGGTGAAGCAAAAGAACTCTCTTAGTTAATAAAAGCTCTTGGTGCATCTGTCTCTTAAGGATTTGCTCCCTCCACTTCGCTTTGTGCCTTGGTGTCTGTTTCTCTGCTTTTTCTGTCTACCTGTCACCTCTGATACCTGTCCTTTTCAGCCACCTTAAAGTGCTACCCCATCATTAAACTCAGTCTTTCATGCATTTTCCTTCATGCTTTCACTTCCTTATTTTTGATTACAATGCCAGTCTTCGGTCTTCTGTTGGCTACTGACTTAGTGTTCATTTTTAGGTCTGTTCCTTTTCCTCCAACTGTTAAATCTCTGGTCCATCTTTCAGACCCTGTAAACCTGTACCTCTGTCACTTTCGTGCTTCTGGAATCCTGACCTGAATTTTGGCATCTCTTTTTGACAGCTGTGGTCTTTTTTGTCTTTTAATTTTTATTCTTCTATCATATTAAAACAGTAGCAGGGAAACCCTCTTCTGAGCCTTGTATTCCAAATTTAATCCTTCTTGAATACCTTTACTCTCATTAAAACTCATCTGAGGTGCACATAGTCTTTCTCACGAGCACTGGGGATTTCATTGTTATGACACTTTTCTTATTGCTTTCCTACCATCCCACCTATTACTCTTCTTTTTTGAGGCTTAAGTCAAAATGCAGCACTCATTTCATGGGATTAGTCGCTTTTGGTCAATCACTACAACCCTCCTTCCTGTATCCACAGAGAACCTCTTTCCCAGACTGTTGCAAATGTCATATCTGCATCTTGTCTCTCTTACACAATAAGAGGAGGGAATGTGTTGCTCTGTATTTGTTAAGCCTTTTGCACCTCTCCAAACAATACAAGAAAATCTCATATTTATCTGTTATTAATAGGACCAAATCTCCCATCCCCTTGGCTCATCTCAATATAAATGCAACAGAAAATGCTCAATATATTTGCTTTGCCAGGATGAGAAAATTAATATTATATTTATTTTATTAAATAAATAATATTTTGCAGGACTACCATGCTTTGAGGTATAGAGATACTGCATTAATTACCACCCTAGCCTTATTTCCTTCAATCCTCCCAGTGAATTAAAGGAGAATCATTGAAGTGCTTTTGCTATTTCTGATTAAACAAATGCTTTGAGATGTTATTTCAACCTCAGATGAATTTGTGCAGTTCATAATTAGCTCTGTTATGAGAGTGCTCTTTCCCTCCTCACATTTGCTTGGATAAATGTGTGTCCCTCAATGCAGGCTTGCACACTTCTTGTAGTACAGGCTTGAAGATGGTAAGAGAGCAATTGCAAGTCTCCAGCTGTTGCAACTTCTTTCTCTAGATCTCTTCTTATTTTGACCTCTTTAATAGCTATGTTAGCATCCTTATCAAATCAGGAGTGTCATTCCAGTAAGTTCGCTGCATGTTCTTCTCTTGGCTGCTCTGCCATATTAATCTGCTTTCTGTAATGAAGATGACTGGAAGCCATCTATCCACTCTGTGCAGCGTGCCAGGATCTTGCGAAACACATTGGGGAGCATATTTATTTAAACATTACCATAAATGCAAAATGAATGTCGTACTTTTCACAGAATAGCCTTGAGTGTGTTCATTTTATGAAAAGCTTTCTGTTTGTGAAATCTCACTACTTGCTAAGAGAACAGCAAAATGTTTTCTGGGGAAAGCAGACAGATGATAGGGAGTCATCAAACACTAGGAAATTAATCATAACTGGATTTTCCTAGTTAACCAACCATTCAAAAATATTAGTGCTTTTGCAGAATTTCTTCACCTGTAAACCTTATTTTTTATTATATTTTTTTCAGTAAATTTGATTCATAGCCCTTTGTTGTCAATAAGAAGACTTGTAGTAATCAGTGAATACAGGGTGACTCTTCATAGAATGAAACAACAAACTATTACTGTCTTGTAGTTAGGACGAAATTTTCCTGAGCAGATTATTTGAAAGCAGGTCACTGTGAAGTTCCTTGCATTCTCTTCAGATGAAATATTTAAAACATCTACTTCCAGAGACAAGATGCTGTGCTAAAGTGGCCCCACTCCGATTCAGCACTGCAAAAAACTGTAAATGACACTAGATTTGTCTTAGGACTGCTAGCTCTGCCTCTCTCTATTTCTGACCACAACCTAGGCTGAGATGCTCAAGAAGACACATTACAATGCATGTCGTTTAAACCTCTCAACCTCCACATCTATTGTAAGAGCAGAAACTTGTTTAGGAAAGGTTATGCCAGGAAAATAACTTATTACAATTTTTCTACCTATTCTGCAGCACAGCGTTTAAACTTTTAAGCCTATTACTCACTACAAGTCTCATGGGTAGGTTCAGTATCTCATTGATTAGAAAGTCAGCAGCGCATTTTACCAGGGAGGAGGACATTGTACAGCTACCAAATAAATGTCATGCCACCCTAAAGAGTGCAAGGTTGCATTGGCAAACAATTTAATATATTTTTAACAGTACTGAAGGAATCACAGTGTGTGCTTCAGGTCTTAGACCTCAGGATTATTCACTCTTTTTATATGAAGCCATGCTAGATGGAAAACCAAAGCAATAATCAAAGGAGCAGAAATCAAGCTCAGGACTCTGCTGTTGCCTGCAAGGGCTACTTTTACCTTCCTGCAGGCTTTTAGTTTCCTGGTCTCTAAATTTCTACAGGAGGAGAGGGTTTGAATTCCTTCAGGCTATGAAAGCCCTGAAACCCCTACCTCCAACTTCTTGCCCAAGTGCCTTAGCTACCAGACACCATAGTCCTGTATTCCTCTGCTGCTTTTAGGAAAATGTTCCTGATTCAGGTTTTTCAGTGATTCTTAGTCAGTGTCCATCCAGGATGTGCTCCCAGGTACAGGATTTGAGCAGGTAGGAACATTCTTGGTGCTTTGCTGACTGCTGGTGTGCTTAAAGCTTCCTGCCAGCATCTCTGCGTTCTTCATACAGGCTTTCCTAGTCTGTCCCAAGCCACCCAAATCTCCTTAGGCACTGTATGAGGAAAACACACCTTAAGCTCTGGCCTTTGAACTGCATTGCTCAGAGAACTGAGCACTGTGCCTGATTCTCCTCTTTTCAAAGCTGAGAAAAGTTGAGACACTTGCTCATGATCTTGGGTGTCAGAAGACAGAGGAACATGGACTGATGCAACACAGAGTGATAAAAGAAAAGGAACCCATCAGGACACTCTTAGACATGCTGCTAAAGTTAAATGTACAAATCTGTCCCATTTAAATCAAAGCTAATAAGAAGCTGAGAATTTTTGTAATTGGGGAAAAATTAAGCATGCACTTGAAAGTTTTCCTAAATTAATACACTGACTATGTTTTTCTTCAGTTAAAGATGGACCTCTTGGAGGAAAGCAAATGTTAGACTATTCATAGTGGAATGTTTAACGGGATTATATGTCTTCACAGATGAAACACTACACCTTAAGATCACTGGCAAAACTGAGAATATATTCTTACCTTCCACTTACACCACAGATATATCTTGCTTTTATAAAACCCCATGAACTTCTGGTAGTAATTTCTACTAGTAACTACTAGTAGTTAATGTAACAGCTGTACAGTATTAAATAATTAGCCTGTATATAGGGTATCATAATTTTCACCATAATAAGATGTGATTGTAATCAGTTTTTCTACCCATCTTCCTTATGGTATTATTTAGTCACTGCTTGTTGTAAGTTACTTTCCAAAGTGTATGTATTAAAGCTTATCATTCAAACAAATGAAAATTATAAAAGGGAGACTGCTTCTTGGCCAGGAGTTTTTACAGCACTCGTGAAAGATACTTTATGACAGATATAAAGACATGTTACTAAACTACTTTGTCTTTCTGGAAACCTATCACAGTCTATAAATGTCTCCCAAAATAATGCTGAGAGCATTCTGATGTTGCCATCCCAAATATACACATTTTTCCCTTGTCTTGAAACAAACCATAGAAAATCTTTGGCTTGGACTGTCAGGAATAAGAGTCACCCCTAAAGGGAGATATTTGACTTCTGTCTGTTTGGGGGCTGTTTTGTATTTCTTTTCTCTTTTGGGAGCTTCTAGTCTCCTAATTTTTTAACTAGTTTTTTGTTTTGAAGAAACCTTATTTAACCTTCTTTCTGAGTTTTGAATATTCAAGCAAAACACAAAGAACTAGCAAAGTACTAGCAAAAGGATTAGCATAATTTAGAAATATAAATTTATCCTCTCTCATGGAAAATCTGCTAGCAACAATTTGATGTCTTTGTTCATAGTGTGTTATCCCTCATGTAATTATTAATTTACATTGCTGTGTGAATGAGCATGAACTTCCTAACTTTGTCTTTAGTATTCCTGCAGCACAGAGCCTGCTGCCTGCCGCTGATGTCTGTCACTTTTAACACGTGGAGGGTCACTTGCAGTTTGTGATCGTGTCATTCATTCATTCTGCTAAAGGTCACTTTGTCTTCTGGTGACAAAGCATAACAAGTGGAAGCCTCTGTGGGCAATTGTTTTTTGTTATTTCTATCCAATACCTTAAGCCACTTGCATATTTTGTGCTTTATTTTCCATTCATGGTTCCATTTTACAGAAATGGTTTTGTTTTCAGCCACAGGCATGGGTAAAATGCACATATTTCATGAATTCTCTGGAGATTTTTTAGTTTAGTAGTAAGGCATATTTTGGTAACTGAAATGAAAAATAATATATCTAAAAGATTCTGTTGATCTGAAACCAGTAATAAATATGCTGCTATTAACAGAAGTGAGCAGTAATTTTGGGATCCGAACATAGTAAATAGCGAAGAGTCCAACTCCCAACAGCCACCAAGCACTCTTTAGGAAACACAGGTTTCTTAGCTTCAACATGTGAGGTGGATCTAGCCAGCCAGAAGCACTGATTCAGCCTGCAATGATTTCTTTCCTGCCTGAGACCAGACCAAGAAAGAGCTTCATAGACTGAACACCTCTGATATCAGGTTCATTCTCAAATTGACCATTAGTATTAGTGTTAGTACAGTAGCTTCATTACTAATGCTTGAAAGGATTCCCAGAATGTTTATCTTACCAAAAGGTGTTACTGTTTGGGGAATAGATACTGTAGGATGTAAGCAGGCCAAGCAAGACACATCATTTTAGGGAACACGCTGATTATAGGAAAGTACCTGAGAATTCTTGGTCTCAGTGTTTTTCACCAGGGGAAGGTTGTGGAAAATAACATATTTTCTATTGCATAGGATGCATATTTTCTCATCACTTTTGTTTTTTAAGGCTAACAGAAGAAGAAGGGCTTGGAATGATGGGGTGGGGTAAGGGTGAAAGGAAGCTTCAAACAAAGAAGTCTGGAGAAATACAACTCTAATATACAGTAACTAATTAAAACCAAGGGAACGGGAATTTTAAGAAAAAGCCTTTGTGAAAGGGCACTAGTCTGAACACCCACAATTTGCTCAGAAAGGGGACTCAGGCCCAACAAACATCAGGTGAAACCAATAAGAATTAGTTCTCCAGCTGCTGGGCGGTCCAAGAGAGGCAAAGGCCAATCAGGGTCAGGAAGGCAAAATAGAAGGGTTTAGCAGCCTTTTCCATGCTTGATAGTTTAAAAGAGATTGCAAAAAGAGAAGTTGTAGTATTCATGATACTTTTCTGTGAAACGTAATCCAGATGGACTTAATTCTGGTGAATGATATCCTACCCTAAGGCAAGTTAATGAAATGCTTTTCTGGCTTAACCATGTAACTTGTTTTGTTGTTCTTGGGAGGAACAAGTCTGACTGTGGGTTTGACTACCTTCCTAATTCCTTTTTACTTCTGTACAAATTTAAATATTGTCTTATGCTAAACTTGCAGGATTGGGTCTCCAGTATTGTTAGCCTGAGTAGGCAATACTTGGTTGAATATGTGAGATCATGTAAATATGCTTACATTAATGAAAGATATTTCAATCCTAATACTGGGAGATATTATGTAAGATGTGCTTTAGCATTTATTGTGTATGGGAAAGGTAGAAGCTGCTAAATGTAGAGTATCTGCATGGTCTTTTCCATATTTCTATTAGAAAGGTCACTTCAGCAGTATCTTTCACTTGTTTATTTTCTAACTCCCTATCTTGTTTTATGTGAAGCTTTGTTTGGTTTTTGGAACTGAATATGCTGGGGAATTCCTCCGAAGCAATGAGTAAAAGCATGGTTTGATAGTACATATGTCTTTAGATTTCAATCAAGTTCTGGACCTGAAATCTCTGGATGGAAATGTATGCTATTAAGAAAAGGTTTTGCTACAGAAACAGTGGCAACTTTATAGCTTGTCTCTTGAGGTGGGACTGCATGTTGGTTTTCAAAGTTTATTAAGATATTAAGCTTTATTCTAGAATGAAGTTTGCTAATGCATATGGTTCCCCTTATTCATTGTGGTGTATCTGAGTTGGTGTTGATTTGAAATAATTCAACCTGCTCTCTTGGAGGCATCTCCAGTAGTCTTGTGTAAACTGGGTCAAATTCATCCTTTAGCTGCACTGGAATGACCTCTCTTTGTGTAGGAGGAGGGTGATCTACTTTGTCGGTGTCTTCCTCTGTTGAGGAACTGATAAAGTACCAAAGCTGTTTTCTTAATGGAGCTTGCATTTCACCATGCATTTGTGTAAGGAGAATTGATACCTTTTTTGACACTCTGTCATGAGATAACACTTCTAAAGAAGTGCCAAGGAGCGTTAAGCACTGATTTAAAGAAATATGTACTTCACCATTTGAAATAAGGTAGAACAACCTTTCCTTCCTTCAAAACCCACATCTTGGAAGAGCATATTGATTTGAACTGAAAATGTATGCTGCTCTTCAGTGAGCACATACCACTAGCTTTACTGTAGAACAATCATTAGGTTCGTTGTCACAGCTGTAAAAGCTGTGCTGTTCTATCTAGTAAAACTTTCTTTTTATTTTCTTTTTTGTATAAATCTTTTCATTGCTTCTCTCAAGTAAAATAGTTTTTGCAACTTGTCTGCATTCAGGATCCAGTGAAATAAAAGAGAATTATATGTAATATAAAGTCAAATTGGGTTTTGCTAGATAGTGGTGAGAAATAGTATTTATTTTGGATGTGGCATGTAGTGATGCATGACTGCTTACAATAAGTATATACAAATTTATAACCTTTATTGATTTCATTGCTGTCTCTACTTTTCATGCTGCATTCTGTTCTGCTTTACTTTGCCATGAAGAACTACAGATACAACTGACTGCAGAACAAGGGAAATGCTTACAAGCTTAGTCATAGAGTTATTATACTGACTGGGGAGAAAACGTGTGTGGAGACCATCAGTTAGTGTTGCTTCATTAGCCTGAGTAGTAGGGGCAAAAAGAGACCTTTTGAAAGTCTTTGAAGAGCTAATATAGTAAAATCTCTTCCCTAGGAGCACCACATGGACTTCTCTTGTACCTCTATGTAACATAGAAAAACCCTACCTTATCTTGGAGTCCGAGGTACTGTCAGTAATAACATGGCTTTGGTTACTATGGCTTGTCTCCCCAGTAGGCTGAGACAAGCCATAGTAACTTCTCTTGCTTTCTGCAGAAATACTAGCATTTCCTGTCTAACTTTCTACTTTATTAAGGTATAGGCTGGCTTTGTGCTATAAGGCTATGCAGCAAGAGTAAAGGCAAAGCATGCTTCCTTGTACGAGTTCATGAAATGTCAGTATACAAGTTCTTATGTTCTTGTTTCTCCACAAGTCCCCCTCCAGTAATGATTATCCTGCTTTGTTCCCCTAAAGATGAGCCTTTCATCATTTGAAAAAAATAAAATAAATTCTTGTTAAAACTGGCATTAAATATCATATCTGCAAACTTTGTAGTATAGCAAATGGACTGGCAATAAACTCCTGTCTCTGTGTGATATCCCGCATTCCTGTTTTGCTAAATCCTATCATGTTTCCAAAGCAGTACCTGCTGTTCTCAAACAACACATGCTGTTACCAGCTCCACGTCAGACCAGCTGGCATATTCACGACTGAGGAGATTGGCTGTGCAGGGCAGTGGGAAGGAGGAATGCCCAGTGTAGGGGGAATTGACCTGAAAACATACTTTTGACCATGTCTCATTCCATAAATAACCTTATGCCCTATTCCTCCTCAGCTACTGGTACAGTTGCATGAGGTCTAGCTTTGGAGCACAGCACCCCTTTAAAATATTTATCCTCCCAATACCACTGTGAATTTGGGAATTACTTCTCTCATTATTCATGCATGGATGGAGCCTATAAGATTAAAAGGCCTTCCCTGTGCTGCTCTGTATGCAGGAACGCTATGACACAAAACAAAACCAAATTTTCCAACTCCCACTTATGGTTCCCCCCAAAATAAGAACCAGCTTTGCTCTTTTGTTGGTGTGCTCCAGATGATAAATGCCTGGCAGGCTCTTCTTAATTCCATTAATCGCTTATTTCCCTGGACTTAATTCAGTGCCATGTCATATGCAGCAGAGCCATGGCCAGAATGCTGTATGGCAGTAAACCACTGGTTTTGTATATTGGCGGGGGATAAATCTCCTTTCCCTGGATTACAAATAGGTTTTTCTGGGTTTACTTCCCATTTCATGGTGGCTAATGCAGGACTGTTATATTGTAAACTAGACACTGATATTGTATATAAAATATGGCATGCACAGGAAGATGCAAGGCCATGAATTATAGGTGCTTCTTCATGCAAACAATGTATTGGTATAACGTAGAAGCAAAATGAAGTACAAAGTATTATCAGTTCTCTTGTAAATTTTGGATTAATTTCACCCCAGATGGTGGCAGGATTAATGTATTGCCAAAATCGCCCCTTGTCCTTTCTTGATGATTTATATTCTATCTGTGTTCCTTTCACTCTAGAGTAAAGCAACAGTAATAAATAGTGGAAAGTTTTCTGTGGAAGCACTGCTTGCAAAGCAGAGATCCAATGTATGTTGATAATATTGTGGGCAATGCTGAACAGAGTTTGGACTCACTCGAAAGTCCAGGACCTTTAAGAAAGCTGACTTTAACACCTTGCACACACACATATATGTATATACACACACACACAGAGATTCCTTCTTCTCTGAATTACCTATCTGATGGTTTACTTAACAGGCTGCAGTGATGTGAAAAGTGTCTTACTGGACATCGAGATATAGCACCTGGGAGATAAATTTACTGTCAAGGTGAACAGAAATCAATGAGTAGCTTCAGATGGCAGATAAGGTTAAAACTGCAATATTCCACTTGTTCAAGTCACAGGATAAAGCTTAATAATCTGGTTGTTCTAAAAGCAGCAGCTTTGTGTTTAAATAATTGATTTTTGAGGGAGAAGCAGGTCTACTACTGTTCAGGACTTTCTGCTCAGATTTAGGGCCCTAATGTTCTGTGAAGTCAGAATTTCACAATGCTAGCTTTCCCGGCTGTGGAGAAAACAGGACTTGAATGCAGCTGGTGCACTATCTGCTTCCCAGTGGCGGGAGGTGCCTGCCACATATCTATCGCCAAATTGGCCAGAGGGGAATGGGAGAGGGAACTGCTGCCATTCTAGCTGGCAGAGGGGTCAATGCCAGGATTCTCTGCTGGATCTGATTTTTTTTCTTTCTTTTTTTTTTTTTTTTTCTGAGCTAGTCTAAGTTTCCATTTTTCTGAAAGCGAGTTACACAACTTGCCTTATACAGGAACAAGGCAGCGTGCAAGATCTGCTCATCATACAGATAACCCAAAGGATCATCTTTATCTGACAAAGAGCAGTGGATTGGTTCCTTCTCCAGTACTTAGCACCAGTAGGTAGTACCAGTGACTGTCACTGAGTAGGCTGATTACCCTGGGGAGAGGAGCGGCATGAGCCTAGAGCAATCTTGGACTCTCTAGAACTGACATTAAAGGATGACTGGACTGGGTCAGAAGGTAAGGTGAAGATGCACTAACCTCTTAAACTGAATGAGATTATAATAAATTTCTGGTCATAGTATAAATGCACTGTACTCAGCAAACTACCCCATGAGGCTGAAGTGAGACAGATCTCTCTGAGCCAGGATCATGTTTTGGTTTAAAGCATTCTGTAATGCTGCTTTTACTTCTCCCCTCTTTAGATTTAGAAGAGGCAAGAGCAGAAACTGGGAAATCTTATCAATTCCTAAATAAACTTAATGCTGTTTAACTTGTTGGCCTAAGGGATAGGGAAGCGCTCTGTATTCACACAACTCAAGTGGGGAGGACACCTACAGAATTATATAAAATCTTGTTCTGCTAAAGAGTCACAAACTTATCCCATTCCTTTCAGCTAGGAATATGTCTCCATTCTGTTACTAAACTGGCTCTGTTGTGTCATTTATCAACTCTGCAGTGCATGAATCATTTATCATGGATTTCCATGTGGTCTGAATTTCTGTTAGACACCGCACCTTGTACCCTACTTTTTCAATGCTGCTCAGAGCTACTTGTGCTATTTTGAAGTTATATCTTCCTTCTGTCACACTTATTCTTTCAGAACTTCTTTTGAACAGCTTTTTGAAAGGAGCCCTGCAGAGGTGAGACTTGCTTGATAGGACTATCTAATACTGAGTGTCTCTCCCCATATTTTACCTCCTATTGATGCTTCTGCTAAACCAACAATGGATAAATGGATACATAATTCATCAGACCTAAAGAAGAGTAGGGAATAATGGGAAATAATAGCTTGCATTTAAGGTTCAAGAAAGCTGCTCAGTTTAGTTGCAACTTTGAAAGTTTAATATTTTATTACAAAGGGAACTGATTTTAAACTGTGGACATCTGGCACAGATTGCCCACTGTGGTCTCCAGGCTATGGTGATGCCATCTGTCATGGTGTTATAGGTAGTTATACTAAGGTTTCTGGCCTTTTACTTAGGTTCAGATAACTGATTTACACTAGAACAACTAAGGAATTACCCAGATGTTTTCATGATTTATCCCCAGAACCACACATCCACTGGTACTTACTAGTCCTCAGTCTCATGGCACTGCATGATTTCTTCGTTAGCCTCTGGCTGGGAAGTAACTGAGTCTAACTTCAAGAACAGAGCCACACTGAAAACTTTGGAAAGTTTTGTAAGGGAAATGAGTGCTCCAGACAAATAAAGAATAAATGGTAATAAAAAGCTAGTCAGTTCAGCCCAAAGCAACTCTCTGCCCAGAAACTCCATGCTCTATCAAAAGCTAAAATATTCAGTCTTTTCATGCAAGTGGCTACCTCATATTCAGCTGGTCATTCACGTCTGTACTCGATAACTTTGACCATGCTTGCTCATACAACTGTGGGGTTTTGGCTTTTGAAACAGTGTCTGTAATTCTTTTAAAGACCTTGTATTTAAACTGTGTCTAAACAGAATAGAAGGCCAGTCTAGGAACTTGCCCCTTTTACTAATGACGACTTGGCTCAGCAGATTCAAGGCTGAACAAAGTCTCTTGGAAAAGCAGAAGACCAATTAAATGGATCTTTTTCTTCTGGCAGCCCACCTCTTCCTCAGTATTGCTCACTCCTTCCATTCATTAAAGACTTTCAACATGACACTACATTTTTACCTCCTGTTATATTACTGTACATAGCCACTTTGCCTGCCTTCATGCCACCAGCTTTATTTCTTCTTTCCTTGTTGGCTGTACAGAGGCTTCTTGCAGTCAGAATACAGATGAGATGCTACTGAGCAAACTATTTACACGTGCATCCAGGATTCCTTTAAAATTGTTTCATTTGATCTGGCAGCTGGTTTAAGAGTTCCAGGACTGCAAAGTTACCAGAATGATTGCTTCTTGTTTGGGGATCTGGTAGTGGTGTTGCTGGCTGTTGTCATATAAAATTTTATCAGGCTGGTCAATATTGAGTGGTTGTCATGCAGTCATTACTTCTTAGTGTTAAGTCCTTTTAAATTCAGTTTCAAGCAAAAAGACTATATTCTTAATTTCTTGCGAATTCTTTCCTGGCTTCATTTTCACTACATTCAATGATCACAGCATGTATGAGGCCTAAGGAAAAAAATGCAGCTTCCCTTTGGGTGGTACTCGATTATCTGTCTGTCTCAATGTGGTGTTGCACGTGCATTGGGTAATGTTAACGTGATGTCTAACATATTGCACTTCTCTAGCAATATGACCGCTATCACAGGAGGCGATGAGGGTGGGGAAGAAGTGAATGGATTACTACAACAGTGGTGCATTTATATTTGGAACCAGCATTGCCATACCATTATCAGGATGTCTTTGAGTAAATTTCAGGATTTAACATCCATCAAGCTGCCTGACAACACTAAGTCTGCATTTATGAAATGTCTCATAGGATAGAGGCATAAATCTGAGTTATCTACATAACAGGGATATTGAGTTATGTTACACAGGAGAGGACATAAACATGCTGCTTTGGAAAGCATACCTAAGAATAGAGACCTAAAATACAACTCATTGTATTACAGTAATACTTCTTATTATAGCTCTAACTTTCAGCAGAAACAGAAGGAAAGAAATAATTTTGGAATTATCCCTTCAGGCTGACAGAATTACATAGAATGTAATGGAGGTTTTCTCATAGTAGAGCCCAACATAACTGTGATACAGTTTTTAGATGATGATAGGAGTGTGCAGATTTCTCTTATGGGCTGTACTTGGCTGTGTTTCCTAGGTGCAACCACCATACAATGCACAAGTGATGATCCTGGAGTTTGCCTAGCAGGAGCAATATAATAAAGCATTTCTCTTAATGAATGCTACCAGCAAGTCAATGCTAGAGTTTCCCAGGCACTATCTAGCATCATCCATCCTTCACTTCCTAGAAGATTAGAGAAAGACAGGCCCAGCAATGTGCCCTGGAGGTGTACGTATAAGTGTCCCTGGGCCAAAGCTGAACACAGATTGTCAGTGATGTGATTAAGCACACCAAGCAGTGATTTGCCTCCCATTCATCTCTGAGACAGCATTGGAAGTAAACCTAGTTGGACACCCTGTGCACTTAGTGAAGGTGCCATAATGCTTGGCTTAAGCAAGGTGAAAAATGACGCTTAGAGTATCTCTGCTTGCAAAAAGGGGCACATAATAGGCTTAAATGCACACTTGCGTATACCGAGTAAAGCTTGTCTTAATTTCTGCAAGAGTGGCCTCCTATATGTAATGAAAGGGGTACTATGTGGTAACTGCAGCAATAACCACCTTTTTTTCCTAAAGAAACCTGTCTATGAATGGCTGAGGTAAAGGGTAAATCCATGTACTTGTTATACTAAACAGACAGGGAACAGTGTGAAAACCAATTAATTTAATACATTAGAAAAAGGGGAAAAACAAAGCCTTTATAAATGGAAAGAGAGAAAGCCTTGTCAGTTATTAATGCTTTCTTTTCATGCTAAAAGAACAAATGCAACTTTGCCAGGGTTTTTGCTTGTAGATAACCAGGAACTCAACAATTTGTAATAGTCTTATCCTAAAAATAACCTTAATTACTGCAAAACCAAAGGCAGAACATACAGAATACTTTCTAGAGGCATTGCTTCTTAATTCATTATGTCTAACCTTTACCTGATAGCTAGGTACAAACCTTTATATACACTGTCTAGATGGTAGCTGCTCATCTGTGCGGAAAAAATAGTTTGTCTAAAATTGGGCATGTTCAACAGTCCAGCTGAGCTTTGGAGGCTGTGCTTTGAGTGGCTGGTACCTGGTGCTCATGGTGTCCCTGGTGTGGAGGTTTTTGCAAAGCTGTGTCACTGCACCCTCGATATATGCAAGGTGGATAGTGAAGTGCAGTTTGGTGAGCAGAGTTGCTGGACAGAGGCATGTATTCAATAGGGTGTTCCTACAGGAACCCCCCCTACGTGAGAGATCTGTGAGTTCTCCTAGTGATATGGTTTGCTTTGACTCTAGAAAGCTGAGTATGAACGTTGGAGACACAATCTGGGGCAGCCCTGCAGTGTTTGCTGTCTTCACCTCCTGTACTAGAGGAACATTTGCTCTGACCCCAAATAAACAGTCCTGTGTACCTATGCTGAGCCACAATAAGTGGACTGTCGTGCTTCAGACTTCTTATAAGCTCATTTGGGACCTAAAGAGGTCCCAAAATAAGGGAGGAGCAAACAGAGTTAAAATCCTCTGCTCATAACTATGTACTGCCCCTTGGCTGATATGAGCAGAAAAATCTCTGCAAACGGGGGAGCACAGTGGCTTTTGAGTCCACACAGAAAGAACAGATTTCACCTGGTGCATTGTTCTTTATTCTCATTGAAAAACCTAATCCTACCTGATCAGCTTATGAAGAAGATGAGTCAGAGCAGTCTTTCTCCAGGGGCTGTTGGAGTAGTATCACAGCAAAATGAAGCGTTCCTTTTCAATTCTTAATATAACTCAGTATAATAAATCTTCCTATTCTCTCATCATTTCCCTTCTATTCCCTCTTCCACTTGGAGATTTCCTTATTGAGAGAGTCTATGATTGAAGACAGCAGTGATAGAAGCAGCATACCTGCAAAACAAGTGGAGTTGCTCATTATCAGTAGCTGCACAAGTAAGTGTGTGGAGTTGCAGGAATTACAGGATCTACTTAGCATGCTGGGAACTGTTTTTTCTATTTTAGTAATAAAATGGTTGTGACTTAAAGGGATCATCTACCTCATGCACTAAGAAATGCTGACATGTGGCCAGGTCAGCATGAATAGGTGTATTTGGTACATTAATGGAAATAAACAACTTAATTTCCAAGCAGGAAAGGGTTGTTGGGTTTGTGTTTTTATTTTTTTTTTTTTTTTTAAAAAAAAGCTTAGATCAGTTGTTCAGTGAAGCAGTTTTACCTGAAAATTAAATAAGGCAACTACATGAATATGTAATTTTCAGTACTAAAGAGCCTAGTGTATTAATACTTCTGCTAAGTACAATGACTATGAAATAGTTCCTCAAGTCTTGTCTTTACATCCTTTATTTTACAAATAAAGAACAGTGGAACTTGCAGAAAAGTAGATATTTTTGTGGATTGATAAGAAACTTTTATGAGACTAAAAATGGGGGGGAACCACTCAGAAATCAGGGCAAGTCTAAAACAAAAAATAAACAAGCAAACAAAAGCAGTAAAGCTGCCAAACCAGAAATGCACATGTACTACTGGAAGCTGACTGTTACAGGAGATTGTGTAATAAAACTAAACCATGAGTTTAGTATATGCAAACTTCAACTCTTTACCTTTCTCCCTCCATAAAGTTTAATTTTCAAAATGAACTGCAGTTGCTTTACTTGGAACAGCAGTTATAACTGGCGTGCAATGCACAGTTCTGACTAGCTTACCTCCCCAAACCACAAAATATGTGAAATGATGCCACAAAAGTAACACTGCAAATGTGGCTTTAAACAAGGGTGTCAATGTTTACAACCAATGCATAAGGAAGCTGGATTATTAAAAAAAAATTGCTTTGATGTTTGTGTTTGTAGGTAATTAGTTTGCTGTATGTTACACAGGTATACTCAGGTGTTTGCTTGAAAGGTTTCACATACATAATATGAGCGCTGACTTTTATTTGCAACTATTTTATCTAACTTGTAAGTTTTGGTTTCTGAAGCAAGTTGCTGATTTTTCAGTTTAAGGCTATTTTCCAGGCTTAAGCTTTAATTATCACATTTTATAATGTAAATCATCCTCTCTGTTAAGTAGAACTACTTAAGGCATGTATAAAAACCTAATTTTTATCCTCTCTTTTTTTTTTTTTGGCCAAACTCCAGATTAGTAGCCTTCTAACAAGACTGTAGGATGGCAGAAAGCATAACATCATTCAATAAAAAGAATACTTGTCATTGTCAGCAGAAGGATGAGAGTGAACTGTGCTTGCTAATGAGAGAAAAAGTGGAAGTTAAATGGAAAAAGGAAATATTCTTTGGTGCTATTACCAAAATTTAAATCTTTGGTACTGCCCCTGGGTTATATTGGTGTGCCCAGCATAGCATCATTTTTTTCCTTCAGATCAGGCGGAATAAAAACAATACCTTAACATAAAAAGAGGATATGAAAACAGTAGGTTTTGGGTGGGGAGGTGTTCTGGTTTCAGCTGGGATAGAGTTAATTTTCTTTCTAGTAGCTGGTATACTGTTATATTTTGCGTTCAGTATGAGAAGAGCATTGATAACACACTGATGTTTTCAGTTGTTGCTAAGTCGTGTTTAGACCAAGTCGGGTATTTTTCAGCTTCTCATGCCCAGCCAGCGAGAAAGCTGGTGGAGCACAAGAAGTTGGGAGGGGACACAGCCAGGGCAGCTGACCCAAACTGGCCAAAGGGGTGTTCCATACCACGTGACATCATGCCCAGTATATAAACTGGGGGGAGCTGGCCTGGTGGGGGATCGCTACTCGGGGACTAACTAGGCATCAGTCAGCGGGTGGTGAGCAATTGCATTGTGCTTCACTTGTTTTGTATATTCCAATTCTTTTATTATTATTTTTGTCATTTTATTATTGTTATCATTATTAGCTTCTTCCTTTCTGTCCTATTAAACTGTTCTTATCTCAACACAAGGGTTTTACTTTTTTTTTTTTTTTTTTTTTTCTTCCGATTCTCTCCCCCGTCCCTCTGGGTTGCAGGGGGAGTGAGCGAGCAGCTGCGTCGTGCTTAGTTGCTGGCTGGGGTTAAACCATGACAGGAGGAGAGAAGTTGTAAGGGAAGAACTAAGTGTTCTTTTGCTTTGAGTTCGACCTGGCATAATTACTTACATATGAGTAGATTTCTGTTCCAAGAAAAAATAGAAGCTTTAATTTCCTCAGCCCACAGTATATACCACAAGAAAGGGGTTTTGCATCCTAGCTGGCTTCCCAAGGAGTAGTTCCTGGCTACTGAAGGACAGCAAAATGCAGCCCTTCCCCTCTGTCCTGAGCATGTCATCATCTTTCTTCTGGATCATGGTGATGGTTTGGGGGTGTGGAGTAGACAAAAAAGCCCTAGGTGAGGAGACAGGGGCTTTCTCACAGCGAGGCTTGCCAACTGCTTCTGCTTTGGTTCCCCCCACAGGTGTTCCAAAATGATAGTTGGCAATGGCTAATCTATTAGCATTTTCATATTCAAGAAGGCACAAATTCTATTCTAATGAAATGTAGGTAAACCAGGTGGGAAGTATGCCCTCTTTCACAATTCAGGGGCATGTTTCTTCTGGCTCTAATACCTAAATAAAATAGGACTGCTTCCTAATGGAGCAAAATCAAGTAGCTTCTCAGACATCAACTAACACTTCAGAGGCAGAACTGGAAAGGGAACCTGTACCTCTTGACTCCTGGCCATGAATTCCTTGTAACAACATGGCATCATCAGACCCAGAGGCTGCAGAACAACACCTTTTTTAGCAAGGCTTATAATCTGTGTTCCTGCCAATGCTGTTGAGTCCTGCACTTGTTATTTCAAATATAGGCCATGTAAAACAATCACTGGTGTCCATAGGATTTAGCAATAAAAGTGAACACCACAGCAAAAAAATTAAAAAGCAAAAAGTGTGTTCAAGTGGAAGAGGCTGCTGTTGTAGGCAATAAATATTCCTGGTTGAAGGAGTGAATGCAACAGGTAACACTTAACAGGTAAATTCATAAGGAAGCCATATTTAAACATCAGCATGTTAATAACCATGCTGAATTATGACACATGACAATTGATGTAATAAGTTTTAAATAAGATAAAAAGAAAAAATCCTTTGAACTACAGCTATTATTTAAAGTACTTTTAAAGTGATCGTATTATGATCCATCAGAAAAAGATCGCTAAAAAAGCATATGGTAAAAGTTGTACTTGAAATATACTTCTAGATTATTCAGCATAGTGATTCATGCTATAAGGTATAATATGGTGTGCTTGAAGCATGGCTAGGGAAACCTGGGACTAATATAACAAATGGACCCAATCTTGAGAGAAGAATATCTTAAAGTATGAAATGAGTGTTCATGTGCAGGTAAGTAACTTCACTGAGTGAACTTACCATTGCTTTATGGGACAGATCTTGTAGCTGTTTAAACAGATATTATTCAACTGAACTCAGGGTAGTACTGACTCATACCTGTCCAGTGTTTGCTTCTAACTCTTGCAGAAAATTCTCTTTTCAGGTACTGTAATAGTATGGCCCACAGTACAACTCTCTATTGGATCTCATTTGCCTGTTAACAAAACTGTGTATTGAACTGCTGTAGCAATGGCCAGTTTTAGGGGAGGGGGAAGGGGTATTTGTGTACTGCTAGAATCCTGTAATTACGGCAGTGATGGAAATGTTTCAGGCTGTTCGGATGCTACTTTATACGCCAATGAACTGTAAAAATGTGGAATAATAGGGAAGAGGGCCTTTAGTTTGTGCTTACATGTGGTTTAGCTTGTGTTCTGCATGCTCAAAAAGCAGGGATTTGTGTTGCCGAGTCTTTCATCATCTTTTACCTTATGGGCGTACGTGAAAAAGTTGAGACTATCTTCATGTAAAAACTTCGCAGACATTTGTGAGAGAAAAGGAAAGTGGCTGTTCAGTTCACCAACAGCCTCCTCAAATTAACAGGAAACGATAGGCACATACTGCATATGACTGAAAATCTCTCAAATGATGCTTGTGCGCACAAGGGATTTTCAACTTCATCCGCAGACACCAACCTTGTGTTAGTAACATCTTTTTTTAATGGAAAAAATATGTAAATGTACTTTTTTCTAAATCCTTGTTGTTAGTTTCTAATATGAGCAGGGCTACTCTGGGGAAAAACTGAGCAACTACTGTTGGGAATTGGCTTGATGAAAAAGGACATGGGTCTATGGAAAAGTTGTGCGAGCAGAGTTCTGTGTGAAAGAATGTCAGTTTGAGCAACAAGACTAGGCCTTGGCTTAAAATAGCTGGCTTTACTGATATTGGGAGGAAAAAAAAACAGCTGGTCTCGCTGTTATCGGGAGAAAGACAGGGACGGTGTGACCTTGGCATAACTTCATAAGTAACTTTTGAAGAAGTTCCCGTGAGAAAGTTACTGAACACGCATAGCTGCAAATCACAAGTGGGTGTGTTTTAGTAATGAATAAACATTAGCAATGTACCAATCATATTAGGACTAGTAGGCATAATTATTGCAAACTGTATAAATATGAGCTATCCGTGCAAATAAAGTTGAATCACTTCTATCACTCATATTGGGTCGACTTATGTGCATTCCTCCACCGCTCCAACAAATGGTGCCCGAACGGGGACTGAAGAAAGGGGAATTGGAGTGACGGACACTGAGAAGCACCGGTAGCAGTGACCAGGGGGGCAAAAGATTAACCGAACGCTGATCGTCTTGGTTGGTGTGTTAACTCTCATGCCTGGACTGTCCAAAAGGGGTTCGCCGTCAGTGAGGGCTACTGGAAAAAGGCTGCAAAGACTTTTTAACCGAGGTGCCTTAATCAAGGTAGCACCAAGGAGTATCAAGAAGCCGGCCGGCAATGGATCAAGAGGTAGCCCTAAAATTATTACAGTGCTTTTTAGAAAAGCAGGGGGTAAATTGCGTTAAGCAAGTTTCGGGATTAGTTGCTTTAGGTCGTGTTAAGGGATGCTTTAAGAATCCGGATTTATTATTTGAGGAGAGTGAATGTCGTAGATTAGGAGACGTATTATGGGATATGGTAACTGACGATGATAAATCAGCTAAAAAACTAATGAAGCAAGGACAGAAACCTTTCAATTAGTGTGGGTACAGCTTTTGAGCTTAGTACCTGGAATGCTATCGGAACCTCCCTATGGGATGAAATTAGTGACGGGTCTAAAGAAGTTAAAGGTCTTGCAACTTTAGGGAAATTGATTAAGACAACTCCGTAAGAAATGAAAGCAGATCGTAAAGCGTCTGCATCTGCTTTTGCTGCTCTCTCTCGCCAACCGCAAGCGAAAGGGAAAAGCGGGAAGAAAAACATAATGCAGCGAGAGAGACTTTTTGGAGCTTGTTCGCCTGCTCTCGTGCCCTTGACTTCTGCTCCACTCCCTGGGACTGCCGATATTAATCAGCCATCCGACAGTTCCTAAGCCTCCCTAACCGTACGATTAAAGGAAACCCTACAGAATCAGGGAGTGAGTAAAAATCTGCCTACGAAAGCACAGCCCCCAGATACCACCGTTCAACATGAACAAATTATACCTAACATACACCCTGATTCAAATAATGCAAACAAGGACTTGGCTACTCTATAATAGAACAAAACGGGACAATGTTAGAATCGTTAAAGGAAATGTGAAAAAGAGACGGGGAAACCAACCGCACCTGTGATAGATGCGGAGCCGCTTGTAATAGCCGCTGCAGAAGAAAGGCAGAGACATTGGAAGGGTGTAATAAGAGGCCATCATAGAAGGGACTATGCTCCAAGCATTCCCAGTTATTGCATCAAATGGACAGAAAAAATGGGAGGTGTTTGACTGGAAGGTCATTGAGAAATTAAGGAATGCTGTGAGTCAGTACGGAATCAAATTTGCGTTAACTCACCAAATACTGCAATTCTTTTTTTTTCTGCTGATACACTGATACCTCAAGATATTAAAAAGCTAGCACAGTTGATTTTGACACCTGCCCAAATGTTAGTGTTTTTCCGGCAGTGGGAGATGTTCTGTGATAGGGAACAAGCAACATCACGACAACAAACAGATCCCCTATGGGGAGTAACCACGCAGATGCCAATGGGTACTGGACCCTTCGCATCAGGGAACGCTCAGTTACAATGTGTCACTGAGGTTCATCATCTATCACAGATCTTGGCGTATCAAGCTTTTCTTACCGTACCAGACAATATGCGCAGCCATGCTTTTACCCAGGTGAAACAGGAGTATAAGGAAGCTTTTGCACAGTTTATTAATAGACTGCATAGGGCAATCTATGACCATCCTGACATGAACGAGGGCATAAAATAAAACATGTTCAAAATACTTGCTTTTGAAAATGCTACTGAAAAGACACGCAAAGCATTGTGTAATTTGCTGAAAAATGCAGACGTCGTTGATATGATAGAATACACGGATCGATCAGTGGACTCACAGAAAGTAGCCTATGCTGCCACAGCTCTCCAAGGAACTACAAAGAAACACAAGGCCAGTAAGACACCCTTGGTCAAGTGTTCTAACTGTGGCAAATGTGGACACATTAGGAGCAAATGTACAGGTACTGTTAACAGTAAGTGCTGCAACAAGTGTAAGAAAGATAACCATACCACCAAGAATACAGGAAGAAGGGAAACTTTACACCGACTGCAAAGGCCCCTCGCGCGACGACACGAATGCAAGGGGCTTGAGCTGCCAGCCCTCAGGCAGCCTCGCAACCACCAGATCCGCCACCGCAGGAAGCTCTGGAGTGGATGTGGAAACCGCAGTCAACATAAAGGGACCATTGGGGTTTGGACTTAGTGCATTTTTAATGGGGCAATCTTCAACAGCTCTAGAAGGAATTCTGGTGCTCCCAGGGTTTATTGATGCAGATTATTGTGGGACTGTGAAAATTATGACTCATGTTGTAATCCCTCCTGTTTCTATTCCTAAAGGTACCAGAATAGCACAATTAGTTCCATTCAGGTCGTGTGTTCCGAACCCGGGTGAAGTACAACGTGGAGATGGTGGATTCGGCTCCACAGGGAAACCGCAGGTATACTTTGCCATGGACACAACAAGAGGTAAACCAGAAAAGGTAGTGGAATTGGAAGGGCCCGATGGGGTTGTCGTCAAGAAACCGATGACAATCAATACAGGAGCTGATGTTACGATTATTTTACGATGCATTTGGCCTCCATCATGGCCATCGATCAATCCAAATTTTGGTATTGCTGGGATAGGGGGCACACAAGCCACCTTAGTAAGTCAGCTACCGATTACATTTGTGTTCCCCGATGGTGAACACATTACGACGTGTCCGTATGTCATGACTACCCCAACTGAATTGTTTGGCCTCGTAGGCCGTGATTTATTGAGCCAAATGAAGGCAATGTTAGTGACGCATCCTTTTTAGGAGCGGTCACTGAGGGGTAGCCAATTCTGAAAATTAACTGGAAAATAGATGAGCCTGTTTGGATTGATCAGTAGCTGCTAAATGCTGAAAGGTTGCTAAAAATACAAGGGTTAGTTGAAGACCAATTGAGAGCAGGACATGTTGTCCCTTCTACTAGTCCATGGAATACATCAATATTTACCATTCCCAAGAAAAGTGGGAAATGGAGACTGTTACATGATCTCAGAGCTGTGAATGCGGTGATGGACAGTATGGGAGCCCTGCAGCCAGGTTTGCCGTCTCCAGTTATGCTTCCAGAAGAATGGGATTTGTTAATTATAAATCTAAAAGATTGCACCCAGATGGCGCTGAACGGTTCGCCTTTTCGGTACCATCGATTAACAAGGCAGATCCCTATAAGAGATACCATTGGGTCGTGTTACTGCAATGAATGCGCAATTCCCCCACGATGTGTCAGGTGTATGTGGCCTGGGCATCAGAGCCTGTAAGAAAGCTGTTTCCTCAGTAACTTGCCACAGGATGAGATTTTAACTCCATTGCAGGACATCTTAAGCCATCGCGGAGTAATAATCACTCCTGAAAAGGTGCAAAAGGCAGCACCTTGGAAGTATTTGGGGTGGCACATAGATCCTAGCAATGTTAAACCTCAGAAGGTTCAAATAACATGAGAAATTTCAACGTTACATGATGTCCAGAAGCTTGTGGGAGATATCCAGTGGGTGCGGAATCTTTGCGGTATCACTAATGGCGATATGACCCCTCTGGTAGAACTCTTGGGTATGAGAACACTGTGCAGATGAGAAACGGGAAATGACAGAGCTGACCAATTGGTTGCAGCGCCACGGGAGCCTCCTCCAGGGAATCGTTTTCAACAAAGCATGGCAATCATATGCGTTCTTGCACCAACCCGCTAGGATGTTAGCAAAGCAATTTGACTTACCACTTACTGACGTTCAAGGTATCTTTAAAGCATGCCCCGATTGTCAAAAGGAAGGGCTCGGCTTGGGCCGTGGGGTTAACCGACGAGGTCTTTTGCCATTGCAGTTGTGGCAAATGGATGTCACCCATGTCACGTGGTTTGGTGCAAAGCGTTCTGTGCACGTGTGTATTGATACCTATCCTGCTGCCATGTGGGCCACGGCACGAACTGGAGAAAAGGCCTTACGTATTGAATGACATCTTCATGCTTCTTTTGCAGTACTGGGTGTGCCTAAAGAAATTAAGACGGACAACGGCCCAGCCTATGGTTCTACGCGATTTGCTCGATTTTGTAATTTGTGGGGAATTCATCATGGTACCGGTATTCCACATCTTCCCACAGGACAGGCTATTGTTGAATGGGCCAACTAAACCCTAAAAGAACATGCTGCAAAAACAAAAAGGGGGAACCCAGGGCTTACTCCCAGAGGAACGATTGGCCAAAGCCTTATTTGTGCTAAATTATCTTAGATTGACAGGTGATCACAAAGACCCACCAATGGTAGTGCATCATGTTCTTTTACAGGCAGAAAGGACGCAACAAAGTACAGGAATCATGGTAATGTATAAGGACCCAGAATCTGGAAAATGGTGCGGATCGGCAGAAGTAAAACTTACTGGGAGATCCCGGCTAAGTGGGTCAAGCCATGGCTTTGCACTGATGCTGGACCCAGAATTGTCCCGATGGCGACTGGCACGGCACCGGCGGGTGCTGGAGCCACTGATCCGACAGATTCTAACTAATAGAGTATTACTAGCGGACACTGAGTCCTTCAGACAGGTTTTTAGAACAGCGTGCCTTATTGTATATGGAACTTGCTTTAGGTAAAAAGTGTGTTAAGCATAATTTGATTAAACATAGCGTGATTACAGGAAGACAGTGTGGGGTAAAAGTAAAAGTTAGTTAAAGCCAAAATCAGGGGTAAGATCTATTTCCATTAATAACCTGGGAACGAGTTTGATTGTGTTTCCACAGATACAGGCCCACGATGGACTCCTGCTCGATTTGCACGACCATCATCATCTGGAGCATCATAGATGATGTGGCAATATGAATACCACCTCAGCCAAAAACTAATGTATAGGTCACCTTGGCTAACATAACAGGTCAAGATTCTCTGTGCATCGCAACTGTATCGTAAAGCCCACGAACCAATTAGACAAGATGGCTATGACTCGTGCAGCGCGCCTGGCCAGCGAGCGCATGCGTCATAGATTGCAACCGAGGCAGACTTTTGGCACCCGCTGGCCACGTGTGCTAAAACCCGTTCCTCTGCAAATGTATAAATACCGGGATTTTCCGAAGAGCATCGGGCTGGTGTACGGTGAGGCCATCGTTGCCTCTGTGGGGACGCCCACGGAAAGCTGGCACCTACCGATCGCTGGGCTGAGTTCGTGGAGCAAGATGGCACAAGAATGTATGGATGGTTCATTTTCCTCATAGTCCTCATGGTCTGGGTCATTAGGGGTAACAGGTTGGCTCAAAGAATTATGGGCATTATTGTAGTTACTGTGATTGTAGCTATTGTAATAGTTTTACCTTGTTCAGCTTATTAAGGAAAATGGCATCCCAAGTTATTAAGCAAGCCTGGATTGCTCAAAAACAAAAAGAGGGAGAAAGATTTAAACAGAGACCTACAGTGGATTCAACCTTGTTGTGGTATTACAAATACAGACTTACAGCCGCTGCTGGATTTATTGAGGGGCAGCGATAGCTTAACTTCTACAAGACAACTAAGTGCACCGGGATGGCAAGCCTTGACAGTGATTGGACAAAAAATCACATCCTCCATGTCTGGCAGATACGTTCCTGATTTACCCATAAATTTGAAACCTTATGCTGAGATTGATATGGAACACACTGACTGTTGTAAGCAGCATGACAGTGACACCGGTGATTGATCCACATCGGTGAACGCCATGGGACAGTAAGAATGTTTGGGTGTCACTAGCTAAAGCTATTAATCAAACCTCTTTTTGTGTGCTTATGTATTTTATTAGGTATAATGTTGTTTTTACTGTGCTTAATTAATTGTGTTCACAGATCTTTGCAAAGGGCAATACAGCAGGTGTTAAAATTTTACCTCAATCTATACACAAACAAATAGATTGGCTGAAGAAACATACACAAAGATCCAGCAAGAAACTAGTTGGTTTGATGGGGTGTTACAGTCAATATTTGGCGGGATAACACCATGGCTAATGTCATTGATTAAGGAAGCCTTACGATGGTTGGGTATATTGATATTAATCTGTGTAATAGTTAAAATTGCTTATGGGTGCATGATAAAAGGAGTCTCAAAGCTGACACACCAAGCTCTACTCGCACAAAAAGAAAAAGGGGGAATTGTTGGGAATTGTCTTGATGAAAAAGGACATGGGTCTATGGAAAAGTTGTGCAAGCAGAGTTCTGTGTGAAAGAATGTCAGTTTGAGCAGCAAGATTAGGCCTTGGCTTAAAATAGCTGGCTTTACTGATATTGGGAGAAAAACAACAGCTGGTCTCGCTGTTACCAGGAGGAAGACAGGGACGGTGTGACCTTGGCATAACTTCATAAGTAACTTTTGAAGAAGTTCCCGTGAGAAAGTTACGGAACACGCATAGCTGCAAATCACAAGTGGGTGTGTTTTAGTAGTGAATAAACATTAGCAATGTACCAATCATATTAGGACTAGTAGGCATAATTATCGCAAACTGTATAAATATGAGCTATCCGTGCAAATAAAGTTGAATCACTTCTATCACTCATATTGGGTCGACTTATGTGCATTCCTCTGCCGCTCCAACAAACTACATCCTTAAGAACTTTGCTGCTTTGGATTTAAGCCTAGGCTCAATACACTTAAGGAATTCTGATAACTGGTTGCCTAGCAAAGATACTATTACAGGTACCTGGTTTTATTGTATTATCTGGTCTCAGGGGTCTGTGGCACATTTCCTGGCTAAGGTCATGCAAATCTTTAATGTGCTACTCGTACATTTTAGTGATATCTGTGCCTTGGCTGTCTAGAAACCTTTCTTCTAAGCTTCCCAATGGAAAGCATAAGAAAAATCTTTCTTAGCAGTATTTCCCAAAAACCTCAGAGAGATCTAGACCAAGAAGATAATTATCTCTGCAGTCCATAATGATTACGGGTGGGAAACCTAATGGTCCTTTAGCATTTACCCCTGTCTGACTGACAGATCGAATCTGCATTCCAACATGAATTTTTGATGTGGTTTTAAAAAAAGGATGATCTGTGCACTACTAGATCTTTTGGGGGTACAAACATGATGACGATCAAGAATGATCAAATGGGACCAGGCACGTGATGGAGCTTACTTTGGCTTTGTTTTGGCAGTCTGCAGAGGTACTAAGGACATATGGTCCAACGTAGAGCACGGAAAGCTGTTCCAAATATCAAGAAGCGGAATAAGATTGCACGGGTTTGGCACTCTGTGTCAACTGCCCTAATTTTGCTAATCAAACCGCAAGACCCAAAATCTGGATTTGCTCTTGTCAAATTGCAATGTCCTTCTGCTGTGTTGTGTCCAGAAAAACAAAGCAAACCTACTGGGCAACAGTTCCATGCCTTTCAGGGTGGGGAGGACCGCTCTTTCTGGTATTGAAGCGATGGGTGATACCTCCATGGACGTGCCTTCTACAGGTCTGTGTCTTTACACATTCCAGTGCGCAGAGAGCATCTGTGGCTGCCAGAGATGCCCAGCAAAGTGGGTGGGAGAGGAAGGGCATTGCCAGTGCCTCTGCCACTCCTGAAGTGTGATGCATGGGACTAAATGGGAAGTGCTGAGAAATATAAGTACGTTTGACTCCTTGTCAAACGGAGGGAGTGCAACAAAAATCATAAGCTGTTTCACAGTCAATAGGAGAGCAGACGGATCTCCATTTTGAAGAGTGCCGTGAACTCTAAATATTGTACCTCCAGTGGGATTTTTGAAATTTCTATGCTAATGGCAATTAACACAGATGTCTCGCATTTCATTGCTATTGCATCCTAATAGCACTTGGCAAAAGCTATACAATGGTATCGTCAAGCACTGGTTTTCAAAGTAGGATTATGTAACTGTGGCACGCTTTCTCTTATTCCAATCTGACTGATGATAGGATAGAAGCAGGAATCAAAATCGCCCCTTGTGGACAAAGCAGTCCCCACAAGCCTGCTGAAAAGGGGGAAAGAGCTGTTTTTGTGGGAGGAGAGCTCTACAACAGCTTTGTAGTTTGTGACAGCTCGGAGAGCTTCCTTGCCAGCTTAGATCTCTCTCTGCTGGTGAGGATCAGTTATGTTCCTGATGGACAATCCCCAGGATATTCCAAGAGTTTGTAATTTAGATTTTGGGACCAGGGGCCATCTTTGTTCTGTCTGTCCTCATCTACTGTGGAGGAATCTTGTTTGCTAGCCCACTCTTATAACCTCGTAAATGGTCGCAGTCTTGGAGAGTCTGCTGAATTAGCTTCTCTTTAGAAAAAAATTTGCATAACTTAAAGCACTTCATGAAGTTCCATTAAAGTAACATTAAAATAACATATTGCTGTGTTGAAAGCTGACAGACACAAGAACATTGTCAGCTGCTTTGCTGAATCAGGGCTACAGCCTTAATACAACTTTTCTTGCTATCCGGTAGTGTATGCTATGCTTACTTGCAGGGTTAAAACAAGTGGTGATAGGATTGAGGAGAAAGCTCATCTCTCAAATGTCAGCTTAGTTAATCAGCTATTTTCCTAAACTACTCTTATTCATTAAAAGCAAATGATGTTCCACTAATAAAATCTGATCCTTGCTTACATAAATTTATTCTGACACAACCTTTAATAAATTGGAAGGAGAAAGTGCCAAAAAACCTCAGTTGTGCACATCTCTGGTATACAATACTGATACACTTTGACACCTGCACATTTTAGTTTGCATCAAAGGTCACTTTAAACTGGGAGGGAAGAGGAGTTTAGCATAAAGTCAGCAAATTAATTTTAGGTTTTTTACAATGAAAGTACCACTTAAGAAATTAACAAACAAACAAACACACCCATCCCCCCCCCCCCCCCCCAAAAAAAAAACCCACCAAAAAACCCAAACCAAAAAGTCATGTGTGTTTCAGACTTGTGTCCCTGAAAAAGTAGCAGAAAAACCTGTTTGAGGGAAGACTCTTCTGCAGAGGAGCAGCACATGGGGATTTTTATACTCCATCTGACCCCCAAATTGTTACCCTTCTTGTGTCCTTAGTTGATAACTGGTGATCAAAATGCCCCATAATACCTAGGGTTGGGTGAAGCATCTCTGTGTCCTGTGCTGTCATGTTTGGAAGCATGTCTAAAGCCTAGAAATGCAAAGTAGTATGTAGTAGAAAGGGCTTTGGGTCCACCATAAGGGAAATTAATTATGTTTTTTCATTAATAAGTATTAGGTTTATAATATGAAGGAAACAGGTGGGTTCATATGACTCTAGCTTAGTTTTACTCAATGTAATAAAAGACATTGTGAAATATTGACTCTGTATATTGCATCATGGCAGTGGTACTTCTGGTTTGTTTATTAGCAGGACTGAAACATGATTAAAGAGAGAGTTGGAAGTTTTTATCTGAACCCGCAGGAATCTCCTCCACTTAAAATAACACTTGGTGAATGGCCAACTAAGATTACTGCTCAGTAAGAGAGAAGTACTAAAGTTTCTGTAAGATAACTCCTGTAGTTTAGGAGAAGACTTGCAACTGGCAAAGGTCTGAAACTGAATCACAGCTAAACACAAATCAGAGTTTCATGTTGCTGAAGCACTCGTATTTAGAAATTTTTTTTTAAAAGTCAGTTTAATCTCATTTCAGTGTACAGTCAGTTGACTCATTGAACATCATGTGAACTGGCATCCTGGTTCTCCAAACATCTCTAGCCTCTTATTAATTATAAATACATGCTGATGTTGGGAGACAATACAGTATATTACGTCTGCAGAATGGCCTGAAAATCAGCCTCTTTGAAAAAGATGGGGAGTATAGAAATAAATTAAAAAAACCAAAAACAACCCACGTTTAGGATATTCTGTAAACAGTTGTTGATCTGATTGACAAGGCTTTGGGAGATAATACTGAATAATGTGTTAGACCAGATTACTTTTACTTCTTTCACTGAGGGAAGAGAACGTGAAAAATTATTTTGGAAAGAAATTGAGACAACAGTATGAAGCTGCATATATTTGAAATGATATCTAATGATAAGCTGGTTTTTTTTTTGGTTTTGTTTTTGTTGGTTTTTTTTTACAAAAAAGATAAAGCTTCTATTCTATTAAATTAATAATTTTAACAGGATTACACCCTTTAACAGGTCAAGAAAAAGGCCTGATCCTATGGGAGTTTCTAGAAGTCTTGACATCACATAGCTTAAGCAGTGGAGTGCTTGGTGGTAAACACATGACCAAATTATAGGCTCTGTTACCCTTAATTTCTTCTTATACATGGGAAATCATGTACAGCTCTATACATAGTCACTTTAAGCCCTCAAAACTTGTGTACTGAGTTTGTGTGACAAGGTTTTGGTAGCCGGGGGGGTGTGGGGGGTTGCAGGGGTCGCTTTAGTGAGAAGCTGCTGGAAGCTTCCCCTATGTCCAGCAGAGCCAATACCAGCTGGCTCTAAGACGGACTCGTGACTGGCCATGGCCGAGCCCATCAGCGATACTGGTAACGCCTCTGGGGTAACATATTTAAGAAGGAAAAAAAAATGCAGCGCACACAGAAATGGCAGCCAAAGAGAGAGTGAGAATGTGTAAGAGAAACAACCCTGCAGACCCCCAGGTCAGTGCAGGAGGGGGAGGAGGTGCTCCAGGTGCCGGAGCAGAGATTCCCCTGCAGCCCGTGAGGAAGACCCTGGTGAGGCAGGCTGTCCCCCTGCAGCCCAGGGAGGTCCACGGGGGAGCAGATCTCCACCTGCAGCCCGTGGAGGACCCCACGCCAGAGCAGGTGGGTGCCCGAAGGAGGCTGTGACCCCATGGGAAGCCCGTGCTGGAGCAGGTTCCTGGCAGGACCTGCGGATCTGTGGAGAGAGGAGCCCACGCTGAAGCAGGTTTTCTGGTAGGACTTGTGACCCCACAGGGGACCCACACTATAACAGTGTGCTCCTGAAGGACTGCACGCCATGGAAAGGACCCACGTTGGAGAAGTTTGTGGAGGACTGTCTCCTGTGGGAGGGACCCCACGCTGGAGCAGGGGAAGAGTGTGATGAGTCCTGCCCCTGAGGAGGATGAAGCAGCAGAGATAACGTGTGACAAACTGACCATAAACCCCATTCCCCATCCCCCTGCGCCACTGGGGAGGGCAGGTAGAGAATCTGGGAGTGAAGTTGTGCCCGGGAAGAAGGGAGGGTGGAAGGAGAGTGTTTTGAGATTTGGTTTTATTTCTCATTAACCTACTCTGGTTGATTGCTAATAAATTGAGTTAATTGTCCCCAAGCTGAGTCTGGTTTGCCCGTGATGGTAATTGGCGAGCGATCTCTCCTGTCCTTATCTTGACCCATGAGCCCTTTGTTATATTTTTCTCTCCCCTGTCCAGCTGAAGGGGGGGGTGATAGAACGACTTTGGTGGGCACCTGGCGTTCAGCCAGGGTCAACCCACCTCAAATTGCTTTATTTTTTTCCCTTCATCCCTAATCGTTAATCAGAAGTGTTACATGTAACGGAGAGACATGATTTTCCTTAAGCAAAATAAATATCATGTTCAGGAAAGAAATTGGGTTTAATTTTCCTCACTGGTTACCCAGGAAGATATCAAGGGCAAATTTATCTTGTCAGCTCCCTGTGTGCTTATCTCTGAAAAGAGATGAGTGAAATCTCTTGTGGGATGAACTATTTTACTGTTGCTTCTCAGATTTCTTCTCTAGTCCCAAAGTATTAACTCCAGATTTTGTAGTCTCCGTTACATTTTTAAAGAAGGGACTCGTGATAAAAAGGAGACTGACTGGGTTCAAAGGCAGGACTACAGACGTTTTTCCACTTCCAGCAACTGGAGATGGCAAATACAAATTTCTTTTTCTGAACACAAGCTGCTTTGAGCTTCTCCTCCAGCACTGCCATTTAATCTGATTCCTGTGCCCTGGAGCCTCCTTGCTGCCTCATGGAGAGCTGTGAACTTCCAATTTCCCTCAGGCTTTCGTGTGAGGCTTCGGAGAACTCTGCTTCTTTCTGTGCCATAAGTCTTTGCTCATCCCAAAGAAATAGGATTAGGCAGTAGCTGTTGGCATGGTGTTGGCTTTCACTGCGGTCAGTCCTGTGACAGAATATTGTTTTACTGGGGTGGAAATGTCCTGATTTCATGTTGGGGCGAGAGTGCTATAGCTTACAGCCATGCTGGCAGAAGCTGTACTCTGAGGCTCAGTCAGCAGCTCTCCATTCCCATTATGGCAAAGTGCTGTAATGTGGGCACATTGATGGAGACAGCGCTGCCCGGTCTGACACCAGCACTGCCTTGGCTACCTGAAATCAATTTCAATCATACTTAAAAAACCAGCAACCCCTTGTTCTGGGTGTGTTTTCACCTTTGATAGACCATAATTCATAACGCTCTGAACTCTGCCTTGGTTTGTGTGATGCAGCTCCACAGAGAGCCCAACTGCTGCCTTGTCAAACTAATTGCCCTTCTGGGAAGGAGAGGCACTCTGAATTTAAAATGCTGCTTCTCTCTAATAGAGCCTGATAGATGGAGACTGCTTCATGTTTCCATGCCCCATGACCTGATGGAGTCAGCAACTCCCTACTCTTACTGACAAAAAGCTTTCTGAGATGGGGTTTTGTCCTGCTTCTGACACTCACCCTTGTTTCTTCAGCAAACCATTAGATTGTTGACCTTAGCCATCCCTCCAGGCTCATCTGTTTTTAATGGGCTGTTAGGTTGAGGTTTGAAGTCTACAAGAAGAGTAATTTACCTTTTTTTTTTCTTTTTTTTTTTTTTCCCCTGTAGTTTAAGCAGTTTGTCTCTCCGAGGTGGTCTGGATTGTGCTTGCTAATAGTTTCTCAGGTTAAACTCCTTCTGTCTAATTTCTATCCCACAAAAAAAATATCTAAGTGGGGTCAAGAGAGTGGGAATGTTGACGGTGACTTCTGTGGAGTTAGTTCAACCCCTTAATATTTGATTTTCTGTGTTTATGAAAAATTACTACAGCTGTTTTGGGAATAGGAGGCTAATGTAAAAGTAGAATGCAAAAATAGTAATGTTTCAGAGCTTCCATGTATGATACACAACTTCTAAAGTGCTGGACATAATCTGGGGGAATGTAATTCTCCAGCTACCACTGCATCTCCTGGACATCTTACTATCACTGCTGTTTCATGTCTTCCTGTCTCCTAGGAACTTCTAATATAAAACTGCATGTTGAAGGAAATGGGCTTACTTTTTCCTTTGGCAGGTTAGTTATGAGATCAAGACTTGTGCCTTTCAGATTTAAAGACAAAATAATTTGCTGTTTCTCTCTTAGGCTGCTTCAGGAACAGACCATAACTTTTTTTAGTAATGCATGATTTTTGAAGTCAAACGGATGCCATACTTTACAAATAGTTGCTGTATTTTTTGCTTAACCTGAGTCAGAGTACATGCTGGGTTTTTTTCAGTATCTAAAAAAAATTGTAATTCATTTATCACAAAAGGTTGAACAGTGCTTTTGTAAGTATCGCTCTGTATAGCTGAGCGTTTACGTACATGGAGATATTTAGAGATGTTTTGAAAGTCTCTCCGTGACAGAAGAACTTTACCCTGAGGATTAGCTGATGGACAGAATTTGTGGTCTATCACTGCAGATAGATACAGCAATAACTGTAAACAACCTGGTTGTTTAGTTGCATTACACAGAACTTGAGAAATGTGAGAGTTCTGATGCTTTTTCTGTAAATCACTTCAAACATGCATCAATGATGAACTATTCAGGCTGTTGATTCCCTTATACTACACAGTAGTATCATCTGTGGTTGCACAGTGTGGTTGATCTTGCAGACATAACAGGCATAGCAAAGGAACTTTCTCCTTTTTAGACTGTTATGAAATAAATAACAGCGATATGGCCTTATGACCCACTGGAACTGCCAGCCTGTTACTCATTGGGTATGACCTTGTATTTGCATGAGATGGATCCTTCTTGATAACATCTAATTATTTTACAGTGAATACACAAAAATAAATTATCTCAAAGACAGCAAAACTGGTTCCATTTTCCCTGGCTTCACACACAGCCTAGAAAATGGCTGCTGATTGATTAACCTTTCAAGATTATTCATCTACAATTATAAAATACAACCAAGATATCCTACAGCTGTTTTGAGTTGAATTAAAACCAGAGATCATATGTGATACACCTACTTCCAGACTGCTGCAGAAGGACAAAACTGCAATGAAATAAGTTGTTTTAAAGTCTCACTTAGTACACTACATGCCTTGAGTCCTCACTGCTCTTAATTTTCCCACTTAATTTTCTGGAAAGCTGAAGCTTTAAATCAAGTTGGTGGCAGGTCTCACTTTTGAGGAATTTATATAACTTGTGACCTACATTTCTATACACGTGCATGATGGTAGTTTAAGGACTTGTTTCATTTCACATTGAGCTAACTGAGAATGCTTATGTGGTCTGTGACTGCATCTCAACTGGTTCTGTGCTTCAGACAGACCGGATTCTTACCTTCTCTCTTTGACACTTTGAGATACATTTATCTGCAGAGTTTCTGCAAGTGGCTTAATCCTTCATGAGCAGAAAAAGTCCGTCTTATTTCAGCCCTTTCCCCACTTGCTGCTTGACTGCAGAGCGTGGCAATTGAAACCCAAGTATTGCATTATGGGAGAAAATGGGATGTAAAAGGGAACTATGAAAATGAAAAGTCTTCTGGTAGAAAGGAGGAAGTGAGTTTACTGCTTAAAATATGTAATAATTCTAAGAATATCTTGTAGAACTCTTATTGAGATCTTATGAGGGGGAAAAATTGCTCAAAGCCAATAATCTGCATTAATGCACAGTAACAGTTAAGCCATTGCTCTATGGTAACTGCTCCATTAATGTCATTGCTGTAGCAAATATGCTGCTGAAGTCATGACCGGAGCTTGGTTTTGAAGAATTACTGACAAGATTTGTAAGTCATAACTAAGTAATAGAGTGCAATTGTCTTACTGAAGCATAACCTTAAAAACTCAACTGCTCTGAGCTTGGCATATCAATTGTGTGCTAAAGATAAGTGGGTAAATAATCAAAGTATTATGAGGCTTCTCACAGATAGTGTAATATATAACACAAACAAATACGTTTAGAAATGGCAAAGAATAGAGAGCAGAACGGATAATGTCTGGTATTTGTATAGATTGACCTTTCAAAGCCTCTTCGTCATTTAGGAAAAAAATATTCCACTGTGAATAGACTTGCTTATATATCGATAAGGTAACACTGACTACCAGCAGAAAAGCAGGTGCAAGAAGTAAATTGTCTTGAAGTGAGTAATGTTCAAATCCTACATGTCCTTGATAGCCTATATGCTACCCTGATTCCCACCAATTTCAAATGGAGCATTCCCTGAGAAAAGACGTCCTTAACACACTGTTACTGCACCAATGTTCTCTTCAAGATAAAAGGTTAACAGAGTGTGAAATGTTCCCAGAGGAGTAATCCAGTGGCTGCAGATGGGCAGGGGAATATCCTAGCTGTAGGGAGTGGACAAGGTTCTCCTCAGAAGAGAGTAAATCCTCACAAAGACATTAATTGCATAAAAAGCACCCATTTACTTCAGAGTATTCTCCATGAACCACTTAACAATGACCTACAATTTAAGAATGCTATGGAACCATTATTTCTCAAATGGTTTTGTGGGTTCAGAAAAAAACCTGACAGATGGCTGCAGATAGTCAGACCAGTCCACTGGTTCTGTAGCTTGTTTGGACCCTTCTCCTTTGGCCCAGCCAAGAGGCAGAACATCTCTGAACACTAGTAACGGTTCTTGATCTCCTCTCAGAGATGTCTCATATTGCTCAGTTGCAGTTGACTAAGGCATCCCTCAGGGGTCCCAGAGCCTCTCACATTTATCCCTTATAAGGATTAATCTACCTTTGGTAGATGGGCAAAAAGGAAGTACATATTAAGAAAAACTCTTTCTTTCTAACTCGACATAACCACCTGTTAACTTAGAAACAAGCCTCTCTTCTCCAGGATGCTGCTACAGGTATGAGAAGGCAGAAAATATGATTCAACTTTCAATACTTTAAATGACTGGAGACTTTTCTAGTTTAAAGAAAGCTGAAGAGAGCCTCCGTCTTGAGTAGATGCCTCATGAAACATCCCTTTCCATTCAGAGCCCTTCCCTCTAAGCTAGTTGTTAGCAGGAACCTCATACATGCTTCCATTTGAAGCACAATATTCCCTTTCACTTGGTTAAACCAGGATTTTCAACAGCTGCTGAGGGAAATACAGCTTAATTTAATCTAATGCTTAATGATGGACACAATACTAAAATTAACAGCATCTCTTCCACAGGACTTTTGATTCTATCCTTGCTGCCATCAGTTCAAGTCCTTCACCTATTAATAATGAAGTGAAAAGGAGCAGTGATGGCAGGAGTCAAGGTGCTGTTTAATAAGTCATCTGGCTGCAGAGCGGAAATTCAGGCTCCAGTGTCCTCTGAGTTTATGAAGCACAGAAGGTCTCTAACTCCAAGTGAATAGAGCCCTAAGCCTTTACATGTTAAACACATTAAATGTTTCCAGTTAATTTCATCTGACATCAATCAAAGCTCCACTAAAACTACTCTTGGGGAAGGCGGTGGCAAGGGAGGGGAATGGCTATACTTCTTAGCTGGCTTTCAGTCTTTTGCGTGAAGAAAAATCACTGAGCATGTTTGGGAAGAAGGAAAGCCCTTTTTCAAGAACAGTTCTTTCTGAAGGCTGTGTTACCTGCTCTGCTTTCATTGGGAAAGAGTAGGAGAACAGGAGAAAATTGAGGTTTTGACTACACTGTAAGAAAAGAAGAGCTTTTAAAACTCACTTGTGGGCTTTTTTTTTCTGGGCAAGTTCAAATAAAAATACCATGAACTGACTAACATACCTCAGTCTGAAGAACTGTTAAGCTGGATACAGTTTCTTGTTCATAGAGTAAATGATAGCAAGTTCACTCATCTGGAAAACAACTAAAGCAAGGTGCTCTGAGTTGCCAAGAGCTGCCCAGTTATTAGCTGAGCAGTACTTCTAGAAAGCAGTAATTCTTATTTTGTGAATTATCCACTCTCAAGTGAGTGGGAGAGATGAAGGAAGGAGAAGAAAGGATACTTTAGTGGTTATAAAGAGGAAGAAAGCTGTAAAGTACCTTTTGATAGTCTGCTCTGTGGAGCAAATGAAACAGCTATGCATTTAGATAACACGAAAATGTGTTTGGACTATAACATAAAACGGGATGCAAAGTTTGTCAAGGGTCCTTGTTAGGAAACTAACAATGAAAGGAGTGATGGAGGTCAGCTGCTTTTGATGAAACTGGGGGAGCTTTAATGAGTTACACCAGCATCCCTATCTGATCACCTACACCGCACAGAGAATGAATCCATACTTTCTGCTAGTCTGTGGAGAGATAAGCCTCCACTCTGGTCCCAATTGAGTATTTTAATGAATTTGCCCGTTCTCTTATCCTACTGGCTGAAAGGTTCTTTGGTCTGGGAAAATCTCTAGTGGCTTCTAGCCCATCAGCTGAGTTAGCCTGCTGTGGTTCATCCCATGGTTTTCTGCACAGATTTGGTCCCTGTGCTGTTTCACCTGTCTTAGTTCCCTTCATTTTTTTAAGTCTCTCTCTATTAAGAGAAGGGGCTTGCACGAGGAGGTTGGGATATGGTTCCTGGAGAAGAAAGTACATGTTGCAAGAAGAGGCACCAGAGGGAGGAAAAGAGAGGAGGGCCCACTCCTTGCCTCATTAGGTGGCTCTTGTTCTCTTCCACTGCTTCCACAGTCACATTACTGCTTTACACTCTTCCCTGCAGGTGCCAGTTCCCACTTGACTGTGCCTATATTTGATCTGTTTACTGCATTCACTGGGGCTGAGAGCCATCTTGTCTTGTTGGTGCCTCATAGATCATTTTTAAGTGTTAAATGAGGTATATAATTCTATTATGATTATTCCTGACTTCCCTTATTTTTTCCCCCCTCAAATTAAAATTGCTTAACAACTTTAATCAAACTCAACCAAGCTCTTGACTGAACTAGGAAATGTTGAGAACATCTCATTGCATTTCGATTTAGTATATTTTAATGGGAAGTAGGAGGTACAGATGCTATTGAAAAGCACGAATAAGCCCTGAGAGACTTGGCAGAATACTAACATGAGAAGGAAAGAGTTGAATGCACAATTCTATAATCCATGCGTTGCCAGAAGCAATGGCCACGTGCCACAAGCCTTCAAGTGCAGCCAAACTCTATCAGCTGTGCTAACTGCTATAACTAATCCTATTTACTGTCATCGGTGACCCTAAAAAATAAAAAAAATAGGGAAGTATAAGGTCAGAGCTTCAAATTACCTGCAAGTCTTGCCCTGTATCTTGCCTTTCCAATGTGACTATGTAGTTGAGTGCTGAGTTCTTTGCTAGATGTACTGGAGAATTTGAGGGGGACACATTGCTCAGCAATTCTAGAGAAAACATCAAGTTGCCCCTCAGTGCTGAGAGAAGAGTCCTCTGTAGAAATAGGTAACATATAAGCAGAAACAACTAAAAATTGATAAGGAGCTATGAAGACTAAGCAGAACTAACCACTTTTTAACAGAACTGCTGATACTTGTGTTCACTCTGAACAGTAAACCAATGTCACCTGAGTCAGCTCATAAATGTTTGAAAAGCAGGAAACTCTCTGGCTGTTAAACTGGGGATATAACGCTAGGCGTGCGTTTTTTGGTTTTGTTTTTTTTTTTTTTTTAAAAAATCCAATTCAGATTACTCAGTTCTGAGCCATGATGTATCTAGTGTTTCCTATGGAAGTGAGAAAGTCTCAGGCAGCTCTTAATGGCCCTAGAAGTGACTACTTTCTTTTTATCTCACAAATTCTTAGGAAGGGAGGATATTTAGTTTTGCATTGTTCAGCTAGTAGTTCAAAGTTATGTGGAGGTTTGGGCGGTCTGTAGAAAGGTTTCATGTGCCTTTAGTGTGAATGGAGACCTGGTAGCTCACTTCTGGAATGAAATTTGAAGCTATGAGGATTGCTACTCCAGGTGGGAACAAGCAGTACCAGAAATCTGCATGTGGGATCTGCTGGTGATGTAGCTGATGTGCTGTGTTGATGTGGCTGATGCAGGGACAGTTACAGAGTCTAACACTAGGCTTGAAACCTAAAGCACCGGAGGATGGGTAAAACCCATTCACCGTGGCTGACACAACTGAGCTTTAACAGGGCCATCGGCAGGGACTGGAGTTCACCTCCCCTGTGATGGTCTGTGCCTCACCCTCACTGGCCTCTTGCAAGTGGGTTTAAGGCAGTCTGCAAGCAGGCAGCTGAATTCAAGGCGCATGCTTTCATTTACAAGAGAAAAGAAGTCTTTGAGTTATGGGCAGATACCTCAGATCAAGTGGTACCTTAAACCGCCATAAGTTAAATCCTGTCTCTTAACAGATCTCTCAAACTAGAGACATCACTCTTGTTTGAGCTGTTATCTTCAGTGCAGATCTACAGCAAGGGAAGCTCAGCTGGTGAGAAAGGGAGAACTTGATCTTGTTCTAACAGAAGATTGGCTATTTTCAGGTATTTTTGTTCACTTCACAGTTTATCCTGTCTGCTTGGAGTGCACAATGGCAGAGCAGGCTGACCATCCTGATGACGCATGCAGATCCTACAAGCTTTCAGTCTCCCTTCCCCCCCAGTACATGTCTTAAATGAAAGCATTCTCATCGCTCAGATTCAAAACATGTTTGCTTTGTATATGGGGCCATAGTCCTTACGTGCTGATCTACTGTTCTGGCTCATCTCATTTAAATTGCGTTCAAGCTCAGCTTATTCAGAGGGAAAATGAATTTTGACAACTGGCATCTCTTCTTCATTATTGTGATTGGTGTAAATGTAAAATTCATGTTCTGAATGTTAGCAAAACTATTGGACTCAAACTACCTCATCCTATTATCCATTTAATAGACAGTAAGTATTCCAAGTGAAAACTTGGATAATTACCTTTTTTCCTATTTAGCATTGGCTTTTTTTCACTTTCTCTGTTCAAAAGTGTGCTAAATAATCTACTGTTTGTGCAGCCTATGAGTGAACTTAAAAGACATTTCTATGCTCACTCTTTTCTCTCTTAATAGAATTCAGAAAATATGCAAACAGACAGGGTTTCTGACTACTAAATGGGCTATGCTGTCAAAATTAAACAAGAGGTGAAAAGTTGAAGGAAAAATAAGGACTATAGAAGAAAAGAGCAGGAAAAAGATGGAGAGAGAACAGCTTTGGGGGAGGTGGGAGCCTCTGTAAGTACTCTAGAAAACTGGGGGGGAAGAAGGGAAGGTATTTTTAGCACCTTCCTTTTTATTTTTTCCCTCAGATTTCTGTGTTTGACCCTGGCAATTCTGAAGAAGTACCAGGAACTGTGTACACTTGCTGTACAACTGTGTGCACAAGAACTGTAAATCAGAGTTAAAGCTGTGTTGATGTCTGCCTTTGTTCTGATACTTTTTTTCTTTGCATGACATCTAAAGGCATCTAATTACACAAAATAAGAACAGCTTCCACTAAGAATCTTTTGCATTTATTTTAAAGATGTTTCTTAAAGAAATTGGAAACTTAATGAGATAGAAAAATTCTCTATGTATTATTTAAAACCTACTCCTCTGCCATCAAAACAGTTCACAATACCCATCTGTTCTGCAGTATGCAAGTTTTACTCTGAATGCAAGTAATACAAGATGCTGTGGCACACTCATTAACCTAACAAAGAAAACAAAGACATTTTCCCAGAAATTACCCCAGTGTAAAAGCAAGAAGAAAAGCAAAACTTACCAAAAAAAAAAAAAAAAACCCCACCAAAAATCATCCTATCAATATGCAAACATTACAAGTTTTTATTAATTTATGCATCTAGAAGATCATCCATGGATGAAAAAGCAACAATTTCTCATTCTTATTTTCCAACAGATCAATAGAATGACACAATTGATTACTGTTTTTTCTCAAGTAGAAGTATTGATAATCCCATGTTAGTGGTGGGAGTAAACAAGGAAGATCGGGATCTTTATTCTATAGTGTCACAGGCAATCTAGTATGAAAAGTTTAGATAATTTTAATTGGTGCACTATAAGCTTTAAATTTAGGAAGAAATAATTTATAGCCTGTCTATGCTTTATAGGTTGACATTTCTTGAATCTTATAAAGGGATTATTTGAAGGAACCACTGCTGGGACGCAAATAATTTTGTTCCTTAATTTGATAGTTCACTGGCTTTTGCACATTCATAAAGCATCACAGTTCCTGATGAGTTTTGACTTAAATTTGTTTCATACAAATTTAAAGTTTTATGTAGACTAGAATAAATGTATTTTAAGATTCCTGCAGCACAAAACCATATAATTTAAACAGGAAAGGATCTTGAGGTTATTCAGAGGGTCTCCGTGCTCCTTCACTGCATGTTTAATCTCAGGTAAATGTGGGATGCAGCTATGAAATCTTTCTGCGATGAAGAAAATAATCACCCTTATATAATAAACCTTTTAAATTCATGGTGTCTGCTTTTTACCAAGAAGGAAAGTACTAGCTAAGGCTTGTTCAGAAGAGTAAATCTTATGCAGGCATACATTTACAAGCCTTTCTGCTGAACCCGAATCTTATACTGGAGACTACATCGTATTCCTGTCATTCCTCAAACCTCCTGAGGCTGAAGACTGAGGCAGTTAATGAAGTGAGAGACAGAGGTATGTGCAGTTAAGCTGTCCACAGTGCCAGGCGAGCATGTAAATGCTTGGTGTGGTGGCAAGGTGAAAGGAGGAGGAGACCAGGAACGTCCATCAGCCTGTTTTGCATTTAAATGGAACCTTGTTACAGAGGGATGGGGAATGGTTTTCTTAGCAGCTGCAGACCCTTCTGGTGTATTGACATCTGGATGCAATTCCCAGCTTTATGCATTTGGACAGAGAGACATGAGAAATATTTATTCGGGGGAGAGATGAAGATACCTGGATACAGAGCAGTTTGCAGGTGCAAACAAAGGTGATTACTTTTTGTGATTGTGCTATGTGAAAACTGAACACCAAGTTTGATAAATAACAAATAAAGCTTGCTTCTAGTTCTTACGCTTTCTATCTCTCCCAGTTAAAATCTTTTTCACATTAATCTATGAAGCCTTTTCTAAAGAAAGTATGAGACGACCAATTCCTCCTTAAATTCATATCACTGAGTCTTTTACAGATAATCCATGAACTTCCATAAGTTTGTTCAAGGTCAGTGGCTGTGCAGTCAAATTTTAGATTGTGATTGTGGTGTTCTGTGGTGCTGTGATACCACCCTTTGAACAGATGGAAAGGCAAGCCTTCATGAACTCCAGGATGGAGCTTTCTAGAATAAATATTTTGTAACGGAGGGTCTGGCAGTGGACAGCCAGCATTGCAGGTCAGATATCGCAGCAGCTTCCCCTTCAGTTTGTACCTAGAAGACCACACGCTCAACCACACTTGCTTCAGGCATAGACTGTGGAGTAATCAGACTGATTCAAGGTCCTGAACTTAAGTGGTTAATTTACATCTAGAAACCTTGGTGCCCTGCCTGATGACTCACTGCTGAAGTAAAGCTTTAGGCACAGCAGTCACTCTTGTTTAAAAGCAGCTCCTATAACCACCTCTGCTATGTTACTGGACCCTGCCAGATAGAAAGGAGAGCTATCTGTTTTCTCTCAAACTATTTTTGTTTTTATTTTCATGTTTGTAACAGTGGTAGCAGTCAAGCATTAAATTATAACCATTGAACCTTGGTAAATTTTACAAGGGACCATGTTCTCCTAAACTTTTTCAAGTTTACAAATTTCTGTCCCTTTGAAGTAGACTTTAAAAACAACTTCTAGGGCACTGAAGCTACAATAAAATGATACATATCCTCTTCTTTAAAAATCATTACCTTATATCTCTAGCCAGGCATATTGCTGAAAATCTTTTGAAAAGACACTTTTTTTTGTCCCGGTGTGTTGTATGGACCCTTCCTTTGGTTTAGAAATTGTTTCACGTTTAGGCGTGGTGGCAGCAGATGCGAATGCAAAGTCTCTAATAGAATATGTATGAATGTGTGATGAATCCTTGAAAGCATCCTGTTTTGATGAATTACAATAGCAGAAAAAAAATATAGTCCTAGCTTTGATGCAAGAGGTCATACAGATCTCACTGTATAATTTACAGCAAAGACTCTCAGAAGAAAAATGGTTGCAGAACAGGCAGGCACCCCTTTAGGGGAAACTTATATTTGTGAATCAAAATTATTCCATTAGGAGGGTGGATAGGCAAGGTTTTGGCTGTCTGATATAACTGTGCTAGGAAATAATGAGAGGGAAGGAGACCTCTCTCCTCCTCCCTCAATAAGCATGGTTACCCCACTGCAATGCCAAAAATTCAGGTGATTGCAGTAGTCCAGGGTCAAATACTCGTTAACGGGATGAAGGAGGACAGAGAAAGAGTGGGTACCCCTCTGGCCTCCACACTGTCTAGAAGCTCAGGGAACACGTACATTGTAACTTATCACCAATATCATAAATTATTGCCTCCCACAGAAATAATTTTGCCTGAGATGATATTTTCTCATGTCCATGTGTCAGAGTCTCTGTTTCCTGATACCCAGCATGGCAGTTGCCATAGGAAAAGGGGTGTGCTGCATGGGGACACCCCCGGTTACACGGGCCAACTGCCTGGTGCCATGTCTGGCTGCAGTGTCGTGGTGTGGAGGAAAGCTGCTCAGCTTGCACAATTTACATCAAATTAGGATGCAAGTGGTTTAGTGACTTATTAGTGGCACATAATTAACAGGTAATAAGTGAACTGAATAGTATCGGTAATGCAAAAGATAACATTTTTTGTGCTGTTGTGGTTTAATAAACAACAATTAATTCCTCAGCACTGAACAGCTCCAACCCACCTTACATGGTACCTGCACACCCCTTCTCACAGACACGGGGTTTACAAGCAGCCCCTCTCCTGCGAGCATGTGGTCGAGCATCCCGCGAGAGCCGCAGGGGCTGTGGCGTTGTGCGTTCCTGTGCTGCTCCCTACAATCTGCTCGCCCATGCAGCAGTGAGAGTGGCCCATGAGTTTACGTGCTGACATCTGAGATGAGGGTCCATAGAATGAGCATAATTCATTGATTCAGCATCCTATTTAAACAGTGAATCTTAATCCCTTCAGGACTCGCTTTGTGGCACAAATCATCCTTTGCTAACAAGGCACATTCTACTATGTTTTAATTCACCAAGATTAATATTGGAAAGTTCAACTTTGTGCAAGCCGTTAGCAAGACAAATTTTTCATTAGTTTTAGTCAACCATCAAATGATACTGAGTAATTTCATAGTGCAGCAATGAATTAAATTAAAGAGATAACCCATTCAGTGATGCAGACTGAACTAATCTCAAAATTAAAAGGCCAAGAGCCTCAACTGGTATAAATTAGTGTAGTTCTTCAGAAGCCAACGTAGCTGAAGTCAAGGGAGCTGCACCAGTCCGTGCCTGACAAGCCCGTGGCACAAGGACTCCTCCGTGGCTGGGTCACAAGGCTCAGTTTATGGTTGGGCTTCAGTGAGTCCTGCAAGGGGCAAGCTGGAATTAAAGCAGACATCCCAGCATGATAGGTGGAAGGCCACAGGCCACAGCATAGTGAACATGCTTGAGCATGACAATAGTCTATTACTCTGATACAAGCTGGCAGACAGTCCTTGCCCTCCTTTAAAGGTTCAGTGTGTTTTTCTGAACAGGAATAATTTCACTCCTTGTCCTACTTCAAATTAACAGAGAAGTTGCTGTGTGTTTCAGTGGGTCAGACCTTGTCGCTGTTCCTGTTGGGATGGCAGCTTGTTCCACAAACAGCTGTATTAAGTAAAGATGCTCAGGGGTTTAAACAAGTAAATAAGTCAACCTAGTGAACCCTAACACCTGCTAAGCCTATGGGTTGGGTAACGCCTTGAGTATCAGACTCTACAGGTAGATATCAGTTGCAACTCATTACACACAGAAGGGTAGTAGATCCTGATCTCAACATCCACCATTTGAGCCATGTTTGGATGGATATTAATTAGGCATTTGAATACAGAATCCGTCTTTTGAGTTGTTCGTACAGCAGAGGCGTACCCCCTTGCCCACAGCTTTTTGCTTGGTTTCTGTGAAACTGGGGGTGGGTGGGAAGGGGGGGGAAGTCTTGTTGCCTTGAGAGTCCAGCGCAGCACAGGGCCAGCCTTTCCCCTTTGCAGGGATCGACTCAAGCTCTGTCCGGCTGACTGTTTCTGGTTTCAGCATTGCAAGCAAGCCCAACAGCTCTTGGTGGCTCTGAGCCTAGTGAAAGTCAATTTTTCTATTGATTTGGGGGGGAATTTGGACCAGACCTACATCCTGCCACTGAAAATAGATAGGATAACCTGTTTATTCTCCTTTGCTGTTCTACTGTCTTGGCAGGAATATTTTCTCTATCAAAGAACAAAGAGTCTGAGTTTCACCTGGCTCTCCCACTGGTTTCCTCTGGCAGAGTGACCCTATTAAAAGCACTGAGAGCAGAGAATCTGTGAACCTTTCTGAAATTACTGCTGACAGATTAATGTTCCTGTAATTACACTAGAATGTCTTGGAAACACAAATATTAATTAAGAGTATTGAACCAATTTAGAACAGTGTTCAATAGTGTTGAAGAGAAATCCTGTAAAAATTAAACAAAATATAATCATTGGGAAAATAATCAGCATTAGTCACAGCACATAAAGTAATTGTTAAAGGTAAAGTGATTTTTGGCTCAGAATTTATATCATGGCTATGAAAGCCTTGCTAGTATAGATCATGTAATATAGCAATAATAGTTTTTCTAAATTTAATTTTATGTCCGATTTTGAGCAATGTCAGAACGACTTATTGTGTTTTAAGGTGTGTTTCAGAGCTCTGTCACCCTGCTTCTTCGAGCTATTCCATGCATGCGCTGAGGTTGAGAAGCCTACAGCTCGGTGAAGAAGTGCATAAATGCAGTCCATAAAAGATCAAGTGCTTACACTTGTAAAATAGCAATGACTGGTGCCTCTTCTAAATAATAGGGATATTTTGTTCTCTTCTTATATTTTGTCCCATAGCTACTTGATTTGTGCTGGAAAGGACTAGGAACTAATGGGTCAAATCTCTTCATTGTAGAAAAAAGGCTCTCATATTTAGCCCTTCTTGGCTTCCCCTCGTGTTCACACACTGCCTGCTTTCCTGCTGCACAACACCCTGAAGGCCCACTCGTTCTCGTCTTACAGGTTAAAGTCACGAGAAAACCAACATGAATTTTTGCTTTAGTGTGCAGTAATGTAGATATGAGAGCACACCTTCAGCTGAAAGTATTGTCTTTCTCCTTCCCATACTCCTTTGTTGTGCTTTGTACAACAAAAATTACGTATGTTCTTAACTCTGTACGAAGTACATAATGAGAAGGATCGCTGGGTCTGCTCAGTATGAATGAAAACAACGATGGTTGTCAGGCTAACAGCAGCTCTGGGTGAACCATACCTACTCCAGAAAAGTACTCAAGCATCTGTTTGGTCTAACACTAGGACTGAAACAGGCACATATTTGAGAAAAGGGGTAAGACCTAAGGACTTTACTAAATGAGGTTAATTAGCAGTCCTTTCATCTGCATTTTATTACATGTGGCCTTACTATAGAGCTTAATTAAAAGAATGGAGAGTTAACCATATTACAATGTCAAGATTTAAAAAAAGTTTTCATGTGAAATGTTTTTTGTTCATTTACGTGTTCTGAATATCCTCTGAATTTTCTAAGTTTATGTTCTGCATTCAGAGCTGTGTATCTTCATGCTGTATCTTCCCTCATTTGTAACAAACCCACAAAGTTAAGAGGAGAAAATCTAGTATAAATACTAAAAATATTCCAGCATGGCTGAAACAAATTAAATCACAGCTTGCCTTGAAAATTATCAGCAGGAGAAATAACCAAAGAAATGTGTATTCTCTTATCTGTACTAAAGCTTTGATTAAAACAACAAAATAAGCAGACCATAACATTCTATTCTGTGTACATTTTAAAAGCATGATCATACTTCAAATCAGAATATCTATGTATGAATTTACATCAGATAGGTAATTAACCTTATGCCTCAAAATATTTCAAATCTCCCTGTCCTTGAGAATTTACTGATGGCATATAAACTATTTACATCTTTTTTGAATAATTTATCCTGTCCTTCCATTATGCGAAATGAATTTATGATCTTGGATAATGAAGCATTCCTGAGTGAAAGTTAATATAGAGCTGCACCTCCTACTGAGTAGAAGTCTGTGAAAATACTTTTTTTTTCCCCCTACAGAACTTTATAAATTTTTAAAATGTACTTATCCCAGTAATTCTAGGATCAGAGAGCTTGGTTTTGCACAGCTTTTGCTGCTATAAAACAAGGTAATTCCATTTATCTCAAAAGAGCAATTCCTGATTTTTCACCAGTGTTAAGTCAGAGATTTGACCCCAGAATATTCAACTCTACCAGACACATGTGGATCTTAACTTTATTCAGATGCATATTCTATCCCAATATTACCCTTCATTTCATGATATTTAATTAAGAAAGGTCATTTTTCTCTTCTTCATAGTACTTGTAAATATTAAACTATGTTTCCCTTACGTATAGTTTCTTCTGCACAAAGGGATTAACATCAGCCCAGTTAAGGTCACTTTAGCTAATTTTGTGCTGAAGAAAAAAGATCAGAGCAAGCTCCCTAGAATTAAATTGTCCCATGCAAGTTTGACTTTGTGCCTGGGTTTGATGACTTATGAGTATTTAACCCATAGACATACCCACATGTATGTCTTTCTAGGACGCAAAAAAATGTGGGCAATAACTTCCATACATGACTATAAGCCACAAGACAAGCAACCCACGTTTGTTACTTGCTTTTTATTGCTTGTAACAGTTTAATAAGGTTATAGGAAGGAAAATACTGCTGATCTTATATGTTGTTTTGGGTTTTTTTTTTTGAATAAAGCCTAGAATAGGATGTGGGTGCAAGTATTTTCTCTTTATTGTACATGTGCAAGTAGGAATGAATTCTTGATGTGGGCTGGTGATAGGGTTTCGAAGCCATGAAAGCAGATCTCTTTCTCTCTCTGTCTTTCCTGAATGCAAGTTCCCTTCAGCAATTTATTAGTTTGTTTGACAGTAAAGCTTACCCTCCATGTTCTCTTTGTCCTTGCCCTTAATTTTGTTAGGTGTGCAGTGTTCTCCTCCTCCTTTTCCTTTTTCCAAGTAATGAAGGTGTTTGTTTTGGGTTTTTTTTTAAACATTTGTCTTTTATAGTCTCCTTCCCTTTGGCCTCAAGTTTCCTTTGCTGAAGCACATTCTGTGGGTAAGACACCAAGATGCTCCATGCTGATGGAAGCTCAATCTGCTCCTTTATTCCTATGGGCAGAGCAGGAAATGAATGATGATGTGACATATAGAAAGTTTGTCAGTGGCTTTCATGATCCCTTTCTGGAGCCTTTGACATTTCCAACAGTGCCTTTGTATAAAGGCAATCCTTTAGATAAGGAAAAAGTGACATCCAGTAACGGTATAATGTAAGGGGAGCAGGAATTTTGTGCCTGGTTCCGAGAGGCACCTCCTCCAGTGGGAAATGTTGTCAAAGTTGTAAATGTTTGCCAGGAAGACATATAGGGAGTAAGTCAGAAATGCTACTTTTGCTAATTCATGTTATATTTTCAAGCCTAAATTTTAGGAAAGATTGCTAGTGATGGGAAGGCCACTATCCATTCCTATCTTTTTCCACCTAGTATGATAGCATTAAGTTGACTCTACCAACTTAATACATGCAATAGCACACACCAAAGACAGGCAGACTGTTCCTTGCTTTTCCTTTTGTAGTATATGCATTCGCACTCTCCTCTTACAAGATAAATATTTAGGTACATCCTACATGGCACGGTACAGAACCACAGCATTTGACACCCCTTCCCTGTTCCTTTTAATTTCCCTTTCAGAAGTAATGAACAACTCACAGATTTAGAAGTACAACTTCTGAAGGTCCTGGTCTCTAATTTTGCAAATCTTTTCTTTTTCTCCCTTATGGGGAAGCAGCGTACAAGCTGGTTTGTACTCCATTTCCCCTCTATGCTTGCCTGTATCCACTACTGAAGTGCAGAGAAAGCTGCTTGTCCTCTTTTTCACTACTGCTGATAACCTCGCATTTTGACCCCTAGCACTTGATGAAAAAATTACAAAATACTACATGTAAGAACAATTTTTTTTTTTGCAACGAATGCTGAAATATTGATCCCTTGGAAACTGTCAGTTTTCCCTCTCCCCACCCTGGAATTCCCCAAATACTACATTTTCTGTGTAATTGCAAAAAGTAGCAGAAATGAGCAATGTGCTAGAAAAGTAATAAAGTTGAGTAGAAAACTACATTCCTAACAGCTGAAAGAAGGGATCAGAAGGCTGGATAGGAAAAGGGCTGATGCCCCACAGGAATGTGTCTCTCTAAGTGATGCAACACTTCAGTACCTGGACTCAGTTCATGGCTTCCAATGGGCAGGTCACATGGATGAAGCTTCCAGTATGTGACCTTGAAACATGATGTTGGGCCAAATAAAGGAGGCTTCTTATTAAAGGTCACATTTGGCTTTCTGGATAACTTAGTGAGATTATTTTCTTTTCCCCACTCCTGAAACTTTTCTCAAATGACTAGCCTAAATGGGAGGAAATTGCTGGTTGTTTAATGATTCTGAAGCATGTTGGTATTACGATGATATTTTAGGAATACAAATTGGCGGATGGATGGAAAGATGAAAAGAAAGAGCCTTTTTCCAAGAAGAGAGTATCCAGCAGGCTTTACATTTCAGTAATATTTGTTGCCAAAAATGTTTTGAATGTATCATTAGGACTTTTCATATATTGCAAAACCACTCCATTTATTTCATATGAAAATGCACCTGTGAGATTTTTTTCTTCTGGGCACGTCTTAGTCCTGCAACAAAGGGTTTTGCTGTAAGCTGAAGATACCCTAGGCCATGAGTGTGCTCTGCTATTTTCCATGAAATTTAAGATTGCAGTCAGCTGTCAGACTTCTGTTTCCTATTTTACCGGAAGACATAATTCATCCTGTGAGCTGACTTAAAAGTGGGAGTTCAGCAAGACTGGACAACTTGGATTTGAGGACATATGCCTTCCCTTTCAAAAAGGTCAATCTGTGCCTAGAAACAGTCTTTTGTTTCTGTTCTTGTTCTTTTGCAGCTTTGGAAAGTGAAATATTCCACAGAATTTGTGGGAATTTCTACAGCAAGGAGATATGTGTGACTGATAGTTGTGATAATTATATCCCTACTGTTGTCTTCCTGATAAAGTTTTTCCTATTTACCTATTTTTCCATTAGCTCCTTTAGAGTTCAGACAAACAGATTCTTCCTTTTACTATTTTTATATAGCATGACAAAGCCCAGGTGCTCCAATTGCCTTAAAATTAGTAAACTTAACAGACCAACCCTGACTCAGAGGTTAAGTTGTTTTACTCTGGAGAAAACAAGTCAGCTATGTTCATTACCTATTGCTATGCTGCTGATTTTTTTTTCTTTCCCTACACTGAATGGTGAGAGGCAACAAAACTTTTTAATGCATACCTGGGTCATAAATGAATGTGAAGGATCCTGTACTGTTAGTCATTAGCTCTTTTCCTGGCCTCCAGAGTATGTACAGGTGGGTGAGACTGGTGGTGAGAGGAAAGGGAATGATATTTTTTTTCTTCTTAGATGTGAAGAATTAAAGGATTTCTTAAGAGAAAAGAAACCTTGGACCCTGTTAGGTGATTCCATATTGGTGCTGGCTAGCGTTTGCTGATATAAACAACCTTACTGATGCTGACCAGGCTACTGGGAGCCTGATTTGCAGCGGAGCCCTGCGGGCAAAAACCTCAACTCAGAAACTGCCCTGGGGCAAAAGAGGGGGCTTGGCAGAGCTCTCTGGGGTGGGGAAGACCCCAGCCTTCCCCCAGCCCCTTCTTAAAGACCCCAAGGATGGCCAACTGCTAGAGTTCTGTCTTGCAGGGCTGGCCTTGGGCACAGCCCCAAAATGCCTCTAGTGGGGGAAGCCACAAGGCATTTACTGTTATCAGGTTCATTGTTTTGCCTTTAGTAAAAAGCACCAATAGTTATGACTTGTCGTTCTTCTGTGAACATAGTGGCCAGCCTGGTGATATGCAATAAAAATAACTGAAGAAGTCAAAGACAGTGTTTCAAAGTACTTTTTATAAAAGCAAGAGATCAAGTGACACGATCTTTCTAGCCACTTCAATAAATATAGGGTGGTGATTAGCAAATAAGACTGAGTAATTGTAGTTTTTTGCTCAACTCAGTATAATTTGCTTAAGTATCTATGTCAATCAAAGTTATATTTAGATTGACACCGTAGGGATATGTAAAACCTATTTATTTCTGAATAAAGAGATTATATAAGCAGTAATGTCCAAAGCTCAGGGATTTTCCCTGAAAAGATGAAGATTAATTATTGATAATAGCCTAATATAAAACTATTCATCTGGTTATCTAGAATAGTCTAAGCATTATTATAGGCCTAGGCTTATGAATTGGAACAATTCCCCTCTCCCCTCTGCCCCCTCCCAAACATTAAGGTCTGGATTTATTTGACCTCACAGAGCATCTCCAGTAGCATTAGAAATATCCACTCAGGACTGTGGGGTACACATGCATTTCTAGAATGATAGCTGGAAGGCATGCAGAATAGGCTAAGGCATCTTAAATAACATGCTCTTAAGTATCTAGTGCTAACAGAGTCCTGTCTGTCACAGAATAAAAAAATGCAGGCAAGGGGTTAAAATGCGGTTTTACTTTGGGTTGACTGTCTCTAGGAGCTTCTACATAAACAGAATTCAGAACAAAACCTGAATATTTCAAATGTAATTCAGAAGCAAGACATTTTGTTTTAAATTGTTATTTTCCATATAGGTTCCAGCCCTGATTTTCAAAAGGGATAGTGGGAAGATACTAATGATATCAATGCAATCACAAAATGTTAAGCTTGTAGAGAAAGTTAATACAGCATGAAATTTGGGGTTGTCCCATTTTGCGAAAAAAACCATGGAGCATTATCAGTACTGAGACTGGAATTTTCTTATTTTAATATGGCTACTAAAGAAAAAAAAAAAATCCTTTCCTTTTTCCACATTGCATTGTGGATACTTGCTCTGAACTATTAATCATTTTTAGACCTAAGAGCAGTAGTATCCTTGTAGTAGCCTCCTGTCAGAAGTTTCGTGCTCTCAATCGTTTTCTAGCACTGAAGCTTCTAATGCCTGAAATGAGTTTGCCTGGAGTTATTAATTTTCTTCAACTCTTTTCGAAGGAGAACTATCAAAAATAGATACATGCAAATGTATCATTTAACTAAGAATCATAATGCGTGCAAAATTTGGCCTTGAGTAAATGATATCAAGTAGGTCACTTTCATCACTGACTTGGATTCTGTTTAGCTCCTTCCAAGTCTTTTTGTCAAAATTTCAGAGCCATGTGACAAGTGAAGGAAATGAGTTTTCCGTTGCAGAATTGATGATGGCTCAATCCTTCCTGTTTGCTCGTATTCATGCAGAGCACTATTTTGTTCCTGAATGTGATAGTCTCAGCATCAGTATGTTTTATTGCTCACCGGCCAGTATATCCTGGACACAGTTCTTTTTGGCCTCAACTGTATAGAAATATCAAATGAGGGCTCTTTAGTGTTCTGGATAGACTAAATACCACATTTCCAAAGGTCTCAAGAACTCTGGATGCTCAATTCCCGTTAAAATTCATGTCCTCTGTTCCCTGTCTGTTGTTGGTATGCAAGACCTGTCTCTGAAGATGTTTCACAAGTACTCTTGGTAGTTTCACATAATTTCTACCACCTTGTCAAGCATCAGTTGAGCCTTTGCTAGCTGTAGCGATGGTCAGATTTCTGTTTTTCAAGCTGAAATTTCTTCCTAGAGACTCCATTCTCTGTCATGACTACATTCTCATTGCCCTTCAGGAAGATCTCTGGGGTATACACTTATTTCTTATATTTCTTCGTAGAGGACAAAGCAATAAAAACATTTTAACTGCTTTTTAAGCTCTATTATAATTGTCCCAGCTCCCTTTGGCGGTTTACGTTTCTCTTAACAAGCACGCAAAAACATCTGGGCGGGGGGAAGAATGAACTAACTCAAGCAACATTGCTGTAATAATTTTAATTTGAAACCAGATGAAACATAACTTTAAATACCTAAGCATGATCATTATTTTCCCACATTTAATTCCATAGCATGTTTGTATGTGGAAAGACACATATGTCTGGTTTTATTTGTTTTTACAATTGCGCCATATAGCCTTTTCTGATGTTTTGTGGATCACAGATGGAGAAAACTTGGTCTAGAAGCTGTGTAACTGTCCCACCACCCCTTAAAACTGTTTAACTTTTTTAGGTGCTCTTGGAATTCTATTTTCCCACTGAAAGTTAAAATCCTATATGATTTTTAGTGGCATTTAATTGTGTTATTTCCAAAAGACTTGTGTTTAAAATCAGTCAAACAGATGTTTTGATTCTGTCCCCCCCCAATGACACCTAATTATTAGCACAGTAAACTTCCTCTTTATATGACTGTTTGGAACTCTTCATTATCCCAAATGGACTCCTTGCATTTAGATAATACACTTATTTACAAGCCCTCTCAAACCATCTGCTCCTTTTAATGTACTTTTCTCTTAAAGAAACTTCAGGATGAACCTATCGTGATATGAAAAGGTTGATGGTTGTAGAAGACTAAGAAATCTGGAAGAGATGGCTCCTCTGGCTCCTGCTCAGCTTGCTGCCAGCATTAGCCCCCAGGGCCTTTCCTGCAGAGCCATCCCAGCCTGTACCGGTGCATGGGGTTGTTCTGTTCCAGGCACAGGGCTTCTCATTTCTCCTGGCTGAGCTTCATGAGGTCCCTGTCAGCTCATTCCTGCAGTGTTTGAGGTCCCTGCGAATGGCAGCACAGCCTTCCTGTGCTCCCACCCCAACTCAGTGCCACCTGCAAACTTACTGAGACTGACTGCCATCCCATCATCTAAGTCTTAGGTGAAGACATCAGGCAACATTATCCCTCGTACCATGCCCTGAGAAACTCTACTTCTGAGCAGGAAAGTTAAATTTTAACCAATGGCCACTATTGCTTGAGCCCAATGGTCCCACTGGTTTTCAACCCACTTGTAGTCTGTCCATGCAGTCTGCTTGCCGCAGTTTGACCACTGAGAATCTTTGGCAGATCTTGTCAAAAGCGATCTTGTCAAAAGCCTTGCTAGTGAGAGAGAAGATCACATGCACTGGTCTCATCTAGAGAGCCAGTCATTTCACAGCAGTTAGCTGAGCTGGTCAAGAACAGTTTCCTCTTGGTAAATCCATAGTGTTCCTCCTCATCGTCTTGTCCTTCATATGCTTGGCATTGGCATCTGTGAGGAATTGCTCCACAATTTTCTGAAGGAAGTGACGTTAGACTGACCCGCATGTAGTTGCCTCTGCCTTTTGTTGAAGATGGCTTGCCACAGCTTTTCAAAGGTGATAGACATCTGCCTTGCTATGCCATCAATCAAATACATTACCAGTCTTGGATGCAGCCTGTCCAGTCCCAGGGACCTATATATGTCAAGCTTGCTTCTATAAATTCCTAACGCGATCCTTGCCAATGACGGGTAGTACTTCTCTCTCCCAGACTTTGTCAGTACATCTTAGGAAAGGGCTCCATGTTAATCCTTCCTACTGCTAGTGTCATTGATGAACGCCAAGGTTGGAAAGAGACACTGGGATTGAACAGCTGGGAGGAGACAGATGGAGAAAGAAGTAGTACATGGCTGACAGCCATATCAACAAACAAAGGATATACGTTACTTGTTTTGAGTTGTTGGTGCTGCGGACAAAGCAGATTTAAGTATTTGGGAATGAGGCAGATGGGTTGGAACTGGCTTCCAGAAGCATGGAGAGAGGACAACGTTTTACCAAATGCATATGTCAAGTCATATGCCAACACAGATAACAAAAATAGATATTTACATTTGTAGTAAGTCTGTAGCAACTTTCTGTGAGGTAGAAGACAAAGCTTTTCTGTTGTTAACCACTGGTGAATGAATACGCTCTTCCTTTTACAATGATCCATACTTTAAAATGGCATATTTGGTGCTGGAAGTAAATTAATAGAGTTAATTAAAACAATTACAAGCTACGCATTATTGTAATTAATCTTCTTCTAGAATCCAGACACTGCAGACATAAAAGATATATAGTTTTAGGCAGCAGAGGATGAATTGCGGTATTTCCCAGGCATTGGACAGGTTGTGCTCCAGCTTCTGCTGCTGACTCTCAACTTATCGCCCAGTGGACACGTACAGTCTCTCTCATTCCCCACCTTTCCTTCCTCTCACCAGGTATTTAGATGCAGAGGTATGAGATCTTTCTCATGAATCAGTATACCATGGGACCTTGGTCTTGACTAAGCTGCCAGGATCTATGACTACATAAAAATATGTTATTTACCTCTGAATTTAAACACTTCTTAGGAAGAATAAGCACTCTACGTTTCTGTACATGATCTATACTGGCTTCTCCACACTTGAAGAATGCACACCACATATAGAGCTCACAGTATTCAACATCAACTGCTGTCACCTTAGACATTACAAGGTATTAATGATTTGGCAAGAGAGAAAAAGAAGCCAACTCATGAGTGAATATTTGCTCTAAGATTTAGTGATTTGTGCTATACATGAACACTTTAAGGGCCTGATGTGAAAACTGGGAAGAAATTAGCTGATTAACTGTATGTAATGAGGATAGGAAAGAAGCATATAATTAGATTGCATAGACGTAAAACCAGCTCTTTAAAAGCCTGCTCACTATTGTTTTAGTAGTTGGAATGTGCATTTGCTGCGGTGGTTATGTGCAGCTACTGCTAAATTATTGCTACAGCGAGGCTTTCATTCAAGTCCTTAGGTTTTGTACTTGCCCCTTTTCCTGATGAATTATTTTCTATGTTAGTTTGAAATACTTTTTTCCTAAAAAAAAAAAAAAAGAAGCAAAGGGAAACTGAAAAAAAATCTTCTGTGTTAGTCATAGGGGAAATACCTTATAACTCCCCAAATTTTCCTTCCCCCCATAACTGTTGCAAGATTCTGTGGAAAGTCACGTTGAGGGATTGCTACAAGCTAGGAAAAGGATGATGTAGGAGAAGTTTTTAAAATGCTGTAAAAGTTACTTTTAAACTATGACCGTCAGAAATTTATAAGGCTCTTAATGAGGCTTCATACCGAACAGCACATTTTCTACTTAAGCTAAACATAGTATTTGTCAGAGAAAGCCATTTTCCTGTCTATTTGTATTCATCACAATTATATATGCCATGTCTTATGCTCTTGCATTATAAAGAGCTGCATTTTCCCCTAGGTATATCTTCCATGACTAAGGTACAGGAAAAATAATTGATTCTCTCTCTCATTTTTTTTTATGAACTACAGTCTTACAGATGCAGTTGGGTTTGTAACCAAACATATTGTGCTGTGCTGCGAGAATGGCAATTGGGAAACAAGCTTTGAGTAACTTATGAAAAATCCAGACACTTCCCTAGTATTTCAGAAATAAGAATTTTGCTTTTCATTTCTCAAAACTTCAACAACTTTTTGGGGGTTTATTTTGTTGGGGTTTTTTTCAGTTTAGGCAAGTTCAAGGGTGTTTTGCCAACTTTGTAAACAGTCATTTTTTGTTTATTAACTTGATATTCTTTAGGTAATTTGAACTACTTCACTGAAAACACCTCCTAATGTGTTGAGGTGTAATTGCACAGCAGTCTGCAGTTAATAAAGCACAGCAGTTTGCAAAGCGAACCTCCTAGCATCACATCGGTCTTTTTCTTTCTCTGTGAGGAATCATGGTTATACTTCATTTGGGAAGAGCAGTGGGTCTCCATCTTTCTAAGACAGACGTGTCAGTTTAAAATGGATGCATGGAAAGCTCCCTCCCTGTGCTCTTCAAACAAACATATCTCTTAAGACAATAAAGTGTCTAAATCGTTGCATTATTAATGATGTACCAAAAAGCCCTCTCTTTCCAAGTGGAATGCTCAATCATTTAAACTTTTTACTCTGAAATTATCAGCAGCAATTTTAATGGTGCAGCTGACTACAAATGGAGGCAGGTTGCCCGTGGCAATGTCAGATGGGATCGCGTCAGGCTGAAGACCCCGGCAGTAATCCGGGCTGACAGCTTCCCCCATTACTGCTTTTTCTTCGCTGCTTTATCGGCACGCGGCGTGATGCAAACAGACAGGCCATGCGCTGTGCGCGCAGTCGATCTATTGGTATTGTGCTGTGTGTGCATCAGTCCTGAGCTCACAGCGTTTCTGTTGCGAAATTCTACAGATTTGGTAAATAAGTTACAGACTTGGCAAGGCCAGTAAAAAGATAGTTTTGGTCTTGATAATGGGATTTGAATAACAAAGAGGAGTGGGTTTTGTAGTCCAGGAATGGTTGTTTTTTTAGCTGTGCTGTATTCTGACTTTCCAAGTGTCTTCCCTCTAGAGCTAAACTGCTTTCAGGACCAATAACTTGTTGAATCATTAAAATGATGAACAGTAGAGGTAGCAAAACTTAGCAAGTAGCTTTAGAAACATGGGGTAATCTGTAACATTTCTCCTTTTCAATGAATTTGTGTGCTTTTGATGGACACCATTCCTGTTTGCGGCTCTCAGAAGCTGCAGCACTGATTTAACCGTACTGACTAAAAATAAACCACGGGTCTATATCTCACTCGAATGTGCTTTTCTGTATATTTACTGAGGTTTTTACTTTTTTCAACATAAGTCTCAAGGACTTTATTACCAGTGTTTATCCGCTTTAGTATCCTGAATGTTAAAGTACATGGATTTCTAGGAAACTTCGTGTTAATCAGTAGCAAAGTAACACATTCAACTTTCCTATATTCAACTGTCACTTGATATTAACATCTTTAATAAATGTAATGGTATATATCAGATTCTGAATACATATTTTAAGAAAGGGATGCCCTTGGTAATTTGAAGAGAAATGAGAAAAGTAATACTTTATAAATAAGGCCACAGCAAAATCTCCTCTCTTTTATATAAAACTCTGTGGTCTCATAAGTCAAATGAAGCCAAAAGAGCTAATTTCTATTTTTTATAAAGAAGTGATATATGTGATACCTAATATATTGCTGTACTTGTAGGAAAAGGTTCTGCTATTATTTGAGAGAGACTTCTTAACAGCAATTGCTTTAGATAACCCTCCTCCTTCCTCCTCCTCCTCCTTTCTTTTTTTCTCTCCCCCCCTCCTTTTTTCCTTTCTTTTTTCTTTCGTTTTTTTTTTCTTTTTCTCCTTTACCCAGTATTTCTGTTCTCACTCCAGAGTATAGACTTGTCCCTGTGACTTATTTTTAAAGTCCATAAAAAGACATTCTAGGGCTATTGCCAAACTTTGCATATTGATGGGGTTATGCTAAGTGATGCTATCTGAAGTTCTGATCCCCTTCATCCACAGGTTAAGTACTGAGTAAAGTAGTACTTAAGTACTAATAAAATAACAACTCTGGAATTTTATGGAATTTTTTTTAAAACTTGAAAGGAGTCTCTCTTTAGTATAGGCATTCTTCCTGCAATTTATCTCAGCAGGTTTGAGAAATTGTCCCCACAGTTTCCAAATGATAAGCATATTAGTGTTGTTATAAATATTGCAAAGTCACTCTTAAAGCTCTGAGAATAAAAAGAGAGCCTAGATTAATAGAAAGGCTAATTTCATGAAGAAGCTTTCATGAAATACTGTCAACATGTCTTTATGCTGGACATTAATGATCAACTTGCTAGAGAGGTTACTGTTAAATAGAACGGTGTTTCAGTGCCCTGTGAGATAAGATGGCACTGAGGAGGTAACCTCCCTCTGTTGCACAGAATGGGACTTCCCAGGGACTTTGTACCCTTTGTGTCAAACTTTCAGAAGGACATTTCTGTAAAACTTACTGCAATGTGGGAAAGTCCCTTTTGGTTAGACTTGAGGCACAATCACACTTAGTCAGGATTTATAATTAGAAGTTGATTTTTTTGGATTTGTGTGACTTAGAGCTCTGGTTAGTGTATGTGCTATGATTGGCAACGTTAGCTGAAGAGACAAGATTGAAAAGGTCACAAAGTTATCCGTCCTCTAACTCGAGATGATAAATCCAGGCAATGATTGAAGCAGAGAAGTAGATGGGCTGGGGAAGCTTATCTCATATTTTGCTGTACTGTGCTTCCTATCTGGGGATCCAGATAACTTATAAATCACATGCAATAGAGTACGTCTTCAGGTGATGTGAAAGTTATCTCTCTCAGCATTGTGGTATGTCTACCAGAGCTCCCAAGAAGTCTCAAAGTGAGGACATAATCTTTGTACAGCAAACTGTCAGGCACAGGGAGGTGCAGCACGTGGAAACTCGTGAAATCCGTTTCCCAGGTTTTTGCCCTGGGGTAACAAGCAAGAGCTCTCCCCAGGGGTTAAAGATCACCTTAACGTGCCTTTTGCTAAGGGTCTGACACAAACACCTGCTTTGACCATTTGCCGAGTATGAAAACCAATTGTGAAACACGAAGCCCGACGAAGAGCACGTGTATGGTCACATCTCTTCACAGAGCACAATGCTGCAGACAGTCGGGAGCATGCCATGGGATTTCTTACACCCACTAGAAAGCCTGCTCCTCCCATCGTGTCAGGGCTTTGACTTCCATCCGTGGCTGGCCCTCCCAAAGTTTGTGCTTTTTATTGTTTACAAGGAGGAAGGGCTGTCTCTTGGCCTTGGCAGTAGACGAGCCTGTTTTTAGGTCCAGGAGTGCTAGTTTCTCTGCTTCTGCAGCAGCACTTTCTGTGGCTATTTAAAAAAAAAAGAAAAAAAGGATTTGGAGCTGTGGTGATTTACTTAGTCTTCAGTAATGGTTCATCTCTGCTAGAAATGCGTTACTGCTTACTGTTTTCTGGAGAAACAGTGAAACAGCATGTATGTTTTTGCATGATATTGAGTAAAATTGATTACAGTTAAGAATGTCCTGCTCGGTTATGAGAAGCGATGGCCTTAGCTCTCTAGGATAGAGATGTGCACATTTACATGGCAGGCACAGACAGCACTAGGGAGACAGAAGAGTCAGAAGGGGAAGAACTCCAGCTCTTAAAAGTTGAATATTTTATCCATTTTACCTAAATTGTACCTTACTCAAAAGCACAGACGACACAATAGAAAAGAAAGAAGCACTTCTCTGAAACTAAAAGGCTTTCGGTTCACTAAAACTTCATTTATTATGGGCTTGAGAACCAGCTGAAGTAGGAAAATGCTCTGAATGGTCCTGCTAGGAAGCATAAAGCAGGAAGGTAATTTTTCACTTATTGATTCCATTTTGGTTGCCATCCTTCTCATCCATCACATTAACCTCTTGAGAGCTCAGGCCAGGAGACCTCTTCCCTGGCACAATGCCTCTGCCAGCCCTCTTGGCCCTCTAGGCATGGCTGCAATACTGATAAAACCCAAATCCAACTAGTTTCTCCACTTCACCAAGGAGTGAATAGCTCTTGGAGAAATAGAGCATGCTGGAGGGGCGATGCCAAGAACAGGCGTGTCTGAGGCTCACAGGGGAGAGTGTGGCTCCTGTAATTCACAGCGATTCCAGACATTTCTCCCTGTCTTTAAAGGTGCTTTTTCTTTTGATGTTTCTTGAGTTATCTGAGCCTCCTTCTGCTGTAGTTGTTTACAGATTTTTTAATTTTTTTTTTTTAATCCAAAGATTTATTTTTTTTAATGTCCTGTCGAACCAACTTTGTTTACTTCTCAGTGTGTCAACTGGGATATAACTGGGTGTTAATATCAGAGGGAAATGTGGGCAGCTGGATTATTAGCACCTAGGTATCATCAAGGTGGTATCATTTAAAAAGAGAAAAGAACCATCTGAAATCGTATCCATAGATCTCATCACAGTCACAGCTTTATATTGAAAATAAGCAATGGTTAAAATACACCTCATCAGAAGGGTAAAGGTTAAACATATTTGTGATTTCCATTTTAAAGCCTCTTTCCAATTTATTAATATGCATTTGAAGAAAGAAAATTCATACAATGCTTATTTATTTACATGTGCATAGGTGAAATGTATTTGCCATTTGATAAGTCCTGGCCAGGCATAACAGCATTTACACTGCTCTTCTGAACCTAGTCCCGCCCCTGAAATGAGTGGTTTTCAGCCTTCTAATTCTCAGGAGGAAAAAAGTATATAAAGCAAAGTGGATGGTGGTTTTTTGCTTTCCTGATTTGACTTGAAAGAGAGATGTGATTTAATTGAGCTGTGGTCAGAACGGTAACTTTCTGTTTACCCCAGCTGTTTTTGGACCAGGCCCACTCAACAGATTGACTATATTAACTGAAAAATATGATTTACTGGTCTATAAGTGTTCAAGGGATTTCGGGATCCCAGCATTTAGCACCTTCTCTGCAGTAAGTGCACTAGATGTGTCATATAAAGCCATCTGGCTGGTTTCACTGGAAACTGGAGGCTGGTTCACATCCAGCCTAGCCGTGGCTCCTCCTCAGGGTGCAGTGCAGTGGTGGGGGACCCCTCAGCTCTTCTGGGAGCCTGGGGAAGGGCCAGCACTTCTGGAGAACTTGTCTATCTGAAGGCTGAATGTCTGGTTGGAAAGGCTATGCTCTGACTGTTTTACTCAGAGCTAGAATTCAAAATAAAATTCTTTTAATAGATGCTGTTGGGGGATACATTTACACTCAGCAATCTTTCATGTAGCTCCATAAATAGTCCATATACAGAAACAGCACAGAAACACATTTGCAGTTATCTCTCTACCCAGTTTTTGTGGTCCGTGTCCCCCCCCACCCCCCCACCCCCCCCCGCCTCCCCTGACCTTTTCTTTCAGAGGGTTTGGCAGATTAACCTCGTCAAGTTAAACTCAATATGTACTGAGGCCCTGTGTGCTCAGAAAGGTTGTTCCCTTTTCCAGCTTCATCTGTCGATCCAGTAAGATGTCACCTCTAACTGTCTCTCCCATTGCCATTATAAATTCAATGTCACATTACATTGTGTACTCCTTCGTGCAGGTCGTGTATTCCTACATCCTTCTTTCTAGCATTAAGCGAGTACAAAAGTGTTTATATGTAATATGAAAAGTAATTGCTTTAACAATATTTATAAATAAATTTTATGGACAATTAGTAACTAAATATGTAGAACATAAATACTGCATTTTTTCGTGGAGTCACAATTAGGCAGCTGACATGAGGAGCTACCTTGGATCAGACTGGGGTGCTGCGGTGGGAGAGCTGCAAGGGGCAATGTGAGTCTCAACAGTGACAGCACTGCAAGAAGCAGAGCACAGTTTGTGCGGGATCGTAGGAGGTCAGAGGCAGACAAGGTGGCAGGGAGACAGTTAGGAGCCAGCTGGAAGTGTAGAAAACTCTGGAGTCTGAACTGAACATTGGTGTGATAATACACAGAGGGGTTGAGGAGTCTGGAAATCCAGAAGTACTGTGGAAATTCAGCAATGGAATAGAGGCAGCTACGGCAGGGCTGGGAGGACTTGGAAAGGCAAATAAGGACAAGTTACTAAAGTATATTAAAAATTATGTCGAGGTAAACTCAAGAGTTATCAAACCCACTCCGAAATATGCTGACTATTTCCTAGGAAAACATGAAAACATAAGACCGCACATTACAAGACACACGATGAGGCGGTAGCACAGACTGCTAGTGCATGTATGAGCTAGAATAACCAAAACCGTCCTGTGGATTTATTGGACAGTTTAAAATAAAACTGTGTAAATAGGCAGTAAAAAATCTTCTTGTACCTTGCCACAAATACAGTGCAGTGCGTTTGCGAGTAGGGTCTGCAGAGATAGTCAAGCCATTGCCTGGCTTTTGATAAGAGACTGGAGGAACCTGTATCTTTTTTATCCACTCCTGCCCAGACTGACAGTGAAGCAAAAGCAACAGCAAGGTCTATCTATACAGCAGTAACCTCTCAGCAGCACTACTTTTATTTCTGACAGTAAGAAAAACTTAAATTTGAACCACATCAGACTTGTAACAGTGGATGTGAGAAACCATCTGAATAAAGAAAATATAATCATGCCAGCACTTCCCTTGAAGTAAACACCAAACCTTATCTTAATTATCTGGAGTACTGAGACTCCTGCCATCACTCTCCCTTTCCATAGGTTCGAAACTACATTTTTCTTACAGTCATAACCCATATGATCATAATAATGAGCTTAGATAAGAATTAAGTTAGTGACAAAGCATTATAAGTGGAAAATTGCATTCTACACAAAGTCTGGGTATTGCTTGTTTCAGACTCAATAGCAGGTTTATTGCAAGATGGCCACCACAGAGGGGTCAGGAATGTTAACTGCAATGAGGTTTCAGTTTCTTCACTGAGTTTAGTTTTTCACCTTGTATTACATTGAGAAATCCATGAAATACTAGTCAGTATTTGCCTTTCAACCTCATTGCATAAATATTGGTACGCCTGAAATAAAAATGAAAAGTCTGTCGGCTCTAAGTTCGTAACAACCTTTAGTTTCATGTAATAAGTAAGGCTTTTCATCATGTTCTTTCTTCTTTTAAAAGTAATACTACCTAATGCATAAAGATCTCAAACAACTCTTTAATAATACAATAGTGCTACAGCTGGGAATTGAAATCATGTAAGCTTCCAATGAGCTCATCTGTTCCCATACGGCAAACAGAATAAACATTTTGGAGTTCTCAAATGTGCTTTTTATCACTTGCAAGCTAGGAAATAATTCTACAAAAGTCATCAAAGAAAATTATACTTCTGTAAATGGAAATCTTGTGGCACTGTAAGCATTGCTGTGGCTGACTTGCTTGGATGTCTTTGCTATAAGCAGGTACACAATTCCTGGTCTATTTAGGAACTTATTTTGTTAGGCTGCTGTTTTTATAGCTGAAGCTAACATTCAACTTCACATTTGAGAATAGTGGTATATAATAGTACAAGAAATGCTGATTTAAGGGAAATAATGGTATTAGAAGTAAATAACTATTTTTAAAATTTAATTATAATTAAATTATAAAGCAGCATGAGTCAAACCTTATTTGTAATTATTTTTCTTTTTAGAAGGTAACTAAGAATCTGACTGCACGTACAAGTTGTAACAGTTACAATAACCAGGTTTACAGGGAAAATGTAGGCTGCAAAGTAATTTCTACAGAGAGTACTGAAATACCAACTTCTTAAACTAGCACCTTGCATTATGGGAAGGTCTGTGCAAGATGTAAGGTGGTGAGGAATCGGTTCTATATGACCACATAGCACAAGAAATTGTCTGCACCACAGCGACAAAATACTGTCCTCTCTCGCAAAGACAGGGGTGCAGCATAGCGCTACTGTACAACACAAAAACCAGTCAGAACAGACCATTTACTGCCAAACTCTCTTCTGGAGTAAAGGAGTTTGGAGAGTTATTAGAGACATCTGAGGGGCTTCAGGTCATTACCTTTCATTCTATTTTTATGTATGAAAGCTAAGAAACAGTGCAGCAATATTGCCTGTCTTCTGATACATGTTGATCCCTGGCAATGGTCCTTCAACAGCTTTACATCTGTGAATTCCAAACTCTATAGGGCCTAAAGCAACACAAGTCCTGAACACGTGGTCTTTGGCTCATCAGGCCGTGAAAAAAATGGTCCCAGTTCAGAAAAGTACTTTGCAGGTCTGATTTTAATAAGTGTGAGTAAAATCCCATTGTTTGTTCATATAGTTCAGATGTTAGCTCAGAAAAACCTTTGTAGCCTAAAAGGCAATTGCAGCCCTGAAATACATGAACATCAAACACATGCTGAATTCCCCAATGCTCAAAGTAGAGCCCATGTTTAAGTTTCTGCGTGACTAGGTTACAGGGAAAGCTGTGGGGCTGAGATTCCAAAATGCACTCCACAAAATGTCAGTAATTCAGATTGAGCAAACGTCTGGAGGGTGCTCTGATACTGTGAAACTTGGGAGATTTATTTCCTCATTCTTTATAAACTGCATATATATCTCTGGGATTTGGTTAACGAGTTGCTCTGTAGGACACAAATAATTAGTTACTTCTGGGAATTTTCTCACATGGTCCAAGACTATAATTGATCCATTTTGCAGAAATCTGTAAACCAGGCTCAGATTCTCTTCTCCTCATGTGAGGAAATCCTCTGTAACTCTTGACCTTTTCATTACTTAACTACTTAGACCACTTGATGAGTAAAAACAATACTACTTTGAAAAAGTTATGTATCTTAGTTGGCTGCTCCTCATTCAGACCAGTGCATTGCAGAATCAAACAGCTGAGCTTTTATAGTACTAAGGTTTGCATATGGTGCTGGAGTAGTTTAGTGACTCCCAGTCCAAAGCCAGGAGTGGGCCACAGGCTGGAAATTGTATCTGTCACCACTTTTTGAAAGAAAATCATAGTGGGTGAAAGAAATTACAGCTGTGGCTGTTACCCTTAAAGGCACAGAATTAAACTAGGCCGGAATATTAAGTCTGGACTTTCATCTTCCTTAAACTTCAGTGGTTTTAGGGCACCTCTGTATCCATGAATGTATTTTTGGGGTACGTCCTGTGCGGTCTGGCCTCCCTGCCCGGCTGTATCACATTCTCTGTGAAACAATAGATCAAAATCATCCTTAATTGTCTAAGTTATTTAATTTCTAAAAGTTAAGCAATAGGGATGCTTCTGAAAGTTCATTCTGAGTGTATCCCAAAATCATGGATTTGCAGATTCAGGCTGAGAGGATACTGTGACACTTAAACTGGGTATAATTCAAAATGTTCGTAGTACAAAGTCTCAGGAGTCTTAAAAAATGCAGCATGTCTAACTCAAGCCTACAGAGAACCTTTTAAAGTCTCTACCTCACTTCCCATTCCCACTGGCTTGCTAGATCTGATGTTATTCTTTGTTATCATATCAGTTATGCTCTCTCATCTCCTTCACTGTGGAGCTCTTATGTGCACATGGCAGAAAAGGCAGAGTGCGATGACCTCTGCTTTGATCCCGAGCTGAATTTGTGGCAATATAGCGCATTTCAGTCTGGAGCAAGAAAATAAAAAAAATAAGAGGAAAAAAAGAAAGCTGAGATTGTTAGGACGAAGTGGGCGACCTGGATTATAACTGGTTATAAAAAGAAACTCTGTGTGGGCTGGATCTGACTTTGCAGTAGATTAATATGTTGCCAGGTTCCCTCTGCAGGTGGCTGGAGGAGTCTGTGTGGCTGACGAGGACTCCCAGTTCCCACCTTGCTGGATTTTCCAGATGTTATTGTCCCTGTAAGATGGACTTCATTTAAATCCAGAGCTGCCTCTGGTGATATTAGTGCCCTTCACCACCACTGACCCATGGGGAGCTGGAACCCCACTCTGCACCAGTGCTTTCCTCTTGCACAGTTGCAAGTCTCTAGTCACCCTGACCTCAATTTCTTTTAGAATATTGCTTCTTTTCTTAAGTAAGTTTTACTGCTGAATGAAATGTCAGCAGATAACATCAGTGCTAGTCCATAATTTAGTAGTTCCAAATATGGGTTGGAGTCTGACTCAACATCCTTTTTTAGTAGACAGTTTAATATTTTGATAATATTTGCCTATAACTCCTTACACTGGGGACTAGCAAGCACCAGAAACGTGACTTCAGGCACAGAAATATCTTACATTCCTCCCCACCATGTTTTGGGCATGTTCATGTAGCTATGTTGTATTTGTTATGTCTGGCCCCAAAGGAGGCGGGAGGTACGGCTGTGCCTCTGGCTCGAGGCACCCACCTCTGCAGCCCTGCCATTTCTCTCTTGGGGAGTCCCTGCTTGTCCGCAGCTGCTGGCTTACTGCTTCTATTCAGGCACCTGAATTTCAAGTGATTTGCCTTAATGCTGGTATTACCTTGGCTTCTGGAAGGATAACTGTAGTGGGTGAGGCAACTTGTCTTCTTCAGACAAAGTTTTTTGAGATCTTTCTGAGCCACACAGAAGAAAGATAAGCAAAGATGTTCTTCTTTTAATATTGCTGGATTGGGGCTAACAGAGAAAGAAAAAGAATACGGTACTTCCAGGAAGAAGAATGTCTTCCAAAATCCCTGTTTTTCAGACCAGACTGTTTTGAGGATCAGAACTGAAAACCAAGAGATTCAATTTTTTGCAGAGCTGTGAGAAAGCTTTAGAACCAATTTCTCCACAGCCACAATGAGCCTTTTTCACTGGAGTTTGTCCGCTCAGCAGTATAAATGAATGCTCTTGGTTGGATGTGGTCTCAGCCCTAGAACAGACACTATGTAGTCTGGAGAAGAAAAGAAAACTGAAAAGCTGTTTCAAAGAGTGCTTTACCTGTAGGCCTCACTCACAAACACTTATAGAAGGAGCCATTCCCCAGCCTTAGCATTTGGCGGCCACATTTCGGCCCAGGGACAGACCTACTGAAGTCTTTATACTTTTGACTGTAACTTTGAATGTCATATTAATTATTATATCAGCTTCCAACTGTATCAGTAATGCTATTGGTCATAGGACTCATTAATTCCTGTACCTGCCTTTAGAAATCAAGTAGTAAATGTACTGTAATAAAAGCTACCAAGACCTAAACATTTTGTAGTCGTGAGACCCCATTTGTATACTTAGTGAAAAAACTTAGGTTCAAAATTTTTTGCCTCTGAAGCTCCTCGCTTCCATGAAGTGATGGCTGGTGGGCTTAGGGGTCACAGCTGCAGCAGCCGGAGCGTTCAACTTCTCCCTCAAGAGCAGGGAGCTCACAACCTAGTCTTCACTTTTAAAACGCAGCAAGACGTGGTGCAGCATGTCAGAGGACATAGAGCCAATGGAGCAGGACCTCAGGCATGTGCTCGGAGGTTTCACAAAGCGAAGGGACCCCAGCGCCTGTGGTTTCCCTTTGGAGCTGCTACTGCCCTGGAGAGCCGCCTGCCCCAGGGCTGTAGCCGCGAGACAGCTGCTGTCGGCAGCAGCGAGCGGCGTACAACTCCTTTCCTGGCCCTAGCAAGCGCTTTTCTCACTTGCCGTTTATATAATACAGTAAAAACCCTGGACACCAGGCTTTTGGGAAGGCCTCCTGAGGAAGCCATGCTTCCACAAGAATGGGGTGCTCGTAGTGGAGTGCTATTTATATTTTCTGGATCAACAAAGAACTAAATGGATTTTGCTACACACAAACCACACAGGCTTACTGCGAGCAAGTGCTGACACAGTAAATGCACCTGTAAGAAAGTGAATTGCAAGTCACTAATCCCTCTCTGTCTCTCCTTTTGCATGAGACTACATTTTTACAAGGTGCAGTTTAACCTGAAACTTGACCTACCTTCCTAAGAAATAAGTTAAATCAATAATTGCTCTCTACTTAGGGACTGAGGAAAAACAGTGGAACTTACAAAGCTGCTTTGAAATTCATTTCCAGTGAGGTGAAAGCTCATCTTAAAAAATGAAATTTCTCTCTGATTATTGCTGCAGGTAGAAGATTAAAAAAACTCTTCTGGTAAGATTGCAGGAACCTGTCACAGCAAAGAGCTTAACGATATTATTTTATTCCCCTTGCGATATTAGTATTTCCATTAAAACTTTAGCACTTTAATCATTAAGAGATGCACCTTAAGTGTTAATTGAGATTAGAATTATGTTTATGTACAGAGCAGCTCACTCTGAAATGACCTTGGCCCCTGTCACCGGTGCATGACGCTATGAGTTTAATCCTGCTTCAATTTTTAAATAGACACGAGGCTAATGTCATTTGAGGATTTGTTGTGATGCACTCCTTTATGCAGCAATTTTTGCCAGAAATGGTAAAATAAGCAGGTTTTGCAAAGGTCAGTAGTTGGCCATCGACTTCTGTGGGGCTGAAGGAAGCAGCGCTAGCTGCTCTCCCGGTGCAGGTGACTTTAGCTGCAGTGTGCCCCGTTGGTCTCTGAAAAAGGACATAGTGCAAGTGGAGAATTTGTCTTTTCAGTGACAAATAAGTGATTAAGATCCCTTGTTATCATTCAAATCCTCAAAGTACTTTTTTAATGAATAATCTTACCATGGATTAACCGTATCAAATCCACTTCAGGCAATAGCAGTATGCCCCCTCTACCAAGACGATTCCTGCCACTTAACTTGCATTTCTTCTCTCCTGCAAAGTCCTTCTTTGTGCTGTTAATGCAGCCTAATAAGTGTCTGCATATCCTTGTAACTGAAGTTGCTCATACATGGCAGGAATGTCAAGAAATCTGTGCTCCTAGTAAAATCTCTCAACCATTATAGGATTTGCTTAGATGACAGAGTTTATGTGAATGGAAGATAATAAATTTATGCTTCAGCATAGCTCAGTACTTCTTAAAGAGAAAGTGGTGAAGCATGTCAGGTTATTTACCAAAGGACTGTAAATATCACAGGCTGCAATTATGTGAGTGCAAAGAAGGAAAATGCATTAGTGCTGTCCTCTTAGTCAAAACCTCACATTCCCAGCTGTATGCCATGCACTTAATATGGAGCTCATTTAACATGTTCAATAATTGAGTTGCAGCCTCAGTTCTGAAATTAAGGAACAGAGAATATGGGCTGTGATAGCAAAATGAAGGATTAGTCCTCTCTATCTCTACTTTCTCTCATTCTCCAGTCTTCAGCATTGCCTAGTAGCCACTGTACTAAATCAGGGCAAATAGGCTTTAACATCGGGAAATGGCTTTAGTTATAAAAACCACGTAGCTCATGCAAGAGTAGTTTAAACTCTGATTACTTGGCTAAAATCAGGAAATTTGACTTGCATTGCAACCCGCAAAAGGCTAAACTTCCGTAAAATTGGAGCAAGTCTTTGCAGCATAAGGCAGTGCTCTTCTGAAGTTACCCAAGCTAGCTTTGAGCAAGTCCAGCACTCTGCCCGGCCCAACACTCCCTGCTTCTTAACTAAAGGTATTAGCTTGGGTAAATGTTACTGTTGACACGCTTTTGTGCCTTCTGGTTCCCATCCAAGCTCTGAAGAGGTGACATCTAGCTTAGGTATTGTTACACATCTCTGTGGGTGCTGGGTAGACGACGAGCCCACGAGATTCAGCTGTTATGGAGCAGGAATGAGCCAACAGCAGCTTTTCAGACTGAACTGAGTCCTCCAAATGGTCGCTGGTGGTAACTCTGAATCTCTTGGAAGACAAATGTCCCCTAGCACTCTGCACGAGCCAGAGGTACCCAGCCTCATGCCAACGGTCCTGGGCAACCAGCTAGAAGGCAGCTCCAGACCTTGAAGCTATTATGACCTGGTTTTGTGCTATTGTGTTGACATTAATAAGTCGTGGCTGGATTTTTTTCAGCAATGACATAGTCGCACAAAAGCATCTGTGAACGGCTTCAGAACAGAAGTGGGTCTGGAGTCAGACAACTGCACCCAGCAATGGGGACGTGCCCTAGATGTTATGTTGCAGTTGTTGTGAACACAACTTTGTGGTTGTTTCAATCAAGTTAACACAGGCTGCCTGAGTGTATCTGCCAAAGGCAGTGGGAAAGGCCAGAGCTGCTGGCAGATGCTCCTGCCTTTGTTCAGGCTCCAGCCGCTGCCTTTCCCCAGTGTGAGCAAATGTGTTTCTGCTCAGGTGCTGGCCCTGCTTGATACCCTGCAGCCCAACTGCTGCAGCGATGAGGCATGTGAAGCTCGTGCCCACCTTCAAGAAACTGTGTAGGCCTACTTTCTTGCAAAAAACAAGTCTGGATGAAAACCGGAGAGGTTTGGACCTTTTGATGCTGAACTGCAAACAACTGAACCACCAAATAAAAATCCAAATTGTCAAACATGACAGACAGCTGAAAACCAGGAGGTGTCCTCTGTGCCTTCTCCAAGACACGGACTAACAATTTCCCTGGTGAACACTGGGTCAAATCTGCATTATTTTAATTTTTCTCTAGAGCGACTTTGTCAAATAAAAGTACGTCACACCTCTGTATAATCTGTTGATTCAACAAGGTGAAAGAGCTGAGTGCAGCTCTTTCTTCTGTCGTCTAGAAATAGCTGCTCAGTGTTGGCAGAGCCAATCCCGAGTTTGCCTGGCAAAAGCCAGGGTATTTTCTCTTGAACCCTACTTGCTCCTGGCAAATGGCACGCAGGAAATGAGAAATATCCATAAATCTCCCACGTGCTCTGCTCTCCTACCCATAGCTCACCCAGGCAAGGAGTGTTTGCTGGTTTAATCACAGATGCCCTTCACAGGTGGCACAGCCACCTTTAGAGAAAAGATAATCTTTTGAAGCTAAGATGTTTTAATGCCAAAATCTAACAGGCTGCTTGGAGAACATTAACCAGTCCTGTGCATGTCTGCTTTTTCAGTAGCTTGAGGCAGTTGTTCCTGAGACACAATAATCCTCAGCACTAAAGACATTTCTCTCCCAGAAGGTGCCATATTAGCTACTATAATTACAAACTTTGCTAAAACTAAAGATGATTTGGAGAAGAGTATAAATTGTGTTTTAACAGGACTTCAACAAATTAAATCTTTCTAACTCACAAAGTTAAAAAGCATAGTGAGTTTTAAGGTCCCTATACATTCTTATCACTGTCTGGGATGCCCTAAATGTGCATCTTCCAAGTCCATAAATGTCTCGGAATCACTAGAGAGAAAACACTTAAAGTGCTGAGGGATTTTCTTTTGACTCTTTAATGAAGCTAATAGACTCGTAAAAAGCATTTGGTAAGGTGGGAGAGGGAGGGAGGGAGATTTAAAAAAAGCTTTTTAAAATCTAGCATCTTCAGAGTTTTTCCCTGAGGTGCTTGGAGATTTCCTCTGTTCAGAATCACGTTGTGGAAAGGGCATCAACAATTTAAAGAGCATCAGTAAACAGACGAAAGCCAGTACACAAAGTAATGTCAGTGCAATTTTTAAGCATTTCCCTGGACTTCAGTTCGTGTCTACAGTATTGCACACTGACTTCAAAGACTTCTATTACTTTTGCCGGTTGCACGTATGGCACTTTGAATTAAAAAAAAAAAGCTTCAGCTTCTTCTCTGTTTCGGTCTTTACTTTAAACGGGGCAGACTAGCTCAGGTTCCAACAGCAGTCCTGACCACAGGTGTGTGGACAGAAGCGGAGGCTCCCGCTGCCACAGCCCTTGCCTTGCTACCAGACGTATGACTTGCATCTTTGGGGAGCGGAGCAGCCGGGCATGGTGTGTGGCCAAGGTCACCCGACAGCCGAGCCAACCTCCGTGGGGGAAAAAAAAAAAGAAAAAAAGGAACAAGCGAACCAAACCCCGCAGAGAACCTATTTACGCACATGATGCTCTTCAGGGCAAGTAAACCCTAGAGATGAAAACCCATTAGGAAGCAACGCCAGCGGGAGCCGCCTGCGCTGCCACCTCGTAGCGGCACACGTGGAACCCTCTGGAAAACAGCTGGGGCCCCGTTGCTGGACGTGCCCGGGGCAGGGGGCAGCCCCGGGGAGGGGCGTCCCCGGTGCTGCCGGTGGCCAGGTGGCAGCGCCGGGATGCTTGGAGCGGCTGGAGCTCTGCTCCGCCAGCGCCGGCTTCGCTCCTTGCTGCTTCAACCTCCTGCTCGACACCTCGGGTCTGTGTTCGAGCCAGTTTTGTTCATTAATAGCAGCTAAAACACTCGATGGGCGAAGCTGGAGTGGTTGCGGGTGAGACAGAGAAGTAATTCCCCCTCTGTTTTAGCAATTCAAATTTCAACTAAAGCAGTCTGAGAGGTGAATGTGTTATTCTACCCCTCATCCTTCTCCTCCTTTCTGTCTTCCTCTATTATCATTAAGTACAATTTATGTTGCCATACTGCAGATTGCTTTGTTGCTGGATGTTCCCGCACAGTTATTTGGTTTGATCTTTGCGTTTCGCCGTATTTAATTGCCCCACAGGTTGGTATGTTGTATCTGTACAAGTTAGCAGTTTTGCATTCTTCTCTGCTAATTTTTCAGTCCAATCTGAAATTTTGTGAATTAATATTTGCTTCTCTGCTCTGTTCTTTCTTCTATTTAATTTTTCTAAAAAGAAGCGAACAAAAGAAAACACCACCAGCGAAATCTTTATTTCGGGCATTTCAGTTATTCATGACTGATTTGTGCTCCAAGCATCCCAGCAACTGGTTTCCATTTATTATCTGGGTGACAATATGGACAACATCGCTAAACCAATATTCAGCTCCATAAATGTCAGAAGATCAATTTGGCTGTATCGCAAGTCTTGCTTTTCCTGATTTACTGTTATTTGATCCCTGAACTTTAGGTTATGCTAGGTAAGGGAAACTGAGAGGATAATGGATACTTAAAAATTATTAATCTAGAAGCATCTGACAAACTGCCACCCAAGGGATTAATGACTGAAGCTATGAATGGCAAAATGACTCTTAACTGGATGCCGACTTAGGATGAGAAATCAGGGTTGTCAGAGCAGAGAAACCTTTTAGTAAATAATATTTGGGCTTGTCAGAGATATCTTGCCAAAGACCTCGCTCCCCGCCACCAGACGAAGCCCGAGAGTGTGTGTTTGCGTGGGGAGGTACACGTGGCCATGGCAGAAGCACAGCCTTTGTCTCCAGAGCAGCCGCCATTGCTCTGTCTTCCGCTGGACACAAGGCAATGCAGAAGGACCGATTGCTACCTACATCCCACAGCCGTACCTGCAGTGCTGCCGAAACAGCTTCCAGAACCGCGGCGGCATCCTGGCGGAGGTGTAGACGGGCCTGGCTGGGGCCGCGTGTGCTGGGCTGGGTGGCGGTGGGAGTTGCAGACAAACCCTTTCCGCGTGGGCAGCCGGTCTCCAGCGAGCGCCGTTGCCTTGGGCTGGCCGCTGCCGCCGGAGCGGAGGGTGCGCAGCCTGCCCCCCCCCCGGCCCGAGAGCGATGCCAAGTACTCAGAGTACTGGCAAAGAGCTAGGCTGCTTTGATCCAAGTATCCTACTTGTTGGCCAGACCTAACTGAATCTGAGTCGTCTAAGAGACTGTCTTCTTTCCTCTTTTTTTTTCATATGCCGGTTGAAAATTAAAAATACCAGAGATGGGTTTCATTTAGATCTCACTCATGACCTGTGCAGTTCATTACTGCTTCTGCCACTGGCCTTCATCTTTAAATTGCACAACGCTAAACACACTAAGGCAGACTTATTTTCCCGTATCTCTTTCTATTTGCTAACAGTGTGATATAGCCACCAGGGGCTCTTCTCCGTTAATTATGTGATGTAAACAAGGGCTTTCTGCTAAATTTTCAAAACAACAGTATATGACAGCCATTTCTCTGCTGTCTTCTAGACTTCCATGCTTGCCTACGTCTGGTGTGAGAAAATGGTCTGATGAGTCCCAGTGCTGACCAAGACAAGATTTCGCTGTTGAGAAATTAGACTGCTGCTAATTAACCGTGTGGGAAGGAAGGCTTGCTCCATTTCTGGGATGCAGCCAAACTTGAGTTAATGTGCTTGTAAGAGGGGAAGATACTCTGTGGTGTAAACACTTCTGATATGCAAAACTTTCTAGCAGTTCATTTAGAAAATAGCAGGTTTTGAAAACTATGAGAATGTGATAGGGAAGAAACAAAATTACCTTTGAAAGGTTCCTCAGAAAAGAGTTACTGCTTTTCAGTCAGACCTACATATACCTTTACTGTAGATTATGCAGGAAGCATGTGCATAGGGTGCAGCTTTGCCTCCTTACTTACAGACGTAGTAGTAGTAAGTAGTAACTTATTCAGATCCTCTATTATTGTCCCTGCATTATACACAAAATTAAAAAAACTTTTGACTTGAAAATTACAGCCATGTGCATTAATTTTATCAGGGCTGTGAACAGTTCTTGTATTGGATTATGTAAACTTTCCTTCATCAAGTAAAAATGTCATTTGCAAAGACTCTAATAGCCTTTTCTGGACATGTTCAGAACCACATTACTAAAGATCACTTTATGTAATGGCCCTTAAAGATCAATTTATATTGAATTAGGCTGAAATGAAATTTCTGTTCTTGCAGTATGAGCAGCTTTCGATTCAGTGGTGAATGAAAAGTCAGCCGCCATTTGACATTTCAATGTAAGATCTGACTTACTTGCAACCTCTTTATCTATTCTAATGAAAGGCAGATTTATTGTAACCAACTGCTGATTACAATATTTTTACTTCAGTCATCTGAGCTTGAAGTATGGAAGCAGACTTCTAAACATGATTTCCACTTATTCAAAGTCTGGTCACCTCTGACAGTAATAATAGCAGACACATTTGTCTTTAATATGAGTTTCCTGAACTAGTACTGTTTTCTTTCCTTGGTATGCAGACTGCTTCCCCATGGGGACTATGGACGGCACCAAACATCTAAACCCTCTAGTCTACTGCAATCTAAATTCCTTTTCTCCAGAAGTTATACAAAAGATGCTTCTATAAATTGTAACTCTTTTGACCAAATAAGCAAAAATCCCACTAACCCAACTAGATGTAGCTGAGAATAAAAGCGCAAAGGTAGGATACCACAAAGTTACTCCATACATCATTGTTTAGATTTAAAATCTTCCTTCATACAAACAGAATAGGGCATAGCAAATTGTACTACAACTAATTCATAGAAGCTTCTCATTTAAAATATGTTGTATATAAATGTCTTTAAATGTGTCTTTGAAAAAGCAAGGCTTGCTCTCAAACCAGCATCATTCTGAAAATGCTGTGACACACAAGATAGTAGGTTTCATATATGTTGCAACACATACCAGTGGTTCGTCATCTTGAATTTCTATTCAGGTTATTAGTCATAGCTAATCTCACACTTTACAGAATTATTTCCCGATTCCTTTTCAGTGTTGAACAACTTAGCTAGGTCTGATGAATGGATCTTTTGGGGTTCTTGATAACTGAACAGAAAATATAATAGAAAAGTGTTTAGGCAACAATATCTGAAGTCAATTTATCTAGAGAAGAAAACTTTATTTGATAGCTGCCTACGGCAAAATTACAAATTATTATAGAATTGCATAAGATGTCTGCTGTAGTGTTGAACTGTAATTGTCAAAAGAGAATTTCATTTAAGCTTATTGGAGGGCACTTACAACTTATTTGATCTGAGTTCTTTGATATTTTTATTGTAATTACTTTTTGATTCATTATGTCATTCTTTAGTCCCCATATAACAGCTTCCAAAAGCAGAGATGGCTGGAGAATAGCAATTTCAATTTATGACATCTTTTGTAGATTTTTTTCTGTTTGTTCCCATACCATTTTCCACTCATGCTTTCAAACATATTTTTGGAGCAGGATTCTGTCAAAGCATCCGTTTTTCCGACTCGAGAAGGTAAGACATTTTGTTCAGAGTCTCTTTTTTTCTGAAACTGGCCAGAGAAATCACCATAGTCCCCAGAAACCTTCTCGTCAAAAACTTTAAATCAATACCCTCCTTTGAAACAGTTTGGCTTTAGCAAAGCAGCTTATTTAGTTGAGGAAAAAAAAACCCCAAACCCCAACACAACACTGAAGATGTTGCAGCCAGCTGTACCCAGAAGAACTGTTGCCAACGATTTGCAGAATGCAGACTAGCTAGTGAAGGCAAATCAATATTTATATGGTTACATGGTGCTGAAACAATGATCTGAGCACATCTGAAATACACCTTTCCACATGAGGAAAGAGTAAACCTGCCGAGCAGAGCGTGCCCTGCCATGTGATGGGGCGTACGCCTGCCTGGCCCCGGTGTGTATGGGGGCAACAGGCTTAGGAAAAATCCCAGGCTGGACTTGCGGTGGTTGTTTCTCCTCTAACGACTTGCATTGAGTCATTTTGTGGCTCCTGGACTTCACGTCCCGCCGATGCGCAAATGATTCCCCTCAGGCACTCTCACCAGCTGCTGGAGATCGCAAAGAGCAAACCAGCACTTGTGTAATCCTGTTGTTTTCTGGAGATGACTTCAGAAAACCGCTGGGGATGGTCTCGGACACGAGATGTTTCCTAAGTGGTGAAAACACAGCTGCACCAGAACGACCATGTTAAAATTTTCACGCATTAGCAGAGATGATAACTTCTCAGCCAGTTGTAGGCTCATCCACTGCAAAGTCTCCTTCTGCACCATGTTAATTGTTCCCAGTGTGATTAACGGTGATTCTCAAACCCACTCAGGAGCTGGGGTACAGAAAGTTGTCATGACTTTTTAGTGGGCTCCCAGAAATACAAATCGTGGCCTAGACAAGGTTATATTTGCAGTATTATGACTAAAAGAAAAAAACATATGGTCCCTTCTGGTCTATTTTACTGGTGGTTTTTTTTCTTCATGTGTGAAAAAAAATTCTATTATCTGTTAAAAATCTTTCTGTTACAGAAATACTTGCTTTGTATTCTTATACTGTCAACAGTTCAAAATACTGAGATCTTGACATTGGTTAAAATGATTTTAAAAAATCAGGTTTTGTACTAGCTGATAAATACTGGTACTAGTTGAAAAGTATTCAAATCAGCGTGAGCTTGAGCTGTGGCTTTTGGAGTCATACAACCACCACTATGTTGGGAAATGTACTGAAGACAGGACGTTGTTTTCCAAAGGTTTCCACAAATGTTTCACAGAATGTTTCTTGACCTGATACACAGTTCAAGGCACAAAAGCTCAGTAAACTTAGTATCAGCAAGATAGCCTGGAAACTTTTATTCATTTTTCTGCACAGATTAACTCTTTCTAGCTGTCACCTTTTTCTGTATGCATAGTGGCAAAATATGTAAGAATTATTTTATTGTTATTAAAATCCAGTGATTTATAGTTTTATGCAGTCAGTGTTGGATTCTTAATAACTAAAAACCAGCTTCTGAACCTCTTTTGAAGAGATTGCGGCTGGCAGGTTCGTTTCTGTTTATTTGTTACTCCAATCTAGAAAGAAATTAGAACTATCCCATCTAAAAAAACCCCTCATCTAATTTCTCCAAATGACTGGCTGGTGAAACAAGCATATTGGGGGGTTCTTCGTGATAATTTATAAATGCCTAATGCTATGCAGGGACTGCCATGCCCTTCCCCACTGTGACCAGCAGTGTAACAGTGCCTTTCCTCCCTCAGAAATGATGGGGAGGGAAGGAAGCTTTGGGAACATCAGTGAACCAGCCAGAAATGTGGCACAGGCACCGAGACTTTCAGGCAAATGGTCTGAGCCGTGCAGTCATGTCATGCAAAATTTGCTGCACAGCTGGGTAAGGTGAGGCTGTGACATGCATAGGAGACCTCACAGGAGCAAGGAAAATAGTAGATGGAAAGTTTCTCTGTGATGAAGGGCAGAGCGAGGCCCCAGTCTGATCCTGCTGTTGAAAGTCTCATCTGCTAGGTTCAAAGGAAAACCAAAGCCTCATCTACATATTAAAAATTGTTTAGTGCTTTACCCAAGAGCTGGAGGCCTGACATTACTGTTGTGTATTTACGTGCCTGGTCTTGCTGTGCCCTGTGTGTGCATGGGTCGAAAGAAAAGAAAAAATCCCTTATCCGAGGGAGACATGATATCTACAGCAATCCCTAATGACTCGTTGCTTCCACAGTCACTGTGCTGGGAAGAGAGTTACTCAAATAATGCTAATGCTGAGATTAAAATATTGGACGGGGACTGAGAAATTCTGAGTTTAATTTTCTGGCTCTGTCAAAAAACAGTCTATGAGAGTTAGTTAAATTATTTAATCTCTGTACTTCACAACCTTATCATCCGGCAATTTTGTATCTTATAGGGCTGTTACGAAATCCAGTGCATTCATATGAGTCATTCACATTCTGCAATGATGGTTACCATGTACATGGGGAGATTTAGCCTTTCTGTTTTCATGGAAGCAGTTGTTTGCTCATGAAGTGTTAGCACAAAACAGCACTAAGGCAAAAATGCCTATCATTCAGTAAACTGTGACTAATGTTGTTTCCGCATCTGTATCTACAGTAATACAGGTGGAAATGATTTTCCATTTAAAATGCATTGATTTTTATTTGTTGCAATAAACTCAGGCGCACAGACCCTTTGATACCAGAACAAGGGCTCAGACAGATGGGTCTGTTTGGTCGTGTTTGCTCAGCTCAAGCAAGAATGAAATCAGAAAGCCCATCAGGTGACCATCAGGGAAGAAGCAAAGTGCATTTAAACTTAAAAGATATTTTTTCACTGGCTGTACTCTAAGGTTCTGAGAAATTTGGACTGAAAGTGGCTCTTCCTGAACACGCAGCTGGACTTGTTATTTGTTTGAAATTGCTGTCCTCAAGTCCTTGATATCAGAAATATGCTGAATATTTGGCAGTAGTTTATAAGTACATTCTGTAAGAGTGCTCATAGCATTAAAAAAAAGAAATGGTTTTCAGTTGTGCAAAAAATGTCTTGGTCTTGACTTAGGGGGGAAAATCTTTTTCCATGGCTCCTTTGACTTTCCCTGGATGTCACGTACCAAACATATCCAAACCCCAAGGCACTGTTGGGGTGATGTGCCTGCTCAGTTGCCCACAGAGGATCAGATTCACCCCAAAACCTGCAGCACCCTGCGGTCCTACAGCAGCCCTGTGTCTGTGAGCTAGTGTGGTTCTGAAAATGATCCTGCACCCAAAAGTCCATCTGTAATTGAGACAACATATAGACTGACAGGGATATGTGCTTAGAAAGAGGTGCAGTTTATTTTGAATAACAAAACCCAGAATGAAAAAGGAAAAGTTTAGTGGAGGTTAATACCATGCTTGAAAGAACATTAATAAAGGAAAATAAGAAACAGACTATGCAGCAATTTCTGACCAAAATAAAATAACCTCCAAAACAAATACTCTTCTCTTACTTTGTTCTCAAGCTTAGAGCTCCTGTAGTGTAATAATTACTTTGATGATTTCTGAAGGGGATTCTATTTTTCTTTAAAAATGTTTACAGCCCCATCAGATCTAATCATTCCTGGCTTTTTCTTCAGCAGTTTTTCAAAGGGATTAAGCACAACAGCATTTATCTTTCCAAGATAGGGAGAGAGGAGGAAAAAATGATGAGGTATCTATCCTCCTGGAATCTGGGCTTACATTTCCAGATAAATGAATATATTTAACTAGGTCATAATGAGTAATAACAGAAAGCTTCTATTTCATTGCCTTGAAATAGACCATTTTGGTCTCTTATTATCATTTATTATTTACTTTAATTAGTCTTAATTGCTGTGACAATTTGCATTTTAATAGATACTCGGATGATTAAGAAGAAAACTTTCCCAGAACCATAATCACAGCATTTCTAGAGCATTGAAATTCAGCCCAGCCGTGAGCCCTATCCCGGCTGCGTCTCTGCACGGCCCCGCCGCGAATAGCAGTCGGCTTCGGCACTGCGGTTATTGCCGCAACTGTGGTAAGCGCTTCACCCCTTCTGGCAAATCATCACTCGGCGCTGTTTTCCCAGTAGATTTGCTGCCCTGCAGGTGCAGAAGAGCCAGTGTAGAGCTAGCACTTACATAAAGCTCGTTCAAGGCTTTTATTAATACTGCGACACTGCATTTAAGCGCTCCGTTTAGTGTGAGTCAAGTTTTTTCTGAACTGCCTTCATAGCTTCTCTGTTGGCTACTCTCACCCCCAAGGACCGGTATGAGAAGTATTGCTTTATGCATGAGTGCCAGAGGATAGGAATCAGTTGCATTATAAGTGGAGAAGCTGTGGCTCTTTAATGTAACTAGTAGCTTTGGGGTTGCTTGCAAGCTGACAGCGTTTCTGTTACGGTGGTGGAAGGCACAGCCCGAGCTCACGTCGAAGCTGTAAGCTTCGCTGTGCTGCACCACTTGCCAAGCAGCCAGGTAGATTAAGTCTCATCGTGAAGTTGTGAGCGGCAGTTGGTATGTGACTAATCTCATTTCCAACTAGCCTGGGCGTCCTTGCACTGGAGAGCAGCCCCCAGGCAGAGGACAGCCCTCAGCCGTTGCGTATCAGCCCCCTCCCCAAGACTGCATGAGTCGACAAGAAGACGCATCATGGCCGGACCAGCACAAAATGCAGACTTTTGTCAATAAAGCCATAGCACGGGCAAGGAGCCACATGGAAAAGTTAGGAAGAGAGCGACGGCATCACAAGTCTCCAGAGCAGCCCTGGGATTTTCAGGCTGGAGCCTGGTTGCCCTGCATGGAGGGAGCAAGCCAGCAGCTGCTCCCACTGCCAGATTGGCCTGACATGGTTCTGCCTACTGGCTGCATTCCTTGGGATCACCTACTGTCACATGGACCCGGCTGTAACTTCTTTATAGGGAGACACAGCAACACAAAGCTATTTTCCTGTGCTTATTTTTAATGGGCCGTTAACATATGCTCGATATGATATACCAAAAATATTCACTATATCACACAATTGGTTTTTTTCAGGTATGCAGAAATTCTTAGTTCTGAGTTTTTGCTGTGAGCAAAATTGATTCTATTTTTAGAATCAAAAATACATGTGAAACCGCTGTAAAATTCTGTGGTGTTTTGTGGAAGTTTTTGATAGAAGTCTTGCTGAGGGTTTTTTAACTTGCAACAGTTATTAAGAATCTTATGACCGAATGGGAATTCTGCGGCCAGGAGGAGAGTTAGTCACCCTTAAAATAACTTATTTCAACAGCAGAAACATAAATTTCCTCTCTAGGATTTTTACATGTATTTGTGCCATTGTACAGTAACATTTGTATTGTTATTATGTATCCTATTATTTCTCTTCTGTTAAATTAATTTGGCAGTGTTAAAAGTAGACAGAAGATGAAAACTAATACTGCTACTTGTAAAAAAATGCAATTAGCAGTGCCCTAATTCCCTGCTAAATTACTTCAGTCAAATACATTAGCTTTTCCGTGTTAAGAAACAAGTCTGTTGTGATCAAAGGAAAGGTAAGACTTGTACTTGTACCATTAGTCTTGCCTTAACAAAGCTGAGATATGAACTTTCATTGTAATTCAGTCTATTTGAAGGCAGACAATGAAGAAAAATAGGCTATGTCCCCTTCATTGCCTTGTTACTATCTTTTCTGTCAGTACAGATCAAGAAAATATTTGCTAAAATATGTTGACGCTTTTCTAATTGCCCTCACAGCATGAAGCATTATTGCAATTTCTATATTCTTATTATGTCCGGACCTGGATACTCTGGCATTTCATTAATCTAATTACAGAAGTCAAATCAAAACAGTTCACCTCTTTACCCTCCCAACTTCTGTCTCTTCTCTTGTCCTTATTAAAAAAATGAAATCTGGAACAAACAAATAGAAATATAGTTTTACTATTCCCCACTGTCTGCATTATGCTGTACTGGGAATTCCCACGGTCCCTCTCCATCCCCCTTGTGCTGCTCCACTGAGTAGTTCAGCTGGAATCAGGGTCTACACCCCAGCTTTGGGAGACCTCTGCCAATAACTGAAATGCTACGAAGATATATCACAGCTCCTCTTTCGCTGGGAGGAGCGTATGTGAAAGAAAGGTGGTGCCAGCAGGAGCGTGCCGCTGGCTCCAGCGAGGCCAGGACCTGCTCCCGTGCTGCTCTGCCAGGATCCATTCTCTTCCTCGCTGGTACCTGCCAGTGCTGGAGTGGAGCTGAAACCAGGGCTGCTGGAAACTGCTGTGCTCCCTTATGCATCAAACCACTAGTTCAGAATGTGACCTACATTTCTCTGAAATGATTTCTAATACTCTTAATAACTCTGAAGCACAATATTAACATCCTTCTTTAAAGAAACCTCCATAAGATGTAATATTAATATTAAGGGGGGGGGGGGGGGGGGGGGGAGTTCTGTCCCAACGGTACCTTGCTGTGCTCAGCAAAGCTTCCTCTAATGTCCATGGACATGCTTGTGAAGGTTTAGTCATCGTATTTCCTCCTCGTTTCGCTCTGTGGTTGCTCTCACGCAGCAGTAGGCAGTACCCGGGAGCCAGTGGCACGTGTTCCCTCCTGTGCCCGGAGGGGAGCAAAAGGCTCTCCCAGGGCAAGTCCACCTCTGCTGCAGACGAACACCTCCAGCCGTAGCTTGTTCCTTTGCTCCGAGGCTCTCTCAGCAGCCAAGCTCTAAATAGGCCCCAAAGCCTTTCTTCTGGGAGATGGGGAAGGGAGGCTATCAATGCTAGCTGAGTTTTTGGAGGGAGCTGTGTGAGCTGGTCTTGGACTGTTATTCCGTGGGAACCTTATACCGGTATCTACCAGTAAAAAAATATTTTAAACACACAGAAATATATCCAGCTATTTAAGCTCAGGGAACATACTGATATTACTAAGAAGATTATACACTGCTTTATTTAGTCCAAGCGAAAGTTTTCTAGAAAACTTGGGTAAACAGCCCACAGGAAAAGCCTTCTTCTTTAGCTGGGAGCTGGGCAAGGTGACGTAATAGATCTTTTCTACTTCTCACCTCCAAGCCCCAGCGCAGTCTATTTTTTCTTAATATCAGTGATCGGTGGAGCGTATCTATGCGTGCTGGAAAAGAGATTGGCTATAACCATTTTTTACATGCTTTGACATGTACTTTGTCTTTTTTATAAAAAACAAACTTTAAAAATTCATGGTTAATAAGAGGCCTCATTACTTATAAGCAGTCTAATCAGGCTGTGCCAGTACAAGGCACGTGCTTAAACACAGTCTCTTCTAAGCAAGGGCATGACTTGCTAGTTCTAATGCATGATGTCTTTTGCTGTTGGGCCTCTGAGCCTTGACTTATGTTTAATCTTTCAATTAAATTCCCTTCAGACGTGAATTTTGTCAATGCTTATTGCTCCCACGCAAAAATCTGGTTATATTATGTGATGTTTTCTTCAGATCTTCACTACTCTGCACGGCATTTCCCACCCCCCCTTTTTTTTTTCCTTCCCTCTGCTGGAAGGAAAAAATGGTTTTAACTATGCCTGAAGCTTTGTCTTTTATCCCTCACCAGCGTGTCTCAGACAGCAAATCTCGGTATAGCAGGCATCCTATCCGAGAACCTCTGCTCCCCTGCCGAAAGGAATTCTCTGGGCAGCCTGCTCCGGGCGGGGGGAGATGGAGGGCAAGGGGCTCCAGCAGCCACGGACAGTCACCCATGCGTGCCCAGGTCCCTAAGCACAGTGGTGTTTCTGGCCAGCGCCTCTACCTCCACACCACCGAGCCAGGAGCGTTGACTGGTGGTTGTTTTCATTGCAAGTAGACGCTGTGCCCCTTTCCCAGGGGGGACCTGCGACCTCAGCTTGCAGCGGGCTCAGGGCATTCAGCTGCTAGATGGGGCTTCCTCCTTGCTTCCACTAACATGAGTGAAATGATGACTCTTTGGTCCATTTTTTCCATTTTTCTAGTTTTTGAATGATTTTCTGTCCAGAGAAGATGAGGGGATTTTTTCAGATTTCTGATTAGCGACAATTTGGAGAAGGAGGGGAAAGAAGTAGAGAAAACAAATGAGGAAACTAATGCAATCTGTTGTCTGAATGACTGAGATATTAAACAAGCTCAGTGCATTGATTTCACACACAGCTCTGGGTCATCCTTCGATCCTGGGTGTACAGGAATGGGACTGGGGCATGGCCTGGGCTGAGTGTGGAGGGGCTGCACTTTAATCCCTGCTCTGGTTAAAACAACCCCAGCCATATTCCTATTGACTTTTTTCTGTATTTCATTGTGGGTAAGAGCCTTGATTTGCAGGTTTAACACACTTTTTAGAGAGGTCCTAATTCAGAAATGTTTTGTGCATTTCTGCAGCTTTCAGAAGCCATACAAGAAAACAGCTATCCCTTCTTGAACATAGTTGTATTGTTTTTCAGAGCTGGGTTTTGATGCCCACTTTTATTTGACCCTTTAGCTCTGTCAGCGAGTAAAGCCACTTGCAGTTGGAGAACATGAAAGGATGGGTGGTTTTACAGGTCACATTCAAGCATACGGATAGCTTTGAAGTTATCACTTTGTTGAAAAAAACGCTTGGTTGGTTGTTGTTTCATCATATCTTAATTACAGAAATTAACTCCAACCTTTAATGAAATTTCTAACAAAAGTAAGGTCATCTTTGCTTCAAAGGGAGTTTCACACACAGAGCGGGCAACCTTGAGACTAGGACTAATACGAGGACCCAGTGAGATTGATGACTTCTCCTTTTAGCAACTCATTCTGGTAGGAAAAGTGCTCAAAGAGCTCCTATGTACGAGTCCTTATATACCTACATGTGCAGGATCTCATCAGGATCTTGAGGGATCTGGTTCATTATATGTTAAAACAGGTCCAGTTAAACTGCTCCTTGAGGAGACAGGATTTCTCCTAATGTGCCACTATAGGAAATTCCTAATTTAATGATCTGGTTGAACTTCAAGAGTAGGTTTGTAGTGTGAATGCTGAGAGCCTGTCTGTTAACCAACCCCATGCCAGAGAACTGGAAAGATAAAAGTTTTATTATCCCTCCCTGGTGGACTTCCAAGAGGCTCAATCAAAAAGTCTTGGTTTTGCAACATATTCATGTATGAGCCTTGACCTAAAGGATAAAATCTATCTTGAATTCACAGGGGAATGTAACAGGAAGAACTGGCACATTTCAACCCTACTTGTATCTTTTCCAAGTGAGGTGAATCTAAGCAAATTCTTCTTTCAGATGAGCTGTTATTGCGGGGGACCTCCCTGTACAGAATAATTCATCACAATTAACCACTGCATCTAGTTTCAGCCACATAGTTCTCAATCACTGGTTTACGGATTAAAAGATCTCATCTAAGATTTAACACATTGATTCAATTACTTCAACTTGTGCTTCAAACACCATCAAAGTGTTGATTCTTTTCCATTAATTCGTTTGAAAGGCTAATTCAGACTGACTCATTAACTAGAGATGACTGCAAATTTGGATAATGCATTTAAATGGAGAGGCTTGATCCATCTTGATTAAAAGATTTTTTTGTAGCTAATGTTTAACCTCTGAAGTTCATAAACTGAGCTACAGTTAATGAGTGTATTTCATTCTCAAATGTTTAAGCATCCTCCCACTTCTTTTTGCCCCCTGAAATCAAAAGGGGACACTTCCCGAGCTGCAAAATGCAACATTTATGCTAATCCCATATCATTATAATTATTTCACAGTAACTGAAAAATCTATGTGCAAACACTTACATAAATGACATGAATAAATACACAGCATATTGTTTGCTTCACTAAGTGAATCAGTACATTAGAAGGATAAACTATTATATTACCTAATTAGCCATCATCCAGGAAGCGTGCTTTCATGAGCAGGAAGCCAGATGGGCAAAAACTGTCCTGGTTCACTTGTTCTGAAAAAAAACACTGCAAGAAAAACTGATTAGCACTCATTTCAGATAACTTTCCTTGTATTTGAAGCAGGCAGACATGTGGAAAAAAAAATCTTGGTGCATGACTTTGAGGCACAGAAGGGAATTCTTCCTACTTCCTGCATCATCAGCATAAATTAAAGAACATATGCATAAAAACATACAGTTTGGGGCCTGTATTCTGGGTTACAACTATGCAGACCAATACCTCCTGAAAACGTGGTCTGTGCTGTTAGAAGTGCTAGAACTGATGCTTGATTACAACGAAAAGGACTGCCATGTATGGTGGGGTCTCTTTCCTATGAATCTGATAGGATGCATTTCATAGAGTTCTTTTTACACCATAATACTTGGTTACTGTAAAACAGTAAAGAGTTTACTGTAAAACAGGCTTCTGACTGTACTGATCGCATGAAATGTGGACAGGAGAATTGGGTGAAAAAGGTTTGCAAATAATATATTTGTTCAAAAGTTTAGCATGTGCAGGAATTGTTTGCAAACTCAAATATCTTCAGACAGAAAAAAATGAAACAGGGGCCATAGTCCAAAAGCTTGCAGAGAATAACTCCCAGCAGCACATGACAGGGCACCTGCAAGGCAGAAATTTTCTCCTCCCTGGAGAATTTTCAAGTTCCCTGGAAATCCCAAAAGGGTTTTCAATACACCTTTCACATCCCTGACCCAGGTGCCAGGTGAAGGAGCCCTCTGCTCCTCCAACTTTGCGACATTGGCTGTAGGCAGAGGAAAGACCCACAGCTGCCTAAGGGTTTTCTCTGACCTGGTAGGGCTATCTGCAAGGTTTTTTTTTTCTTTGCTAAATCAGTGGTATAGCTGTATTGGAAATGACAATTCTCCCTGTGGGCTTAAGGCCACTAAATGTGTCTCTGTGTGTGACTTTGCGTTTGTCGCAGTGGCACTGTCCGTGTGGTGTTTAGGAGGCTACGAAGCACCGCTACAGGGAGCTGTCCCAGTGTTCCTATACAAGCTAAAAAGGATGTGAGCTGTATGACATGCCACTGAAACAGCCGTCATAATGTCTTTTTGTGATAGGAAAGGTCTGACTGATGAAATGAACAATTTGTTGCTTGCTCACAAATGATATCCATTCACTGGCATGGATGCTTCGGTCCAGAAATTTTATTTCTTATTTATATCTCAACAGTTAATGCCTGAAACAAAACAATATCCCTTCAATGTGAGTCACTTGGAAATAAAACTGTAGGAGAAAGCTCTTGTTTGTGTTTAGATGGTCTTGTTTGCTCTTCAGTGCATATAATTAAGCTTGAATACTTTACATTCAGGCTACACTGAGGTTGTCCTAAAAGCCATTGGCAGGTTGCAAGTCATTTCATCCTAGAGAAAAGACTTAAATATGAGGTCTGGTTTCTTTTCATTGACTTAAGGGAGCACAGGTTCAAACAGATTACATGTAAATGTCTGTATTTTGGACATTTAGAGCAAAGGGAGGTTACACCTGCCCGCTGTATCTGGAAGCAGATACTTGAGGCTCACCAGCTTGTGTAGCCAAGACCCCAGGCTCTCCCAGGGTCACTTCCCTGACAATCCCTGTAGTGGCCTTTGAGTGGTCCTCCTTTTGTCCATGTATTTGGGAATACTAATTCCCAGCACCTTGTCCAGCTCTTAAAAAATAGAGTAGCCCCAAATTGTAGCTGATGCAAATCAGTGCAGCGTCACTGACTTCCATCAAAACCTGTGCCAAGGATCTGGCAGCGAAATGCTTAAATTGCATTGACAGACCAGGTCAGAGAAGCATCCTTGTCTTCCTCCCCGCTGTGACATGCTTCACAGGAGGCACGACGACAGCAGGTTATACAAGGGTGACAGCGCTAGGAGATGAGAACTTTACTCATAAACCATCCCGGAACGGGAAAAGAAGCTGATGTTCTTGCAGGGAATAAATCAAAGGCTTTAGCAGCAGCTCAGTCTCTCTGTGCCAGGCAGACAGAGTTTTTCCCTGCCTCGCTTCTTACGCTGCATCTCTGCTGGGTGAAGTGACGGTACAAAGATGTACGAGACGGATAGCTGCTGCTGTGGTCCCCAGCCACCCCATCTAATTCAGTGCCTTTTTTTTTGACAAAGTAGGTTACTAGATCTGTGTATAATGAGGGAAGGGATCAAAGTGCTGCTGCTCGCCTGATGCTTCTGACGCAGACCCGGCACCAGTTGTGGGATCCCTCCCGAGAGCGGGCATTACCTGCACAGTGCCCTGCCACAGCACCAGGAGCTGCTGTGTGCCACGCGCTGAGCAAAGGCAGGCACTGTCTGCCTGCGCTCCTCTGCGCTGCTAGGCACGTGGCATAAGTTTCATGCTAGTGATCCTTCATGCTCATCTAGACCCGAAATCTGAAAATCAGTCTTCTAGCGGTGGGCGTTAATCTGCAGAGCTCTGAAAGATTTCCAGCAGTTCTGCGGTCTCTGTAACCTTTAACTCTACTGGCAATTGCCTTGCTTTTCTACGTGTCGCTTCCAGACTAAAATTACTCTGTATAACTCAATATTGTTCTCCTACATACATATGTATGTATAAAACAGGCATAAACACACATATGTATGTGTGTCCAGATGTGCATACATAAATCTATACATATGCATTACAACTGTATTTATCCCTGCAACATCACTTGAGAGATGATACTTTCACACTTTCATCTAAGTTTTTTTGCTTATTAGGATATAGAACATCTCCCATGGCTCTATGGAGGATTTTACATATACACGGCAAAATTGTCTCTCCAGCAAATTGTTTCCTGTCCAAAAGACAAGACAAACAGATTTAGAAAGAGAACAGTGAGGCGAGTCCACGCTTGCACAGAGATTTGTCCTGGTTTCCAGACTCCCAGATTAAGATGCGTGCATTGGATTTCATTGCTGGAAGCCCCGCCATTGGCAGCATGCAGCTGGAAAGCAGGGCGAGCAGCTCCAGGTGGCTCCTGCCGTGCACCCCAGGGCACTGCACAGCCCCCAGCTGCAGACTGGGGCTTCAGGGGGCATATCTGAAGAAGGCAACCCTGTTAACAGAGCATCTGCCTTCTGCTTTTCCTCTTATTTTCAGTCCTTCGTTTTAGCGGAATTATTAACTCCTATTCCTGTTTATTGCCTTGTGCTTGCGTTGAGGAGAGAGTTGCATCCCACCTCCATGGTCCCAGGCTCAGCGGTACCTGCGAGGGCTTCCTGCGGGAGAGCAGCTCCCCACCGCTGACCGCGGCACCACCTCTTGGATGCGGCACCGCTCCGTGTGGCAGCATTTGCAGAGGAAGGCTGGGGACTGCAGCAGGGGAGGGACGAACCAGTAAGGTGAAGTGAAACGGATGGGGAGCAGGGCATCCAGGGTGCTCTCCCGCAGAGCTCGAGCTCAGTTTGCCGCGATTTGGAAGACGTTCTAAAGCCGTTTTCCAAAACTGATGCTTACAAAAGGATTACAGGCCTGCCTGTGCGTCTGGCAAGCAATGGTTTTGTAGTGGTTTCCAAGTCACAGGAAACCATGGTGTTCCTGAAATGCCACTTTCAGCCGTGGAGTTGGGGAAAAATGATTTCTCTAACCACTCTGACAAACCCTCTCACTGCTGGGTACTTGTTCCCTCTCCCTACACCTCGCAAGCCCAGCCAGGCATAATCTATAGGGAAAACCTCCAGTTCAGCTGTTTGCTGGCCAGATTCATGAAACTAGGGCCAGTTATTTACTCCTTCAATATACTACCCATACCTTTAAATATAAGTCCTCTGAATCCTCAAGGACAGTATCCTTGAGATTTAACTTCTCCTACTGCTGGGGACAGCCACCTTACACAATGACTCTGCAGAAGTAATCCTGCGGTTATCTTGTCTTCTTTGGACCTAGTGTAGCCACATGTTAAGCAGATATTTGTATCCCCAAATCGGCAATCTGCTGTTGAGATAGTGTCAGCACGAAGAAAGAGGACAGAATCTGACCTTTTGCAAATCAGTCTTCCTGAATTTGAAAGAAGTAGGCAGTATATTTATTCAGAGGCAGGTCTGAATATGGGGTGACTTACTTTAACGAGACTTTATACAACTCTTTATTGGAACAGCAGGATTAGTAGAGGGATGATTAGACTTGGCCAAAATGCATATGAAAGTTGCTTCTTTATTTTGCACATTCTTCTGAATGCTTTGCATCATCTACATACCAAATTTTTACTCAGGCTGTAGGTTTGTGAGCTACTTGTGTGGAGTTTACTGAAACGTAAGGGCTTAATTATACCCTCATTAGATTCGGTGGGAGTTTTGCTATTGACTTAAATGGGAGCAGAGCTGTGAAAAAGGATTTGCATGCATTGATTTAGTATGCTGTAAGGGAAGGTCAAATGTATGAACTTGGAGAAGAGGGAATGTTCAATGTCCTAACAATCATGAGACTCCCTTGAGATTAGATTTCTCCTGTAAATATATGTATCATATAAACAGAGTGTATGGTTTGTTTTGGATCCACAAATATTGATGAGAATTTTTGGCTTCAAGGGGGTATGATTTGTTTCAGATCCACAAATATTGATGAGAATTTTTGGCTTCAAGGGGGTATGATTTGTTTCAGATCCACAAATATTGATGAGAATTTTTGGCTTCAAGGGGGTATGATTTGTTTCAGATCCACAAATATTAACAAGAATTTTTGGCTTCAATGTGGGAATTATAGAGCTGAATAGACCCCTTTTTTTTTTTCCAAAAAATATTTTGGCTTTGCATTTCAGTGGTGGTTTCCTTTTCATCTAGCAACATAATCCATGACCTTGCTTTACAATAGCAACACTTTAAAAGTATGTCTGTAGATATCCATGTAGCTGAACTTAAAGATCTGGAATAAGTCACTTAAGACTGTATGATCTCCTGTTTTGAAGGATGTAGTGAAAGATAGAGCTGAGACAAAGAAAGAACAAGAAGCCAGAGCTGCAAGGCTCGCTGCTCTTGGTAACACTGGCATACGGGCCATGTGGTTTGCCATTCCGTAGCTCAGTTTGCTATCCCAGGAACCAGGAAACATCTCATCATTTTGTTCTCCCCATCACTTCTGCCATGAAAGTCCTGTAACTGCCGAGAGGCAATCCTGGATTGCCTTACAGCAAGAAACCAGAGGATTGGCACAAGATGTGGGGTGGTTTAAGATTCACTTAAAATCTGCTCAGAGGCACTTGAGCAAGTCCCACTGGCTTAAGCGGGGACTTCAGGTGGGAGTGGGGTGATGGATCAAAGTTGGGTCGTCCCCTTGCGTGCAGGTGAATGCCACCCACAGTGAGTATCTGCAAGTAACCATCACGCCAGCGTTCCTTGCCCTTAAGTCGTGGTTCTTCTTAGTTTCGAAAGAGATTGGGGAGAAGATGACTGTCACTGCGACCAGGCCAGCTTGGCTTCTCCGAGTCCTTTTACAACTAATAGCTAAAAAATACAAGATAAGAGAGCACCAGCGGTGGGAGAGGAACGGAGTATGACAGCAGAAAGCAGCAGTGACCTGACTCCTGACATGGAACTCCTTTTCCTTCATTAACCCCATCTGAGCCAGCCAGTAGAGTCCCACTGCTCTTAAACAGAGAGGTTTTGCAGACAGCACTTGCACAGATAAACTGATTTCAATGTATTCACAACCCACTTATTTGTACGTGATTAGTGGATACATATTCTGGGAATCCTGAAACACTGCCAGCTCTTTGTCAAGCTTTTGGGAAATGCACGCACTGCTGGAGATAGCCTGCTGTGTTGTCTGACTTCATTTTCCAATTTATCAGGCATATAGTGTTTATTCTTCACTGATCTCTCTTGGCAAGTTTAGCTTTTCTTGGTCTGGCTTTTTTCCTAGCATTTTCGGTAGTCCTTTCTACATGGTCTAACAGCTGTTATCTACCTTCCCCCAAAATGTCAATTTCCTGCTTTTGCTAAATTCCACAAAATATATTGGTATTTTCATTAAATCAAGCATAAGGAACACCCAGGGCTTTAATAAACTGAGTTCAGCTGTCTCTGAACCTAAGAAAGGTGCCGTCACAAAACACACTATAAATGAAATTAAATTGATAAAGCTGATTACAAATCCAGAGAGTCAGAATGAATAAAACGATTCCAATTTTAAAAAGGCATTGCTTTCCCTATTTCTGCTTTCATTATATTTGGCTAGAAATATAAACCTGAAAGTGCATTTATACCTACTCAAATGGGGCCAAATCCTCATTTGCCCCTCCTGGATACATCCCAGTATGTAGCTTATGGCACCTGGGCGCTTCCTTCAAATCATTGATGGGAATAACCTTGATTTTTCTCCTGACTCTATTACAGCACAGGCATTCCAGCCTCAGCTCTGTTAATGCAGCTGCCCTGGTTTGGGCAGGAGAGGATTTCAGTGGAGTCAGGCAGCTTTCACAGAATTCCCTGGGAGCAGCATTAGGCCATTGAGCAGAGATAACTTGAGGCACATGTGAGTCTATTTTAAGGGTTACTCTTGCTTTAATTGGCAGCTGGATCTTTACTTCTTAACCACTGAGGATGTAATGACAAGGATAAATGGCACCACAGGACCTGGCTGCAATTTCTGGCTGTCTGGACTTCATATGAACTTAAAATCATGTCCACACTTCTGGAAAAAAGCTGTTGAAAATAGAGTATTAACATTGTCATTGTATGGACAAATGAATGGCCCTATGGGGACAGGCTTCTGACAGCTTTATTTATAATCATTCTCCAAACAGTCTCCAAGACTTCTACACAGCTGTGTATGGAGTAACACATAAGACACGAGTTACACTGGGTCTCTTGTGGTAAATCAAATCCAATCAGAAACATGTTAAAATTTGAACCTACAATTTTCATACTCTGTTTAAACTATGATGATGTTCTCTTCTGGGATTTTCTGGGTGACTAGTAATCTTTAATGCAGTAATCTGTAGCAGCAGGAGTTGCACATGAGCCGCTGTGCTTTTAAACTGATTCATTGCATTGCCTGCAGCTCAGTGGCAATTGCTCACCACGGATAATTAAGATGTCCTGGAAGATTCCAAGAAGGAGCTGGAAGAAGAGGCATGGCAAATGGAAAGCAGAGAAAAAAATCAGAGAAAGAGGTTTGTTGATCACAGCTGATGCTAAAATATCTTTTTTTAATGGAACAATTTATTTTCTAGTTTATAGCAGTAGGCGAGTTAATCAATTGCATATGGCTGGCTTTGCATATGGATTCACTGGGACAGGCAGACTCACGAGCGCAGACAGGGGAACTGCACTGACTCTGCCACCAATAACCTGGTACCACCTCTCTTTAAGTTCTCTGTTCCATTTTATTTGCATGTTCTGCCTTATCATTTCTCTTTCTGTGCCTGTTGATCTTTCTATTATTACTCAGCCTTCGTACTAAAACTGCCAACTTTTCAGCTGCAATAACCCAGCAGTGTTCAGAGTCGGGAACTTGCCACTCAGCATGAAAAGAGATGCAAGAAATGTTCTTTGCAGCAAAGTCCCCCACCGGTGCTAATACTTCAGCAGACGATTGCTCTTTAGCAACTAAATAACCATCTCAAAATGAACGGGCTTTTCTAAGGTTAGGCCCTATCTGTTATTTAAAGCAGAACTGGAAGGTGAAATAACTGAGTGGTCTACTAGTAACACATGGGAAAGCAAAATAGGAGTTTCTCTTTTTGCATCCAGGCTGCTTGATGACAATACGTTTAAAAGCATCTGTGAAACAGGCTGTGAATCAAATAAATATTCATCTGAAGAAACAAATTAGGAACAGGCAGTTCCAGACCTAACCAAGCATGCAAAGCCCTCTGTTGATGCAGAAATTAGAGATTTCCATAGTCCTCTGAGCATTTCCCAAAGAGTATCTAAATGTTCCCCAAGGTTAATTTTAGAGTAGAAATGATCTATAATCATTATGATGTAGTGAATAGTTAAATTAGATAAAAATAGTGGGATTTTAAAACTACTATTTAAGATACTGATAGCTACATGCTGGGTAAAATTGTAAAAACACTTGTTTATAAAGGCAACTGTACTCTGATGGAAAACAATAATGGAAAGCAATTCCGTTTGGGGGGTTTGTTGTTTGGGGGGGGTCGAGTATTTCTGGGTCCTTTTTTTAAAGATTGTTGAATCAGTCAATTTGTATACATATCCTAGCACCAGCCTTGCCAAAAGCCTGAGCTGAACACCAGGAGTCAATGAAGTGATTTTGCAGAATTCATTGAGCTTTTGATCAAACCCGGGAAATGGGTTCATTCATGTACTCATGGCTTTAATTCAGGTCACTCTTGTAGCAGATAATACAGGGATAAGGAAATGTGGTTGTGGAAGAAGCATCAGTCTCGGACTTCCCCATGTGGCAGGTCCCAGGTGACATCGTTAGGTTTTGTCATTGAAAAGCTACCTCTCTTTTGTGCATCTCTGTTACTTTCAAATACATTTGAAGGACTGTCCTACTCCAGAACATGCTGAGTCTAGTCTAGATAATCTTTATTTTAAGTAGAATGGTCGGATTGATGGTTCTTTTATCTTAAATACACAGTGGCTGCTTTAATTAGCACTCCATAGGTAGTTCCTCAGCTGTGATTGGGATATGTAGGGTATGCATGGCAGTGATTGCCATTCATGTAGGGAAAATAAGTCCAGATTTGCGTGATCTGAGGTACAGCTGGCAGAGCTCAGAGATAGGGTTGAAAGCCTGGCAGTTGCCCGCAGTCCTGGATGGATTTTGCACTCTATGCTGCTTTCCCTGCAGCACCTAAGCCAGTACCTAAGCTAGTTAGTTTGTAACTGGATTGGATTTTTTTTTTTTTTTTCATTTTTAAAAATATTTTCTTTACAAAATTCTTTACAGACTTATCTGTACACAAATTCTCATTTACACAGAAGAAGCCCTTGGCTGCTTTGAGCTTATCACAATGTTCCCATTCTTTGTATTTATTCATAAATTACTGCAAGTCCATTAAGTTCTCCCACACAGTAGTAATGGCATGGTGGTGATTTATGTTTTAACTGTAATAGCAATTCACCAATTGACTAAAATGTTTCTTGTCATGAATATTTTAATGAGACCTACAGACTTTATATCTGGTGAAAGAATATAATTTTCAGATGTCTGATGTTGCCAGATGACATAGCAGAACAGAGGTATGAACTGTTCAAATGAATAAATGTCTAATAGACTGATCAGAAAATTACACTGTAGCTGCTTCATTTTATGTTTCTTTGCTGCTAGACATTTTCTAAGCTGATGACCTGGTTGACAAGTAGCACTTTGGTGCATTTGTATGTTTTATTGAACAAAGATCGCGGAAATCAAATAATGAAAACAAATATATTTACCACTGGCAGGAAATCTGAATGGACAATTTGCATGTTCTTCAAAAGCTGTGTTTCCCAGGGAAAAGGGCAAAGGGAGTGGGAGTGAAACAATCTGAATATCCTTTGTGACTTCTATTTGAGCTGTCAAAATTGAGCAGATCACTCAGAGGTACAGCCTGGCTTGAGTTACGTGGTAAAAGTCTTCAGAGCGTGTGGGCAGAGATGTTCCAGGAGTCAGCTTGATACCCTGCCTGGGGGATGAAGGCAATAGGGAGGGATAATGATGGACAAGGTTGCCTTCCAAGCGTAGTGTTTCTAGAGAGGGATGACACAACTCCTGATCTGAACTATCTCGGCAGACACAAGCTGGACCATGACATTTTTGCGTGTCCATATAAACAGGGTCCATGAGGGCTTCACAGGGTTGTTGTAGGGTATTAGGAAGTGATGTTTGTAAAGAACAATTTGGGAAGCCCCTGTCTCCCATTTGTTTGTGGTTTTGTCACCAGACTTTACTGCAAGAGCCTGAGAACACCAATAGTCTCTAATCAGAAAGATTTTTCTTTCCTCTTGGTTCCCACTACAAGAGCTCCTTCTCCTCCACTGTTACAGTGGATGAAAAAGGACGACAGTAAAAGGGAGCTGGAAGGTGGATAGCTATCACTGTAAAGTGTTGCCTTCTAAGAGTGACAGGGACGTTTCAGGAAAAGAGAGCCTGGGAGGGGGGTAGAATAATTTCTTTAGTTTTAACTGAATAGTTGAGATTGACAGCAAAAAAGAAGATAGTTACGGCCAGCAAGCAGGATGCCTGTCCACAGGGAGGGTAAAAAGAGACCAGCAATCATATATAGACAACCAGGTAACTACCACATGATTATAACTGTAGGTCAGTTTTGGGTATTGAAGATTCAAACTGATGATCAAAGCGTGAAAGGCTCCATATGTCATTATCACCCTTCTGAATCTCAGCATGGTTCACTGATGTATACCTTCTCCTCTGCAGTGGCTGACAGTTTACTTTTGTACATTTGTTGTTAGCAATGCCAATAGGAATTATTTACATGACTCAGAAAGAGGTTGGATTTTAAAATATTGAAGTAGGATGAAAAAAAAACTAAAAGGAAATGAAAAAGGACTGATTTGCACATGAATGTACTTTTTATCAGTTTTCAGGCTTATTGGATGACGGTATAAAAGATTAAAAAATATCCTTACCTACTGAGTGAGAAATGTATTTTATTAATGCGGATAAACTTAACTGAAGCCAGATGTCAGGCATTTTAAAACTATTTCTATGGAGATTTTCTTGCTCATGTTGAGCAGCCAAAATTCAATGTGCCTGCAATCCACTTGATGGTCCTGAAGCAGGAGAGGCTGGGAGAAGTGTCCCAACAACCTCCTGCTCACTAGAAAGAGGGGGAGTCACACAGGTGTGTCTTGGATGGAGGTTGTCTGGGTGCCTGGGCTGAAGTTCTTGCTCTCTCAGAGTCTTGCTGTCTCTCTGTCTGAGTCGTAATGCAAAGTGCTCAGGTGTCAGACAGCTGGGAGCTAGAAAAGATTAAATATGGCTAGATATTCAGGATTAAACATTATTGTTAAAAAAAGGCAGTGGTTTAATGTTAGGTAGAAAAAGAAAGCAGATAAGGCAGGGCTTAATTTTTTACCTGCCTGCTCCCTTTGGTTCAGACCTGCTGGATTTCAGAAAAATATCTTCAACCTTTCTGAGCCAGCCAGTTTTTTAGCCAAGAGATTGACAGGACAGAGACAGTAACCATCTGGTTACCACCGTTTTGTTGATCTGATCATTGAGCTGGATTCCCCTCCTTCAGAGTGTCTATGAAAGTCAGTGTCAACTGCCTTTCTCCTTATTCATGTGGTGTAATTCAGGATTGGATCATGCTCCCAAGAGTTTGTTTAAATTAGGAGGAACCTGAATAGGCATATTTAGGTCTGAAACCGATAGCCAAATGTTAAACAAGTTTTTGTTACAAATGGGTGGGCTACCGCATGCAGTGGTAAATAAAAAGGTTAGACTGTACTAACCCAAATGGAAATTGTGTTCTCCCTCCTCCGCAGGCTACACTGGGGCTCTCTCGTGTCTTTGTGATCTGGTTGTTTGAGCTGTACTGCTGCTAACATCCTCTAGTGACTGAGGACTTCAGTGTTCTCTCCTACACAGAGAGGCTTCATGGTGCTGGGAGCTGCCTACGAGCTTTATCTCTTGACTGACGTATTGTTCACAAGTGAAAGAATTTCATCCAGATCTCAGCATGGTGGTGGAAAACATCTCAGTGCCTGGTCGACACGGCAGCCCTTGGCATAACATAACACAGTGTACAAGGCAATAGACTGCATCTGTTTGAAGTTGGGAGTTTTTCCATTACCTTCATGACTCAGACCCGCAAAGGTAGCTTTGAGAAAGAGCAGTTCTGATTTTTCTCTAGACCTTCATCAGATGTTTAACACAATGCTTCATTACTTTTTACCCATATTGAGTTCAACTTTGCTTTCTAATAAGATGCCGCATCGCCTTTTGAGATTGCCGTTGCTATTGTTTAATGCTTTCACAGTTACCAAAGCACACAGCATGTAAGACCACAGGTGGGCAGTGAGGGATAGCTCCACTGTGTCCTTGGGTGATCTAATGGCAGACTTCCCTGGAGAAAATGCTTGGTAAGGAATAGTCCTAGGATCAGCTATGATGAACAGGGAAAAGGGAGAGGTAAAGGGCTGAGCTAGGCTTCAGTGGCTCTCTGTTCTCAGAAAAGCTTGGAAGTGGTGAATTTTAGATGGTTTGATGCTCACAGGTTCTCACAGCCCAAGTAGGGTAGGGTAGGATAGGATAGGATAGGATAGGATAGGATAGGATAGGATAGGATAGACTTTCTGTGAGGCTCTTTAGGAGAACATTGTACACTTGAACATTCATCTTGTTCTTACAGGACTGAAACTGTCTGTCCAAAACATGAAAGAAAATTAAAGTGCTTCCTGCAGACTCTGTCATGGGAAAAGATCATGCTTACGATTGCCACCTTCTGCTGTTATTTATGCCAATGAACACGTATCATGAGTGCTCATATTTAGCATGTTATCTTTCAGGCAGTCCTCCAAAAAGCCTCCTGCTCCAGACAGTTTTGTTAGGCTGTTTTGTTCTTTGTGGAATAATCTCAGGTTGTCATACTAGTTTGAGGTAGCTGCAGAGCCCAAACCCCTTACCTCAACATCAGTCTGCTTGACAAAAGCTTGAATTCTGGTTTGGACCAAAAGCCTTTCTGAAATCAGTCAGAGACTTTTCACTGGCATCAGGGCAGTCCAGAGATGTTGTGCCTGGTTCTCAGAGATGCTTTGGATTTGAAGGAAGAACTGGACTCCAGCCTTTGGAGCTTGCATCCCTTTCAGTCAAAAGAGTTTTGTGCTGCTTTGATATCGTACCCCCCACCCTTTCTTGTTTTCTTGTGGGGCTTTCTTTTCTTCAGGCAAAAATCAGGGCAAGTTCCTTTTATCCCAGCTGATTTATTTCTCCTGATTTCAGACTGTTATTGTAATCTTTTTAAGATATATGATTATGATTTTCCCTTGTATTTTTATGGGGCAAATTAGCCTCTGAAAGACTAAATATAGTGGGTAAATTGTTAATTATTGCTTTTCCTTCCATTAACTCTTCCCTGGTGTTTTGATGGCATGATTTTATACAGGCTTGAGAATAGCTGAGACTCTGCTTGGACTTAATGAGAGCTCTATCTCTGTCTCCAATGAGAGCTGGATCCAGCCCCAGATTCTTTTATTTTGATGTATCGTCACCCCTAAAACGACACATTCCTCTAAAGACAGTAATTACTTGTACCTTCCAGTTTAGTATTTTGTGCACTCTACAATTTCTACTTTGTTATATGGTAATACTCTCTATTACCCATTAAATGCCAAGTTTCTTTAAAAACAGGAATGATGTGCATGTCCCAAGCACGAATGGAATAAAATGTGTGAGGAAAATGCTCAAAGACACCACAAATAATTTCTCTGCTCCCAGGTCAGAAAATTAGCAAAGTTGGGGGAAGTTACAGAGAGAATGTTGTTATTCCCTGGTTCATGGAGGGAAATGGAAGGAGATAAAAACAAATTGATTTTCTCAGCTAAGACAAGATCTTTGTGTCAGAGCTTGAAAACAAATTCCTATCATATGATGCCGATTCAGATCTTTTTCTCTTCCCTTTCCTAATTTTTACAATGATGTAAATATGCTATTGCCTCATTCTTTGCTGTTTTTATTAGCAGAGCATGCCATCTCCCATACAGTTCTGGCTGAGAACAGCTTTCTGTTTCATGGCTGACACTATTAAGTGCTGAAAATTCTCCACATTTATTCAAAGCATCATGAGATACTGTGTCCTGTGAATAAACCTATTGGGGCTACAGTTCCCGCTGTGGAAACATGACTTGCAGAGTGATGGAGAAAACCGAATGAACTGGAAACAAATTAAACACCCAAGGTCTTCCTGGATCATCTGAGCCAGCAGGTTCCCGTCCCTCAGCTTTGGGGCAGCAATATTGAGGGGTGTTAGGGGAGAGGATAAGACCTTGCTAAAGGTGCCAGAGAGCACTGCGAGCTTTGACATGTCTTCCCGTGGTGTTTAACAGAGCTGGGTGATGCCTCCCGGGCTTGTGCATGCCCACATATAGGCTACGTTGCTCCTGCCAAGAGCAGCTCAGAGGCTCAAGGAGCTGGGATGCCCACGTACCAGGTATCACTGGAAGGGGAGAGGAATAAAAGTTAGACCGTTGGATCCTTGAGTTTTGGTTCCCAATATTTAGAGGCTTAATTCTGAAATGATTTCATTCTTTGTTTCCTAGTTTTTCAGATGTTTAAGTTTTGTTACAGTTAGTATTGTGGAAGAGTATGAGACAGCTCTGGGCTGAACACGTCAGGGACAGAACATTTGGTAGAAAACAAAACACAACAAGTGTGTGCCTACGCTCTGAACCTCCAGCCACCAGCTCTCTGGCCACTTAAGGAACAGTGGATTCTGAAAGAAAAGCTTCAGAAAATGCCATTTCTGAAATCCTGCTGAAATTCCTAGCAGTGACAAGGACAAGAAGAAAGGAGATAGAAATCAGTCATGATCCCATAGGTATCTTGGGCAAAGAGGCACTACTCTCACAGATATGTGACATAACCACCTTTGATTTTATTTCGTTTGCCCAGCTCAGAAGTGAAGCTGCACCAAAACTTCTGAGCCTTCTTGACACTTAAGCCTTTGTGACATCAGGGCTCATATGGCTAACATCAGTCAATAGTAGGAAACTAAGCAATGGAGCATGGAATAAAAAACAACCATGAAAAATACTGTGTTTCAGCACTCTTTAAATGCTTGCAACTTCTATTTTTCTTTTTGCATGGAAAATGTTTCTCTGAATTGTGACAGTTGAAGCAACAAAGAGCTTCAGCACAAAAAATCAGGCAGCTAAAGCAGAAACTTGGGTGCAATTCGTAATCTGCACAACGTGCTGAGTCCTCTGCCAGAATATATTTTCCAGGGAACATTTATGTTTATTTAGGTCACATCCTCCAACCTGGGATTCCTCAGGAAGACTCAGCAGCTTTTATCCAACATGACAAAACCATTTCTGCATTTAGGCAGAGGTGTTGCAGAGAGGACCTCCCCAGCATCAGCAAGGCTTTATTAGTCTCCGCTTATGAAGAAGTGTCAAAAGACAAAAGAGACACTACGGAGGGTTTCAAGAGAGAGATGCTGAGATACCTGCACTTCACAACACTCAAAGCCCTCTGCAAGTTAAAAAGGGTTTGTTCATTCTTGGGAAAAAAGGCTTTTATCCAGTAATACCATTTCTAATCAGGTTTCTTTCCCCGCTGTCATGTTGTATTGACTCCTTGCCAGCAGCTGAAACATGATGGGCTCTGCCTATAGCACCTACGTGCACACTGCACTGTTGCCAATCTGTGATAAACTTTCCAGGGCAGGTTTAAAGTGGTCACTTGCGGTAGGAGTTGTACAGCAGAGCGGAAAATGAGAAACAGAAACTCTTTTTTCCTATTAAAATCCTGGCAAATCATTTTGTTGCCTGTGGTGTAGAAGACAAATAACGCAGGTTAGAGTCTGTCAAGAAATGGGGCAAGTACCTTTCAGAAAAGAAGAACAAAACCAATCTGGATTGTTTTCAGTGCAAAGCAGATGAATGCTCAGTGTATTTCCTTCAGAAGCCCTTCTGTGCTGTTCAGGGTGAGCTAGGCACGGTATAGCAAGGCAATCCCACTGTGCTGAGGTGACAGTACACCTAGAAAAGCAACCCAAATATAGATTTATGATTAATTTGGCATTGTGGCCACAAGCTCCAAAACCGAATTTGGGTCCAGAAATATAACCTGCTGAAATCTCCCTCATATATATATATATATATATGTAGCAAATTCAGAGTATGCTCCTTCCAACTGTAACACCCACTGTGGCAGTGGTAACACCATACATTTAAGATCACCATAAGCTCACCAGGTCTGCTGAAAGGGCACAGCTCATCAGCATAGGTGAGAGACCTGCAAGAGTTTCACAGATACTAACACTTGTACAAATCAGGGTTTTTATTCCAAGTTCAAGCTGTGCTTTTTAGACCTGGTCTCACTGATATCACGTATTGCATTATTTTTTTGCTAAAAACCCCTCACATAGTAATTTCTTGGGAGAAGAAAAAAAAGAATCGCTTCCAAACAATGTCAGTGCTACATCTCTGTGCACATCTAGAAAGCACTTAGACGCTACATAAGGTACAAAAAAAAAAAAAAAAAAAAAAGGGAAAAGAATGGTTTTTATTCTTCCAGATCATATCTAAACCAGACATATTCTGGTAGAAATAACAATTTTTTTAGTTAAGGGCAAAGTAAGCTGCCTGCAATTCTACTAGTTACAGGCAATAGCAATTTATGCCCCACTCTTTAGTGCCTTGGTATACAGAAAGTTTATGTACTGTAGTCCAAAATCCTGCATGGCCTAGAGCTTAATTGCTTACAGTATCAGCATTGGTCTATACTGGTTCTGTGCCCAGCTGAACTGGTCCTCGAACCGTGACTGTGCAGGGGAGACTCAAACCATTATGTCACAGGACCCCTTGCACATACACAAAGCAAACACTTGGGAGAACTTACATTCTTTGTATGTGCACATACTTCCAAAGGGATTGGGGTAATGAACTAGAAACAGTTATCTCTGGAAGATCTGTGCCTTTTTCTTCCACCACTGTTTTGAATATTGGGCTGGAAATACTGAATCTTGAATATTCAATTTTGGAAATACTGCATTTTTAATTTTTTTTTTAATATTGAACTGGAAAGCTAGTTAGTCACTGTGAGCCAAACCAGAGTGATTTTAAATTTTTTTAGATAATCTAAGCCACTTTGTGAACAGGTGCCGGCTATTTTCTTCTCATTTGGCTTCCACCACGGCACTTCATTTCTCTTAGTACCACGCATTGGTTGAATCATACCCAACATTTTTGTTTGATTTTGCAGCTGCCCCTCCATAGTGAGTGCATCTCCAGGGACCTCACCGACAACCAGGCAGTCATCCTCGTTCTTCATTTCTAAAACTCTCTCTGCTTTGGCCACATCACGGAGCCTAACCTTGCACAGCTCTTATTGATAGACTCACTGGTTTATGATGTATGTCTGATCCCCCCGTCCCCGTGGCAGTATTGCACCATCCCATTGGCTTGCAGTTGCTGCTATTTCCTCTTGTACACAAAGCTGAGCTCACAATTTCAGTTGCTAATATAGACAAATGCCTGTGTGCACCTGCTCCGTACTCAGGTGAAACCACCTTGGTAGAGAAATGGATGTTTCACAGTTGTTTTAATGAGTACAGCAAGGTTAACTTGGCTGGTTATAACCAGTAGTAATTGTCTGCTGTTACACGGTGATCACAACACGACCATAATGTGATTATGCTAATATCATCACAACATTATCTTACTATGGTGAGGTCAAACAAGGTCTCTGTTACCTTACCGTAAGGTAATTTTTTCATATGAATTGCACTGTGAGGCAATGTAATGGGGATTATGCAGCTAAGGCAATCCTAAGAAAAGTTTATGAGCGCTCACACATTTGCAACAGCTTAAAAACACCTTGACTCCTTTGCATGTGCATGAGTTGATTACTAGGACAAAAGTCGGTCTAATATTGTATGTAATCCTTGCACTTTTCTTTTGGTCCTGTGAGGCCAAGGGGAGGGTGGGACTGCAGATAAGAGAGGTAGATTGCTTCAAAGTCATTAAGAAAGTCTCAAGAAATTGAACCATGATACTTTTTGCAGTCCTGATCGCATAATCCATCCTTAATTTGAGATGTCACAACTGTCCTCTAAGCTTCTGTTGAAAATGTCTGAAAGCGAGCAGAGCCCTCCCCCCCTTTTACCCTCAGCGGAGGCAGAGGGGACCAGCTCCTTGCAGCAGAAACGCCTGTGGTACAGCTCTCCAGAACAAGGTCCAATTAGCTGCACATACGCTAAAAAAAAAGCTTTACAATATGTGCCAACAAGATGGTTACTAATTGTATATGACAGGGAATTAATTGTGTTGTGCCTTTAAGCAAGCACAGTACTTGAATGGAAATGGTGACTCTAGTTTTGCTCTTGACACAGTCTGTGGAGTAGGTAACTTAGCTGGAGAAATATGGATGAAGTGGAGTGGGACCAGGCTGTCAGTGAATTCTCAGCCTGGACCACTTCAGGATCACACAGCGATCCCAACTCAGCTGCAATAACCTGGCGTGTCTGTCAGGGGCAGGAGCGTATGAAATATATATCTTGTTATTTCGAGATTTTACTATAGTGATCATCAAAAGTAAGATTTTTTTTTATTATTATTATTTTTTTTACTTAACATAAGGCTTTTTTTGGTGTGTTTTTGCCATGCAAATTCTCCAAAGGAGGACTTTCATAGGTACTGATAAATAAACCTGGGAAAATGAGGTCTCCTGCTTACTCCCATACTGGGCAAAGCAGGAGAGGAAAGCAAAGCAAAATGTCATTGCACTTCCCACCACAAGAACTTTGTTTTATCTGATTGATCGCCTGCTAGGGCCTGTGTGATAAATCCTGCTCCCCCGAACAAGCCCCAGGTGACACTGGGGATAAAAGTGATCGGGGCCCATTATGAATGAGCCTAGTGCATTGAAAGAGGGATGATCAACTGAGTGAAATAGGGATATAAGTGAGGGGTTTGTAGGTGGCAGACTTTGTAACTCCTGGCAGCATTTCTGCCGGTATCCTTGCCCTGAAGCAGGGGAGCCCAGTGCAGGAGATTTTTTCTAGTGACTTAGGAAAAAAAAAATCATCAAAGTAAGTTAGCAAAAGCCCATGGACCACAGTGAAGTCAATTTCAGCCTTTGCGGAGAAAAAGAAAAAAATTATAATATGGGAAACTGCCCTCAGTCTGACAGAGAGCTCACCTGTGTGGGTATTTTCTTAGAAAAGATTGTAGAAAAATATTGTCTGTTTGTAGTTGTAGTTATTTGAGAGCCTTTTAAACTACAGAATTCCCTAATCCTGAACAAAATCAATGATGTGTTTTACTATCATCCCCTTTCTTAAATTATATCCTAAGGATATTTTTTTCAACCTTGCCAAGTTGATTCCAAACTATTAAAGAAAAGACTTATTTTTTTCTCTTTATTTGAAAATCCTTAGTGTTAGGATTTACACCAGTGCGCTTCCCAGTTTTTGCTTTCTGCTTCATGGCAATGTACTCATCCAGCAATGGCTGCAGCAATGTTGCAATGAAGGTATAGAAAATTCTATGTTTTTCCTATAAGAAGGGGATCATTTAATCATTTTAGTGAATAACTGTTGGTAGACAATAATCACATGTTCATGTGAGGTAAAGGACTTATATATTTTCAGTAATTATAAAAAAGCATGATATAATGAAAATTCCTGTGATATGGCAGATGGAGGATAACCCTATTCTAGCACAAAAGCAAAGCAGAATGACTGTAAGTATGTGTATTTACTTGGTTTGGGTGCCAGGATGCTCCAGCTGAGATCATGGCTTGTGCTGGGTGTTGTTCAAACACAATGAAAGACAGTCTGGACGGGGATAGGAAGGAAAACCTGAAAGGAGGCAGCAAATTCAGCGAGGTGGCTGTGGTCACCGGGCAGGAGGTGGTAAAGCAGCCATGTTTCTTGCATCCTTCTCCAGTACTGTGTTTGTTAATTTTTATAGAATTTTTTCCTTCTGAATTTTGGCAAAAGTAGTCATCACTTCTCTCAGTATGAAAATACTGTTTCATTAGAAAAGGTTCTTCAGCATATTTTGGATGATGTGCACAGGTGCCTCCAGGCTGTTGCAGAAGTCAGGGGCTCCCCTGTCCTTCCCACAGTGCTCAACCTGCTTCATGGTCATGCAGCCACGTGGGAAGCATGATCACAAATACCTTTGTGCACAGAAATAAGAAGCTATTTTAAAATGAGATTAGTATCATGTAAAGCATTATTGGTGGTTCTCATCTGTTCTACCTTTCCACTTATGTTCTTTTCATTGCTGTTAATCTGCTTACCGTGCCAACATCTTTTAGGTTCGTGATTATAAGTATTTAAAAATATCCAAGCCGTACTGACTGATACTTAGTTGAAAATAATAGACTTTTATTTGAAAAATGAAAAGCAGCTAATGTATTACTTAGAGAAACATGTTGTTTACTGATAACAAAACCAAGTTTGTTGGCCTTTATTGCAGAATCTGGTCTTTTCCTGTTTATTATCTGATACATTTTACCTCTACATGGTACATTTTACCTCTAGAAACATAGGGGGTTTTGAGAATTTAAAGCATCAAAAGATGGGCCTTTCATTGAGAAGAACATGAAATTGAAAAGAGAATAATACTTGCAATGTAGCTGATTAGTACCAAATGCCATCACTCAGCCTGGCTGTTCTCATGCTCTGTGAAGACTCAGATGCTCTTTGTATTTGGGCATTTTCTTTTTTACTTCTCTTAGAAAAAGCCTTATAACATCCTGCCAAGGCTTGCCACTTTCAGGAGTGCGTGAGTACCCTATTGCACTCATTCAGACTTGGAGAATAAGGCTGGATTTAAGGAGAGTTTTGGCACATCACTCATTTGCCTCATTCTTGGGTGCTTATAAACCCCAAATAAACCCAGGAATGAAGCCAAGAGGAGCTAGTAAAAAAATCATAGTGGTTGCATAGAAACTTGCTGAAGTTGCAGTAGTGTAAAATAAATAGGAAGTACAAGTTAAGGTAACAATTCTTTGTTTGTTTTGGGTTTTTTTTCAGGGATGTGAATATCAGCCTCTACATTCTTTCATAGCCATGCAAGGCAAAGCTAGAGTGCTGCTTTCCCTCTTTTCATGCAGTACTGGGAGGAAAGGTGTGGGAAGTCTTGTCTCCTCCAATGTCAGCTTGGCTTGCACATCAAGCCTGGCCCAGCACAGGAATGGTCATCAGCATCAACAAAACGCCTGGTGCAATTGTTATTCCCACAGCAAGGAGCAGGGTTGGAGAACGGGACTTCCCAGGTGTTTCATTTCCAGCGCTTCTGCGATTGCTTTGCTCAGCACTGCTCAGCATTTATCAGATGCAATCCTTTGAAAAGGAAGAGGAGTAAAACACCTCCTCCAGTTTCCACGGGCATCAAGGCTCCTATGGTGTCAATCAAGGATGCATAGCTGTATGCCCCTGAGCCAGACAGACATCCAGTTGTCTGATGGGACTCAAGGGCTATAGTGCAGCCTCGAGGAGAAATGGCAGCCTCAACTCTGAACCTTAAATTCTTTGGTGCATGTTCTCAAAGAAGATTAATTTAAAAAACAGGTGCAGCTGCCAATGATAAATAGTACAAGATGTTCAGATACAAGCCTCAATCTCCATTATACTATTTTTAAGAGGTCTATTAGCAACGTAAGCACTCATGGAAATAGTCTTACATTTTGTGTGTATCCCTGAATAGAACCCAGTGACGTTGTGCTGACACCTGTGTTTGCACCCAATCACGAAATTCAGCGCAGGATTTTTTTTACTCTTAAATTAAATTAAGCTCATCTGTTTCGGAGCAGGTTTCTTTTATGACTTTAATTAATTTAAATCCAGATCACAAAGCAAAAAGGAAATTTTTTTATTTATTGCTAGAAACCTAAAAAGAGGCTCACAGGAAGATCCTCAGTGTTAAAAAGATGTAGTTTTAGCATTCTGCAGAGAGAATCAATAGACAGGCTACAGCATAGCAAGTAAATACTCACTGTCTTTCATTTAAATCAATTACTCGGACAAAATAGATCCAATTTCTTTCCACACTGCGGACTGTTTTCCCTCAAAGCATTGGCTTTGTTGGAAACATGGACATTCATTTGGAAATTCTTCATTAATTAGCATGATCTGCTCAAACCTGGGCTAAAAAATTCAGTATCATATAACAGATATTCCATAGCTGGGCTTGGGATTTGATCTTGCAACTGCTGTTGGATTTGTATTGAATTCAGAGGAGATGAAAGCAGACGTTGGCCCTTAATTGGCACTTATGGTGAATGTGCACAATTAAACTGTGAGACATATTCTCCCCAATGCATATAGATAGTATTTATCCTGTTAACATTACACAAAAACCTTGAAGGCTGCTCGGTGGAAGGCAGATGTGCACCTCGAGCTCATTCCCTGGAAATGCAGACAGGTTCTTCAGCTATTTCAGAGCAGGATAGTCATGCCAAAACATTTGATGCATTTACACCGCTTCAAGGATCCTATTATTTTCTGTAATTGAAACTGTATCTGAAATGGTTTGGGTGGCACAATGTAGTTGGAAAAGCAGTACTAGATACAAGGAAGAGAATGTAATTCTAATGCAACATGAGGCTGGCTCTGGGTCATGTAATAATACATCATTAACTATCCTAAGTGACATATATAAGGGAATAAAAATGCTATGTCTCTGTAATAGTTGAAAGAAGAGAAAATACCATTTTTTTCAGCAGCTGCTGTACCTTAAGGCAAATTAGCTTTCTAATGCTTTTCCTTGGATTTGATATTAGTTTTTTCCTCATTACATGGCTTAATAGAAACAAGGTGTCCATGCCACTGAGTAGCACTGTTCCAAAATGCTTTTGTGTCAAATAAATTAATAACTTTTTAGGTTCCCATCACATATCTTCATGAGCAGTGTCTTCCCTGAAAATTACATGCGGGTGAACAAGAAAACTAGGAAATCCTGACTGAGTTGGGCAAGCACCTGCAAATCAAAAGTTCAGTTAAAGCTTAGGAAAGGCCAGAGGCTTGGGAAACTGGAAGGTGAAATTAATTCCCAAACTGCCATGACACTTTAAAAACGCTTAGTGAGCGCAGAGTCTCAAAAAGACTTTTCAAAGTGCCTGTGTTAGCTGTGGCTCCACACAGGACATGGGTCTAGGCAGGGCCAGCCAGAATTGTGTGAAAATGACCTACATGACTGGGAAAATCAATAACCAGAAAAAGAAATGGATGGCATTTCTCAGTAATACTAACAGAAGATTGCAAGAGAGAGTTAGGTAACTTTCTGCATTTGGTTTTCATTATCAGTCTCCAGATGAGTCCCAACAGAGAGTTAATTAATTTAATATACATATGCGAGTATGAACAGGTGAATAGTAAAGGAACTGCTTCTCACTGCAATTAGAACAGTTCAAAATGTTTTGATATTAAATTAACATTTTAATGCTGGGTTCCATCTAAACAAGGAGGACATTTCAGTTTATTCTATTTCCCTTTTATTTTTATTTTTTTTGGCCAGACAGGTTCCCATTCCAAATAGCTCTATTCAGAGGAACTCAAACCATCTTGCAGAACTGTACCTATTCATTGAAACCTCCTTGTTTCTGAAACACATTTCAGAAATAGATGTTTCAGTAAGGTTTTCTGTTCTGGATGCTATGACTTGGAACAGCCAAAGTGAAACAAATATTTTTTACCAAATATTCTGCAATGAGTCCAGATTTTATAATCCTGAAGCTTTCATTAGAATGGACCTTCTAAAGTTGCACCCAGTTCTGCATTTCCAATCACGTGCTCACTCTTCAATATTTCCATTCAATTCCATGTTGCACTTATGGCTCCATTAGTTTCTGACTGTAAACTCTTCCAATCCTTTTTTAGTCCTTTAAAATACCCCTTTGGGTATTTCATTCATCTCATGGTTCCTCGGTGTCTGTGCTGAGATGAGATGGCAATGCCACAAGATGAGGAAGCAGCGAAATCTAGAACATTGTGGCAAGAGCAGAGGACTTCAGCAGGTCACCTCTTCCTATTTTCCTGCTTATGGTAGGGAAGATCCGGTGAACTGCAAATACCAAACCTAAGTTAGTGGCGAGCTTAGGGGCTGTTTGGGCTGACCATGGTAACTGGTGGTGGGTGCAGGTGAGGAAACACATCTTTAGAAGTCAATAAATGTCATTAAGGGTCTTTTCTTCTTATTTATGTGACAGTTAAATGTATGGTCCCCCTGAGTGTGTGGAAAGAGAATCAATGATGAACTTCAATCCACACAATCACTTCTTATGTGAGACATAACCTTGGCTATTAGCTCACAGATCAATCAATAAACTATTAGCTCATGAGCTAAGAAATAAATACAGCCTCAAGCCGCTATTAATTAGAACAGCCAGGGAGGTATAGATCAGAATGTATATGATGTTGTTGTTCCTGATTGTTTGAAACACAGAGTGAAGCTGAACTTACAGGATTTAGTTTAGATTTTTTTGTTGGTGGTGGTTTTTTTTGCTTGTTTGTTGGTGTGCTTGTTTGTTTTATTGAGCAGGGAGAATGGGTCTTTTATTGATATGATCCATGACTGCTTTTTAAAAGATCAAAATTTTGACTGTGCAGAATTGGTTACTTTCCTTGATTTGAAGAAATTTGGTCTCTGATATGTTCATTACAAATGTGGAGGAAATACAGCTTTCTGATAATAATGTTTTAGTGTGTGGATCCAGGAGTTATATTTTCAACACAGAAAAGGACTTTTGTGTCCTTTAAAGACTAGCAAAAATCACTGACAATTGAGGACTGTCCTTCATATAAAAATGCCAAATTTTAATGCTTATCAAGTCCTCATGCTATAGTCAGATCCTTGACCCTAACATAAAGGCTTAGGAAGTGGTTTGCTGAAGAGCCAGGATTTAAAAAGAAAGCTAATATGTTTGAAGATAAGTTGATAATGAAATTTAACTAACTCCTGTACATATTTCCAAAAGGAAAGTTATAACAGAGCTGTGTAACTACAGAGAAAAGCAAAGCAGATCAAGATGAGGGCATTATGGGTTACTTCAAGAACCCCTCCAAACAAACACAACAAAAACATGACCAGAAGTGCAGCCAGCTGACTCTTACAATAATAAAAAGATTGCTCAGTGCTAGCAAAAAGACATTCCTGATTATTAATGGAAGACAATATTTTCTATTGCTGTTTTTGTTTTCATATCAATAAAGTCGAAGGGTGAGTAATGATCTTGTTCCAATATAAATATCCCCCTGTTTGCTGGCACTGGTCCTCAAGCTATGCAGTTTCTCCAGAATGTGAACTTCTTGACTCCTGCTCTATATTTTACTGCTCTCCTCTGTACATTGACGGTTGTGAATTCATCACGTATTTATCAACATATACAGGAGTGGTTCCAGCAGGATGTGGTCTGCTCCAAATACAATCAAAAAAAGTTGGCTCTTTCATCTTTGCTAGCAACTTTTCCCAAAACTAGTGACCACCCCCAGACAATCAAATAGGTTGAAGATATAGCATTTGTATATGTGCTGCACAGTTATAGATCTTTGTCAATGGTTAGCAAAAGGCTTAAACTGTACAGCTTTTGGTTGCTTTTCTCAACATTTTCTTTTGAACATGATTTATGGGACAGTTGTTGCAAGATGGAGCCTGGAGAAAACACATTACTCAGAAAAATCAGGAACAATTCTCTAAACAAAACCTCCCCAACTATGATAAAACCAAGGGCTGACTGCTCTGCCACTAATCATAGAGGCCCAGGCTGAAGATGTACAGATGGGAAGATGGGACAAGGTAATTACAGTCCTCTTTTACAGGCTTTCTATCCTGGTAGAGCGTAGACTGTGTCTTTCTAAACTTGCAAATTTGCATGCAAATTTCTAAGGTGGCTCATCAAAACAAGTGATTTTGAGCTGCTCTCATGAGTCAGTCCCACTAATGACAATATTTGGACTTAGGGTTGGAATAAATTCCACTGAGGTCCCAGAGTTTAACACTCTCTGTGCTCTATAGACTCAGAGCTGGTCAATAAGCAATCCTGGGCATGGTGGCTTGGTGGATTTTAGGCTGCCTGAATATGAGTCCTTTATTATTCTTTAGTTGCTTCGAATCCCTGACCCTTATCCTTCTGAAAAAAAATCCAGCTTGGATTTTTCAGTGCATTTATTCCAGGGAATTAGAATATTCTGAGACCAAACATTGTTTTTATTTAAAGGAGGAAGAGCTGGCCTGACATAACTGGCACTGGTGAATTCAGAAGAGTTAAATTTGCTGCAGTGTCACTGCAGATATTTTCACTTTCTTCTTAATTCCTTCATTATGTTTACCAGGCTTGTGGCAAATGAAGTCTGTTGTTTTGCTGTCAAAAAGTTTTCTTAAAAAAAGCTGGTAGCACGAAAGCAATTGAAATAGTGACTGCGGCTTTTTGAGTCATCTATTAATTCAGTGAGGGTTGGAGCTATGAAACATTTTCTTTGACATATGTTTTCTTACTGTATAATCATCTGGGGGGCTTGCTCTCCAAGACAGAAAAGTCAAATCTATGACATGTATCCACAAAGCATAAGGAAAACATGTTTATTTATTTACACTTACACATATACGACGATAAGCCAATCATGCGAACCAGCAAGGAAATCAAATTCAATTTGATATGTGTAATCTGCATGACGTGGAAATCCCTCATGAGTATCCCTGGCATTGAATTTGGTCTCAGCCTGAGCCTTCTCAGTATTTCCTCCATTAGCCCCAGCATTCCCACAGGCAGGGCCAGCCCAGGCAGGAGCCCAAAGAAAGCAGAACAGGACTAATTCCATTTTTCAAGCCTATTTCTGTGAAAGGCACAAGGCTGCTCTATAGAAGTCCTACTTTTGGCTTCTGAGGCTTCATCCACCCATGACATGTCGAAGAGCAGCAGAGGCACAGGCTGGGGATGAAGCATGCCCAGCGCCAGGGAGCTCAGCACCGAGCCCAGCTGTTGGGGAGGGAACAGGGATATCCCCTGCAGGCCAGTGCCGAATTTTCTCTAGCGAGGGACCGACTTCTGGGCAAAGATGGTCAGAGACGGTTTAGATTTGGCAAGAAGGCAGGCAGCGGGATGCTGCTGCGTCCCCTGAGCCACCGAGTTCTTCTCTGAAAAGAGGCTGTCGGTGCTGAGTGACAAAAGGTTTGTCACAGCTTTGTGTTTTCTGTTCCTTTCCATTACAGATTACAAAGCTCTTGGATTTACACCTCCATGTTTTGCATATCACACTTCTTAGATCCCTGAAGATCTATTGCCCACAGCAATACTATCAATATTAGTAGCAAATAATCATATTCTTGTCTGTTGAAGGCAGGAAGTTCCTCCACGCTTTTTTAGGGACTCCTGAGCACTAATTAACATTTATGTAATACCAGTTAAATGCTCGTATAATTCCATTGTAAAGGGTAGCTGTTGCACAGCGAATAACACTGCAAAATTTTGGCCAAAGGTAAGCAAGGTGAACTCCCACTCAATGAAAAGTGTTACATGATGTACAGTAACATTTCAGTTGGGAGCCCTCAAACAGTAAATTACATAGCACTCCTATCTCTTCAACAAAATGCACTTTTCAGTACTCAGGAATTTCACAGTGGATACATAAATTCAAGAAACCTTTAAATTCCTTCTTCCTGTACTCATGTGGGTGTGAAAAGTCAGGATGGGAATTTCTTTTGCAATCGTGTCAAGTGAGGAAAGAAAGTTGATACATATTTATATGCATACACATGCATAAACACCATTTAGCTGTTTCAATTTGCACTTCAGTAAAAATTCTCTGACTATGAAAATTTTGTTTTCACTGCCTTAGAATGAAACGTGTCATAGGAAATCATCGATCTGTAGGAAATCAGCTATCTGCCATTTATCTTTGAAGGCTCTTCAATGCCATTATAGATCTGATCTCTTAGTGATCCTTTTTCTCTAAGCACCTAAGCCCTCCACTCAGAACCACTGCTACTGGTAAAGTAGTTGATGCTTTTCTTGCAGCCTTCAGCACCCATCCTTCCCGCTTAACACTTCATTTCTTTTATCATCCTAATAAAAAAGGTGCAGGATTTCTACTGAGTGCTACAAAGTTTCCTCAGTGCTTCTCTTCTGCAAATTCCTGTATCTGTGGTCTAATCCAAGGCATTAGCTGACCCGCCATTGATCAGGACACTGTAATTGGCTTTTCTGGTGCTGCTCAGCATCCCTTGCCTTCCTCCTTAGCGATGAAAGAAACCCCGAGGGCCTGCAGCAGCTCCTCTCTCAGGCGTTAGCACATCAGGCGCATGGACTCCAGAGGCTGGGCCACCCGGGCACGCTCCACGTGAGATGTTCCCTGTCAAGCCATAATCCTGAATGCAAATGTCCTCAGGCAAGCCTGAAACACCTTCTAACTGTTCTGCCCCTGAGGACAGGAAGGTTTTAGACATGAGATGAATTAGAAGTTTGAATTAACTTTACCTGAGGTCAAGCAACCACGGGAGTGAAACAGAACAATTGTTTTTAATTGCTAGTCACAGGTAATATATGCCTGATGATTAAACGCAAAGAACAGGAGCTGGTCATTTATGAGTGTATGTTTGACCTTTCTGCTGCTGAAACCCAAAAGGTTCATGTGACTGGAATGTGCAAAACAGTTCTGATAACTTGGGGAGCATCAGCTGGATAAAATCAAGCAAGCAGCACATGCTAGAACAAATTTTGCATTACCCATATACGAGTCAGACAACAGTGAAGCACATGGCCTAAGGAATAACACAGAAGCTCAGGAATTACCTGGTGTCTGCTAAGGACAGGCAAATGACACAAGCAGCTGAGAACTTCAGCTCCTTCCCCACCTGGCTGTAATGGGGAGCTCCCAGGCGGGCTGCCAAGTGAGTGGCAGCTGCTGGAGGACTCATATCGTAATACTTAATTGTCAGAACTTTTTGAAATGATAAATGACATTCTGTAACTCAAAAAGTGTTGTTGCCAGCACTGGGAGTGCTACGTTGGCACCTAAAGGAGTGACCACAATGTTGGAAGTTAAAAAATACTTAGAAGCAAGAGAGCATGACTGCATTACATCCATTTTATACCAGGAGAAAAAATCTCAAGCATCTCCACACTTCTGAAACGCCAGTGTCACCAACCTGAAAGCCGTTATGAATTGAATCATCTGTGAGAAAGAACTAAAATAGAGTGAAATGTGATTGAGAACTGAGAACTGTTTAGAGACATTTTATTTGATGTCTAAAAAGCCAAAAATTCACAGCAAGGATGAAAAAGTGTGTAACTTCAACAAAAGCAAGCTGAGATCATAGAGGAAGTAAGACAAAAAAACAGCAGTGAAACTGTAACAGATGGAAAGCAGGCGACTGTGAAAATTGTTAGTATATATTAGCAGCTAGGAGCTATCTATGAGAAGGAGAGAGGCTAAATGACATTAGCAGGAAGTTTTGAACAGCTGAGCTATAGGAACTGATAAAAATGACAGATATCCTGGCAATGGTACATTATTGCATGAAGTCAAGAGAGTTGTCAGTGGTGATGCAGTGAAGATGAAGCTGAGCTGGCAAGAGAGGCTTCAGGACCTGCCTCTCATCCCAGGGTGGTTTCTGGGTTTTACCTTGCAGGTCTTTAATGTGATGTACGTAAGCAGCGTTCCCAGCCCCGAGTTCACCTTTCCTTGGGTGATGTCCTGACTGCTGAGCCACGGAGCTGTGCCTCCTCAAAAGCCTGCCCTGTGACTCTCTTCTGCCCTATGGGTCCTTGACATTCTCTTTTGTCCTATGAATGTCGCATTTTCTTTGGTCCATGGCAGCAAAGCATGGATGTAATGAACTGCCTGCTTCAAGAGAGCCTGCTGTATGGCTTGGGAGGTAAGGTTTGGGTTGGAGCTGGGGGAGGAGGAGCTGTGCCACTACACCCGCTGAGTCACAAAAGATGGATGCTGATGCCATCTCCTTCTCTCGCAGCTATGCTTTAAAATAAAGCAGTAACAAATCCTGTTGCTGCACCTTGGGCATGATTTGAACTGGGGTTAGGTTGCAGCCAGGCTTGTAGCTGCTCAGGCTGACTTACGTGCAAGGCTGGCAGCACGAGAGCAAAGGGAGAGCTGGGGTTTGGGGTGAGCAGCTCTGTCATATCCAGCTACTGGGGCATCAGTCCTGAGCACAGCCAGCTTGGTCTTGGCTGGAGTCAGTCACATTTACAGTCACTGTAACGTGAACAGTGTATCAAGGTTGCAGTACTATAATGCTTGCCAGTGGCCTTTAACGAGTGAGATAAAGCTCATTCTGACTGCACACAGCTGCATGTATGTATGTATATACGTATGTATGTGCACGTGGGTGTAGCTGTTGAAAAGCATGAACATACACAGAGAGCAAGCACATACATACATACTCAGAATCATTATAGGCACATTTTTTTTTAATCAGTAAAGAAAGCACACACATGCAAAGACTGAAAATTCAAGTAAATTAAGTCTTTATGCAGTGTGCAACAGAAGCAAGAACAGGAGAAACCAAAATCTGGAAGGAAAACCAGAATTATACATCCATTATAAAGTCATGGGAGCCAGCTCTAATCTTTAAACACATATGGCTGGCACTAATCCAGCAGTACGGGCATAGATAGAGAAGATGCAGGCTTAGTTTAAGTAGAGACAGTAAACACAGAAAACCACTGTTTAAGAGGCACTCCAGTCCTATCAGCAGTCCCAGGGTTAGTGGCATTTTCCCTTTTAAGCACAGAAGGAATCTCAAAGGAAAGAGCACAATAAGATGAAAGCGTAAGCCCTCCAGACAATAAACAAGGTAAAGGTATAAGCCTGGTCCTGCTGTCCTACTGAGACAGAGCTCTCATAGGCAAATCTTTTTCTTCCAGTTTAAATTGGTCTAAGTGGAGCAGCATTACTAAAGAATTACCATGGAGAAGAAATTATTTCCAATCTGAAAAAAACGCAGCATCAGTTCAACAGAGAGGGTTAACTCAATTTCTGCCTTAACTCCAAAATCTTTGTTGGAGGTCTGGCTGTCCGAGAGCGCAACACCTCACTCTGCCACAGCTGTGTCTGTGGGCATGGCTAGCGACGCTCAACCATCCTCTCCTTATGGCACAGCTACATTCAGATTCCTAAGAGAGGCTTAATTCACTGATTCAGTGTTTATTTTCTGATTATTAAACAGTGGTCTCCACTTCCAGCCACCCTTAGGACAGCCTTAGGACCTCCGAGGTGAGCTGGGTCTCTCTGGCTCTCCTCTCTTGCTGGATACCTGTAGCAGCACCAGAGACTGCTATTTACTGCTATTCATTCAGAAGACCTGCCCACGCAAACAGCGCATAAAATAATAAAAAATTCAGTAAGCTTTCAGAAAGAGAACATTATTCATTTGCTCAGAAACATCTGGACATTTCAGGAGTCCTGCTAAATTTATGGAGTCTGCTCAACAAATCTAAGTTTTTACTCAGGGGTAAATAAGCCATTCTGGGGGCTCTGCCAGGCATCTTCTCCCCCTCTCTTGTCTCTGTACACTATGAATAATGCATCTTCACAGAGCACAAACCAGCAGCATTAGCTCCTTGTTTCCTTTCATATATTTTTAGGAGCTCCTGCTCTCTGCTCCCAATTACAGAGGGGCCGACGGTGTTGTGGCACTTGCAGCCAAGTGGGCTACAAGCCCAGCAGCCCAGCTCTCTTCTGCACTGGGGAGGGCACCCCAGTCCCACAGGCAAGAACCTTGGGCTGGCAAAAACAGCGTAGCTGCGCTGATTGCTGAGGAGCTGCTGCTGGGTACACGAGGTTCACCATGGAAAGACAGCGCCGAAGTCTGAAATGTAGGACACCCGCCAGGGATGAACTTTGCTCTTAGTTAAAACTACTGATATCAAGAGAGAAACTGAAATCACAGTCCGTCTTGAGAAGAGGTTAAGACCTGAGCCAAATCTCCCGCAACAAGAGGAGTTCGGAAATATATGCCAGGATCTCAAGCAGCTCTATAAACACTTCCCCACAGGAAAAGGAGAGGGAGAAGGAAAAGGAAAAGGAAGAGGAAAAGGATTATTTGAATCCCCTTTTCTAAATATTCTCTCCAAGAAAGAATCTACATCTAAAAAAGTGAAAATGTCATATAACATTTATGGAAACAGTATGGAGAGGTTGTCCTTTCCTTCTTTTGCCCCTCTCCTTTTCTCCATCCTTTTTATACCTGGGCTCATTTTTAACCATCATCTGCTTTGCCAAGGCCCACGCCTTGGCCAAGGTCTGTGCAGCTTCTCCCTGCTCTATGCCAGGTGTAACAGTGACAGTTGTGAATGTCCCTATTTTGCCCTCATTCAGAAGAGCCATTCATTCGCGTGTGGACATCACTCATGAAATACCCATGAGTATAAGCACGGTGATACAACCGACAAATACTCCACATGGTAAAGGTGACTGTCATTTCAATTCAATAATGAATTGGCTTTCTTTTGATTTCTTTCATGGAAGTCTATTTCTGTTTTGCAGAAGGATGGGGTAGAGCACACAGGCAAGTGTGAAACCCATCCGACTTCAGTGAAATGAAACGCACAGTGAAGCCCCTGCCCCTTTCCTGGGGCAGAGAAGATAACGGCTGGCTGTGGTGCCAAGCCCAAGCAGCAGGCACCTGCCTCGGGCTGGGGAGCAGCTCCCTACCCCAGTAGAGTCCCCAAAAATTTAAGGCAGTAGACACATCTTATGGCTCAGGGCTGCAACCCCCTGCCCTGCCCCCAGCACATGCAAGCCTTGCCCTTCTGGCTTTCACAATGCAGTATCTCCCCAGTCACCTCAGATCCCTTTCTGGATTTAACCCTAATGGACCAGGCATATTTGGGTGTTTTGTCATTTCTTTATGAGCAATGCTGTTATGAAGTTATTTCTCAGACTGTCTTCACTTTTTACACTATTTTTTTCTTCAATTATATTCTTCATCATCTTTTTATGCGGGAAAACAAATAGCAAATCCATTGGGGTTTTTAAGAAGTGCTCAGAACTGGCTTCACTTCTTTCATGTTGGTAGGATTAGACTTGCTTTAAAGCCCAGTGCTTCTGAAGAATCTTACTTTGCTTTATGTACTGCACAAGTGACCCAAGCCTTACTCTCCGCTCTTAGAAAAGCAGTCCCTGAAAAGAGTAAAGCTTTGGCAAAGAAGACGTTTTCTTATCCTTTATGTTACAATGATGAGGCACAGGATACAGGCAAGTTAATATATTTCTTCCCGACTTGTTATTTGCTATCAGGGACAAAAACACAGAGTTGTATCATGTCATACTGCCTTTGCTTTGCTTTGCTGTGAATACCATCTAAACCCACAGAGTGACTAATAGACTATGAATGCATGGTAATTATACACATTATTTGCATAGCATACTTCAGCCCATGTTTATCTTTCTTGCCTTTAATATTTACTTCAAGTGGAGGCAGTAGGTAATCAGTCTCATAAAACTTCTCTGTCTGAGCAGATTCAATTATAATGGATCAAGAAATACTGAATTCAGCTTTGAGTTTAAGTATTTTTAAAGCAAAACTCTTACATCTCTTTTAAGAACCAGTCAGTCTTCATTAAGGACTAACGCATATTTCTGAGCTCCATTTGCTCAGAGTTTCAGCTCTGATTTTCTGCCCATCACAAGTGGTGCATGTCCAGCAGCACGCAGCTGTGGTAGCCCGGCACAGAAAGCAGGGTTGAAGCATCAGGCATCGGACCATTCCTGTCAGTAGCCTATGCCCTCTGTGCAGTTACAGAACGGATTTGTTTTCCACGTCCTGATCTAAACTAGAACACTAATTTTACTAAAATGCCAGCAGCATTAGGTCAGTCCCATCTTTGAGCGAGAGCATACAGACACCTGTGAAGCAGGAAAGGATGTCTGCTTCTCTTTTAGGGTTACTGGTAGTGATGCATCAGTAGATTTAATAAATTCCTTTGCTGCAGCACAAGCGATCTCATTGTGTCAGAGCAGCAAGTTTGGAATGGTCACGGGGAGGCAGGCTTCAGAGGCTTCAGGAACCCTTGCAGCGTGCCATGGCCGGCACAGAGCCATCCAGCAATTGCTCCCGGCTGTCTCTGCTAGCAGGCAGCAGATTGGCATGGTCCACCTTACCGCTGCCGATTCATGCTGCCATTCATAGCCTGTGGTCTCTTTCCATGCTGGATCCCTCAGCCTGGTATGTTTAACCTTTCTGATGAGCTGAGAGTTGTGCTGGATGACAGAACACCCTCCACACAGTCACAAAACTGAAGTAAAACCTAATTATTAAGGATCTGATTTCAAGGAAAGAGAATAAAATGACACAAAGACCCCCTTCTGCTAGAGACAGCGCATGATAGTATTATACCTGAAAGACTTCAGGTGCATAAATTCTGCTTTGAGGAACACGCTATTTCATTAGCTCCATGAAAGACTTGATGCTACCAGAGACGGGGTGAGTGTCTTTTAACCTGCAAATGGGCATAGCTGCTGCCATTTCCAAGAGGGAGACGTGCAACATATCTGATTGCAGCTACCTTAGAAAATGGGGCATCTGCATGAATGTGATAATTTTCTCTTTTTCAAGAGAAAAGAGGAAAATCACAGGCTGGGAGGAGAATGACTGGTATTTACCTGCGGTCTGTGTTCATGGCTCAGATCCGAGGCTGTGCATACTACTCTGTTTCTAAGAGGTACAGCTGTTAGGAAAATAAAACAGTCTAAAGAATGAAGTCCAATTATTTTTAATTTCTCCTTTGAATGAAAATTTGTGAGGTTTGTAAAGAAGGAATGTGGATTCTAGTGCTTTCATAAGCAATGGGCATGCCTAATCCCTTTCCTGTCCTCGATGGGTAGATAAAAAGACAGATAGACAGACAGACAGATAGATAGGTAGGTAGATAGATAGGTAGATGATTATCAACAGTTCTTTGCCTCTTGGGAACATAAATATTTCCCTCTGAGAAGCTGGAAAGTGTTTTAGCAGCTGTGAAGATGGATAACAATTCTCTGGGGGAGAGCAACTCTCAGGCGTACACTAACTGTTACTAAACGCCTGTTCCCAAATCTCTCCCACAGCTGCCACTGACATCCAGGCAGCTCTTGCTGCAGGTTAGGGTTAAACCATCTTTGAGGGGCTGTGTTCATGCTGGCATACATGGAAATACTGCAGCATCTCAAAGTCACTGGGACTTCTGTATCATATGCTGCACATTAGTCACATTTATTTTGCTGGCCTTCCCCAGCAAACAGTCTTATGAGAAGGGTTTTTCATCATGTGGGTTCAAAATAGCATGACTTCTTCCATTACAGTGCAAGTATCTTCTTTATTTTCAGGGTACATGGGAGGTGGTGGGGGAGGAACAGACTAGTTTTCCACTGCCCATAGAAGACTCCTCTGTTTTCCTGCTTGATTGGGTTTGGTTTTGCTTCATTGCCATTTTGTTTTGTTCCAAAGTAGGTTTTTCAGGGGAGGGGGGAAGTAGGTGCACTGATGCATCTGTGTCTCACTAGTAGAAGCTAGCAGGTGCTTTTGAAGCCCACGAGAATGAAGGCAGTGTGACAAATTCAAACTGGAAAACATCCTTTTTGAACAACCATTAGAAAAAATTTTAAGTGGTATTCAGGCTTGAAGTTAAAGAAATTTTTTCTAATCCCATTGTACTTTTAGGCAGGTTTATATAATATCAGTCCAGACTACAGGAAAGTTATAATAAGTTTAAAAAAAAAAAAAAAAAAAGGAAAGAAGGAATTAAGTGGATTCTCAGAGATGCCATGCCTGAGTGGGTTATAAACTTTCAGAATTTGAGTTTCTCCATTAAGACCAATGGAAAGATGTCATCAAAAGCAAAGGCACTGGATTCCTGTAACTAGCAAGCCTGTTTCAGAAGATAAGGATAAGCTTATTACACAAACATTTGCCCTAGGAAGAAGGTGCAGCAGATTGAAGCCCTGAGATGATAAGGGACCACTGATTTTATGCATGCCTGTCATCAAAATTGAAAATAGCTTTTGGGTCGTCTTGTTCAAAAAAGAACTTGATGCGCACAAATATGAGGGTTATCAGGCTTTTTTGAAAAATCTTCCTGTACCTAAGAGGGGATTTATTTTCCTGCTCATTATAACACCGACACAAAAGATACCATGAGAGTAAAAGTCCTTTCAGGGGCAAGTAAATAAAAAGGGTCCTTCTAGAGTTTGCTATGAGCAGGACAAAGTTGATGTTCAGAGGAGGGTGAGAAATGAACCTCTGCGGCCGGGTGAGCGGCTTCCCTCAGAGGCAGGAGAAGGCAAACAGGACAAAGATAAAAATCCACATATTACTTATTAAGCCATGTATCTCTTTCATCTCATTTAGGAAAAATGGTGGAAATCCTCTTCATCCAAAGAAGGAGAAATCCCTTCCTCTCATATTTCCGAGATACTGAAATCTGCCTGGAGGTCCGTGACCCTCCGAGAGAGGCATGTCAGGGAGGGAGGGAGAGCAGTGGCAGAGCTGCTTTCCCCCCCCCCTCCTTCTGCCCTCGGGGTGATTTATATACTGTCCGTCACCCTCCTATCAAGGGCAGAGTGTGTTGGTCCAGGAGCTCCTGGTAGAGTCAGTCCAGGGAAAGTCCCCCTCTTGCATGCAAAAATTGGAGCAGAGGACACCCAGGTCTTCATAGGTTTGGGCTTTCTCCTGCACATCTTGCCCTTCGCCGGCACCCGGGTCTGGTCCAGCACCCCCGGCAGATGGAACCAAGCTGCAGTCCCCCCTCGGGGCTGTCCTGCTCTCACCGCTGGCTCAGAGGCAGCCGTAGCTCATCCGTGCTTGGTGTTGGTCCTCCTTGAGCCCAGAGCCCTGACCACGCTGCCTGTGCCCCGGGGCACAGCGTCCTCCCTTGGGTCACAAACGGCAGTTTTGCCCCGAGCGAAGCACTGGGAAAATCTTTATTCCAATTGCAATTAAAAACAGTAACTCCGCCCCAAAGCTATCAAGTGATACTTGGCAATCCAAAATCGCCCTTGTCTGTTGTCCGATGGCAGTGCCTTTTCCTCCTCCTTTTAGGTTTTTGCTCTCTGGCTCCGGCAGTGCCGTTCCCAGGTTGGTATTTGGCAAGATCAAACTCAAAACTGAGTCTCTCTCAGCAAACAGGAATTTCATTCAGTCCGTTGTTTTGCTAACGTTTTACAGGCTGACATGACGTGCCAATGACGTCACTAAGCAAGCAAAGGCCTGTAACGGCACTGGGCTCCGGCGGCATCGCACTGCGCCGCTGCTGAGCTGCTTTTGGACGCAAACAAAGCACAACTTGCAAGATGCTTTAGGTGCAGGCAGGTGAGGTGTATAGATTAATCTTTACATTTTTCAGCCTCAGGTAAATTCAGGTCTTTGTACTCACCGTACAACACAATCCAGTGAGGGCCTGGCATCTTTTTTTGTTTAAACTTTCTTCTGAAAAGTCCAAGACTCCTTACTTTTCTCTCCAGGGACTTTGAATGTTTTCAAACCTTGAAAGTAACATGATTGTCTTCTGAGAGAAGAGTACATGCACGGTGATGGTTTTTCCCTTTTTCTTTTTTTTTTTTTTTTTTTTTTTTAAATTTATCTCTGGTAAGCTGTAGATGCTAAGTGTGGCCTGTCCTCATTGCTCCAGCATTTCTAGCCCTCCTTGCACTCTGCTGGCATCCTGAATTCACTGTTACCCTGTCGCAGGCGGTATCAGAGCTGAAAGGTTATGGTGAAAAGAAGTATTTCTGATGACCAGGTTTTAATACGGTGTTTCTGTGGTTCTTTAATATAAAAAAAAACCCCAAAGAATAGAAACTCTCTGTTTCTGTTCTCTACAATAGTCACTTCTGTCATTCCCCATCTTTTTCCAATAAACATTATTTTTGAAGGTATTCCCTCTGAAGCTCAGATTTCTGTTGTGCCTCTCATAAGGAGAGGACCAGTGTTTCATATCTGGATGGGTCATTACCCTACATTTATTTAATCTAGTTACCACCTAACATTTTATGTGACTTTTTTGGCATGCCAGCGCAAAGCTTTTCAATGATGAAGAAAAACCATGCTGGGGAAGAATGCTAATACTACTCTGCCCTTGATAGGATGGTGACTGGCAGTATATAAATACCCCCGACAGAATGACAGAAATCGCTCTTCTATATTTACCAGGAGCCCTGGGCCAACACGCACAGTGGTGGGAACCCATCTGCTCTGTTGCAGTCATTTTATCAACACGCTACTATTTAACAGCTGAGGCTTTTGTAATGTATTTTTTTAGCTTGCAGTGCGCAGTGAACAGGAGTGCCTTTAATAGCAGTATGACAAAACCAAAATAAATCAGAAAGGTGAACTGTAAATTAAAAGGTCTAGTGATTCATCTGATGAATCATATAAAGGAACGAATTAATTTAGGTATTACTTGAGCACTTAGATTTTCTACTACAAGCCTGACATCATTAGCTGTTTGTTAATGAGTCCTCTCTTCTAGTGCACGCAACAAATACCGGCAAGGAGAGGAGCCCCGAGGGGACCTGGGCAGCTTGTCGTTTGGGGGGCTCGGGGCTCTCGCTGGGACACAGAGAGGGTTTTGATCAGAAAGGGAGGAAGCTCCAGAAGGCAACGCACAGCTCCAGCTCCTCTGGTGGTACACTGGCCTGGCAGGGGGATGGCGGCTGTCAGAGGGATCTGCCACAGCTGACATTTCTAGTCATTGCATTTCTGATTTTTTTATCATTTTAATTTATACTTACAAGAAGCTACTACACACTGTACTGCTGAGCAGCCTTTTGGCTTTGTTTCCCATTACACTGTTTCACTATTCTTTTGGATATTTGCTTTCATAAACATTTCTCTCCCATTTCTAGAAGTGCGACTTTTTTTAACCCAACATTCAAAATCGGCCACTGGAGCACTGGAGCCAAGGGCTGATCCTGTATTTCCCTGAATTCAAATGGATCTACCTTGCACCTAAGTTTGAAATACAAGTCAAACATCAGAGTTTATTTCAGTCTAAAACTTTACCTAACGAACAGCAGTGCCAACGTGTGTCTGTAGGTTGATGAGAAAGTGCAGATTTACCTTTCATTTTCAAACCAAACTTCCCATTGCTCCATACATTTCTGCCTATCAACATCTCAATGGAGAAAGGCCCTAAATACTTACTTAGCTTCAAGCATATGTCTAAATTCACTAGTGTTTATCAAAGAATTTAAGTTTTGTTCTACTAACAGATCAGGGCATTAATGTCCATTATTAAAAAAATTGTTAACTGCACTCAAGGCACCAATGTTTTAGACTCTGTGTAGCTTTGTGAGAGTCTGGAATTGTCTTTTCTGCAGGCAGAGTATCAGTATGGACCAACAGCAGAAATGAAAGCTCTTCTGTCCCCTCCATAAAGGCAGTAGTATCTCCCCCCTCCAAATGTTATGCATTAGATCAAAAAAAAAAAAAAAAAAAAAAAGCAGGTATAAGCATGTAAAAAGACAGCTTCTTTAAAAGCTTGTTTTCCCAAAGATAGTCTGTGAAATATATTGGTGTGAATTCATAATGTCTGAGCAGTCTCAGCTGAATTAAAGACTGAAAAGAGAACTATAGCAGCAAAATATAATTTCAGAATTCAAGTTAGCCAAACGAGGCAATTCAAAGTTTAAGTGGTACTTTACGTTCTTAATATTTTCCATAGCAAATTTCAAAAACACGAAGGTAAAATAATCATTGTTGCAGAACAACAGATTTCTCTCAGGGAAACTGTTTCGTTCAGTGCAAACTTCAAGTCTATCTGGGTATTTTTGTACAGCTGTGGCTTTTTCTCACCCTTTGGAAGACTGCAGAATAAAGTGTCGCTGGATGAGACTATCAGCAATAACAATTTTATGATTTTTATATTCCCAATTGTAATTTGGTTTAAAAAAGAAAAATGTAGTGAGCATGTAATGACCTTAAATTAATGTTCACTTTAAAACTCTAAAAAATATAACCTTTATCAAGGAGGTGTTATCACTCTTCCATGTTTGTATGCTTCCTGAAAATTAATTTGCTGGAATCAGCTGGGTTTGAGTTTGACAGAATAAGCTGGAAAATGCTTTGATAGCCCCCAGATTAATATTTCTACAAAATGCCTACAGAAATTATGCAACAACAGTTCATTCACGGTTCAGTTGCCCAATATGTGTGAAGCCTTTACTGGGAAAAGGTAGAGATAGAAAGACAGCCTAATTTAACTAGTTTTCCAAGCTAAATTTGTGCACCCTAACAAAACCAGAGAATCAGTGCATAAACTGTGATGATAGGCCTTTAAATCAACTATTAACCCGGAACAACAGTCCTGTTGCAGGGTCCAAGTGTCTGATTTTAATTAGCTGACACAAACTTTTCCCCCAATTCATCACACTCAGGTTCCACGTGTCCTCAGCTTTCACTGGGTTTCTTAAAGATGAGACTGATTATCCCTGATGAGAGGTTTCATTTATCTCTTAGGATGGTTCCTTTGAAACAGCCTGCAGCAGGGCACTGCACACCCATGTGCATGTAAAAACCAAGCTCTAGAGTATGAGGGCATTGCTGAAGTCTAGTTAAAGGCAGGACTTGGTAATGTTGTCCTTGATAAAACTTCTTCTTGCTAAATGTAAAAAAAATATGTATGAAACACAAAAAGTAAGAGACAACTTGGGAAAAAAAGGGAAAAAAAAGCATGAAGGTAATTGTCTGTGTTACATGAGACCCAGGTGAAAGAAGCAGCGGGGCAAGGGTGCCCTGGAGACGGCAGCGGAGCGGCCCCGGCAGTGCCCGGCGCAGGACGGGGGCTGTCTGGGGCACCTGAGCCCCAGCCCACCCGCGCTCCCAAGTAAAGCAGCAGCGATGGGGGATGTAGCAGTACTCAGGGCAGCGGCACTCTTTCCCAGGGACTGATAGGGCCAGGGAGCTGCGAGTCCTCTGAGCACTTCAGAGAGGATCCTTAACCTTGGATTTTTTTCAATTTTTTTTTTTTTTTTTCAGGAGAGTCAGCATTATTTCCTTCATGGTCACTGCTGAGCACTACATAAATCCATATCCACACTGTGATTAATGGCTCTTTAGTACCAAAGGAAGGGGTTAGATAATGCTTTTAATCACTGTCAAACTTCATAATTTTCCCACTTTCTTTTCCCGTCTCCTGTGAAGCTTCTTCACGGCAAAACCTAATGAAAGCTGCCACTACCTGTTGGATAGACTTGCAATGAACTTCAGATGATGCATATCATACCTTTAGCCCACCCTTCCCATGTAGCTGCTGAAAACTGTGTGGCGCAGGTCTGTGATTCTTTCTAAAAGCGTGAGGAATCGGGTTCTGCCTATTTCTGTTCCTTGTCTGGGGGAAACAATACAATAGAGCGATAGAAACTCAATAGTGCCGCAATGGCATAGACAGGGAAGGTCGTCTTCTTCCATAGCTGACTGCAGTAACTTGTTTTCCAGCTCACACAACATTTGATGTCTCCTTCAGCTTGGATCTTTACTCACTCGTATACGGGAATCACCTCAGGACGGAGTTTAGGTTTCATAAAGTACGAAAACGCAAGAAAATGCAGATAGTCCAGGGCTGAGTTTCTCAGGCTGGTTGATTCCCCCATCTCTCGAGATCAGTGAGAAGCAGCCTCAGACGCAGCTGCAGGCACGGTCCTGCCGTGCCAGGCTGGGCGAGAGCCCCGCGTGCCCCGGGCCACCCTGCCCGCAGCCACCCAGCGCAGATGGCCAGCAGCCACCCCGGGGCGGACACAGCCTTGCGTGCGATGCCGCTGCGGATCAGGCATCGGACCCGCATCCTCAAACACAGCCAGACGTGGATTTATCCTGCCTGACTTTAAAGTCCCCGCTGGGATGCCAAAATCACCCTCTGGTCCCTGCAGCAGGGAGAGATGTGTCTGCAGCCAGCAGCTGAAAGTCATTTCTTCTGCTGTTTTTTTTCCAGTGATGTGGACAACATCAGGATGCCAAAGCCCGGTCTCAGGAGGGCTGTCTGAGCACTTACGGGAGTACATACCTTTGAATCTGTAGTCCCTCTGGCTTTCAACCCTCACTCTCCACTTGGCTCCTCAGCGGTACGGGATGGAGGCCCTTATTCCCTCAGCTTTCACTCAGCATCCAATGCCGTGCTCAGGGAATCCAAGGATGCTGCAGTGCGATTATTCAATTTGGATCTTGGCCAGGCCTTCTGCCTAGCCAGGCGATGGGAAGACAAGCTCTCACTAACAAATAGCTGGCAATGAGTTATTTACTTTTTCAAGGGAAGGCAGTGTAGGAAGGTTCTCACTTTTTAGCAGTTTTGTTGTGAAAGTACTGGTTCCAGTTTTAATTTTTGCGTTTGCCACCATTGGCCTTGTGAGTGTTTTCAGGGAGGGAGCCAGAAAACCATAACTCTGTTATATGCCACACATCGAACTTCTTCCTTTCTAAATAATTCCTTTTTGATTAAATAGCAGTGGCAGAATGTTTGCAGAGTCTTGTGAAACCTCTAGGTGTTGAGTTTTTTTCTTAAATATAGATAAAGACATGATTTCTATCACTGAGAAAATATTTGCTAAAATCCAAATTTGTGACTAAAGTTTCCCCTCCTCACACAATTCTTCGTTATCGAAAGCATGTCTGATTGACTGAAAGTGGAAAGCCATTCTTAAACTTCTAAAAATTTGTAATAAGTCTAATTGCGTTTTAATATTTGATATGCTTTATAATTGCAGAGAAAGTATTGACATCGATGCCGAGCCTGATATAACTCTGCTATCCTTTACAATACATGAACTGCCCTACAAGAGCATTTGTATGACGACAATGATAGTTGTAATTACCCATGATCTGAGTAGTGACATGTTTTATTCAAAAGACATGAATCAGTGCCTTCGCAACAGTCTGTAGAGAATATTTATTAACTGTAAAAGACTGGTGTCTGCTCTCACAGGGTTTCATTGGTGCCAGCTCAGGTCAAATCTGTGTATGGACTGTAAGGAGACACAGCCAGTCAGGGAAAAATATAAAGAAAGTTACAATAAAGCCCAAAACAGTGTATCAAGAAGCCATGAACACTTTAAATTTAGCCTCGTTGTCTTGGAGCTCCTTAACGATGTTCACCGAGTACTGTGTGCGTGTGTGTGCCGGTACATATATATGCTGAATACAAATGTCTTGAGCACTTTCTGCAGTCAGTTTTTAACCTTCATATGTCTCCAACTGGTTAATAAAGATATTTGATATTCCAGCTGTTAAACAGCACTGATGGTTGATGTTTTCTGGCTGGACATATAGGGTAAGGGGGTTATTTCCATTCCCCCACCTGACGTATGCAGTGAGTGGTGTCCAGGTTAGCACAAGGGTAAGTTTCCAGTAAAAGGGCTGCAGGTAGGTGTCTAAATACAGCTCTGCTCGGAAAACCCAACAAGTAAAATAAATACCTTCTCAGGCAGAGTATGGAAGGCTCCCTGGTGCACATACCTAGCTCCGCTGGCACGGCGCCAGGCTGGCTCCCCGGCACAGCCCGGCAGGACACGGCAGCACGTCCTCACCCCACCAGCCCACCGGCACCCAGGGAACGCGGAGCCTGAGGACGCTGTTCGGGGACCAGGGCAAGCCCCTGCCACTCACAGTGCACCGCCAGACACGGGCGTGACGATTACAAGCACTCTGTCGGCTGACTCAGGTTTCCTCATCGTTCAAAAGCAAACAGCTAAGACTGATCTTTATAACTCTCCTGAGATATTTCTGCATTTATGTTCGTATTAAAAAACAACCGGTGGTGAAGTACCATGTGTTATACCTGTGTGCCCCCAGCCCGTACTGCAGTGCAGCTGGCTGATGAATGGTCCTCGCAGAAACCATTAACATTTTTTCCGGTGTGAGAATTTTGTCCATAATATCCTGAGACCTTTTATCTTATTATAGACTATTTTGTGAGATTGAAAGACAGCATTTTTCCTGTATGACTGAGGCGGATGAAGTGCACTCGCATCCACGAGCCTATTAGCATGATATTGGAGGGCTTCCGTAACTGCGTGCCCTCCTTGTGCTGCCAGTGACAGAAGCACTGTGGAAATACCTCATCGTATTAAAACCCAGAGCTTTTCAAGCACTGTGACCTTTTTTTTTCCTTGAAAACTTCATTGCATTAAGGTGGTACCAGTAAAACTGTAATATTTCAAAGACCTTGAAAATGGCTTGAAAGGAAGTTAAGGGAATATATTTAGGCCGTGCTTTGTCATTTCTCGCAGAGATCTGAGAACAAGGCAGTGCTGAGTACACCATGCCAACCTGCTTCCAGCAGTCGGGGTAAAACGGCCGCCCAGGCTCTCTCAGTAAACATTTTTGGCAAGACACGTGTGTGTCCAGGAACAGCACGTCCCCAGGCAGCCGCAGAGCATCCTGATGCCGCTGCTGTGGGACCGGTCCAGGGACGGCACAAAGGAACCGTCCCCCGACGCTGCTGACCCAGCTGCTGCAGGTTGGCTCAGCCTGACGTTGCCTTCTAGTGTTTCGAACTGAGTGGCTGACAAGGGTGGCGTGTGGAAATTTCAGTTCAATGTGGTTCAGGCCAGAGGTAAGAAAGAGTCGGCAGCCCTGTGAGCTTTGCTGGGTGGCTGAGTGTCCATCAACGCATCCTCTCGGCCTTTTGGATGCTACAGGCGTCTCTGTCGGCAGCAGGACAGAATTAGCCTGGACAACAGCTCTCTGTTCACCTCGAGAGGTGGGTTCATCCGCAGCTCCCAGCTGTCCCGTCTCCCTCAGCAGAGGCACTGCTGTTCACTGGACCAGGGTCAAGCTGTGCTGGCCATGCCGCCCTGCCATGGTACCTGCAGCAAAGAGGACAAGTCACCCCTCTGTCACCCAAACCCACTTGTGCCATGGGCAGGAGCTGTAAGCGAGTAGAAACGGCCTCCGAGGCTGCAGCGAGACCCTGCCAGCAGCTGAGCTGGAGGAAAAGCTGGTGTCCTGGTTGCACTCAGCAACTGCAACCATGAACGTGCGGTGGCCTTGAAGGCTGAGGTGAAGCAACACCAACCTTGGAGCAAAGGGGCAGCCCCAATAATCTTCTTCCAGGCCTTCTTCTGTGCAATTCCATGGGCTTAGGACCAAATTCATAAACTGTATGGCTTTGGCTCTGTGTTTGCAGCCAAAAAAAGCCAGCATTGATCTTGTAAGTGGGCTGGGGTCTGCAAGGGACCCCCACGTGGGCAGCTGCTGGAGCCCTTCCTCTCCCCACTTGGAGTCCTGCGCCACCCCACAGCCCCGGCAATGCCCGTCCGCGCCAGGCGACGCTCCGCGCGGGCTTTGCCTCGCAGAAGAGGAGGAGGCTCACGGGGCGCCTTTGAAGACAGGATCAAAGCAGCGAGGAGCCATACACTCTTTTGATTCCTTAATGGGCATTTTTCGTGCTAGCTCCTCTCCTGCCTGGCTGTCACGCCATGGAGCAACACGCAGCAAAAGCATTCCCGGCTTCAAAGCTCCCTTCTTTGGCAGTCCCTTTTCTTTTTCTCCCACTGAGCTATTCCTCCTGGCAATGGAGGGACCATTACAGCTGCTTACCTGAGCCATCCTCAGGCAGCACCATACAACGCTCCCGTTCATCCACGATGTGACAGGCAGGGCTGGGACGGCAGGGGAACAGAGGGGACCCGCTCTGCGGTCCAGCTTCGTACTGACCCTTCCCCTCCCGATGCTTTGAAGAGCACCAATGGTCTTTCTTGGCTTAGACACCTCGTGAAACGTGTAAAGGAACCATTCTTACTTGCGTGGCAGCTCTCGAAACTGCAAGGGGAAAAGACAAGACAGTCCATATTCGTTGGTCCACAGCTTCATTTCTTTTGGTTTCTTTGGGGGTGAGGGGGTATCTGACATTTAAGGTCTTTTTATGAGGACCATTTCCCTGACATACCATTATGTGGGGAACTTCACTGGGGAAAAAAATGGCTTTAAAGGCAAACAAACACAACACCCATCTGAAATTATAAACTAAAAATTCAGGTCAGCTGAATGTCTTTGTTGAAAGAATTTTCTACTGGTAGTTGCTATTTTAACTCTTTTTTTTTAGTTTTTTTTCCTAAAGAATTTGCAATGGGAAAAGTCCTACAAAGTGAAAAACACTGAAATGAAAGTTTCTGCATGTAATACACTCAGAATATTCAGATTTCTATTGCAGGAGCTGCCCTTTCAAAATATTGTAATTTAATTTTCAAATGTATTTCATTCTTTATATATGATAATTTCATATTTATTTGCCTGTTAGTAATGATATACTACAAACTTATACTAGATTTTTGATAAAGAAATACATCTAAAAACCCCACTGATGTTTGAAAGTAAGAAAAAAAATCTGGTTTAAAGCATATTTTTGAGACAAATTTTGAAAATGTGAGGGTCTAAGTTTGAAATTCAAAGTCAGTTTGAATGACTAACAGTCCAACATTTTCACAGCACAGCTTTCCTCCTTTCAGCAATGGGAACAGGCGCTACAGCTGACATGAGAGGAAAGTAGAAAATTCTCCAAAGAATAACATTGTAATTCATCTTGAAATAAACATTGAGGGTCTGTGACTGATTCCTGTAATGGTAGTGAAAAAAAAAAAAAAACAAAACCAAAGATAACTAGAAGATAAATAGAAGCACTTAAAGTAATCTATTTGAATGTATCATGACGCTGTTAGTAAGTATTGATATCTGCCAACCAGCAAAATAAAAATTCCTACTATGACAAAGTTGCAAATGCCGTAACATCACCATATTTTCTGCCTTGCTTCTTGAAGAAAAAAAAAAAAAGTATAAACTTTGGAAATATAAAAAGGGCCCTTGTAAGCTCAGGATCTGTATAAAATTCTGATTAGCTGCAAATGTGAGAAGAAACAAATGTCGCTGACGATAGCCAGCAGACGCCAAGTTGTGCACAGGATCAGCCCCTCGCTTGGAACCCCCTCTCTCAGAGAGGAAACAGGAGCAGCAGATCTGCTTGGTCTAAGCAGACTAGATCACCAAGAAGCCTGTGATACCTGGAGACAACATCAACTCTTATTGTCCTCTGGGAAATAAAGCCCGTGGGGGTACCCACCGCTGTCCTCCACAGGTATCTTTTGAAGGGTGACCGCTCTCTGCTCGGCTGCCCTGTAAAACAAGTTTGAGTACTTCTTCTGGCAAAGGCAACCGGAGCAGAAACCACTGAGATTTAGTGGATCTGCTCTGGGGTTAGGATGCCTTCCCTGAAGGCTGGGAGGGGCGCTGAAAGCCCCCCCATTTCTCTGGGGTCATTCTTAAGGATTGCCTGATCAGTATAGTTTTGATGGGTAGAATTTTTTCCTCTTTGACAGAGCAAATGATTTTGATGTACTGATAACTCATCTGTTGAGTCTAACGCTTTGTGATGGCCCGGAGAGCCATGGGCACACTATTTTGCTAAACATACACCCCTAATCAGTCCTGTTTATTAAGAAGAATTACACATTCTGGTTGGAGAACTGCACATCGCTTTTGGAAAAATTGTAAGGAAAGTCAGCATTTTCTCCCTCAGTTACAACCAACTCTTTCATAGCTGTGGTGGGTGGAAAGTGATGAAATATCAGTTCTTGGCTTTACCTTGCTTAGTGGCTGCGTTTGAAACTTTGTGTCAAAACCTTAATGTCGTCTGAACACAATTTTCTGAATTTAATTGACACGAACACAATATAGAAGAGTTCAAACATGTGGGAGGAGACAGGAGGAATGACAGGTAGCCCTTGACGGACTGCAAACGCATTAAGGCTTTGTGCTGAGTAGCAAGAATATCACTTAGGAGCGACGGTCGTTGCCAAAGGTCCCTTTCAGAGTTGCCTTCCCTCGGCATCCTGCTTTGTGTGGAGGTGGAGAACAGCAATAACGCAGCATTATAAAATAAATAGCTTTGTAAGTGTATGGTGAATAGAGGCCGATGTGCTAGGGATGTGCAGTCATAAAAGTGATTTAATGATTTCTTTCTCATGAACAAAAGGTTTTTAAGGTTCAATTCATTGCTGAGCTTAGGGCTAACCACATGCTCAAGAACATAAGTCTGTCTTTTTTCAGGAGATCAGATATGCACGTCCTCAGACACTGTTCATTAGGGGTATGCAGCAGCAACACCCAGAGCAGGTACTTCAGTTTGGCGAAACTGTTCTTCCAGAAAAAATAGCTTTGGGGATGCACAGCCACCACCTTTCTCAAACTTAAAGGCAGAAAAGCTTAAATGGTTCCATAAGCAATGCAAGTCTCCATCTTCCCTGGATTGCGTAAAAACCTTATTACAGACGGGAGGGCAAGGAGGAGGTGAAACCAGGATCCCTTTCTGATTCAGCCACTATCACTGATTTCACTACTGTTCTCCTCTGCCTGCTGCTGAAAGCACCCCTCAACCTCAACCTCTTCTCGTTACATAAAATTTTCCTCCAGAAAGTCTGACATCACCCCGTGGCTTTCAGAAAAAGCAACATCTCTACATTCCTTTCAAATAAAATAGATGGCAATGGGGACATGGATGGGGACAGGGGCTCCACCCTGCGCTCTCTGCCCTGTGCCACTGCATTACAGCCCCTACCAGTGCACCAAAACCCACCTCTGCCAGAGCAAACTGCTCAGACTAACCCAGCTCCGCAGCCTGCCATGGGTTAGTAGTGGCAGAGCTGAGGTTCCCCAGGGAGGGCTAAAAACCTGTTGAAATAGTTATGCTAACACCATCAGCAGGAAAGGGATACAGACATCATCTTCTGTTCTCTTTAAGGTACTTATACCCTATCCATTGACTTAATAATTTAAATATGCTGTAGAAAAGTAAAAAAAATACAAATTGGTACATGTAATATTAATTTAACTTGATGGTATCTTCCACTGAAATGGTGCAAATAATGGATTTTGTTTCAGTGGACTATACATGTTTCTAAAACAGACTTACCTAATGTTTTCATTCAACCCGAATGGAGTATTTTAGTCCACTTCCACAGTATTTAGTTCTTTTTAACCATCTTCTTATCATTTAGGTAAATTTCAAGGTATTTCATGCTTAATGATTTGAAAAACATAAATAATTCACTTTGAAAATACATAAATGGAGCACTTCTTACACATTTCCAGAAGTATGAACGACTATTATTCCCACCTAAGTTATTCACTGAATACTTCCTCACCTGGGCATCTAGTTCAGTTCCCTCCCGCTCTCCCCTTTGTGTGGTTTTTTTTTTTAGGCAAGAAACTGGAGTCCCCAAATTCATCAAACTATATTCACTGCCCTGCTTCTGTATGTATAGTTCGTTTTTCCACAGATGATTTCCCCTCCCTCCCCCCCCCATAGTTTTACCTAAAAACCCCAATACTGAGGAGAGTGCATTCAGAGTATCTTTTGATGGTCCTGTCGGGGACTACCGCTGTCTGATGGACCTCTAAGCCCTAGCCCTGGCAAAGCTCTTCCGAATGCGCTTTCCTGGGGAGAAGCGTGACTGTCGATATGCTTAACATTGAGCATATGCTTAAGTGCCTTTCTGAGTTGCTGCCAAACGTCTGTGATGCTCTTATCACTGTGCATTGTCCACGTTCAGAATTTAAAAGAATACCTTAATGGCCGGCACATCACTCGGCTTTGAAGGCTGCACAGCTTGCCGTCAGCCTGGGACGGGCTCCCAGCCAGCCGCTCGCTCCCGCTGCTCGGGAGCTCTGGGCACGGCCGGCTCGTCAGAGCCAGCGGCTGCCAAGCCGTTTCCCAGCCCCTGATGCCAGATCAGCCTCAGCCAGGAGAGGTGACCGTGAGGGGGCCACGGCAGCACTCCGGGCTGCTCGGGCAGCGGCCGATATTCTCGCACCTCCCCAGAAATGGGCTGAGGGCAGGGCGCTGCCGTGGCCCGGTGGTCTGGCATTTCTCCTCACTCGCCCTCACTTTCTGCATGGGTAAGAACTGTCACACATGCGAGAAGAATAAATTACCTCCTCGTAAGTTTGCAGAAGTGCCTCTTTCTGCCAGCATGGATCCCACCACATTGGGATTTCTCATCACCTCCTTCCACCTCGAGGGTGAAGGTCGTGGTCTTCTGCTCTGGGCCGGGTCAAACCGCACCACCTGAAGGCCACCGTTCATCCCGTCTTCTTGCGTACCTCCCAGTTTCGCAGAGCCTTTGTCCCTCCAAAGCGTTTCCTGAGAAAGCACACGCTGGGGTAGCAGGCAGGCACAGGGGCCGGGGGCCAGCCCGGCTTGGTGGGTGAAGCGGGATGGGGGAAACCACTGCACCCAAGGGGATGAATCACCCAGCGTGAGGAGCGATGAAAGGTCCGGGTAGGGCTGCGAGGGATGTCTGGACTTCACGGGTGGTTTAGGGGGAGCTACGCGAGAGATGGCCAAAGTGCACAGAAAGCTGAGGGGAGCGCTGGGGACTCCTCGGGCTGCATGACCTTGGAAGGGCACAGCACCCCGCTGTCCGTATCAGTGATGCTGCATTAGGTGAGGTTCCCTAGGGGACAGTGTGGGAAATACCAGATTTGGGTACAGGTGTAGCAGGAAGGGGACTACTAGGGAAAATATAATTTGGGGTCATTCGGAAAGAAATGAGGATGGAAGGAAGGAGATACAAAAGCAGTGAAAAGGAGAGTTAAGGAGCAGAAAAGGGGAAGTAAGGTGTGTAAATCACAGGTTTGCTGCAGTTTTGGGGCCCCTGCCAGGTACGGTCACTACTGCAGCCCAAATGAGGAGAACAAACACAGCTTGCGGTCGTGCCCACACCAAGTGTCACAACTGCTTCTGCGGTCACGAACCAGGGAAGGGGGCGTGCTGCCCAGGGAGCAGCTGGCTCGGGCATCCTGCAACCCCCGTGCCAGTGCCTTCTCCGGGCCTGGCAGCACTGACATACCTACCACTGCTTCACGGCAGGTTGCTTATATCTTCTTCCTAAAAATGTCAAAAAACTTTTGACTTGTTTTTTTAAAGAATTGCTAGCTTGACAGAAAATAGAAAAAAGAAATGAAAATTCAGGATCTGTCTCATTCATATTTGCTTGCAAATAACAAGCACTGTGGAAACACTACCCAAGCAGAACAGAGATTTATTTTCAAGTGTGTGAGCAGTTTAAGGTCATTTACTTAAAATTACATTCAAGAAACAACGGTGATGCTTCGGCATTACTTTCCCCCTTTAATGCCACTCTGCATTTAATCCATCTTACTGTTCAATAGAAATAGCTTACTCCTACGTCTGAGTAACTGATTGGGTTAGAGCCTGCATCTCAAGCACCATCCTGTCACCAGCAATGAATGCCATTTTTAGATCTCTCATTCCAAAGAAAGGTCAGTCACTATTATAAAGAATAGAAGGAGAAAATAGTCAGTCCAATGTTCACTTTATCCTTTCTCCAGCTTTTAAAGGGGAAAAAACAATCATCAGTGTGCCAAGGCAATGTCTAATATTTTAATATAGTTACACAGAATCAGGCAATAAGGTTTTTTTCCTCAAGATGTGATTATACATTTCTGACAACGGCACAGTAGTGTTGTGAAAGGACATCAGATAAGAAATACAGCTGGTTGAAATCTTCTGAATTTCAACTTCCTTGCAACATTTTTCAGAAGGAAAAAAAAAACTTTCTGCAGAAAATAAGAATGATAAGAAACCCCAACAACTGAGTGTTAACACAAATCTACCAAGAATGCTCAGCTTTGGCTTTATGGGGAAGTGTCCTTCAGGGTCTGGCATATTTAATTAGAAAAGACAAGCCCCCTCAGAGGGTGCATCCCCAAGATCAGGAACAGTATTTTTGGTTCCTAACATCTCCTCCGTGGTGCTCTAGGAAGCCTGTGGAGACTGGCTCTTCAGCCTAGCCAGCTAAGGTATGTGGCCAAAGTGGGGCCACATGAATACCACCAATGGGTATTGGTGGAAATTCACTGGCAAATGTACTTTAAGATGCCCAAGGTTTTCAGGCAGCTGCAGCTGAGCTTATGACTTGGCCAGTGGAAGATCTCCAGCACCTCCACAACCACTTGCTGTCCACCTCTGTTGAAATCTTCCCAGTCAAGCTTACAAACTAACTTACTGACTTTTCATTTGAGGTTTTAGCATTTACTTTCTCTTTTTAACTTTCTGCCAGAGTCCCTTAAGGTTTTGGAGCAGCACTTACCTCCTTACAGAACAGACAACGTGCAGTTGCATGGCCACTGGCAATGAAACGTCAGAATGAATTATTGTCAGCTGTTTTTGTAGAGATTTTTGAGTGAAAGGGTGAGAGGAGGATTCGGTGGAAATGCTCTGTCATTATGGTTTGGGCAGAGAGTGTATGGACGCAAGCCTTCTGAGGCACAGAACAGAGCTTACGATTCGTTATATAAAATATTCCGTATGAGAAATAATAATACAAGAAATAAACCCATCACAGCTGTATTTATGGTGGTGGCATACACTTTTTGTTACCTAAACTAAAAATACCCATAAAGGAACTTCATAAACCTGAAGACAGAGGAAGAAAAATTCCATTTTGGGTAACTTAGAAATAATTTGTCAGGCTTAGGGCCAAAAAAAAGAGGAAAATTAAAAGTACAGGATGATCTGCCTGAAGTTTTGCATATGAGGATTTTGGGTTTGCATGTTGACAGCAAATAAACACATTGCACAGTTATCACTAGGGGCTTGAAACACAGTGGATGTCCCTGGAGCTCTTTAGATGCCACCTGCCATGAAGGAAACGTCTCTCTCATGTTGCCACCCCAAGTGAGGTAAATCAGGACTAAAAGAGATTTTTTTCTGGCATGTTGGATGTCACCTGAAAATACAGCCTCGATAAACTGTATGAACCAACCTAATTTTCTGTGAATGCTATTGAACACGGCAGCTAAGGACATCTCTATGGGGGAAATACCAGCTCTGCTGGGCAGTCAACAACCTTCACTGGGAAAATAGCTTACCTCATCGCTTCAGTGTTTCATCACTTCTTAATTAGATGCTTTTTTCCTCTTTGGTGCTTATACAGAGCTCAGCCAGTGCAGATGCAATTTCTTCATGTGCACTATCCAAATAAATTACTCCTGAGAATGATTGTTGCAGGGAAATTCTGAACGTTTGGGAGGATATTTAAATTCTGGTCAAGATCTTGCTCTTCTTAAGTATTTCCCCTCTTTTTTCTACAGCATGTTCAGACTATTGTCTTTATGCTTTCGCTTACATTTTTCACAAATCTGTTTTTTTCATTTCTCTAGATATAAATAGCCACTCAACATATTAGACACTTTAGTGTGCAGTAAGTTGTGATCTTGGCTTTATTTGAAATACTGGTATATTCAGTATGTTTCAGCTACCATTTAGTAAATAAAGAATGTTAAGCAGGAAAGAATAAAACTCAGACAGGATCAATTTCTACATAAAATTGCCTTTTGTCTGTAGCCCAGGTCAGCAAGTCACACACCAGCACAGTGTGTAGGGGTGACACCACCGCTCTGCCCCAGGAAAACCTCACCTGCTAATGCTGAGCAGCCTGGGCACCGCTTGGTGCTAAACGATAGCAGGATTTAGCTCTGGATCGACTCTGCAAAGCAAATTTATTCAAACCATTTCATATTGAAAAGCCTGATTACCATTTACTGTATGATGACTTTCTATCACTTCAGCAGTATCAAAGGCTTTATTATAGAAGAGATCAAATAAATATAGCAAAAACATGCAAAAAAGAGCACAGTCATATCCTGACTGATAGCATGCTCCTACAGACTATTGCCACCAGTTGAGAGTATGTGTCAATATTTTTATGAACCATCACTACAAAACATAACTGAAGCAGGCTAGAAGAAAACAGCAACCTAGCAGTGGTGTTTAAGAAAGCCCTGGGAAAGGAAAAGAACAGAAAAGGAGAGCTGTTGAGCTGAATCAGCATGTGGGCTGTAGCTGGAACAAAAGGATTCTTCAGTTCATGCCAAAAATACTCATCAGTGCTGCTGCTTTTTTAAGCTTAACATTCATAGGTGACTTTTCTTGTTTCTGAACGGTCTTGTGGGAAGCTGCATGGATTCAAGTACGGATGGCTGTCAGAGCCCTCACTTTCTGCTCACTTTAAGGGTTTGCTTGGGAGAGGAGCTTGCTCCTCAGTGAGCAGGCTGAGCTGGTGTCCTCTGAGGCTCTGTCCCACCTCAGGAGCAGCCTGGGGCTCTTCTCCAAGGGTCTCCTTGTTTCTAAATACAGTCCAGCCCTTTTTCTTCCTCTCTTGTCTCCCTTCTCAGTGCTGGCAGGTCCCCAAAGACAGCCCAGCAAGACCAGCATCTGCTGAAGATCCCAGTTGCAGAAGTATCTTCCAGCTAGGTGGGGTATGACCACAACCTTGTGTTTCAGGTGACTCATTATGCAACATTAAATATGATTAAAATGACTAAAAAAAATCACAAGTGACCAAAAGAATATTTTTCTTGTCGCATAATTAGGCTGTAGAACTCATTTTCACAGGGAATCTCTGAACCCAGAAGTTCAAGCAGCTTCAGAAAGGACTGAGCATATGTATCACTAAAAAGGGAAAACTAAACTCGTCAGACTGAAGAAATGCAAACAACCTTCTCAAGTTTCAGGTTTAAATGAACATTTAAGAGTTAGGGACTAGAAAAAGGTTTGCCATGGAGGCAAACATGACACCTACTTACCCCAGAAACCTCAGCAGGATGGTTAACTGCAGAGCTGTAGAAATGGGTCTGCTAGCCAAACTGTGCTGCTGCCCTCTGCGAGCTTTAAGTTTCATCTAGTAGAGAAGTTCCTGGTATCAGTAAACCAAGGGAAAAATGAGCAAAGTGCAGGAAGTCTACATGTAAGGCTAATTATTTTTATGGTGTGGATAGGAAAGCGTGCATGTCTAAGTTTCACAGAAGGAGAATTGCACCCACGTTTCCTATGGCCTTGGCTGGTCATTTAGCAAGGGAAATTGCTAATCCTGCTAATCCTCTTCTGCCGCTGTGTGGTAACGATCTGGACAATATTTTTGCGGCTATCAATGTAACGCACAGCCAAATTCCTTTGTGCCTTCAGTAGGCATCAAGTCATTGGCGTACATCAAATTCCCACGCAGAACTAGCTGCTGTCCATCGGCACTGCTCACTGATTGTAAACGACAGTAGGTTTCCTTGAGAAAAATCACTCAGCAGAAATGATCCTCCTCTTAGATAATATATAGGAGACTCCATGGCACGTTTGTTTTTGTTTTTCTTAGCTGTCTTAAGCAGACCTTAGCTATAAAGATGAAGCTAAGCTCATTTTTTTTCAGCACTTCAAAGAACATCACCAATAACAATCTTTTAGAAGCTGAACATGTTTGATATCTTGCTAATCCTAAAGCAAATAGATCTAAGGAACCAGTAAGCTGAACCATGCAAGAAATACAGTATATACACTTGCAAAACTCAAGGTGTCCTTTTATTCTTCAGCTAGAAAACCAGTTTTTGCATCTGAGCAAAGTAATAATAATAAAACAACAATTTTGGCCTCAAAATGTATTTGCTTTTAAAAAATGAAACCAGCTTTTTAGTTAAGTACCACTCTTCCCTGGGAACAGGCACAATCTTTGGTGTTAAAATGACACTTACATTAAGTGTTTCTTCATTTAAGGGCATTTAATTACCTCAGGAGTATGAGATATAAAAATTAATATACCCATACAGAAAAGTCGAGAGAAAATAATATCCCTTACTCCATGGCTTTACTGATTGTGGGTCACTAGCAAATTAGATTGGGCTCTAATTCTTCCCCAATGTGAAAAGGATTCAATCAGTTACACCATGAGATGATATTATTAATGCAATCATGGCTTACAAGAAACCAACCCTAAAGGGAGATGCCAAAATGAATTCTTCATGTAGTAACAAAGGAAGCTAGAAGACTCCTTCACAGCGAGTCACGTCTGCACTAAATACAAGCCTGACATTTCATAAGCTTCTAAATAAGTATGCTGTAAATATTACAGTTTCTATTTGTATATCTAACACTTGCTAAAGGATCCAAAGGCATTCAGCACATCACGAAAGGAATGTATTAGATTTGGTATGACACCAAGTTACAAATATAAACTGGGAAAGTATAAAATAGTAAATTATTTCGTAATATATACACCGCTCAGGCATTTAGGTATTTTTCCATCTTAATTAAAAGGCAACAAATTGTAAAAGGCTTCAAGGAAACATTTAAGTTTTCCTAATCAAAGCATAAAATTAAGCTATGGAACGCATTACTGCATTACAAACTAGTGATCTTTTCAGAAGAAAACACTGAAAGGGTCTGAAAAAAGCAATTTATGTTTTCTGTCCCTCCTTCTCCCCTTGAAAATGTGGGGTTTTTTGGAACCCAGTCCCACTTCTGAAGGTGCAAGAGGGCAGTACATCCCCCAGCAACACCAGCTCTCAGACTGGTACAAACCCTACCGGAGTCCCCTTTTTCCACTGCAGCACTTTCCAAACCTAATCAATTCACAAAGGCTGTAATGAAGCAGTTACAGAAATAATAGGCAGCTGTGGAAAAGAGGCCTGCAAGGGCCGTGGAGAGGACGACTGTCCATCCTCCTGTCCCCGGGCAGACCTGGGCTCCCTGGGGTCCAGGGAGCCTTGGCAATGACAGGGACATGTGTTTGCATTAGCCCGTGTATACAATAGTGGACTGGGTTTTGAAACTGTAAGATCATGATTTATAGGCAAGGTGGTTTAGGTCATAGCGGAGGTTTCTAAAGAGTATTTGTAGTCATTTATTTTCCTCTTCCTACTCAGTTCTGTTGAGTTGGACTCAAAGCATTAATGGAGCAGGATTTTTACCATCAAAAGATATGAAAATTCATATCAATAGAACTGTCTGAGCCGCATTTACTCTTTAAATAGGAGAGGAATGATGCATTATTGCATAATAAGAAAGCAATAACAATCATGATGGTGTATAAGCATTTTTCAGGCATTCATTTAGGATGCTGCTCATGAACTACCAGCAGCTGCCTGATAATGCTGTGCTACATGATCTCATGAGCCTAGGAGTCCGGGGCCTCCTGCTCCAAGTTGGTATTTCAGAACGAGAAAGGTATTTGCTGTTTATCCGCATTTTTATTAGGAAATAGCTTATGACTAGATTACAAATATAATGAATTGGTTATAATCCTGATCATGGAGCCTTTGAAACCAATGGCAAGGCTTCTGCTGACTTTAACTGAAAAAACTCCAGGTTTTGAGACACGGTTGCGTGATCTGCAGAGCACAGGCTAAAAATATGTGTGAAAGGATTACAAAGTATTTGTGTTTAATTTTAAAATGTGTGGAAAATCACCTTAATGCAAAGAGTCAGGAAAATGTATATGTACCACCTGACTGTTCAAAAATCAAGGTTAACTTACATTTAGGAGATTTTTATAAGCTAAAGCTCCATACAGGCACAAATTTCTCCACTGTGCAAAGGTTACGGTTCCTTTGTGGGTCTCTTTTCTTGCTTATTCAGGATTTGAAACAGATATCTGAGAGTATTTTTTCCCATGCATGACTCAACTCTTGTTCACACACAAAATATGCAGACATGATTTTTAAAAATTATTTATTAGCTATGTTTAACAAACACTAGCTGATCTACGTATTTTGAATGGAGTCTGACCTGTTGCCTCTGAAGGACATGGGAAGCTTTCCCTTGGCTTTGGTCCGTTCCAGGCACCTATCATTTCGTGTTCAGTACTAATTCTTCTGTGATCAGACAGGTCCCCATTTGGGGTAGCTAAATGAGATATATATTTGTTAAGCACTTCTTTGAAATAAAATATGATTTCTTTTCCCTCTTAAATTTATAAAAATTTAAAATGGCAAAGCTTCTAACTTGCTTTGCCTGCTGAACCACTGAAAGAGATTAGAACATAAATATATACGACATCCACATTATTACCAAATACATTCATTAACAGCAATGCTATCACAGTGAATACCAAATGAATTAACAGTGACAGGGCAATAAATTAAAGTATTTCTACATTTCTTTCTCACAGCTTACGAATTCAAGATTTATTCCTGACCTTTGTTGTAACACTTGATGATCACTGGTAAATCAAACACACTACTGTTAGTATTCAGTGCCACAGCTGAGACCTTTTCACCCTGCAGATGTAACAGATAATTTTCTAAGAATTTCTTTGTGGATTAACATTAATTATCATCCATACTTCATGAAGGATTAACATCAGTAGGAAATAAGCTCATTTCCATTCCAGACACTTCCCAGTTTATTCTTGCCATCTCTTTGATGCATTAACATGATATAGGTTGTCTGTTTAGAAACTCACCACTTTCTCCTTGCTCTTGGGCAGTCCTACCAAGGGTCTGCCGCCAAACATCTGCTCTGGGCTCTTTAGGTTCTCAGGTGGGCTCCAGTGGGCTGAAGACACCTGAAGCAGGGATTTAGAGGTGAAATAGGGACCATTTTCCAGTTTTTATACCTTGTGTGTATTTAATCTTGTAGAGGAAAAGAAATTGTGTATACCAGTCAGGTTGCAGGCTTGCTCCTTTCATTTTGTTAGTTGAACTTACTGTCTAGCTCTGGGTCAGTAAGGAATTATTTTTTGAAAGGAGCAGATCTCAGCCTTTTTCTGATAGGAAATCCTGAAACAGAGGTGCTAACCCCTATTTAATAGTTTTTATATTCCGAAAATAGGCTTGCTTCACTTCATTAGCTGCCACGTACCTTGAAAGAAGTCCATAGAGCAAAAAGCAACAACAAGCGGCAAATCTTGGCTAATGATAATGTCCTGGTTTCAGCTGGGATAGAGTTAACTGTCTTCCTAGTAGCTGGTACGGTGCTGTGTTTTGAGTTCAGTATGAGAAGAATGTTGATAACACTGATGTTTTCAGTTGTTGCTCAGTAGTGTTTAGACTAAAGTCAAGGATTTTTCAGCTTCTCATGCCCAGCCAGCGAGAAAGCTGGAGGGGCAGAAGAAGTTGGCACAGGACACAGCCAGGGCAGCCGACCCAAAGTGGCCAACAGGGTATTCCATACCATGGGACGTCCCATCTAGTGTATAAACTGGGGGAGTGGTGGCGGGGGATCACCGCTCGGGGACTAACTGGGTGTTGGTCAGCGGGTGGTGAGCAATTGCCCTGCGCATCATTTGTACATTCCAATCCTTTTATTATTGCTGTTGTCATTTTATTAGTGTTATCATTATCATCATTAGTTTCTTCTTTTCTGTTCTATTAAACCTTTCTTATCTCAACCCATGAGTTTTACTTCTTTTTACCCAATTTTCTCCCCCATCCCACTGGATGGGGGGAGTGAGTGAGCGGCTGCTTGGTGCTTAGTTGCTGGCTGGGGTTAAACCACGACAGATAACCATAAGACCAACAATGAAATATGTAGGTTTGGGAGTCATTTCAGGTCAGATGTATGCTAATGAGAGAGAAGAAATTGGGCATTTCTTCCATGTTGGGCCAATGTAATGGTGCTATAACAAACACATGGATGCAAACCAACATGACACTGTGGCACTTGTTCCTGTATGAGAACAAAAACCATCTTCAGAATAATATCTAGCTGCCTAAATAGGAATGAAAAACTGATCCTGAATCACGTATATGTGCCTTGCACTCCTATTTGCATATAAACTTAACACTACCACTGCCTATGTGCAAAGTACTGCAAGAAACATCAGCAACACCTTCAGCAGCAGCAGCTGTGGGCTGCTTGAGCACAAGAACACTTTGGGAGAGGGAGGACCCAGCTCCCCCATCTTAGTCATTCAGCTGTTAGGTCTCTAGTATAAGGTTGTCGTGGTTTATCCCCAGCCAGCAACTAAGCACCACGCAGCTGCTCGCTCACTTCCCCGCACCCAGTGGGATGGGGGAGAGAATTGGAAAAAAAAGTAAAACTCGTGGGTTGAGATAAGAATGGTTTAATAGAACAGAAAAGAAGAAACTAATAATGATAACGCTAATAAAATGACAACAGTAATAATAAAAGGATTGGAATATACAAATGATGCACAATGCAATTGCTCACCACCCACCGACCAACGCCCCGTTAGTGCCTGAGCAGCAATCCCCCCAACCCCCACTGCCCCCAGTTTATGTACCGGGCATGACATCACATGGTATGGAATACCCCTTTGGCCAGTTGGGGTCAGGTGCCCTGGCTGTGTCCCCTCCCAACTTCTTGTGCCCCTCCAGCCTTCTTGCTGGCTGGGCATGAGAAGCTGAAAAATCCTTGACTTAGTCTAAACACGACTTGGCAACAACTGGAAACATCAGTGTTATCAACGTTCTTCTCATACTGAACCCAAAACACAGCACTATACCAGCTATTAGAAAGACAATTAACTCTATCCCAGCTGAAACCAGGACAAAGGTGACTATTTAGGGGAATCACTATTTATTTTTCCCATCTTCTTCTCTTTGAGTTTGTTATGATCAGGCTAAATCATAAATCCTTCCCTCTAATCCCAAGCAGCCTGCAAAAGCCCTAGCTTCAGTCCACCTGGTCGTGGAAGGAAAACCTGATAGTGGTCAGGGACGTTTCTGCTGACTTTTATTCTTCTATCTTTATTCTAGTGCTGTTGAACAATCATACCTCAAGTGAAGTGTTTCCAGGTGGGGGGGGGGGGGGGGGGGGGCGCAGGAGAGGCAACGCACAGCAAAACCCAGGAGTTTACACCCAGCCTGCTGCAGAGCTGAGCTTTGCTGCTTGACAAGCAACCAGCCCGATGACAGAGGCTTTCAGTGCTGCCCCCGAGCTTTGAGCCCAGCAACAAAACAAGGCCACCCCAAAGCTGGTCTCACACGCCGCTTCAAGTGGCGGTAGGTGGAGGACCCAGGCAGCACAGCCATGGGAGACCTTCCTCTGCTCCGCACTCCCAGGCTTTTGTTCTCATGCCATCCCACCGTGCCGGAGGGGAATCGGACCTCCGTCGTGCCCAGGTCACTCGGTCAAGTGGCAAAACCCCACCGCAGCGTGCGGGCTGTGTGTGGGATGGGTAATTTGCCTGCCTCTCCCCTGTGCTGTTTTGTCCCTTACCCCCCTTGTCTGTTCAGGCATTTGGACTGTCTCTGTACTAGCGGGACATTAACGTTGCTGTGATCTGTGTGCCAGCACCGGCTCAATGAGCAGCTACGGCACGCGGCAGCACTAGGAAAACAAACTGCTACTGTGCGGCCTGAAAACGGCAGCAGTCCCTGAGTCCTGTGGCTCAAGGCTTTGCCATCTGTAAGTCCTACAAACTAGAGCGTGCACAAGTAGCATGGGGCACTGTGGAAAGGCAGCGAGGTTTTATAGCTACATAATACCCAGTCCGCTGGAGCCCTGGTTTCGCCATAGAAATGAGCGACAAAAGAACCCGTCTATTAAATATGTGAAAAACATGAATTTTCCTGTAAGTTAGCTGATTTTTATCTTTCTTTACATAAATGTTTATAACTGCATAGACCCTTCAGCCTGTATGTGCTGGACTGTGAGTCTCTGTGCTGCTACAGGTACTTTTCTTGGTCGCCACAATGCCCTGGGGAAGGTTCTGGGCAGGACAGCTTTGCCTCTACAACACACTTTTGGAGTGGAGGGTGAATACAGACAACAGGACTTTTGAAGTGAGGGCACCTCTCTCCTCAGAGGAGAGAACTTTTCAAGCTCTAAAGGATCACTTGGGGTTCAGGTCAAACTTCATGTACAGTTTTTGTTCAGTTTTACCCTTTTCCCTAGCCAGTTGGCTTAGCCCAATGAATAAAATGATATGTGTTCAGTGACCTTGATCATCCAACCTGTGTTTTAATTCCTGCCCTAGGAGGACTGTAGATATAAGTGGTAGGTGATCTGCAGAAGTCTCCTGTAAATATTTAAAAGTATTTGTCAAGGCCAGCCCAAACTTCCTAGGGTGGTTTTGCTCTAATGTTTTTCTTTATCGCTCTTGGCTTCAGATAAAATGTCAGCTCATGAACTGTAATAATACCCTTTCTCTTCAGATTCCTGCCCCCCCCACCCCCAGTTTTGATCTAAAAACTTCCACCACTCAATAGGAAATTTCTCACAGGGAAACTTTCTATGATAGCTACAAATTATTACAATATCTCCATCACAGTGCCTGTAGCGAGGAACCGCTGCAGCCTTTCAGCAATTCTTTCAGGACTTGCAAGGCGGCTGCGATGTCTCTTTGTATTTTGCGTTGCTGAACTGAGCCTGATGATGGCACAGTTGCTTAGCTCCAGGCCAGCTTACTGTAAGGCATCACTTACAGAACTGCTTACAGATGAATTGATAACACCGATGCCATTTGAGCCCCCTCTCCTTTACAGCAGAGGCTCTCTAATCCACAGCAGTATTAAACACACTGGAGAAAAAAAAGGGGAGAGAGAGAAAATGAAAAAGTCCTTCACTCCAATGTCATTTCAGTATACCAAGGTCACGGTTGGGGCAGATGCTGGTTACAGCTCGGCTCAAGGGAGCAAAGGTCTCTGGAGGCTGATTGCAACAGTTCAGGCTGCTGTAATCTCCATGGGCTGCTCGCAAAGGCAACACCACTTCTGGGGACACGTCCAGCATCAGGCAGCCAAACCACGTTTCTTCCTCTGCAGTCTTTAACTTCTCAGCACAGGGAGCTTATTCCTGCACTGGGTCTACCCCAGGCATTGGGGGAGGATGTTTTTAAAGGATGAAAGCATTGAAATAACATAAAATGTAACAAGTAAACAGAAATACAAGTACAAAAGATGCCACATTTTTGAAAGGGATATAAGGATAAGGAAATGCAGAGTATCTTCCCTCTGATGGTAAGGGCCTTGAGAGCTGGGTCCTGAAGCAGGGACACCATAAACATAAGTCATTTATGCACATTCTCCTCACCAGCACTGGATGTCTGTCTCTTGCTAGACCTCACTGCAATTTTGCCATTTTCTCCAAAAGTTGATTTTTTTTTCATTGGGTTGGGTTTAATTTGATTTCCCTATTAAATGACCGCCTTCTGCAGAGCCTAGACAAAGAAGGTCACAGAATTTCTAGTAATGATTTCACAGACTTGCAACTGTTTGAACAGAAGAGGCAGGCGTGGACACTGAAATAAATTCCACTGAATTGCCATTGCAGTCCTCAGTCAGCACTGGAGTCTGTTTAGCACCATATGAGAAGTCTCCAAAAAGATTTGTGTAGGAACCTCCCAGGAGTTTTTTTTACAGCTAACAATCTTGCTTAGTGCTTGAGATTTGCAGATAAAAAATTCTCTCTTATATTGTCCATTTTCAAAATACCACAACTAAATGATTTGGCAGAAACAATACCATAATAATAAGTGATAATCAGAAATTGTAAGAGGATAAGGAAAATCTTAGAGATTCCTTGATATACATACAGAACCAAACCGTGTTCAGAAAAGAAAAGAAAAAAAAAAAAAAGAAAGCATAAAATAGAAAAGAACTGAAAAACTTGAACAACACCTGCTAGCCGTGAAGCACGATTACTCTGCGGGCACAAGTTACACAAATATTTTCTCCTGACTTAAGAGGGAGCAAATGTGTTGGGGGTTGTTTCACTGTGTCAGTGAGAAAGCTCCTGCAAATTTTTAATGTCTCCCCAATCCAGAAAGTGGAAAGGGTCTACTAGGCAAGTTAAAAATACTCTTGAGAGCTCCTGGTCCTGCCATGAGGGAGCACTGCTGGGACAATCCCAATGCAGGCAGCCACACACCTCGGCTATGACAAGCTCACAGACCATTACAATCATAGAATCATAGAATCATTTAGGTTGGAAAAGACCTTCAAGATCATTGAGTCCACCCATCAACCATGCCCACTATACCATGTCCTGAAGTGCCTTGTCTACGTGGTTTTTTAACACCTCCAGGGATGGTGACTCAACCACTTCCCTGGGCAGCCTCTTCCAATGTCTGACAACCCTTTCAGTAAAGAAATTTTTCCTAATATCCAACCTAAACCTTCCCTGCCGCAACTTGAGGCCATTGCCTCTTGTCCTATCTCCAGCCACCTGACAGAGGAGACCAGCACCCACCTCACTACGACCTCCTTTCAGGCAGTTGAGGACAGCGATCAGGTCTGCCCTCAGCCTCCTTTTCTCCAGGCTAAACAGCCCCAGTTCCCTCAGCTGCTCCTCATAAGACTTGTGCTGCAGGCCCCTCACCAGCTTGGTTGCCCTTCTCTGGACACACTCCAGCACCTCAATGTCTTTCCTGTAGTCCCCATCTGTCTGCAGGCTGGGTTTGCTGTGTGTGCCCTCTGCGTGCTGCACAGCCCAGGCATGCTGGGTCCCCTCCAGCTGCAGGTGGCTGCGAAGCCAGAGGAGGAGGAGGAGGAGGAGGTGGCGGAGGAGGAGAGGTTTTCCAGCTGAGAAGCCTGGCTGGTGGTTGCTTTCCTTTGGCAGCTCTGCCCTTGACTCTAGTTCTAGCCAGGCAGCTCCCTGTTTAACCCCATGGCTTCAAGCACTTTCTAGGTGAGTCTACACAATGAGTAACTGAGACAAGGTAGACATTAAAGCAGTTTTAGGAATGGAGATGCTAAATCTGTCCATATGGTATCTTAGATCCAGCTTAAGGTGCCCGTGAGCAGTCCCCTGTAGCTACGCTCCATACAGGAGCCCCCGGCTGTCCCCAGAGGGTATGTGGAGCAGGAACTGCATCAAAGACTTGCAGAAGCCACTGCTGGTTTCAAGTGACTTCAGGCATTGCCTGATGTATTGAGAACAGGGTGAGGAAGGCTGAAAGGACACTTTGACCAGCACTGAGCTGCAGTATCATATCTTTGCTGGCAATGGAGCTCACTCTTCTCCCCAAGGTCCGTGCTATCACTTACCCGTTTGTGTGCTAAGATTTGCAGTCTGTTCCCTCACAAGAGATGTGCTAATTATGCTTGAGCAAGAAGCATCTCCTGCAGCATTTGAAAGGTCTCAAACAGGAGCTCAATGCCAAAAGCAGGAAGTGCCTAGAGAAAACGGTGGTTTCTGTAGCTAGAATCAATTAGGGTTTGGGGCAGTTAGCATTTCTGGGTCTGCATTGCAAAGCATCCCTTAAAGTCTGGGATCTCTATCCATTGAAAATAAATAAATATATAGAGTTATTCTGTGCCCCCAGCTTCAATTCTGAGAGGAACTACTGCCATAGCAATATGCTGCTTGCTTGAAATGCAATTGAATCTGCACCTGTGCTCCCTTTGCTAGGCTGTGTACTTGGCTTTCGGTCTTTCACAAATGCTAAAGAGAGTGAGCGAGCAGATCTTCTTAAATCTCTCTTTAAACTGACCCCCCCACACACACACATGCACTGGGCATCAGATTGTGCTCCTGATTACTTACATTTAGCTTCCAGGTTGGGAACTCTCCCAGTATCCCCGACACTGGGTTGCAAACACTGTAGATAAAATAAATTTCTGTTTTCTTTTAAAATACATTTAACTCCAACAATATACAGTTGCAGCTGTGAATGACTGGAACTCATTTTATAGAATATATTTCCCAGTCAGAAATTAAATTGGCAGTGCAACCCCTCCACCCCCAAAAATTACTTGGCTAAAGTAGTAGCCAGCTGAACAAGCAAAAAAGCGCACGAGGATTAAACCAAATATGCAGCTCAAACAGAAGAGTAGTTGAACCCTCTAGCGTTTCAATACACAGCTGATTCAGCAAATCAGATACACATTCAAATGAAGGATATCACTGAAAGAGAAAACCAGGCAGCTTAATCAATAAAGTGTGCAGCCTGTCCTGGTACAGGAAGAGCAGCAGCTTAACAAGCCAAACAGAAAAATGAACTAGAAAAGAAAAGAGTCATCGCGAGAAAAAATAGTGAAATCAAAATATGTGAGCTTGAACACTTTCATCCTGCACAACCACACTAGAAATGCTCAAAAGTGGCACCGTAAAAATGGCCAATGCAAAATATTCCACAGAGCCGCTATTTCCCAAAAGCCCTACTGCTTTTGCCAGGACCTTGAAGCCCCAGTGGGAGCCACGTCCAGGAAAGGAAACTCACGGAGATAGGCCTCTGCCACATACCTTCTTGGGACTAACCCGTGCAGTGTGGGACTAGAGGAGCTCAGAAAACAAAAGTATTTTTTTTTTCTCAATCACACAGCTTATAGGAAGTGGGATATTACTTAATTCAAGATTGCAAGTTTATTATTTTCACCTAGATACAAGCTGTTTTATTATAGTATACAGATTTATTATTCTCTGTGAACTATGCAGAAGTGGATTTAATTCACAAAAATATTTTTACTTCACTGAATGCTTTGAAAAATGGTGTGCCAACACAGTGCAGCAGAGAAATTGTTGAAGAGATTCACATTCTCATACTCACATCCTCCTCACAAGAGATTCTGTGCTCCTCAGCTGCCACCAAGGTTGGGCTGTCCCAGTCACACAGTATTGTTCCTTGTGCTAGCCTGGGTATCGGACACTTTGTATGCAGAGGAGGGCTTGCTTGGGAGGTGCAATGTTTGTCAGTACCCATCTCCTTGAGGTCTGAACACAGACAGAAGCTGCTATTCCATCACCTTCCTGTCAACAGAGAAATCTGCTCAGAGAAACCTTCTCACAAGAACAAACCTTCTTCACAGAAAAGTAAACAGGAAAGGCTGGGAAAGCAGCTGATTAAAGGACATGCCAGTGCACATTAAAATATTTGCTAATTGCAAATATATTGTCCCACTGTGCTGGCAGCTCCAGCTCTGACTCACATGAAATGTCAGTTGGCTCCAGATTGAATTCTGCCGTTAATAACCTCATCACTCGCCTACCAAATCTGCCCAGAAGAGAGGAGACTGCAGGAACACCAAACACTGATTTCTGCTTTCTTGTTCTTGTTTCTTCCCTTCTCCACTTCTACGTTATATTAGGGTAGTTATGATCTGCATAAAGCAGGCTGCAATGCTGAGTATGACCTGAAAACCTAAAGAGTGATCTAATATTTAGATTTCATTTTCAGTGTTAGGGAAGAGCCTTGTTGAAGTTGATTAGAGAAAGATCCTGTGCAAAATTTTGCCGTTTGTTGCCGGTTTTCTAATCAGCACAACACTGCCACGAATGAAGAGGCTGGTCATTGCCCAGCAGCCTGTGAGCAATGGGCAGATAAATCCTTCCAAGCAAAGGTAAAGCAAAGTTAGTAACTTGAACACGTCAGACAGAAGAACTGCTTTCATCAGAAAAATGTTCACTCACATGAGTTAAAGGTTCAGGACTGGTTAAAAATCACAGTGTGAAAATAAACAGACTGAATGCTGACTTCTGATGCTTGGGTTTGGGTTGCAGTGTTTATACAGATAAAGGAACATAAATTCCCACCTACTGACTGAAACTCTTTCCCTTACTGTTTTTTGATTACTCCTGGTTCAAGCACTGGAGAGATGTTAAAAGAGAAATGTTTATAAAAAAGAGAGAGAAAAAAACATTGGAAGAAAACCAGCAGAGAAACAAGGCTGCCTTTCCAATAACAAGGAACTTGCAATTATTGTTCATATGAGGTTCATATTTGGAATTGTAGTTCTAATCCTATAAAGTGTGTAATTTCAGGCACATAAATAATCCCCATTTTTAAGGGGATTTAAATTTCACTGCTTTGATGGGCTGGTGATGTTATAACAGGAAAATGGTAAAACTAAATGACTGCTATCATTTAGTGGTATGTATTTGTTTGACTTTAGAGTTTACAAGGCTATGTTTTTCATAGTACTTATCTACCCACCCACTTATTTTTTTCTGTGTTTCTGAATCTAAGGAGGGTGCTTACCTTCAGCAGGACAGGAATGTGGTTTCAAAAAAGCTGATCAATATTAACATTGCACAGTACTACATTTTACCTCTACTTTGTATAAACTACATTGGAGAACCAGATAATGTGTAATTTATGCATAAGAACATACCTGCATCCTTTCTGAATCTGGTTTACAAATTTTCCTCTGTTTTTAATCTTCAAACCCTTAAAACTGTTCATTAAATATATTGTCTATACAGCTTTTTCAAGAGGGTTTTGTCAGTGTGTGTGAATTATGCATAAAGCCCACAGTGAGATAGATGCATAAAACTGCAGTTTAGCTAGGTAGACATAAACATTCAGCAAACTTTGTTTAATTAGTCACTAAATCAGTCTTTATGCCTTTGTTGACTGACTGATGTTTTTAAAGTATTACTGACTCTTCTTAGAATGTCTGTCCTTGTTATTTGTTATTTTAACAAATATTTGATGCCATAATCTGGTGCTTAAATATCCACTGTTGTAATTCAGTGTTAATGGCAGTGCTGAGATGACAGAACTATTAAACTGGATACAGAGTTGTCAAATTTTAAGACAGCAAAATACTCACCTGTGACACGTAGCATATGGCAGAAACCTGAGAAATCATCAGTGGAGTTAAGAATAAATAGAATCTGTGTTCCCTAAAAAATATAATCTGACATGCAAACATGGATAATCTTGAAACGTACTTGTCAGTCTGTGATTTGAGTCAACAGATTATAAAATCAGAGGCATGCAGTACTGCGTTTTCAAATAACAAATTACAGCACAGCTCTTAATGCTGAACTTGGTGTGTAAACAAGATGCTTTTTCTATATACTACGTAAAGAGTTCGTTAACATACTACAGCTAATTATGCTTCAAAAGCAATTTTGATGTGCAGTCCTTAAAGTGACAGTGTTTGTTAGATACTTTACTGAAGCAGCACAGAAACAGTACCTCTGCCTGTACAAATAAATCACCCAGAGCTGCAGCATATTTCCCAGTCCATGATGTGTGCACCTTAGTTATCTACTCTGGTGATCTCTTGGGGTTAGAAAGGCTCCTTAAAGTGACAGGAAACAACTAAGCGTCTTAAACCATTTTATTCCCTTATCTTGCATTCAGGTCAGGGATGGGGTCCCAGTACACTGCATACAAAACATCAGTGTCATCGTCGGTTTGGGAAAGACCATTAGTGTCATCTAACCTGGCTGCTCCTCAAGAAGACGAGGAGCTGTTTCAGCTCTTCATTCAGACACTTTGAAGAAGACGGGATTTACAGTTTCCTTATCTGATGTTTCATTTTACCATTAAATTTCAAGACTCATCATAGCAGTACATGTTATCCAAGAGTTACATAGTTTATACACAGAACCAAAGCAAAGAAAGATTTGGGAGACTTTAAAAGAAAACTGATTATATAGTTTCTTGCCAAGAAGAATCACAAGAACAACTTTCGAGAAGATGCTTGTGGCACCTAAGACTCCCAGTGCTCCAGTGAAAGCCTCTTCCCTCTTCTGCCTTTACTCTGTGCTGGCTCTGAGCAGACCTGTTCACAGAGCAAACCCTGTTGGCCAAGAGATGATGGATGTCTTCATCTGATGAATGCAGCAAATCCATTTTAGTACCTTGATTCTGTGCTTTAGATTCAGTCCAGTCACATGATATCCCTCCTGCCTTGCAGTGAACGATGCAAGACAGAGATTAGCACAACAGACTCAAGAAGAGGGAAGACGTTTCGCTATCATTTAATCCAATACCATTTAGACCCACTCCAATATCAATTAATCATTTAACTGGAGTCTTTCCAATATGTGAAGAAAATGTCCTGCCTCCCGCCACACACTTCTTAACAAACACAGATTAGAAATGTGATCTACCTGAATTAGCCTTCCTGGACTTAACTCTGCACCACTCTACTTGTGCAAGACTGAAAGCTGATGACTAAACTAAGCATCCCTCAAACAGAAATTCCCACAGGGGCCAACACCAAGACCATCACTGGGAGATAGCAGCAAGAAGCTGAACTACTGATGTTTGACATCATGTTGAGCAGTGCTCAGCCTCTGGTACAAGTGCTTTGTCTAAGGTAGGAAGGGAGCAGTGGGGTCGGAGCTGCACCCGACGGCAGGGAGGGCTGCAGTGGTGCCAGGACCCGCCGCGTCTTCCCACTTTCCTTACAACGGTTTACGTCTGTTAACAGGGAAGTCTATTCGCACTTACACTAAAGCCTTTAGCACTGTTCTGGGAGCATAAAAGCATCTTAAAATGAGTGGATATCACTGTTCCACCAATTTAAAACCACTTTTGACTGTCAGAGTGGTATAAAGGAGTTTTAATGTAAATAAGAGTGTGGTAGTAATCTGATCTCATATCTGTAGGGGGGCTGATTCTCTTCTCATTTACATCAGTTTTATTTTCATATAACTCCATTAGTTTCAGTATTTATTTTTGCATGAGTGACAGCAGAATTATGCCCAGCATAATCACACATGAAGTGTAAAAATCCAACTTGACTAATTTCTAAGTATTAACCACAAATGCTAGAAGCCAAAGCAGAATCTCAATGAACTAGTCTCCCAGTGCGTTCTTATTCTTTTTTTCCCCTCCATATTCAAGTTGGACATGCCTCTGAATTACAGAAGAAAGTATGAGGAGGGAGCCAAGGAAAATAGTTAAGGCAACCTGGCTTCTACTCAAATTTAGCATTGAAATAAAACTAGATTTGAAGACACTGCTTGGGACATTATATATTCTCTGCAGAGTTCTGCCTTGTTCAAAGTGAGAAGGAATAACGTCAGCACAGTCTAAGAGCACCTTGGTAAGGCCAGGAGTTGGAGACAATTGTTCAACCTTTCAAATGACGAAACATTCACAGGCAACGTTTCACCCGTCCCTGGTTGCTGTTGGTTGTGTTGAGTTTTTATAGCTCTGTACACAATGAAGAAAGTTCAGGAAAGGGCAAAGTTTTGGAGAACTCCCCTCCAAGCTCTGTTATCATCCATGACGGTAGGTGATGGAGCTAGTGGTTAGGAATAAGGGAGGCAGCCACAGCCACATTTTGGTACTGCTTCTGGGAATAAGAGGGGACCAGGAACCATGGTGTACCACCCAAGGTAGGGCTCTGACCTTCCTCCTCAGACAACAGCTTTGTAAGTGCCAGTCTCAGTCTAAACTAGCGCAAGCAGCAATTTCTCATGAGCTATTTATTGACTGTCCCCTTTACCTAATATTTTAGGAAGCAGGTAAATCTGGGTAAAGTTGACTGTTACCATAGAAATAACCTTGCACTACTGACTCAAATAATGACATATTGTCTTTAATCAAGTTTTTTTTGTTTCTTCCTCCCTGCAGTTTTTAAAGAAAAAGCAATGAGCCCCTCCCACAGGCAACAGTTACTGCGGGCCACAGAGCACAGACCCAGGGCAGAGTTTATGGGCTTTACACTTTCAACAACCTGCTTTTCTCTTTTACTTGTGGAATAGCTGTTCCGTCACCGTAGTATTCTTGAGCTGGTACATATCTGAGCTGTGCTGTCTGATGAGGTACCCAGCAGTCTTTATGTCTAACAGTGATCATGGCTTTCAAAAGCCTGCCCTGCTAAATAACAGATAAAAGAGAAGAACCATGGTGTGGTTTCAGTTTTGAGTGCTTGATACAGTGGAGCAACAAGTGTTACGTTTTCAAGAGTGTCAGAAAGAAGCAGGGAATACAGAACAGGAATGGAGGAAAGCAGCAAAAAGAGGGAAAAAAAGAAGACAGGAAAGAGCCTGGCCAAGCAGAAGGCATGGAATGGAAACTTTGGAAAGTATTAAATCACATTGGTACACACTGGTGCCCTGCAAAGCAACAGCTATTTCTGCAATGAGTGCAGAATCCCGGTGACTCACCTAATGGGAATGACTGAATCCTCAACCCCTCCACCTATGTCAGCACTTAATTCCAGCTCCCATCTATATTCCTTGTAAGTGCAATCACTGGACATCCCTGAAGTGTTACAAATTACATGGCGCTTCTTAAATCAATCCATTAGGATATTAGCATTTTCCCTGCCAAGGCAGTAGCAAGCAGTGCCTAGCCCTCTCAGTGAAATCTGCCTTATAACTGCCTTGTATCACTTATTAATACAGCTATTTGACAATTTGTCACATTTTTTTATAACAAAAACCCCAGTTATTTCTCTAAAATCAGGTTTTTAATTAAACATTAATTTTCTTGATAGCTCAGGTGGAGGGTTGAATGCAGAACATTCCGTTTCATTTTTCATCACTTTTATTTTACTTTCACTTTTTTCCATTTTAATCATAATAATCAGAACTTGGAAAGATTTCTAAAACCAAACATAATGAAAATTAATTACTAAAACCATGTTTGATTACAAACTTGAAAAATTCCCATAGCTATTTTCTGGATTTTTTAATTCAGAGTGAATCTATTTTTAAAAGTATGTAAATTGAAATTTAACTTAACAACTAAAGACAGTTTAATGACCTTTTTTTCTTTTTCTCTCTCAGACTCACAATCTTTTTATATATATATATATATATATAAGAAGATATCTAGATGGTAGGAAACGTATTTATTTCGGAAAGATTAGAAAAGCACTTCTGTGTTTTGTGAGTCCTTCAAACGTCTTGGCATTTGATTATTTGGTTTGCCTCTTTTTTTCTGCCAATATCTTCTCTTTTCTTTTTGAGAACAGTAACAAAAATAGAATTACTCTTTAAAAAAATCTAGCTATTTTTAATGTTTTATTAATATTTACCAACTCTAGTCCTGTCTTTCTGCCACCTGATGTGTCAAGATTGCTCTGTGTACCTCTGATGGCAGACATTCTTTTCTGCAATACACTATTGCGTTGGGTTACCAGCAAAGACAAGCCTTTATGATACCTGTGAAAGATTCAGAATGGCAAATTTCATCAGTCTTTGAAACCAAGGATATGCAAAACGCCACAATAGGCAGGGGAACAAAGACTCGGTTCTTGTTCAGATAAGAGATTTCAATTTTTGCTTTTAGAAAACATTGCATGAAGTAACTAGGTCAGAGCTATGCTAAACCCATATTCGTTTATCTGATACGTGTGCTGCATAACAGTTCTGTTTAGTAGTTTAGATTTGACCTGAATTGAATATGAAGCTCAAAAAATATGATAAAGTAATAATAAGAGATCTGACTTACCATGAAGCCAAAGCTTCCATGCTAAATATACGCCATCTTCGCCTCGGTGTTCAGTTCAACACAGCTCGTGGTACTCACGTCCACAGGTGCTGAGCCGCTGGACTCCTTCCCTCAGTTGCAGAGACCTGCAGCTGGAAATGGCAGGCTGGGACAAACACGTCATGTTAGTGAACAGGAATAGCGTTTTCCCCTCTCTGGTGTTTCTGCGTCATAAAATTTAAATCCAAAAGCATATTGAAAAGAAAACAGCAAGCCTCAGTATTAGCTTGCTTTCTGTAAGACTCACATCTATTATTATCTCTTGCAATGCATGAGGAACGTTTATGCAAGGATCTTAACACATGGGCTAAGAAGCCTGGCAGCAGCCACACAACAACTAAGAGCTCGGCTGTGGTGACGGCATCACCATTAGAGCCTGTTTGAAGTCACATATATGAAAAGGAACCGCATGGAGACATGCCATCCCCTTTGGAGAGCTGGAAGACACTTGGGTCAGCAAATGCAGGCACGTCCTGTGAGGCTGGCCAGCATGCAAGGGATGTCCAGCTCCCGGGAGGTCACCCATCCCCTCCACTGGGAAGGGGTCCCTGAACTCCATCATTGCTCATTGCAATGAGCTATTGTCAGTGCGGTTACCCAGAGCTGCTCTCCTGATGAAGAAATAACACTTGGACTTCTAATTTCCAAAGGAATTGAAAGGCGTTTGGTGAAGAATTATAGCCCTTTCTTTGGACCAAGATACAAATAGGGACTCACGTGAGGTACGCAGCTCTTATAGAAAATTCTTGAGGCAGATTCACACCAAAGGAGAAAAGTAAATGACAACTGAAAGTTTCCTAGATCATTGCTGAATGTTCTGAATACCCAGAAAAGATGCCAATTCTTTCCTTTCTGCAGTACCATGAGAGGCAACCAACCCTGAGGCATCAGACAATAAAAAATGAAACAAAAACAAAAACAAAAACAAAAACAAACAAACAAACAAAACCCCCCCAAAAAACCCCAAAACCAAAAAAGAACAAATCCTTTTCTTTGGAGAGTGATTCAGAAATCTTTAACAGCAAATGCAAAATGTTTTGCTATACAGGGAAGTGGTCTAAAAAAAAATGTGTGTAAATAGTTGATCACGTTAATTAATAATACCTTATATACTAGGACGTTATGTATTTCCTAGGTTTAGTAGCTGCAATATAACTTTTCTGCTCCTTGTAGGTGGTTCATTTCCACAAACCATCTCCTTACAAGGTGGTTCCTTTCCAGCATCTCTCATTAACCTACTGCTCCAGGTCCCAGACTGTAAAAGTCTGCAAATGAAATTCAACAGACCTTTTGTAATTAATACCTTTGTGCGAGAGGATAAATGAGTGGCTTTCAGCTGTCAAACTGGACCTTCCATGCCACCAAATTTTTTATTTTCTCTGCATTTTAAGGATATTTCAGACATGTGTAAACCAAGAGTATGCTGGATGCATGCACTAACTGCTTGCATTAACGTATCTCTGCTGTGCAAAAGGAATAGGAGTGAGATCAGCTTTGCCTGCTTACCAGAAGTGAATTAGCATTGAATAAAAGACCTATGCAAATGGCTTCCAATTTGTTCTATCCAGGACACGTGAACAAAATTGGGACTACAACCTACCAGGCTCCCTATGTGCCACCTTTACTTGTCTGCTTGGCCACACTGCCCAAGAACCTTTTGCAATGGCCTTCAATGAAAAGCAAAAAGATCTACTTGTCGGCAAGCAGGATTTGCTTCTCCAGTGCACCAGCCTTGAAGATCTAGGCACAAGCACTGTGGACACAAATCTGCTTTATGTAAGAAGAAAACTGCAGCAGTGGCATTTTCACTTTGAATGCATCATCTCCAAAAGGAGGAAATAAGTCAAGTTGCCAATGTCCTTTTAAATGATATATGCTTATCTGTTATATAATGTATAAGCATTAAAAAATACTTTCTTTTCCATTTGGGGAGGAGGCAGGCAGTTTTCTTGTAATTCAGACAAGTTTACAGCTCCTTCCCTGACACTTAAAGTAGGAATCTGCAGCTGAGAGGAAGGGGAAAGAGTGTTCTTCATATTCTGTGATGAGACATTTCTGAATTAATCAATCTCCTTTGTGGTTTTGGGGGATTGGTTTGATTTTTTCTTGCTTACAATTAGCTGAAGGTCTGCCAATTAATTCTCTGAGTCCTAATCTACCAGTGTCCCCAAAGGAGACTAATCAAATACCTGGGAACTGAAATTCAGCATTCTCCCAGGCACGAAAACCCATGGAGCCAGCAGAGAAGGTGGTTTGGTGGTACAGCTTTCCCACCTGCCCGTTCCCAAGAGCTCTCTCCAGGCTTCCCCTCTCCTCTCCCTGGCCTGCAGGGGCTCATCAGCTCATGACCTTTTGTTGGCATCCCCAGATGCTCCTCTGTGGCTAAGGAGTTAACCTTTTCTCTACCTAGTTGTCTAGATGATTATCATAAGTTTGGTTAAACATTAGAGTAATTTGTTCACAGGTTGGGCTAAAATTGAAGTTTATTGTTTTCTTTGCCAGCCCCGCCGAAATACTTGCATAGTTGAAACCATGTCCATTTTTTTTCTGAGCTCTATTAGCTGGTTGCATAAAAGATATTAGCTGTCTCTTCAAATCTGGCCTTATTGTTTTCTTTTCTCTGACAATTCAGGCTATGCCCAGTGGTCTGAGTGTCAGCTTTTGCCCACTGTTTCCTCTTTCTTGCCTTAAGGTAGCTTCCTGCTCACTGACTGCTATCCTGAGACCTTTATAAGTTTCTCCATTGGTTAATAAAGCCTGGATCGAAAGTGGACCTTCTGAATACAGCCTTCGAAGCTCACACATAGATTAAAATTTAACTATGATGTGTGACTATGAGCAGATTATGATAGTAGCATTCAAGCTTGCTCGGTTGACATGTCATGATTTCTTTCCAGTTAGTAGTGACTATTCAAAAATCAAGATGGATAATTTGTTGGTCAATGCTGTTGAAGTATTTGCTTCTTCACTGAATAAGTACCACCTTAATTAGATCAAATCCCTAAGGACTTACCTCAGCAACTTTCTTGATTAAATAATTATGGACATCTCCTTTCACTGACAGGAACCAAGCAACTGTAAAACTGATGGGTGTTAGACTTGAAAGACTCAACCACCCACCCCTTTCCAACCCCATCGACCCTCCAAGAAAAAGATAAAAGACAAAAGGAAAAAGAAAACCTCCCCAGGAATTTAGGGGTTTTTCCTGCAAAAAGAGAAAATACTAGGAAACGAGAATTTTTACTTAAGTCAAAAGATGATTAACCATTGGTCCAAATGACTAACAGAACAGGAAGAAGTAATGACTTTCGGGAAATCCCATCATAACCAAAAAGAAGATGCTTCACCAAATGTCAGAATGCTGGATTGAAACAGGTAAGATCATATGATCCTGTGGTTCTTTCTAGCTATAAATGCAATTAATTTTCTTGTATAATACCTACCTGAGGCATTATCCTAGAAAAATATGTCATTGTCAAATTAGCCAGGTTCGGCACTGGAATTTAATATTCTCATCCTCAGCATAAGTGTGATTCTCAACATGTCGGAGTACTCCAGAAATTCCTAAATCAGTGCCTGAGTGACAAAGATGATGAACACTTATATATAGGATTTTTCATCAGGAAATACCAAATGGTATTCATGAAGGAAATGTGCTTGGTAAACTCCATCATATAGATAGGGAAAAAAGAGGTTCAGGCAAGTATAGTGACTTTTTAATGGCTACCTCAACCCCACCAGAGCTACTGACAGATCCACTCTCTGTGGATTTTAGTCTCTGTCACGGTTTAACCCCAGCCAGCAACTAAGCACCACGGAGCCACTCACTCAGTCCCCCCCCACCCAGTGGGATGGGGGAGAAAATTGGGAAAAGAAGTAAAACTCATCAGTTGAGATAGGAACGGTTAAATAGAACAGAAAAGAAGAAACTAATAATGGTAATGATAACACTAATAAAATGATAACAGTAGTAATAAAAGGATTGGAATGTACAAATGATGCGCAGGGCAATTGCTCACCACCTGCCGACCGACACCCCGCCAGTCCCCGAGCAGCGATTCCCTGCCCCCCCCCCACTTCCCAGTTCCTAAACTAGATGGGACGTCACATGGTATGGAATACACCGTTGGCCAGTTTGGGTCAGGTGCCTTGGTTGTGTCCTGTGCCAACTTCTTGTGCCCTGGCTGGGCATGAGAAGCTGAAAAATCCTTGACTATAGTCTAGACAATATTGAGCAACAACTGCAAACATCAGTGTTATCAACATTCTTCACATACTGAACTCAAAACATAGCTCTGTACCAGCTACTAGGAAGACAATTAACTATCCCAGCTGAAACTAGGACAGTCTCAGAAGATCATTCTCTAAGTTCACAAAAAAATAATAACAGTCATTGCCCGGTGATGGCAAAAACCACCAGAGAATAACAGTGAAATGAAGATGTGTGAAGACGAACAACAAGCAAGTGTTAAGGAAAGGTCAGTACAGGCTTTCTCATAATATTTTTGCCAAGAAAGAAAATAAGCTGTCTACTCCCCCAGTCCTTAAATCTGATACTACTTGTTCCCAATTCAAACTCCCTCCAGGATATTTGATTCAAACACAGTTGGTGCACTGCTGCACTGCCTGAAGCACATCGGCTTTCCAGCTCCCATTCTTCAGATGCCTTCACTGCAAATGAAATTCATTGACAATGTCCATTCCAGTTTATAATTTTTTTCTGCATAATCCAAGACAATGGCTGGCACCTTGCACACTTCTCAAATGAGAAGGTCTCTGTTGTAGGGCTTCCCAGCTCTGCTCATGTACCATCACCAGGAGACAATTTCCATGTATCCAAGCTTTCCCAATTTGGGAACTCCAATTATAATCTATTTCTTTTCTGGGATGTGAGACAATGGGAACCATTTGTGAATCTCTGCAAACTGTGAGTTATAAGGATGTCTACAGAAAAACACCCTGCCCTGTTACTTTGGTTTCTACCTGTGGAGGAAGCTTCTTATATCCTGCTTTGTGCTGCTGTAACTGAGATTATGTCACCAACATGAGTGAGAAGAGTTTCAAAAGCAGGGAAGAATAGACTAAAATAAAGCAGAACAGGGCAGCTGGGAAGTTGTTCATGTGAAAGACAGGGAAAGAGATATATGCGATAAAATAACTATTTATCCACAATAAATATACTTTTAAAACATCATTTAGAGCTTATCATTACAGGACTCCTGCATCAGATGCGTTTCAGGCAACTAATAATTATTAAAAACCTGCTTGTTGAGTTATATTACTTTTCATTAAAACGTTCTCACCTATCGGGCATTTAATTAGCACACAATAAATTATCCATTTAAACAGCAATTACTTTCTTTAGTCAAGTGCACTAGAAGCACTTCTTTATGGACTCCTGATTATAATAGATCCAAGAAACTCACATAACTACAGTGTGTGCATGCATGTACGTATATCATCACTGCTAAAGTAATTGCAATTACAGGAGGCCAGTCAGCAAAATGCAAAAGCTGGGCTGAAGTTCTCTGAAAGACTAACAGCTACAAGATCTTTCTTGACAGCACATGGTGGCCTGTTTTGCTGGAGGAATGAAAACTGAGGGACCAGCCACTGAGGTGCTGGTGAGGGATAAATTGAATATTCTGGATCATATAAAGTTATAGCATAAAGGGCAATGGTTATAGGGAATTGACTGGAAAAAAACAATGAAAGCTCTAGCAAGAGATTTCTAAGCACAATGCCAGTGACTTTTACCTAATCTACATCTACCCATACCTGTGGACTTTTGGAAGAAATAGTACATACAAGCCACCAGATTCCTGCCAGGACTCTTCCACGGAGTGGTGCATGTGATACCCGTGTCTCTGCTCTTGCGGGATGCGAGTCCTTTGACATTATTAAGTTTGTGAGCGGCTGCCGTCATCACCCATTTTTTAAATTAGCTCCAAGGGCAGATCCACCCAGCATTAGCTGGGGTGCTTCTGCTGTGAGGAGCTGCCGGGCACACCATGAGGCCAGCATGGGAGATGGCATCCTTGCCCCAGAAGCCTGTCTGCTTGTCAGGGGCACCACTGCACGCTTCCCCAAGTGCCCAAAAGGACCAGGCAAGGGGAGAGGTGCCAGCTGTCCCCTGTCATTGCTCACCGCACCGTGCCAGCCTCTGGCAAAGGTTGGGAAGCCGAAGGAGGTTGTACCTCAGAGACCTGCTGAGCCAAAATTTCACTCTTGCCGTCATATTGTTCTTGTCCTCTACAAAAAAGGGTCAAGTACTTATTTATTAGTTTATGAGGAAAAGCTTGAGGCTGTAAGTACCTTTATCGATGCCTCTACTCCAAGCTGGAACATGACAGGGTCTCAGCAGGTGCTCTGTTCAGAAGACGCAGAGCAGGAAGGACTTTGAAGCACAGGAGAGTACCAAACGCACGCAAGGAGAAGAGATGACATGAGCAGGGGCAGGCAGATGGCATTACAGGCTGGGGAGGCAGAGGACAGGTGACAGTGGCAGCCCAGATGAGGCAGGACAGCCTCGCCGAACGCGAGAGAAAGGCAGGCAGGCCGGCCACATGCTTGGAATGACTGCGCTGCTCACAGAATAGACTGCAGCAGATGCTCTCTCAACAGGCAGGCAAGGGGAGATGGCATGAGAGAGATTTCTTCATCTGTTTTAATGCAAGATGGGTGTGCTAAGGGATGGGAGGAAAGCCCCCAGCCTGCCGATGGCATGGAGGGGGGGCACAGGGAAGCTTAACGGCCCCATGGCAGCACAGCAGAATGCACAGGATCCAGCACAGCTGTTTGCAGGCAGTCTGAGAGACTCCTAACGTCTTCACAGGGATGAGCATCATCCTAAGAGGTGGACAGCTTCTAGTGAGGACTCCTAAAGTTGCATTCCTAGAGCACAGTGTCAGGCAGAAAACCTTAACAGCTTATGTAAGGAACAGTTCAACATACAGCGGAGATGATCAGAAAAAGTCTCCTTAGCTCAGGGGGTCTCACAGAGACCCTCTTTTTTTTTATCCCTTGCCCAAGTTTAAGAAGCTGGTCCTGACGGTCAGAAGACAAAATCAGAATACTTAAACCAGCTTAACATCCACCAGTGCTAGTGAAGTTAAACAGGTTTATACCTCTGTGTCTTGTCCCCATCTCCATCCTCCATGCTTCAAAAGCTAAATTAAGCTCAGTATACACCCTATTTATACATGCAGGGACAGCGCATGTCTTACGTCCCCTGCTTTAACCTAACACCCCCCCAGCCTGTCCTATCAGTTACCAGTAGCTGATCACACACATGGCTCTACACTCTGTTATGCCTGCGGGGAGCAGGGATGAAAAAGCAGCTGGTACTAGCTATGCCTAGACCATCCTTCTACCTGCAGATGGGAAGACCCTTTCATCTTAGATATTTGCCCATGTTTACTTGATGAAGTTGTAAAATTTTATCAGACTAAAACATCCCCCTGGAACAAATGCAAAGTATAGAAGAGCACAATTGCCAAGTGTCATATAAACAATGAACAAACAGATTTGCATGTAAGCAATTTGGTAAAGAAGAGGATTTGGAGATCTATAAAAATAAACAAGCCCAGAACGAGCCGCAGACATAATTAAATCAGTGAAATGAAATATCAAATGCTGGCAGCCCACAAACACTTTGATGATGATGATAATAATAGGAACTCAGTGGATGAAAAGGAAGAGAGAAAATTGGTCCATTAAAAATAATGGTGAACAAAATGAGGACCATGTGATGGAGAGAAGGGCATGTTACACAATAATTTTAAAATTTTGTCTTTTTGTGAAAGCGAGAGACCTTCTAAGGCAGTCATTTCTTCTGCATCAGTGAAGGGTAAAGTGCCAGCCTTGGAAAAATCAACATCTTTAGACAATAAGCCAGACTCTCAGCCAGGCTCTGAATTTGGCACATCTCCTTCACTCACTTTCAAAGAGGTACATTAATTTGAAACAACTGGGGAGCTGGATCAGTATATAAAAATCCAGAATATGGACCGTGTACTACAATACCTGTTTATGCACCGAACAAGCAGTTCATGGGCATTTTCCCAGCTGGGAATAAGTATGGATTGAAGTATAAATTTTATTCCCATTATAAATATACTGGGAATAAGTATAAATGTGTATAACATAAATTAGGGATAGAAACAATGTATAATTCCTAGCAGGTCCAATTAAAAAATCTGCAAAATACCAACATTGTATGAAATTTATCCCAGTGAGGCACATAACTAAATGGAAATATTTGTATGAGGAAGTACAGACCTTTGAAAATCAGTGTTTGATTGAAGACTGATGATGGAGTCAGGCTACCTTGCCTGGCTAACACACATATACATCCTTGGAATACACCAGCTATCACTTCATGGTATTTATAATATTCCTCTTTCATTTCACCGGCTTTTAGCAGCTGCTTGACACACTGCCCTGGGAAGCAGCTTCAGCATCAGCCATGGAGACCACAAGCAGGGCAGGGTGGGAGGGCTTTATCTCAAGGCACCTGCTTGCTATAGGTCTGTGCACACATACGCCTCTCTTAAATCAAGTACCGTGATAATAAAGAGCATGAAAACATGATGCATAAACAACTTTGTATGTTGACAAGGAATATACATCATTTAACCTGACACTTTGTTTTATTCAGCTCATCTACCATTTGGGATTTGCTTGGTGTTTCTGATAACACAGAAAGTAAATACAGAAGAGATTCCAGTTTCCCTGCTAACATACTCAAAACGCCATGAGATATCATCGGCAGTACGCTGGGGCGAGTGCTGTTAAGGGGTTGGGATGGAGATGAACAACTCAGATTGCCATTGTCAGCTGCAGCAGAAAGGCAAAAGGCAAGCTCTGACTTCTGCATCCCTGTTAATTTCTGCTCCTCCTGTAACTTTATCCTCCTACTCACAGCTATTGGTATGTAAATCATGGCATCGTGTCTGACATCTGCAATCGAAATGTCAGCCAGCATGAACTGCTGTTGCTCCTCTGGGCCCAGTGGAGACGCACTGATTGACACTCATTTAAGATCTGGGGTTAGTGTGCAAGAGGCACCCTCCGCTGTGCTAATTGCCTGTGCAGAGCCTTGTACAATGGAGCATGGAGCTTTGATCCTTGGTTAGGAAGGTACCAACATATTAAAAATGCGAGTAATGTTGATGTATATGATACGTTCTCGTGGAATACTTGAAATCAGCAAAAAGATGAAACAACGTCTGCTTCATCGAAGAATGAAGGAGCTCTGTGCAAAGCAGCTGTTTAATTATCTAGCACTATGTAGCACTATGTCATATAACGATTTATACACTGTACTTATAAATCCCAAATCAGCTCAGTGAGAAGAGTTGCTTTTGGGAAGTAAGAAATAGAACTAGCACAGACAAGTCTTGAACTGTCACCTTTAACGTTAATAAATAAATAAATAAATAGAATGTAAATAACACATGCATTTCCTTCCTACCTTCCAAGTAAGATACTCACCCTGAAAATTCCAACATGTAGCATTTTTACTCAAGCTAGTCAAAACAAAGCAACGCCATCTTTGGGATACAAACTTGCAGTGAACATATTTATCCCAACTTGTGAACGTATTTATCATGACTTATGAACATTTTAGCATTAAACTAACCTTTTCAAAGTTCATAACAGCAATTGCACTAGCTCTGGATACAAGCTTCTGAACTGATAATAAAAAGACTTGATGAAGCCTGACTCCAGAACGCCCTCATAGTTTTTTAAATAGTCTTTGGTAAAAGGAAGAAAGTGTCATTGATTAATGATCTGAGGAATTTCCAAGAAGAGTTAAGTATTAAGAATCACAATATTTTTATAATTTTTCAAATTATTTTCTTAAATTTCAGTGACAGTAAATGGGAAAATAGGTCCATACACCAGTCTTTATGTGGCTGATGTAAATGCAGTATGGGTATTTTTTGTGTTCTGAAATATTGCATATGGTCAGTTAGGAAAGGTCAGAAATTTACCTGATGAAATAGTTCTGTAGAAAATCATGGTCGGGGAGTACAAAATATTTCACATGGAAGATTACTAGATAGACATACTGTTGCGGGATCCAAACCAGCCAAAAGGGTGTTCTGCATCTCTTTGGCAGACTAGCTAAAAGGACCATCCCAGCAATGCAGCACCACAGGCAGCTCAGGTCTGGTGCCTGGGAATGTTCCTTGGCACCATTTAATTTATTAGTAGGAAAACAGCCTTTGAGTCCAAGAACCATATCACACAGACCTTTGATTTCCCCGGTTATTCATAAACACTTAGAGGCTACTATTCATCCTGTATTTGACCCAGGGTAGTTGAGAATTGGTCTGGGGGATAAATCACGTAGTAATTTGAAGTGCAACTGCTTTTGGCTTCTGTGAAGTCATATGAGCTCACTGAAATGAAGTCTTAACCAGGAGGCTGCAAAGCAACAACCCATCAGAAAGCCTAATGCGTTTCAGTCTCCTTGCAGACTTCCCAGCCTGCCTGAACCAAGACATGTCAGATGCAGAACCAGGTTTACAAAGCCAATGCAGGCTGTGGAGCCAACTCCCTCAGCATCATGTTTATCATATTACCTTTAAAAATATGTTCCTGGTTTTGTCTAGTCATGCAGAATCTTGCAGTTTCTACAAATTTGTGAACTATTTTTCCTGTCAGCGTGCTGTCTCTGTTGCCCAAATGTATTGCCCCCTAGACCTTACAGCCTTCTTATTTCAGCCCCTCTGTGCTCTTTTTCTTGTCCTGTTCCCCTCTGCAATTGCTTTTATTTCACTTATTGTAATTTGTATCCCCCTTATCTAAATCCATGTGAAAAGAGCATGGAACTACTATGTTTGCCTGAAAATATTTGCTACAAATACACCAAGAGGATCATATTCCCTGTTCTGTCTGTTCCCTTGAGGAAATGTACTCATTAATTTGATTTCCAGCTTTCATTTTTTTAAAGGGAACAAATGACAATTATTGTTTACTTTGAAGTGTGTTCTTTAGCACGAATAATTCCCCCAAAGAAACATCTACTTTGCGGATGAGGTGTGACAGCAGACAATATGCTTCCATATTTTGCATTCACACTTGAATGGCAAGAGCTGGGACTGGGACTGACTGACCAGCATCACAGTGCAGTCCCAAGACACCAAGATCATTTCTTGAGTGTTTCTTGGCTTTTGGGGGTGTTGTGTAGCATTTTCTGGTGTTTTGAAGTGTGGTTGGCCTTGATGCAGTATCTTTGTGCCTCAAGGAGGGCATGTGCACATGCCAGCTAGCAAACATTTCTTGGCCTTTTGGGAGGTGCCTAGCCCCAAAATGACCTGCTCGTATGTCTGGGACCCCGGACATCAATGTTTTAATGCATTTTGTCTTTAGCTACATTATGCACTTCCTATTCAGCATGTGAAACAGGTTTCTGCCTGTGCCCAGCAAAGCTTGGCTGGCAGCCCATCAATCCAGCTTGTTAAAGCTACTGTCTGCACACTAGAATGGATTTGAGCAACAGTTGGACCTAGGCCAAAACTTATTGTCTAAATTCAAGTCCATACTTCTCCAGACTTTCAGGCCTTTTAAGCATCCTTGGCTGACACTTTCTGAGCTGGCCAGTAGATTCAGACTCTGTTTTCATATCCTTATTGGTACACATAATGCACTGCAAGATAAAGATCAAATGTAGAAAAAGATCAGGTGTGCTAAACTGTGAGCTCTTTATGAAAGGAAGGAAGGAATAATCTTTTTCTTTTGAATGTCAAATACATCAAGTAGTATTACACAGAACATTCCAGATACATATCAAGAAAAATATCTCATGGAAAGGGATATGGAAGAAACAGATTGCCCTGGAGGCAGAGTGGTCTCCATCACTGGAGATGTCTGAAGACAGGTTAGACAGACAGCTGTCAGGACTGGTGTAGTTATCTCATTTGGAGGAGGACAACTGGATGACCACTTAAGCCTGGACTTTTATGATTTTTTTCTTTTCTAGTAGCAGCTCACCCTGTGCTGGCACTGGAGGGAGAAGCTCACACTGGAAACATCTTCCTGCAGAAAACTCCTCATCTTTCCATCATTCTACTTTACCATAAATCCACTGCTGACTCTTGGAAGCCGATGCGCTCTCATGACTGAATAGATAAGGATGATGTCATCATCTAGTGCAGAAGTGAGATTTGATCTGTAGCAGCTTCAGCAGCCTACCAGCCTCCAAGCCACCCCACCATCCCATCCCACCCTGTCCCCTGAAAGGGGCCTGGCAGGGGATTACAGTTACAAATTTTGATGTAAAAAAAGAAAAAAAGAAAAGAGAAAGAGTAGATGACATTTGTCATATGTTCTTTCCTTTCCATTCATAATCTTCCAAAAGAAAGCAATGGGTATTTTACCTTAAATACTAAGCTGAACTATGTGACCATGAGTACAGTACCTTAGACCACCTTTATGCAAAGTGTTGTAATTGTTGTTAGGAGTTTAGATTCCTTATAAAGCTATTTTCCTTGACATTTCCCAGCACTCCATGTATAACTGTCAGCAGCCACAGCACATCTCCAGGACTGTGCAGTACAGGAGCCACTGAGCCCTACAGGCTTTGCTGAGAGTATGTGAGAGCTGGAAAGCTCTTGGCTCCCATGGAATTTGAATGGGGATTTGCAATACAATCTGCTTCAGCAGCAAATACTCAACATTTTTTGATTGTTTTAATACTTGTTATTTTTGCTCTCACTGTTACTGAGAAGTGGCTATATTTATGTCCTCTTACATATGAAAACCAGCAACATTTAAAGGTGGAAAGTAAATAAACTGATGCCTACAATATACACAAGCACACTCTTAGCCTTTATTAACAAGATGGAAATTGTGCAATAGGAAATATTCCTTATTGCCCGTAAAAGGGTACAAATCTTCCAATTTTTTTTGGCTGCATTCCATTTAATTTTTTTTGTTTAAGAGATTAGGAAGAAAATCTAAATCCTGCTGGTTTATAAAGTGCTCTACCAATACCGGGAGTTGCGATGCTATTTGAAGTACACATGAGCAATTAGAAAGCTGCTGAACAAACATATAAGAAAACGTCTTCTTTTTAAGGCTCCCCATGATCCACAAAAGCCCATTTTCAACACAAAGCCACCCTTAACTAAGTATTTCAATATACTCATAGCATTGTTAGAAGGTGTGTCATGGAGCTGGATGTTCTTTATTAAACTATGAAAATGATCCCCTCTCTCAGAAAACACAAGCAGCACAAGAAAAACACAAACCATGTTTACAACCTGATAGAAGAGCACTTTGTGAGACTCATCTTTATGAGATTTTGAAATTCAAATGGCTAAACTGTTGAGCTGTCTGAATATTTGAACTTACCGGCAGATGCTGCAGGAATAGATCCTCATCTCATGTGGCTGGTGTAACTCTACAGACTCTAAAGATAGTACTTAGATGTTGAATTATTTACTTACTTACATATTAGTTTAAGATCTCAGAACCCGGTGTATAAGGTGACTAGCACTGTTCACATGAAAACTCAGTGAATGTCCTACTGATTTCCCTGGGAACTGAATCAGAAACAACTGGCAAACCTCTCTGTCCATAGTCTCATCTCTCTATGAATTCACTGTCCTGACTGCACTTTTCTTGTATTTTGTTAAGCTCATTTTGCATAGGTTAATTTATTTAGTCATTTAGTGGAAGAAGTACACATTCAAAATGGAAATGAAATTACACTGCAAATACTTTGTGTCTTTAACTACATAAAAGATGTTTACATGCCATTAAGCTAGTCCAAATTGTTCACTGATCCATACCCAACAACAAAGACCTGATCCAAGGCTCAGTGAAATCACTGGAAATCTTTCTAACATCTTTTGCAAGGTTCAGATCTGGCTGTGTAGGAACTACACTATCCCCTGTGTCTTACCACATTTTGATCACAAGAGAAAGAAATGGAAAATCTGAGCTGATCAGAACACATTTGTATAAATATGTACATTTGTATCCATATGTCCTTTTTAAAAACCATATGTTCTTCATTTTTAATCTGTAAGAGGAACTTAACTTTGGGTTTTTTATTCATTTTGATAAAATCTAAGCTGGAAGACTGCAGAGAATTAAATGTTCTTTGAGGACATTTGCAATTGTACAAGAAATAGAGAAACTGCCTTTGCAAGGTGACTAAGACCAAGTTTTTGAGACTGTTATAGATAACCTGAGCCAGAACATCCTCCCAGAACCTAATGGCATCAGAAACTTCTATGACAAAATTCCACTGGGTCTTAGGGGGAAAAAATAGCATTTAAAAATTTAATAGAAAGTACTGGGACACTTTGTGCCTTTAAGCAATCATTTAAAAACAGAAGAAATCTGCAGTGAGATCAGCAATCACATCTTTACCAGTGATAAATCTAGTAAAGATTAGACCATCTTCCAGGGTGAACTGAACTCAGGGCACTTCTGCCAAGTAATTGTGATGAGGAGCTGCACTTCAGTACTTATACACTCAGTTTATTGTTTTATCTACCCACTACACAAATATAACAAGGCTCTGTCACAGAATATATTGACTGTGATTAAAGGTATGCTCCACAAAAGGGACAGAAAAGCATCACAGCCAACTGGATAAAGAACTAGCGTGGACCAGTCCCAAGCTTTATAGATGACAGTACCATATGAAAACCAGTTCTGGGGTAATTCATTTTACATTTCTGTGTTTCAGTTTTCTGATCTGTAAGACTGAAGATGGTGACACTCATCTCTGCATTGCAGCTCTATGGCTCCTGATGAGACTTGCCTTGGGACTGGCCAGCTCAGTAAGCAGCAGGAGTAAATGTAAAGGTGTGCATCTGCCTACTGCCTCTGCAAGGGAAACAAGATGTTTGGTCATATTCCTACCACTGAAATATCACAGGTTTTCTTAGTGTGAGAGTAATAGATATAGTAGTAAGCAACACAGTGATTTCCCCCCCCACACACACTATATAACCATTAGCTACTTCATTTATAATATTGAGTTTTGCAGCTCTTTCCGGGTTTATTTGTTCACTCCATTTCTCTAGAGTGAGGAATATGACTGGTAGCTTTCAAGTATTTCCTGGGGACTGCAACAGTACTACAATGCACTGTAGACAATCATGAGCTGATTTTAAACCAGCCAGCTCTAGTAACTATTACAGACTAAAGTGGCAAAGGGAGCTCAGCAACTTAATACCAAGCACATTTTATTTTGTCTTTGTCAGCTTTTGTCACCCACATTTAACTCCATGCAACCATGCCTTCAATCATCCAACCTAGCTAATTTATAGCACATTGCTGCAATACAGAGATACCCTATGGGAGCTACAGACTAACAATCATTAAAAATCTCTCACTCATGTTTTAAGCAGAAATGACAACTCTTCTCCCTCTCCCAGTCTTCCTAATTCTCTAAGGCTGTGTTTGAAAAATATTTAAGTAAAACTGGTCACTTGGTAAATGGGGCATTTTCAAATTTATGAGGCTGAACCTCAGCTAAAACTGTCCAAGTAGTTTGTTGCTGGCTTTGAATTCATTCTCACAAAGTAAGTTGCTCATGGCAGTGACACATTTGGAAATGCGGTCAGAGCTGACTTATGAAAAGTGTTATAAAAGTCTTTACTAATGATTATATGCCACAACTGCTTTTGGCTCTTGTTCCCATAGCATATTTTCCACAAAATCAAATGTAGACTCCTATAAACGTAAGTTGGAAATCATCCTGCCTCACCGAGCCTGGACTTTTCTCAAGTAGGACAGCACTCTGCTGAGACCTCATGCCTGGAAATGACTGTAGGCAATACTTTCAAAGAACCTTTGGAGAGTAACTCGTATAGTTAGTGTCTCTTAAGAGAGATGAAGTTAATTGCTACAATTGCTTTATTTATGAATTTTAGAATTAATTTTAATCCAGGCTTTTAACAAGTGTTCAAGGCATTTTATTTTATGGTTTTCAGGTCTTAAAAATAGATCTTTTTCTCTAGGACTTAACTCCTGTCACTTTGGTCATGTTACAATCTGAAGTTAATAATACAGTTTGAACAGGTAGTTGGTAGAAGTAATACTTAACAGGTCACAGTAAATCCCAGCAGCACTTACTGAAAAACAAATGATGCAACAAGCAAAGACAAGGCTAGTCAGGTAGATGAAGATGACTTGAAATTAACTTTGTTGGAAAGAAAGTGTTTCAGTAGAGTGAAATTGCAGTGCTTTGTAAGACTTAAAGTCCAGTCTATCATAAAAGAGTGAACTGATTTATTATATCACTGCTGGTGAATAGCAGTACAACTTCATGAGGGACCAAATTCTGTCTTCTAGCATCAAAGCTGTAAAAAAATTTTAAAATTAAATGGCCATTTGCTAGAATTTTCACTATTTTTACTACGTTAAAATTAGAAGAACTAAAAAGATGAAGATGAAAAAAATACCAAAAGGGTGAAATATTTTGCAATTTTGAAGTGTTTGATGTATTGAAGCTTTCCTATCTTTTATTATCCCTGTACTCTGCAGATATCTTCCTTCATTAACAGACTGAAGTAATCAGTCTTTCCAATCAACTCCAATACAAAGCATGCAGAGGCATTAACATGCAAGTAAAACGCATATGAAAAACTGTTTACATCTCTACCAACTCTCCAATGGAATCACCTTTTCTGGAACATCATACACTTGTCTTTCATGCAATAGCTGGGCATGAACCATCCTCAATCAGCTGGAGTTCAGATCCATACTTGGTCTTTGCAGCTAAATTTACATGCAAAACTCTTAAGCTTCTAGTGCCTCTTAGAGGGGAAAAGTATCTCACCAGCCCCAAAGAATATTGACCCTATCAATTAACAATTACATTCTTTGAGAAACCAGGTGTTCTGGATGTTTTAAACTGTACCATACATTCAAAAGAAATTATGAGAAAGGACAATGAGATGAGTAACAGGAATAAAGACAGACAATTATTTGGGAAAGTGCTGGCAACGGTGGCAATGAGCCACCTCAAAGAAAGAGGTCTGTGGTGGGATGGGGGACAGGGACTGCTCCAGACAAGGGAAGGAGTAGCAGCCCTGTGGTCAGACAAAGGAGAGGGATGACGGAAGATGCTGCAGGTCAAGGGAATTTGCCAGTGTCAAGAGGAAATAAGAGCCTGCCTGTGTGTGAGGCAAAACCCTGTAGAGTGGAAGCACTGGCTGGCATTTTTAAGGTGAGAGCAAGGTCTGCGAAACAGGTGACAAGATAGGAAGCCATAGAGGACTGAGAATATGCATGTAGAAGGTATGATCAGAGCAGCAAGGAAGATAACTTGAGCTGGCGCGGACGAAAAGCCCAGAGCTGACAACTGGATCTCACTTCATTCAGTGCTTGAAGTTAAATGCAAGCTTAAGTGCTTCAATGAACTGAGCCTTCTGGAAGGATAATCTTCTAAGTAACCAGTAAGGAACATTGAACTCCCTTTTATTATATATACACATGATCCCAGAAGGATCAAGAAACTAACATTTCTTTCTGAGACTGATTTTGATCTCCTCTTGAAGATTTCAGTGAAATTGTTACAGCTGTCCTGTCCAAGCCACAGAAATGTGGAAGACCAACAAAGTGCCAGGGCATTAATGTGGAAAGAGTTTTAGCAGATGCAGAAATAAGTCCTGACTATCAAAGAAAGGTCTACTTTTGATCATGACTACTCTCACCCACAGGTAAGCCTCAGAGGCCAAGAATCATGTAGGAAGATGAGATGCTCTTTCACTGCAACTAAATCTTTTAAACGTTTTCTCCTTTCCTTTAATATTTTTCAGACATTATCTTTTGTGTTTCAATAGCCTCGGATGTTGTTTTGAGCATATTGCATCCTGTTCATGTCAGAGCAAGAATGAAAAGAAAGTCACACAGGAAAGTGATGCTGTATAAAACATTAAAAGAGATTCCTAGTCAATTAAATGGTATATAATTAAGATTAGTTTAAAACTTCAGAGATGTAGATTTAAATTCTTGCTCTGCCACAGCCTTCCACTGGGCATATTGCTTAAGTAGGAGGCGGAATTTAGCCAAGACAAACATGTACCTCTCAAGCATAGGATGAGAATATATTACAGGTGGCATAGGACCAGAAGCACAGAGGGAGACTGCACAGACACCCTGCACAAGGCATACACTGCACTGGTCATGCTGCCCACGCAGACTGGAGGGCTGGTCCTCCGGGGAGACAGCGTAGTGAAATATTGCATTTAGACACTGTTTGTACACTGGAAATCTTAGAGCACAATCTCTTATAGCATCTCAGGACAGGCTTTTTAATAGCTGCCAGTAACAGGCAAGAACAATATTTCCATTTGCCTTTGCAGACACAATGTGAATGAGAAGCACATCTCCTCTGTGGTTAGCTTGCAAATCAGCTGCCACTGTCTTTTGCCAATACGAGTGACCCAGTGCCAAACCTGTGAATGTGCTGATTGTTGAGGAATTGTCTTCCTTGTGCTTCATGAACAGGTTACCCTGCTTGGAGCACACCTGTCCCCTACACTAACTGTGGTATTTTTGTATTATTTTGAAATAATTCTTTTCATTCTTCCCTTATAGATATCACGCCAATAACCTACTCTCTGCCTGACCTCCAGTCTTAAGCAATTCAATGATTTATTCTAATCCTTTTGCACCCCCACTGAGGGCACTTATAAATTAACCTCGCATTGTGTTTAGAGTACTTGGGTTGATTTATAAAGATGCCTACAAAATAAATATCCTTGCAGACAGATAAGTTTTTTACGTATTTTTGTATATCAAAGAAATGAATTGTGATGCTTTAGAAAACAGAGCAGTGAAACTCCAATCAAAAGAAATAATGGAGAAAAAAATAAGAGACCCATTTACCAGACAGCTCAGACATGCAAAAGATTTACTTTTGTAGATTAAAAATATAGATGAAACTTTGAGTTCCAGGCTTTCTATTCTGTAAGACCTTGTGATGTTACCACACACAGGGTAATATCTACTACACACAATATACACATTATTAAAAAGTACTTTTAAGTACCTTTCAAGATCTGAGACTCAATCAGAAAGAGAGAGCTTATTTGTGCATTTAATGGAAGAGCTCACTCAAGTTGGGTAGGTTGATTCTCAGAAAGCCACTGTCTTCTGCAAAGATGAAAAAAATAGAGAAATGCCAAAATGAGTATGATTTTTAGAAATATGACTACCATAACATCGCCGAGTTTCTCATGAATGACAGCACTATAGGACTGACATTTCATGTACTTCCTCAATGTATGCCACATTTCTATTTAGAGCCCTTATAGAAGTTAGTGATGGAGGAAATGATCCAGAAACTATTCCCACTCCCCCACCATTCTTTTCAGGTTTAATATACCAGAGCACAGAATCAAGTGCTAGAAATGAGCTGAAGTGAATAGGATTGCATGGGCAGAATGTCAAAATGTTTTTAATGATTCACTGGCTAACGTTGCATATAGAAGAGGGTTCAAGCTACACCACTCAGATACACACTCAAATTTCCCCAAAGTTTGAGAACTAGTTTCTGTCAACTCCAACTTACAATGTGCACTCGCTTCCCTGTAATAAACTGCAATATTAATGGGTAAACAACTTAATCACTGAAAGCCCCTTCCCTCTAGCTGCATATTACCTTAGCCTCCCAGCCCCCACTTTCTTAATTCGCATATACTCATTGGCAATTTCTTTATACACTGAGTATAAAATCAGCCCCAAATGTAGGTTTTGCATTGTCTGAATGCATTACCCTACATTGGGGCCATTAATCAGTCTGACACCTGGTTAAACACTAGGAGAAGAAGAAGAGATTTTGATGCCTAAAAGTATAAGGAGGACTTGGACCTCTCCTGTTACTTTTCACTGATGCCCTCTATACTAGCAGGCAGAGAAGTGCAAGGAATTCAGAGCCCAGGCAGCCTTACCTGGGCTATCCATGGGCCAATCCTATCCTGGACTTTTAAAAAACCTGAAGCACATGGATAGCAGTGTGGTAAGTACCCAGCATATTGAAATACATCTGTTCTTGTGTGGCGAATCCATAGTAACCGTTTCCCTCTCTCAGTAGGAGACAGGAGGGTTGAGCATTTTTGGAAGTCAAGCAGATGCTTTAAGAAATTTGATCTACATTAGGAGTGAGGGGTGAAAGAGGGAGAGAAATCAGGAGAGAGAAAAGGAGCCATTGCTCGGGTTTGCCTTTGCAGTAACCCCCTGCACAACACCTCCATGACCTAGTTTGCAAAGGTTGGCCTTTCTGAAAGCAATGTAGTCTGAAAGTGCCTACTCACAACATCACCATCCTAAAAGAGATAAACGCTTACCCCATATGAAGGAAGATCTCACTCTAAACACCAGAACACACAAAGAAAGGTACAGTATGTGCAAGGGCTTGGCTGTGGCTCCCTTTTTAGTTAGGTGCTTTATACGAGACCTCAATGGTATTCAAGATATAGGTCCCTGAGCAGTTGTTTTCTGATGCTGTTTCAGCCTGGCTCATTTTCCAGATTTTGTCTTCCAAAACTGCTCTACAGAAAACTTGAGCTAGGAGGTTTCTATTAAAAGCAACTCTCTTCGCTTCAGTTTAAAGATCTATTACCATTTATTTTGCCAAGAACTCATGTTCTGAGGAATCAGGAAGTCTGCTTGATTTAAGAAAATACTTTTTAAAATAAAGTCCTTATGACAGATAGGTTTAAAACACCAAAACACATAAATATTTGAATATTTAAGTAATGAGCAATATAACATGTCTTACATTCTTCACCAATACCAGCTGAACCAGTGGAAAAGATTAAACAGAAACCAGATAGAGATTAAACCAGCAACGAAATTTTTCATCAAAAAAACGACACCAAATAGACATTAATTAGGTTTTTTTATATTGGCGGACCACAAGTTAATTACTGACTTGAAACAATACTTGGTGGATAAAAGCTGTGCTTCCTACTACATCAGTAATACCTAGCAAAAAGATACATAATAATTAAACTTCTAGTTAAAGACTGCTACCTGGATAAGTGTGCCTTCAACTGGTTACTAATATAAAAATTCAGGCACCATTATTTCTAAACCTTGAAAGCGATCCACAAACACATTGAGATTTAAGGAAACATGGGAGGAAGCATCCAGAGGCTCACAGAATTATACTCAACTTCCAGGGAAGTACCTGCTAACATGGACTCAAACACATGCATGTGTCATGTCTCTACAAATTCTATGCTCAAATTTCCCAGATTCCACATTTTACATTGTCCTGAGGAACCAGAGACCTTTTGCATTCCTTAAGCAAACCGAGACACCACTACATGGACCATTATATTCTAAAATATAACTTGTGATATGTGATTAACAGAGCTTTTTTTAGCCATACAGCTTGTCGTAGCCCCAAATACTCCATCATTAGCTATTCACAATACCAAGACAGCGCACATTAGACAAATGTGGGTTTAAGTGTGTATAATCCATCTCAGTCCATGCTTTTAACCTGTAAAGGAATACAGTGGGGGCGTGTTGGAGAAAACATCTCTCTCACACTCCTCAGCAAGGATATACTTGAATGAAGTCCCATTTTGAGAGGGATAGGTAGAAACTCTCCAACGCAAAGACTGTCTTAAAGTATAACCACTACCTGGTACTTATGCAATAACCTAGAAATATTATTCATTCCTTTATCCTAACTCCACAGATTTGGTGGGATCTGACAGTTTAATTTAATTGTAAGTTGGGTACCTTGGAAAAATAAAAACCCCTTGCTGACTCTCAAGCTTGCAAAATTTATGTTCAAAATAGCTCTAAAAGCTTGTAAGCTCAGGGCAGATATAATTAATGCAGCAAGTTTAACTGGAGCATCAGTGTGGCTGCATAGGTAAGTTGATTGTTTGGGACAAGTGAGCAGCCTGAACACTGGATCTGCAACTGGCTTCCCATGGGCAGGCAGCTCCCTCAGCCTGCGCAGGCTGCTACACCGGGACATGGAGCTCTGTGGACTAGGGTTCCTGTTGATGTTAAATCATAATATATTTGTGTATTGGGCACAAGACAAATGTTACTGAATATTTATCCTACTCTGTCCCAGGAATATTTAAAACCAGCTGTATGGAACCCATTTCCACAGGAAAATATGGAGAGCCAAAATAGAAATTGTTCTAAGAGTGATTAAACAGATTTCTTAGGACTGTGACTACTACTTAAAAGCTGGGAAAGTCTGTAGCCCAAAAGCTCTACCTGGCATGATTTCCCTGAAAATCTCAACCAATCAACAGAATATCTATATTAAAAACCAGAAGAAAGAATCACACTACAAAAGCCTTGTCTTTTCATACTCATAGCAATTGCTTTTGGCCATCATTAGGGACTATCCAGTACGATGTTGGTCAAAACTCAGTCTCAGCCACTACACTAGACACAACATCTGGTTCTGCTCACAGCAACAGAATACTTTTTTAAACAAATGTTCCAACTCAGAGGAAAACAAACTGAGAGTGAGCCATAGAAAAGTATACATTGAAGACAAAAGGAATCTGGGACAAAGAGATCAAGTAGATTAACACCTTCTGTAAACATACAAAAAAAATTTCTTTAGAAACCTTCATTAGACTTAAAATTCTGGAGGTCTTATTAATGGTACAAACAAGATGCTGGATAGTAAAAAAGGAACTGTGTATCTCAGTCCTAAACTGACCTGTAGCATGAAATCCCTGTCAAACATGTTTTCCCTTCAAGTCTGAATACATCAACAGAAGTATCTAATTTATTATTCCCAAAGAAATCAAGGATTTCTTCCAGCCCAATATCATGTCTCAGGTGATAGCCAGCAGGAAGTACTATGAAGAAATCATCTCTAATCTATACAATAAGTGAGCATTAAGTGAAGAAAATTGGAGAACTGTTTCTTGGGCAAAAAGCTATATTAATTTTCATTCAATTTAATTGTGGGGTTTTTTTCATTTAAATGTTTCTGTTGCCACCGTAAAGGAGTTGGAGACATAAGCATACAGCATTTTTCATTTACTTCCTCACTTTAGCAACATTCTACATTGTCTCCTTCATACAGCCTGCTCCCTCATTTAATAGCTTTCTTATTGTTCTTTTACTTCTGCTTATTCAGCAAACATAATTAAGTGGTCCACAACTGTATGACACCTTTTTCTTAAGGACGCATTCAAAATTGTTGCAAACTATGTTATGTACAAGCATTTTAAAACTCTTTCTTCCAATTTGCATTGCTTTGGATTTGCCCACCATGTACTTCATCTAGCACCAAAAAAGATGTATTTCTTCTCCATAGCCTGCAATAACCTGCATCCTCCACACTTAAACTAGTCCAGCCTCGGTAAATTTATCTGTTTAGAGAGACTGAGTTGTTATTTCTATTCAATGAACAGGCAGCAGGGTATGCATACTAGTCCTGTTCCCTACAAAGTACTCGTTTTCTAATTTGACCCATTAACAGTATTCTGTAACTTTTACAGCCTCTGTGTTTTCTCTACAGGGTTGGTTATGGTCTATTATTAAGTTTTTTCATTAGAACTGAATTCCTAAACTAATAAAAGCTAGGAATTGTTGAAACATTTTATGCTACCACATTTAAAATATAACACCAAAATGTAATTTCCTTCACACTCTTCTTTCCCCAAATGTCATTTCATGCCAGCATAAGCTTTTACCCATAACTCTATCAAAATTTAAAACCAAATATGTAAATTCACAAACTTGAATAATTCAATTAATCCACTCCATAAATGTTATTGAGTTTACAAAGGCATTCAAGATTTCAATTATCAGATATTTTTAAAAAATTAAATAAATCAGAGTATGGAAATCCTTTTTCCACTGTTCACTGCTCCTCTGCTTCAAGTTTCTTCAACATCTCCACATGTTTTCAATGTGCTCTTGCATGTTTGGAAGAGGTTGTTGTTAGAATTTCACACAGATCTCCTGGATCTTACTTGATGGCAGATGTTTTCAGGCTTTCATATTACGTTAGTGTGCCCAGGTGTAGATCCATCTTTCAGTACAAGGTTTTCAGACTCTTTTCCCCCTCTGGAGACCTTCTGCTTGGCATGCAATTCACATAAACTGTCAGATTTACATTTTAACAACCTACATTAGGATTTATGGGTTTTGATAGACTGTCTGTGAAATGAAGCAGCACAGAGTACATAATCATGGGATGGAAGGGACATCCAAAAAATGCCTAGGCCTTTCCCAAATGCAAATCAACTCTATCTAACCACTTCCAATAGAAATCTGTCTGGTCTTTCCTCTAGGAAAAGATCTGTAATCTCTTCCACAGTAATATACTCCACTGTTTCAATATCACTGTAAGACCGTCTTACTGTCCAACCTGAATTTCTAACCTAACTTTTTTTAGGGGTAACGCTGAGTAGTACGGATATACTCACAAGTGTTGGCATTTGATTTCTTCCAAGCATGGCTGTACACTGTGTCTTGGTAGCAGTGTCCATGGGAACATGACCACCATGGAAGAGGCTGTAGGATGGTCCTCTGAGGGATTTTGTTCATATGCATCCACACCCACATTAAGGACTCGCTACAATAAATGGAGAACATTTCAAACAAGTAAGAGTGATATGACAGGGATTATCTTCAGCAAAGTCACACTTCGATAATACTTCTAAGGCTTTTTATCACCAAAAGACTTCATCTTCATGGCATAAGAAAAACAACCAACCCTTCAACCATGGGATCGTGAGAAATGAAACATGAAAGAATGACAACAAGAAGAATGTGAGAAAATGCCTGATCACCAGGAAGCAAGCTGATGACACAAATAAGCACATCTCAGGGACTCACAGGTATTTACGAGGCAATAGCTTCATACAGTTCAATGTATCACATACAGTTAGAAATGATAACATTAAACCATGCAGACTTGCTACCTAAAAAGATCTTGCTCCTGAGAAATTTTGTCTAATATCATCCATTTAAGGTGATCTATAACATGGGTAACAGCAGCAGACAAAGCAGGATGAAGATCACAGCCGTAGTACAGTACACGTATGTAAAAGACGTGCACGGAAAGTAGTGTGATTTTCTGGCAAATCTGGCTTGTCAGTAAAATCCTGCAGCACAGACATGAGGATATCTGGTTGCAAAATGATCCAAGAGTTAGGAAAGACTCAGGCTGCAGGCTTTGACAGCGTTAAGTCGTTATCTGTCTGAGGCTTCCCAAAGCTTAATTTGCTGAGACAACAGGATAACATGGCAACCACTCTGAGACCCAAAGAAAAAATTAGAACATTGCTTTCTCAGAAGCGTGTGGGGTGCTTCTGTTCTCAGTTAAACAGTCAATGTAAGTGTAAATAATGCGGCACAGCCCTTTCCTTGCTGGTGCTGGAAACGATGCTTGCCGAGACTCCCCAGGGCTCTGGCCCACGTCAGTTCCTCTGGGCAGCCAGCTCATGCTCCCCCTGCTCCCAGTCCTACCTCTACCCACGCTCCCATTTCGCAGCCCAGCCACACACATCCAGCCATTCTCTGCAGTACCACGTAAGGCCCCAGCTCTGCCAATTCAGCCCTCAGATGGTTAAAGCTGAGCTCTTCAGCAGTTCTTTCATTGCTTTTTCCTGCTCTCAATTTCACCATTGCCCAACAACCCTGGAGTCCATGATCCTGAGCCTCACACGTATATCTCAGTGTTGTCCCTTCCCATCTCCTCTTCCCACAACAGAATATCCTCATTTTAGCCTACTGAAAACAGGACGAGCCATGCAGTCCTTGAAGCATCAAAGCCCAGACAGCTCAAATGCCCCATCTGCCACCGCTTATCCTGATCTCTGGAGCATCCATCAGCTCTCGTTTGCCATCTGACAGCTTTTACAGGGGCAGCACAAAGCCAGGCAGAAACAGGGGCCTCTGACACATCAAAATTTCCTAGAGAACGTCATCAGGGTGCTAGGCATGTCAGTAAGCATGGCCAACGGAGGAGCCAGTGGGGTCATTGCAGCCTGCAGAGAGCTGGTGGCCAAGGAGCATCACTCCACAGAGCACGGGAAACTTTGCTACCTTCAAACAACTCGATCGCTGCTTTGACTTGAACTATCAATTAATTTACATAAGGGCACAACTATGTAAATACTCTGCAGCAGGAAACATAGAATACAGCATCTTCCCTTCATGCTGTATTGCTTAGCATTTTAGAGAAGCCTGTGCTCTTTTGGGGGACAGCAAGTGCAAGCTCACACAGGAGCTTGTGTCAGTAGTGCTATGCAGTCTCCAATAATTTAATTGTCTTGTTATCTGTGATGGTGTTTGAGCTACACAAGGTACCTAATAGTGCACAGAGAATGGGAAAAAGAATTCCCCTTGGTAGCAAGTGAAGTCACTTCACTGACAAAGCACATACTGCAGAAAAAATACTTGAGGCATTCAGATTCTATATTGGTTGGCCCTTGAATGCCAGGCACTACAGGAAAAGCATACATAATCCCCTTCTCTACATCACTTATTCTGATACTTGTTGGGGGTAGAGTTGTTGAGTTACTGAAATAAGTAGAAGCACAGAATGTTTAACTATATGGAATAACCAAGAAATACAAAGCACTGGCTTTCCCAATCATCTTGATAGTATTAGAAGTATAATTATACAGCTCATCTGTGACGCTGGAATGAGCGAGATAAGCTTAGAAAATTACAAAAGAGAGTCATTGTTTATGGTTGATACAATCCAAATAAAAATTAATGGAATGGTAAGTTGGTCCTGCAGTCCAGGAGGGCTTTGTCTAAACACTTACATTGTAATGGTTTACTCCCAGCCCATCTTCTACCTCTTAGGTGGGGAACATCTATGGACAGGCACATGCCCTGCAGGATTCAACATGACATTGTGCAAGTTCTCTCCAAGTGGGGAATCTGAGGGATCTGCTGCAACTGCTTGAATATTTGAGCGGCAGAACACAAAATGGGTTGTTTCTTCAGAAATGCCTTACAGACAATAAACACAATGTCTGGCTTTTTAAAAACAAGTTTTCCAAACATTTTTCCAAGGTTCTTTATATAGGAAGAAGGTTATTTATTCCATATTCTTTGTGCAGTCTGCCAGATAAGCATGATGTCTGACAGCAGAAATAGATCCTTTCAGCAATGATAAATTTATAATGGCATACAAGAGTTTTGACTGCTTGTGAAGTTCCCTAATTAATTCTTATATAGAGTTCCATTGGCAACAAAATTTGTGTTTTGAGATAAAATGAAACTCAGCGGAGTTACTGAACACTCTGTTCTTTTTTGCAGATCTTATGTTTAATGTCATGTATTGTTAATCTCTTTGCTTACTAAGGGGGGTAATGTTTATCACTCTGGTGACGTAAACTGGCTTTTATTATTGGAAGGCATAACCCTCAATAAGGCTTACAGCTGCCAAGTGGCTGCACACATTTTGGATATGTCCTGAGGCAGCAACCTAAATGTTGTCATTAACCCCCGCCTGGGTCTTACTTCATGAGAATCACATCTCATGGATTTTCTTTATTCTCCTTTGAAATTGGCCTGGAAAATATTGTGGCCTTGATTTCGCAGCAGATAGAGGTCTAGCAGAGACCGAGTTGTGTGTAATTCCTGATATTACTCTATAAATCAAGACAATGAACACTTGGTCTATAATATTTACAGGATGTATGTGACCCAGCTGCACTCTGTAAATAAAAGGTCTAACACTGCCCTTTGACAAGGCTGGCTGCAATGATTCCAGTAATGCCTGTACTACACACTGAAAATGCAAATCACCAGGCTTCCAGTTTAAAATCTTAAGAGTTTCTTAAATAGGTATTTTAAGCATTTAACCTGATCTATAGAAATCATGCCTTTCATAACTTTCTCCTATAAGCCATGAAAATTGCACAGAAAAATGGCATCCCAATCACTTTGCTCAAGTAAAATCTATCCAAGATTGACATACAAAAAAGATATTAATATCATGCACATTTAGTGGGAATTGTAACCTGCAATGATCAAAGCTATTTTTGGTGTATAGAGATTAATATCATGACAAGTTTTTAGTGTTCAGTTGTAAGACAGAAAAAAAAGTATCCATGGCCGCTAATTCTCAAGAGGATACCAAATGCAAAGACTTAACTCTGCAATGGCAAACATATCAAAGGATGTTGTTGAAAAGGAAATTATCAGACTAGCATGTCCCTGCTGAAGAGCTACAATTCTTCTTTAAGCTTTTAGCAATTTGAGCAGTTTCAACCCCAGCTCCATCAAATTAAAATTTGGAAAACAAATTTTGAACCCGTCAGCAATGCCACGCTTCAGTAAGTATTTTTCTATGGACTACTCCATCTTATTTTTCAAAGTTCAATCTCCTTCCAGCAAAGAGAGTATTTAGTTTAAAATACATAAGCAAACAAAGTTTGCAAATCTAAAGTGACTGGGCACTATGGCCTGATCCAAACTACACTGAAATCAGAGACTTCCCATCGACTTTAATGGAGGCACTATCAGACCAGATAGCCCCTCTTCTCTGGCTCCCAGAAACAGTTCTGGAATTTGGGAGCCAGCTTGAAGAATGAGAAATACCTCCAAACACAGAGCAGGGGGAGGCAGAGAGGTTCAGAGGAGAAGATTAGCAATTTCTTGATCAGTTTGGGTTTTCCTTTTTATTTTTGATGACTGGATTATAATGGGATCTGGAAGGGTTTTATCAGAAACTGGTACAGATAAATCTGGAAGCGGCCAGTGCCAGCAACCAACATTGATGGCCCAGGGAAGAGTACATTAGAGAAAACACGTGGTAATACAACCCCTAGATACCCATCCAGGGTCCAGCAGTCTGCAGCTAAGCCTCCTTGAACCAGAAATTGTGTTTAAAGGAAAAAATCTTAGCAGGGACCCATCTAATCCATTTTGAAACACATATAAAATTTTAGCACCCACAAAGTGTAGGGCACGAGGTGTAAACTCAAAAAGTTTAAGAGGAGAAAACTGAATAGCTGAAGTCTCAGAAACATTGTTAAATGACCTCTAATGCTAAATTTAAATGTCCACATTATCCCCAAATTTATTTTATTTTTTTTAAAACACAGCAATTTGGTGACTGAAGCAATGAACACAAAGATGAAATCCAGCAGAATGCCAAGTTTCATATAAGGCAATGATGCAAATATCTAGATAACATCCTTTTTATACTATTTTATCCTCATTGCCTATGCTCTTCAGCCTACTTGACCCAACCTACAAAATCTGCCTAAAATATCTGTATACATTTACATATAAAAAGTTAAGGAAAGGCTAATACCAGAAAATCAAAATGACCTGCAGGTGGTACAGTTAATTCTCAAACTGCAGCCTGGGGTTTTTTGGTTTGGTTGGGGGGCAGGGGGGACGGATTTCTTTTCTTCTATCAAAAATGTTGATGTCAGTTCTAAAGTTTTTCCACTTTTTTGTGAAAGAAAAACAGAGCTAATAAACTTACATTTCCTATAGGTTTTGCCCTCTATTAATTTATTTTGTCATTTTTGCACTACAGTTATCCCAGTTCCATCTGATTATGATGTCCTCCGATATTTCTAGTCGTCTCATGTTCTTCCCCACCAACAATACTGTCATCTGCTTAGCACAGCCCCTAACTACCAGCCAGGCAAGTGCTGCATTTTCTCTAGATCATTCCAAGCTACATATATACACTGACCATCTGGATGTATGTGTTTGCTTATTAATCAGTTGGAGAGTGCTCCAAGCCATTTAAATATTGCAAGGCATTTAAAAAAAAAAAAAACAAAAAAAGGAATCTTTCCCCAAGAAGCCATAATCTTCAGGTAGAAAATAGAGAGAGAGGAGGCAAAGAAAGATGCCTTCGAATGGCAGTACATCCCCCCCCCCATCCTGCCAGCAGGAACGAACCTTCTCCAGGCAGGGAGAAGGGGAAGGACACCCCGGAGGCCGCAGGTTGAAATTTGAACGGGCCAAGCGAGACGTGCCAGGTACACCGAGGTGACCCTCCTAGCCGATAGGATTAAATGACCACAGGTCATATTTGACAGGGGTATAAATGGGGTCCCGCCAGAGGACAATTTGGAACCCGTCCTCCTGGGAGCAGCGGGTCTGCGGCTGGGGACTCCCCCGAGGTAACTCCTCGAGGGACAGAGCCCGCAGCTTTTAGGGGAGTGATATGTGCGTTTTGGAGCCATCGCTTTAAATCTCGGGGATTCTTAAGTCGGCTGTGTAGTATTAATTCTCTTTACATCATTGAGCCTGCAGTTTTATAAGGAGTTACTGGACTTCTAACTAACTTTTGCTGAAGAATAAATCTGAGTTTTAACACCTATTGGATTTGGTTAGTTGTGCATCCATAACAGGAGGTAATGGAGAGAATCATTAGGTGCCTGATATTGTCATGGGTGGCATTTATCCCTATCTTTTCCTTAGACAAAGGACTGAAGTCCACCACTTTCTTTCACATCCTCCATCAAACTTCTCACTAAAAGGAACAGAAGCATGATGTTCAGTGGGGAAAAAATCTTGGACCCGGCGAAGCCAACTTCAGGTGTCAGACTCATCTCCCACCTTCTAGCAAGTTGCCTGACACTGAACTTAAGGGATTGAGTGTGTCCATCCACGTGTGTTACCTGCTGAAACACTGAGGTTTCAATAGGTGTGCAGACCAGCAAACCGCTCCTTGCACCTGCTGTACCCTCAAAAGCTATTTTGAAAGGGAACACCAGGATACAGTTGCTCCTGTTATGTTCCTATACTACACTGTATAAAATGTGAAAGTTCTCATCAGAGCCTGCAGAGGTTTTGTCATCAGTAATCTTCCTTGGATAATTAATCTAGAAATCTATTTCTACAAGAGTAATAAAACTCTAAAGCGATGGGAACTCTCACAGAACTGACCATACTTGATGCAGTCAGTCCTAAGAGCAGGCAGTGACCAAGCAGAGATTCTGCAAATGGGCCAAACCAGGGTATTGAAGTCATACTGGGTTTTGTAGTTCTACCACAGCTCCCATTCTTATGAGCTTAAAGCAGGTCTCCTGATTGCAGCATATGTTAGATGTGTTCAGACCATGCCTGCCCAGGGAAGCAGACACTGTCTGGACTGCAGTGGTACTTAGGCATGAGGGATGCACCTCTCTCTCTCAGCACATCTCGCATTTCCAGCCTGAGAAAGAAGTCCAGTTTCACATGACGCTGGAGAATAAGCTTTCCATGGGGCTTTCTTTGATACCTACGCTCTGCTGAAGTCTCTCATTGTACCTCGTGCACAGCGAGGCCAATAACACCTCCTTACTGCAAAGGGGACACGGTATTTCATAAATCTGTTCAAGACTGATTCACCAGTGGTGGTTAAGATGGAAAATGCCCGACACAAACAAATCTGACACCTAGCTACAGAACTCTCCCATCGATGGCAACACGTCCTTGGGAAGTTACTTCAGGCTTGTCCTTCACTTTTCTTGTGCCACAGAAGTAGAACATTACTCACATTTCTTTACAAGATACATTGAGATCCCTAGATGAAAGACATTTTACAGGTGAGAAGTATAATATGCAGATACACACCTGTACCCGCCATCGTTCATTTATAAACTGAAATGCATTTGCCGTTAACCAGCTTTCTTTGAATTGAGATTGTCCCATTAGTTTTCCTCCCTGCTCAAGACTCGTCGGCAGTGTTTATAATATAAGCACAATTTGAAGGATTTGTCTCATCTTGTTAAGTTGCTTGGAGAATGGGAGTAGAGGAGATGAGACTAACTGAATGGTTATGATGGGGGGAACCGTGTTTGCTTTTCAATGCAGGAGACATAACAGGCATTTGCTGCAATGAAAAAACCCACACAAACCCAGTATAACTATTTCAAATTCTGCTTTCCGCAACAAAGCAGTTACAACATCAAACTGTAACATATAAGCTCACATTAGTCCTTCTTACAACTCCTAATAGTTTTCTATGACAAGAACGTCAAAAATATAGCCCATGAGCCAGACTGATCCTTCCAAGTACTTTAATCTGGCCTGCAAAATCCACAGAGCATTGTAATCCGGATCTGGCCTGCCAGTCAGCTCCGAGGTCTCCGTACTTGTGCAACTTCACTGACAGTAACACGAGCAAGTGGGAGTGAGGGGAGGATCAGGGTGCATTTGAAACAGGTGAGATTCCCTGGGGAGCAGTGGGGGGCAGCTTTGCTGTGCTGTAGAGCAGCCTAGCATCCTTCTCCATGCAGCTTTACTGTGGAACAACTGACAAACAAACCATTAAAAAACCCCAACCAACCAACCAAACAAAACCCCAATGCTTTAACAAAACTGCTCACTTGAATCAGGAGCTGTGAAATCTGTGTAAGTCCAGTGCTGCATGAACAGATATATACCAGCAGAAGCTGCACTATGCAATAACATAATCACTGCGGGAATAAGCATTTCCTCCCTTGAACGGGTGTCACTACACAATGTTAATTGCCACTGGTACTTCTCTAAATTAGCCAACTATTAATAGATTGCGGCTGAAGATAGTTCCACTGGAAAAGCTTTAAAAGGAATCCTTGTGCCTAGCAGCTATTTAAAGAGTCAGCATTCCCACTTCAGATACCTAAATTTGTGATTTCTCATGTGGTCTCAGCAGATCTAAGACCACGGTACTGCTGAATGGGCAGGCTTGCCCTCCCTTGTCCACACAGGAGGAACCTGCAGAGCATCACCTCTTCCCTTGCACCGGGGTGAGTGACCACTGAAAATGAACCAGGGTTTTTTTCAGCCAGATCATCAATATGCCCTGACCTACTTCAGAATAATCCAGTCACTAAAGCAACATGGATGACAGGATAGGAGTAACAACCAGCACAGAGCCGTACTGGACTGTTCCCTTCCACAATAGCATGTATAAATACATGCTTAAGTTAACTGGCAAATGCAACTCCAAGTTAGAAGCTGACGTGAGACCATGCACCTATCCCTCCCTAAAGTAACACAGTGTTGAACTCAAAACCATTGCTCTCATTGGAGGTCGAGGTTCAGCATGCGCATCTGAAACACAGCAGAAAGTTTCTGGATTTAGCAATGCCATATTTCTACTTCCCCAAGTACTTAAACAACATTATTCAACCTTTGCTCTCCCCTCTCACATAGAGGATGTAAAGCTAGGATTGAAAAGTAAGGCAGAAGTAAGTGAAGTCATCTGACTATCAGCCCTTGATTTCATAAAATACGTCAGAGAGAGTGTGAGTTATAACTAACAACAGTGGTGGGGTTCCCCCCCCTGCTTCAAGAGGCCTCAGGAGACATCATTTGGAGGTGGTTAAAAGAAATAAAATAGGTTGTCTCTCCGTGGGCACAGTAGGAAAAGTAGGTTTTCATGTGGGGGTGTTGCAAAGAGAACAAAGGCAGAATATCTGCTGAATCACCACAGTCTATCCACTACCCTCAAACAGCTCTAATTCTCCTGAATTTGCAGTACCCAGCAATCAAGCAATAGTGCTGCTCAGAGGAATTTTAACCAACACTATAGCAATCAAACAAAAGCAACTCCACTGCAAACTAGCTCTTCCAGATGACATCTACTGCTATCATTCAGCCCCAAATAAATTTGTTGGCATGCAGTAATAATGATGACATGCATCTGCTGAAAGTCAACACACAGGTCTTTCTGCTGATGGAGTCAAATGATTAATTCCACAATAATCACTGTGGGGAGTCACTCGAGAGATATATCAATCAAGACAAAGCTCCTTGGTCAGCACTTTTAAGAAGATAAAAAATGAATACAAATAACAAGCATGGTCAGGAAAACAACTGTGATGGGGAAAGAAGAAAGCAGAGGGACTAAAGGGAGAGATTTGCCATTGCTTACAAGTAGGTAAAGCTTTAGATTATGAGCCATGCAATGCTCTCTGCAAAGCAGCAAGGGATCTCCCAAGTTTCCATCCAGCCTAGCAAACTGAGTTATTCTTTCTACAGGCTTCACAATTGGTACAAAACCCAAGAATGACAAAAATAGCCAGTTTATTTAGTTAACTTTCAGGATTAAAAGGAGTGTTTGCATTACAGTATTTGAAAACTTATTTTACCTCCCTCCAGCTGTAGAATGACATGCATCAAGGACTTCTGTGATATTATTTTTTTTTAAAAAGGATGACACTGGTAATTAATTATCTCCTCCTCTTTGAGAGGAGGAGAAAGTCTTGCATGCATCATGAGCAAGTGCCCACATAGCAAAGTTTATAATTTTTTTAAATAATCACTGCTAATTCCTTGTACCTCATAAAGGTCTTCATACTGCAAGATGCAAGCTGACTTTAACTTCCATTGACTTCAGGGGGTACATGTTTACACTCAGCATCACACAAGTTCAAAATTTTTAATTACCAAACAGAAAAAACACATATGTACTAGACTGCTTAAAGTAATCATGTGAGAGAATCTCATTCTTGGGAATTACCACATTTAACTATGCAAGGGTGTCAGATTTTTGCTTCCCTGCCCCAACTTCCACAGAAGACACGCCTATTCTCAGTTTTGCACTCTTTCATGGCTGTCACCGCTACCCGTGTCCAGCCACATCCATGCGGACACGCAGTTGTTAGTGCTTGCATTTTCCTTGCTGGAATCAGACCTGACATGCAGGCACACTAAGACTAACTTTAACTAAATTGGATAATGAGGGCTAGAATTTCAGCTTAGACTTTATAAGGATGTTCAGGACTTAAATGCAGATTCATTCTTCCAGGTTGAAACATCTAAGCAGAATACCCAATTTAGCAGAATAGTCATTTTGTACTCCCTCAATAGTAAATGCAGATAGGCAGACACCTCCAGAAAATTAGCAGATTGGAGACTGAGTCATACTCCGGGGGTGTTTGTCTCTCCAGCAACATAAAGGAAACCAAGGGTTTCACTCCTAACTGGCACGGCAGCGACCACCTGAGTGATACCTCCAGTTAGGCAGGACAGGCGTAGGCTGCAATGCGGAGGGTTGAGATGAACTCTCTTCCCAGGATTTAACTGCTGTGGGTATCTGAGATACCAGCATAAGCCTGTCCTGGATAGGTCTGTCCTGACCGGGTGATGCTTTCTCAAAGACACAAACAGCATAAAAAGCGACATTTTCATTACATCCCTATGCTGGAGTTTGAGACAACGATAAAGCAGACTGTGAAACAGGGAAATTACTTGGTGAGAAATTCTTAATTGTTTTTATTTCTTACCTTCAGCAACACTTACATTTGTTTTCTTAGTATTTTAGTTGCCTGCTTTATAGGGTTTTGCAAAAAATTATTGTACATGTGAAATAAGGTAGCTATGAGCAGCAATAAGGAAATAGAGCTTTATCTTAAAGTACCAATCCCAACATGGTAGAAGCTGGGGTTTACTGTTCTGTCACATTTGTGAAGAAAAAGTTGACTTCTGCTTTTCAGTTCTCCACAGGGAGATTTCCACCAGAGCTGGCCAAGACCCAACCAAAAGCTCAAACACATCTACTCACATTTGTAGTCAGACACACTGCTGAGGGATGCTTGCATCATGGTTTCTGTGGGTTTTGATAACGGTGAAGTGGTAGTATTCACTTGTCCCATTTTCACTTTGTTGTTGTTGTTGTTGTTTAATACAGAAAGCATCTTTTCATGTTACTACAGCAGGGTCATTCCCAACACAGTCATCTGATCACACGTAGATACCACACACAAGGGGAATTTTTAGCAACTACAAGTCGTGTGGGTGATATGCTATCGATTTTAACGGAGTCAAAAGGCCCCCACTGAATGCTACACCTTACAAAATAGCACCAAGAAAACCTGAGGTAACTAGCAGACCGCCAAGGTAAGCACATTATTCCTACTGTACCTCCCCTATCCCAGCTCCACCAGGACTCATTTTTTATACCTTCACAGACCTTAGCTCGAAAGAATAACAACCCTCCTAGGAGATTAAAATTGGTTCTCTTCCTAACCATCTTTGTTCAGTACCAAATGCAATATTTTATTTTCTAGAAGGCAAAAATCAGCTAATACTGAGCTTGGTGTCTCTCTTGCACATTTCCCACCTTCCCCCCAGTCATTGTCCAGACGTGTGTGGGCATGTCCAGTAGCCTGTGCCTGCCAGGTATGGGCATGCAAACAACAGTGTTTTCATACCAGTTTGAATAAAAATCCTCTTATACTACTCAACTGGCAACTTGCCACAGAAGAAGAAAAGCCACTTTTTACAGAAGCTCCTGCTTCTTGTTTAAATGAGCTACCACTAGAGTCACAGAAGTGGTGCAAGTATAGATCACATATAATTAATAATACATCACAAATAATTGGTGATGCAGTAAAACAGTAGCAGAAGTCCAGGGGGATCTGAAGTACTGCTAACAAAGCAATACGCTTTGTGATTCAGCAAGAAGGAATTAATGACTTCAGCCTGAAATAGAAATGTGGTCAGCTGGCATTAAGAAAAGTTTGATCCTACTTTTTATATAATGGCAAATGCTCTATAAATGCACAAAAACTTCAATAGTGTAAAACTTGCTATGTAATTCAGTAGAGAAACTGAAGTTTAAAACTTCTGTGAATTTCACTGAAAATTTTACACATTATTTTGCAAATAGATTCCTAGCTAGTGCCAGGCTTCCATTCACAGAAGCAGTCTAGTCTAACTCAAGACATATGTAAAGACCATGGCTGTAAAGCCAATGGAAACCAGAGACAATTATTTACCCTGTATATTGGAACATGGCACCTTTGGCAAGGCTTTTGCACACTGTGATGATACAAATAGTAAATAATAATAACAGATCCAGCTTGATTTAAGTAAACTCCATTTTCCTAGATTTTATTCTTCAATAACTAACTGAAGTGTTGCAGTGACAACCTTAATCTTTGAATTTCCATTTTTGGAAAATTCATAACTATATTAAACACTATTTTCCATTTGGTATTTCCAGAAGATGTATAATAGATTTGTAGCATCATTTAGTAAATAAATTCATTATGCTTTTCTTTAAACTGTACTAAGGGGAAGAAGGAACCTTTCTCTATTATTGATTCTCGTGGGCAGTCAAGCATGAAATTTTTGATGTAGTTTTTTTGAGGCTTAAAAAGTTGAGCATAAAAATGTATTATTGATTGAGCACTGCAAAGTACAGTATACTGCTCATCCAACTCATATATTATTGATTAAAACACTCAACAGTTCTAACCTTTCACTCAGTCGCTCCAAGGTAATTTTTTTCATGAGGATGTCAAGGTACTGTGCTTGCAGATTGTACTTCCCAGGGAGTTTGGAAGTTTAAAACTACTGGAGTTGTTTAAAAATGCTTTGTTGATAATCTTAGAGTCCATATGTTCAAAGAAGGGACTAGTTGGGGTGGAAAGACACCTTGCATCTTACTTGCATGTTACGTGGAAGATGTAGCTGATGGAGCACTCAATCCATATTAGCCAACAGAAAGTTCATAATTGGTTAGGCACACAGGTGTCAAACAGGGGTCCACAAATACCAGTCTGCATGCTGAATATAAAAGCAAAATTTGCCTGACTTTGCCACTGCTATGCGTGGAACAAGAATAGAATGAAAAGGGGATTTATGACTCAGGAAGTATCTCCAAGATCAACACCTCAATGGTTTTTCCCAAAGTCTGGAGCACGTTATGCACCAGCAATTTGTCAGAGCTGAAATTGAAGGTATGATCGTCACAAATGAAGTCAGATCCTGTGGTTGTCTCCACATTGCTGGATTCTCACACCTCAAGGATTTGTCTTCTAAGCCATGGTTAAATTTACCTAATCTGCATTTATCTCTTTTACAGAAGTACTTAAAATAAAGTATATATATTTATTACATTTGGTACAAGTAGATGAAATACTGGATGATGAAATTTAAAACATAGAGTTTCTATAGAGAATCTCTTCCTGAACTGGTCTGAGGCTTAGAAGAGGAAGTAGACAGGAACATGACCTTTCTGTCCTGTGATCTGTAAGCAGGAAAAGCATCTTCTATCCATAGAAAATCGGTGGAGATATATTTAACAAAAACTCCTTTCCACAATGATTAACACCTTACTCACAGAAATCCTATTGGAATATTCTAGTCTGCTGTCATAATAAAAATCTAGCTCTACATACAGGCAGAAGTGACAAAAATAGCATCACCAGGGTGATGACTACTTGACGGATTTCACAGAATGAATAATCCAATGAAAAAACCTGAACATTGCAGAATTGATGAAGAAGTCTCTTTCTTGAGAGTATCAATTCACAAATGTCTCTAAATAACACAGGCTAGCAGCCCACTCACAAAAAGACCATAGAATATCTGTCATCGTGTATTTCATGAATGATGTGAGATTTTAAAATAAACTGAAAACTATTCTTTTCAACTCAATGGCCTTAGTAAGAATTCAAAGATAGGTCTATCACAAAAAAAAGAAAAAAAAACCAAAACAAAACAAAAAACCCAAACAAGTTAGAAATCCTTAAAATGCAACTTTTAAAATGTCTTTTGTCTACATTTGGCATCATGACTTTTTTGCTGGTGGAACAATGCCAAGATGAAAAACCAGAAAAAAAATGATTTCCCAAGTACCAGGCCAGCACCACAAGTCCTCTCATCACAGACTTGTCAGCAGGGCTTTACTTGCATGGATTGCTTTGCCATTCAGAAAAGATTGCTATTTGGCCCTGCATCTGAGTAAACTACTCTGCAGATATACTATAAAGTAAAATTAGAAAATTCATTGAAGTTAATCTGCTCCATGGCCTGGCTACAGAACTACCACGACCAACTGCACATCTGGTAATGATTTGGATTGCGTGCTCTGGCATTCAGTCATCCTTTCTCTCTGCTCAGTACTGGTGAGGCACATCTGGAGTTCTGGGCCCGTTTCTGGGCTTCTCAGTACGAGAGACATGGACATACTGGAGTGAGTCTAGCAAAGGACCTCGAAGGTAATTAAGGGAGTGCAGCATCTCTCGTATGAGGAAAGTCTGAGAGAGCTGGAACTGCTCAGCCTGGAGAAGAGAAGGGTCAAGAGGGTCTCGTTAATGTGCATAACGAACTGGTGTGAGAGCATAAAGATGAATGAACCAGACTCTGCTTGGTGGTGCCCAGTGAGAGGACAAGAAGCAACAGGCACAAACTGACACACAGCAGGATCTGTTTGAACATGAGAAAAACCTTTTCACTGTGAAGGTTATCAAAGACTGGAACGGGTTGCCCAGAGAGGTTATGGAGTCTCCATCCTTGGAGATACTCAGAACCTGACTGGACCTTGCCCCGAGCAGCCTGCCCTAGCCATCCCTAGACAATCCTCCAAGATCCCTTCCAGCCTCAAAGATTTTGTTATCCTGTGGTTTCACGGTTCAAGCAAGCAGCACTGAAGATGCTGAGGCAGGCAGAATGGAAGGAGAGGGGCAAAAGGAACATCAGACAATGAAAATAAAACAAGCAAGGGCAGGGCAGCTGTACTGCTGCAGCAAACAGAGCAGATGCAAGCTCTGAAAGGTTAACCAGCTCCTGGAGCAGCACATTAATAGCTATACTGACCAATCTGCAATTCCTGCTTGCTTCAAGGACCAGGTACCCAAAGACCTACGTTCCCTTAGACTCCATGTTTCTCAACATGCCTGGAGAGGCAGTGGAGGCACCTGAGGAGAGAACACGGTAATCCAGGGAGGGGGGAACCCTCCTGCCTACTGCATTCGTAGTTCTGATGCAGTTAAGCACTGCGTGCAGAAGCACCAAGGAGGTTACTGTCTCATCCAGCCAATCATCACTTCTCTTTTTCCACCTCTCAAGCTTTCATTTCTCTTTGCCCAAAATTATGCTTAAAGAACCCCTCTGTGTCCCGCTCAGAAGCACGCCCTTGCACTGCAACAAGGGATGTACGTCACCGCTGCTGCTGGGCTTTGATCAAGTACCTATTTTAAAGTCAGGAGGGAATTTTGCCAACCAGCAATCAGGACTGCCTTTTCACCCCTCCGCTTCTCACGCATCAGAGAGGCACTGCTATGTTAGCAGCAGTGGGATAGTGCAGGTTGCCATAAGACAGGCAAGAAAGTCGCTGCTCACAGCTTGCGGCCTGATGTGGTGGAAACCAGAATGGGATGACTGCCAGAGACAGGCAGTAGTGTGGCTGCTCTGGCAGCTGTAGGAAGAGGGAGACCTGAGGCATTTCCATAAGGAGATTTACTTACTCCAGTTACTTCTGCGTTCCAAGCCCCTTACGCACACAGGGAGGCAGCAGGGGAAGAGCAGAGAATCAGTCTCGCACAAATTGCTGAAATTAGCTTTTAAACTCACTGGAACTAACTGAATTGCTCGGCTCAGAATGTGGATATAAAATGCCTATGTAAAAACAAGGATATGTAACTGGAATGGCAGGACATGTGTATGCCCCATCTGCCAGGTGGCTGTTCCCCCTGCTCAGTTCCAGACGAGCTACGGGGAAACAAGAGCTGCATGCAACTGGATCAACTGGGACTGGGTAGTCATACAACGGCATTATAAGTGCATCTCCAAACCAAAGGAAAACTTCAGTGAGACATGGATTGAGCCAACAAACAAAACTACCTACAGCATTATTTCCTGTAGTGAGCTCAGACCATCCTCCCACTCCCTTTCGTCTCAGCCTTAATAAAGAGATGTCAGATTTACAGGATCATCTCTCCTGCCTCTGCATCAGGGAAACTGTACTAGATTTTGCAAGTGAATCTCCCAGATAAGAAATGCAAATCAGTTTGTCTCTTTTGCTTCATTGTGCCAGTACCCAAAATATGTTCTCTGGGATTAAGCAAAGGATTGGCAGGCTGCACGAAGGCTGCAGGGGAGGAGGGAGGAGGCAGAAAGGGTGAAATAAGGGGTAAAGGGAAGAATCTGCAAACCCAAAGCAGTTTCCAGGAATTAACAGTGCTTCATTTCTTCGCAACATCTTGGAATGGAGATGAAAAAGCAACTGCTGGGTGAGCACTGACAGCAGCATAAAGCAGCAGCCACCACCTGAAATACCCAGGTGACATCTGCACTGCTCTCTTAGTTTATTTTTCAATGGTAAAATCTCCTCTTTGTGATTCATTACTGTTGATCCCTCTTTGTGATTCATTACTGTTGTTTGAAGAAGTGTTTTCACTCTAACAGTCACCAAGGAAATCTTCCACAAGAAGAAAGATAACAGGATCCAAAGGAGAAGCAGAGCAAGGAGATTTACATACACTTCCAGATTTTTTTTCTAAATATATAAACAAATATATAAACAAACAAACAAAACCCCCAAAACAACGACAACAACAAAAAAACCCAAACAACTTATCTTCTCTGAAACGGTTTGTGCTTCCTGCTCATTTGTCTTGCAGGACACCTTTCTCTTACTGAAGGTGTTTAGTGGCTCCAGACATCTCAAAAAATCAAATGTGATGCACCGGCCCAGAGCACCGCTTTGCTTGTTATGCAGTCTGGTATGGCCAAAGAAACGACATCACCTAACAGAAACTAAGAACTCGGCTAAACAAGGTTAGAGTGCTGCTTAAGTTGAACCACAAAAGGCACCTGTAATCTTCTCTTCACCATCCCTTTCTTCTGGAACAAACCAGAACCAGCTGAGGTCCTAAAAGCCTTATTTATTTTCAGTTATTCACTGCTGTTGTACTGTGGCATTGAGAATTACCAGTCCAGGGCGTTATTTCATTACAACCTTGTTAAATACTTATACAAGAGAAACAGTACAGCTCAAATCCAATAACATAAAGATATTGGAACAGTTTTGATCATCATGAAAAGTAATAGGCAAAGGTTTTACCTTAGAATAGAAGGAAGGCAATGGGGTAGTTTTCAGTTTGCAGTGTATAAAATTCCCATGCATAACTTATCGTTTCCTTTCTTTTACTTTCTGTGAGAATCACTATAGCTTCTCCCTATTCTGGAAAGCTATGCTGTGAGGACATGACAGAAACTCCCAGTAAAACATGAAGCACACAAGCATCTTAGAAATTATTGATAGAAAAATAGAGGTATAAAACAGTTTTTAGCATCATCTGCTTCTTTAAGCAAAAAGAAATCCACAGATTTCTCATTGGCATGAGCCTGCACACTATGCAGCAGGAATGGTGATTTTTATCCACTTATGAAAGCAGATTTATATCTACAGTCACAACAGAGGCTTGTCATATTAAAGCTGTCACTTTTTCCATCTCCCCACCCTTCCCAAATATCTGGTTTAGGGAACGGGTCAGAATCCTGGGTCAGCTTGACTGCCTTAGTCTGCATTTCTAACCAGCTTCCCATCATATCTAAATGCTTGGTGCTCATAACTTGCACAAAAACTGGGGCAGAAAGGGGAAGAAAAAACCCCAAAACAACTACGTAGAGCAGCATTAGCATCCCAACTGCCTTGATGTAGTACATAACACTGGGGTTAAGACAAAGTATGCATATCAACCAGAGGCAAAACTACAGTGATAAGTTGGCTTGCTTCTATCCCCTGCTGCAACTTTGAGGAAAGCCTGAATACCAGGGAAATCTTTTATTTCCCAGTGTAAAATACCTGTGTGAAGTTTTACCGGCTACTGCCCTATGGGTTTGGAAGGGCCAGGAGCACTGCAGACAGTGCCTGCGTGCTAGCTGGGCAGGGCGAAGACAGCAAAGGTAATGGACTGATCTGGTGAGATCTGCCTTCAGCTGCCAGCACCCAAACGTATGAGCAACACAATACTCTGAAAGACCATGAGTGTTAAACATGATCTACCCTTGCACTTACCAGCAAATTCATTATATGACTCCTCCAGCACAATTAAACAGCAGCTGCTGATTGATTTGCATGCACCACAATTCAGTCCATGATTATTGCTGACATGACATGAGCTGTATAAAAGGCTCTTTCAGAAAAGGATTGTGTAAGCTGAATAAAGGCAGTTGGCTTTTATTCTAAAGAAAATGCTGTGCATCAAGTCTATTAGATTTGCATTGCACAAGAATTACTCCAAATAACGGCTGAATCTTTAATGCTGCTACTGAAAAAAAATATTTCTCTACCAAACAGGAAGGTAAGGCCAAGTGAGAGGGTAATAGAGATTTATTTTTATTAATCAGGATTCAGAGGACAAACCACAGGTTTTACTAAAATGCTGCTTATTAAAATAATTTTCCAATCAAACAGTTCATAGTATTTACCCAGCATTGCAAAGGTGCCTGCTAGGTCAGCTCAGCCTGGGAAAGAGTTGCTTTTACATGCTAACTAGTCCAGGCTGACAAAAAAAGCTTTGCACCTAATCTAACATCTTTTGAAATAAAAGGGTACAATCCTGAGCCCACTGAAGAGGATAGCAAAACTATTAGCCATGCTGGGCCAGGATTTTCATCTGTTTTTAAACACTATGGTAAGCAAATACTCCTCTTGGATACAGAGTACTCCAGAGAAGCAGTAAGAATGGGCACAGCTTGTGCTCTCAGCTCCACAGCACAACATGCAGTGAAGACAGACCCAAACCCTGAGCAAGGAAAAAGTGAACCATGATACAAAATGGTTAGCTTTTAAGCAGTCAAATTAAATAATGCAGATTTAGGGCTAATTTGGCAACATCCCTAGACTGTAAAAGCCCATCTGGGAGCTTTGAATTTGGAAGGGTTCTTGATACAGTTTATAGGCAAGAAAGAGAGATAAAAATCTTAATGACTTAAACTGACCTTTTGGATGGGCAGCATCACTAAACAACTAAGCAAAGGAAAATTCTCACAGTTATATTAAATACTACTGTGGAATTAATAGTGATTTTTCTGCAGATACCCAAGTTAAAACAAAGTGTACCCCAAAAGGGTGGACACAGACATTTGCCATGTGCTTGCTGAGATGTACTCTTAAATACATGAGGTGAGACTGAAGGTGAGGGAATAGGAGAGAAGCCACTGCAGTCAATTCACTTCTGACAAAAGCCAAGTAAGGAGAAAAAAAATTAAAAAGACACCCTCTTCAGAAGTGCCCATATAAGCCACCTACAACAGAGGCAGCTTGCAAAATATTAGTCTGATTTTTGGCTGCATGTTTTGCTGTAGTCTCCACCCAAAAACCCATGAGAGCATGGGCATTCAGGATGAAATGGAAGAAAAAATGGATAGAGTCAATATTTTAACGTGGTATTTTAATTTTAAACCAGTGCTCCAAACAGACACAAATCTCAACCAAATAAATGCTTAAAAATCAGCATATATTTAGCCTAAACAAACTAATCACTGTCAGGGATTAATTGGGATGAATTGCCTTCAGGAAATGCTTGTCTGACTCCACTGACTGGAGAAATACTCTATAATAAATCCTTATGTTTTAAACAAATTGTCTTCAGAGTTATACTGGCACAGCCTGTTGGGGAAGGAAACCAGCAGCCACTGTCAGCACTGCCATCAGGACAAGCATCAGCAGATCTATGGCCTCACATAAGCCAGTACGAACAGTATCAAGAGGAAACAGGTTCTGATATTATAGCTCCTCAAGGCCACTCGTGGCAAGATTTGGTACAGAACTATCAGCCAGTTTCATCAACGGGGGAAATGAGGTATCGACTATGAGAAGGCTGATACGGTGCTGGTAGAGAAGTGAGCCTCCTGACCACCAGCCCACTGTCCTAGTTGTAATTTTTATAGGATAGCTTAAGAAACAAAAAATAATCCAAACCAAACCCAAAGATATGCAAATCTTTAAATTATCATCAAATCAGCAGTGGCATTTAAAATAAAAAAACACAGGATTTCCTGTGTTCTCTTCTCCCCGGTCTTTTAATTATTCATACCTAACATCAGAGAATAGGGAGAGCTAAACATTCAGAAGCTGAAAAGGTCAATAGGGACAGTAGCCTGCAGGAAAATTAAAGGGATTTCTTGCTCTCCTTCAGCTGGAAATACAGACTCTGGGACCCCATCCAACAGGAAGGACATCTGGGCAAAAGAGAATGGGCATATGGATTGATCTATGCCAGAATGGGCACTGCCAGCAATGAAAAACAGCTAAAGAGAAGGCAGAAGAGCATGAACTGGTTTGTTACTGTCCATAGAGATATATGCCAGGAGACTTGGTTTTTTTTCAGTTGTCTCTCTCTTATCCAACATTGTAAGCATGGGAACACAGGTACTTTTTGGCAGACTGGCACACACGGGAGGCTTATGGTTCAAAGGGTCTTTATACCTTCAGCATCAGTGAGCTCAGAAAACCCAAGGAAAGCAAAGCGGGGACATCCAGCATAGTGAGCTTGAGCTTGACTGCCCTTCCAGAACTCACCAAATCAGAGCCAGAATTAAGACAATATTCCTAGCAGTTCAATCTTTTCACTCTTCCCTTTTTGCCTATTTTTCCTTTTCTAAAAGGAAAAATTCTTAACTTGGAAGAAAATAAGCCCTTGTTTAATGCTCAACACACTGCTACCCACTCTGCTAACACATGCCACCTCCTGCACCCTCCTGAGAGTCTGTTTCACAATTCAGACAAGTGTCTGCTGGCAATCCTGGAACTCACAAAATCATGAGTCAGGCATTAATATCTATCAGATTTTTAATACTATATATTAATGGATTTCTACTTGCCATTTGGATATGGATTTATTTTATTTCAGCTTTTAAACTCCTTAGAAAACATACCTTCGAGCTCATCGCCTTAAATAGGAGGTGGAAAAGCAACCAACCATTTGCTATCAAGGTTGGCCAGACTAGGAAAGGACCCGTAAGACTCAATAAAAATCATAGCAGTGGGCCATGATGGTTGCTTAGTGCAAGGGGTGCTCAATCATTCCTAGCAGTTAGGCAGCTTCAGGCCTAACTTACAACCTTTTTGAGGTTGTAATGTGCCTGTGCCTTTTGCCAAAGGACTTTCCTGCCTGTCTCAACATTAAGATAATGAAAAGTTATATGTAGCCCATCAATTACTTATGCATTCTCTATTAATATTTCAAGGTTTGTGTGCATAAATAAACCAAATTAATTAGAAACTTGCAATCTTTTTTTTTTCCCCTCAATATTTTCCTTTGACACCAGTCCTACTTAGAGACCCTCACATACAGATCTTTATTTGTCTGCCATAAATCATTTAATGTGATGTTTCAGCAAGTAGAACAGCTTTCTCCTTACATCCCATAGTATCAAATAGACACGTTGAGAAATCAGACATAGATGTTTGGCTTGGCAGAGCTGCCAGTGCAGTACCTGAGCTTTGGCAGGAAAAATTCATCACTCTGTCACCAGCACCCAGAGCAAGCCCAAGAGTCATTCTGGTTATAGTAGATACCACAATGGGAAGCAGACGCAAAGCTGTGACAGTAGGACACTGGCAACTCTTTGGTAATTATGTCCATCTACCTGGTACCTGGCATCTTTCATATATACACAGCTCACCACTATTTGATTCACAAAGACATAATTAGAGCATAATCAACTAGCAAAGAAAGAGCCAAATGAGTCACAGAAGTGAAGACATTTATGTTAGTACCTTCTCTCTGCACTAACTATATATCTGCCTGTTTCTTTTTTTTATTCTCAAAATTGTTTTTATTCCCTTTCTTTATTTCTCGCTCCCCCAAGCTCAATTTTTTCTTCTAATCTTCTCCTTTTTCTCTTTTTACATCCTGTATCTGTAATTATCAGTGCTTGATGCCTTCATACAGATCAGTAAAGCCATGCATAGCACACTCACTGTGCTCCAAGTGAAGTTGACAGGATTTGTTTGGACCCAGTACCTACTCCATAATTCTCCTCCACCCCAGGACTTGTATTTTGTCCCCATAAGCCTACTGGGAATTACTTTAGAGCTCTTCCCTAGGCTTTACACACATCATGTGGTCTGTTCCCATACAGTCTTATGCAGCACAGAAAGAAACGGTTACTGTTGTTTCAGCATGAACTTCCAGTCCTCTTTCTATCTCTGTTTTGATAAGCCTTAGCCACTGAGGGCCCTGTCCCAGCCCTTAGAAAGCTCCTCCCTTGGGTTATCAGTTGCTGCTTCTTCCCATTTTCTTTTTCCCAGCACCCAGTATCTCTAGCTCTTTCCATTTGCTTTTAGCATCTTTAGTCATCCTACTGAATCAGGTAGGAACAAGACTCTTTTCCTTCTCATTTCCATTTATTTACACCCTTCAAACCACTCTAGAAGACCCCTTTTCTGGTAGGTCACCTTCACTGGGGAGCAGCAGGCGCGCCAAGGACAAGCCCATACCAGCCGGCACAGTCCCTGCAGTACCCGAGTGAGTTGACAGAGCAGGGCCAGCAGCAGTTCCACCCTCAGCAGACGCAGGAAGGGAACGAGCCAGATCTCATGTCAATCCAGGAAACCAAAACGGCAACGCAAGAGACCAGGCTGATGACAGGAACACCACAGCAGAGCTCTGACCAAGCCCTGAGCTCAACTGGAGCACCCAGGCCATAAGTAGGGAACTGCTAGGGGCAATTAAAGCCTGTTAGTGCCCTCAGGGCTCTGACAATCTCCTCCCCATTTACAAAGTAACCAAAGTTTTTTTGAAGTGGTTTCTAACATTATATATGATCAAGTACCATACCCATTGCACAGTGACAGTATGCATGGCAGTGACGCCTCTGAGTTATGCAGCTTGGGAAGAATTCATTTCTAAATTACAACCATTGATCACCAGCTTACTGTCTTCTATTGAAAATTTAATCAATAAAAGGGGGAAGTACAAAGTTTTATTAAATTGGGTCAATAAAGGCAAACATCAAGAGTTTCATTAAACTCTCTGCAAAAAGTGACATTTTTGAGAATATTATCTTTTCAGAAGGTTTGCCAAACAATTATTCTTTTTGACGACACACTTCAAAAGATGCGTTACAAAAATGACAGTGCTTTATTATACCACTCTTTGAAGAGAATGTAAGTAGTCCCCTCTGGTGAGCCTTCTGACTGAGAGTATGTAAATTGCAAAGTATATAGACTATCTTCATGAGCATTCAGCCTACAGAAATGCCTGTCCGTGCTTATTTTTTTTTTTTTGCATAGGCTTTCACTGGGGCAACTGACTGAGGAGAGCCAGAGATGCCAGCCTCTCAAGCTAGAATGCTGAGTAGTGCAGTTCTTACATCTCTAAGAGCTTGTTGGTGTCAGTGTGTTAGTCTCTATAGCTCTGGACAATTGCTATTAAATTAGAATGAACTATCTAGTCTATCATCTTTTTTTGAAATTTATTAAATAATATCTCCATTTTTAGACCATAAAAGTTAATATTACAATTAACTTTTCAACAAAAAAATGTGAATCCACTACAAGGGGAAAAAATATGCCTAAGTATTTCTCAAGCCTTACTCTTTTTGGTATTCGTCTTCTTTTCTGCTTGCAGGCTTATTCATTGACATCCAGAGGAGAGTTCTCCCTTTTTTCCCATTTTTGCCCCTGAAATACCATTAACTTTTTCCTTCTTTGTAAATGAATTCAGTCCATGCTCCTTAACTCAATAGCTCAATGCTCAATAACTCCATGCTCCTTGTCTCTTAGCCTGTTCCCACCAACTGCAAACTTCTCTACCATGATTTTCCCCTTCTTTCCCCAAAGCTATACTTCTTTCCTAACCAATCTTCCACAACTCTCCCTTTCCTCCCCCTCATACCCCCTGTCTTCCCTCTCACTTTTTTTTCTCTCTCTTATGTACTCTTCCCTACTGCACCTCTGGAGAGACATCAGCTTCCTCTGACATCTTTCCCAGAGGGAAATCTATGGTAGTATGCATGTAGAAGAGTTGTTAACCATACTTTTCTCCATTAGAAAGACTAAAAATAGAGACTAAAATCTTGTAAGATAGAGCATACAGATTTGTTTATCAGTAGAAATTATTTTTATCCCAAAAGATTTGGTCATTCTCTGCAGAAAAATGCTCTGCAGTCCTCACATTCAGGATATGTCAGTGTTTAATAACACTGCAAAGGAATGAATCTGAGATGAAGTTTTAATGGTTCTCTGCAGATTTTAGCAGTTTCCAGCTAGAATAATTGCATAAATGGAGTTATGAAAGGGAAATGCAGAGTTTATGACTTTGCAGGAGAAAGATATTTTTTAACTTGTAAACATTCATCCTAAGGTCCTCCACATTCGCTTCATTTTCTTTCCAGGTAATTTACATCCATGTAGTTTTATATTCTACCTTCAAAATATTTTGTTGATATTTTGTTGATTTTGCCTGAGTACAAATAAGGTGAGTGTGATGCACAATTATAACTCTGCCCTTTGCCTGAGCTAGGAGACTGAAACGTAAGGACCAAAAATCAGTGTAGAAAGATACTGGATGTAACTACACTGGGTAATTATTTTAAATTATTGTTCCCTTTTTCAGGCACCTCATGGGCAAATTTATAAGAAAAATAGGGTGTTAAGTAGGATGTTTCTCTTATGGTGCTGAGTGTGCAGGCATCCATGGGATTCACAATCAGTTTCATATGTTTGAATTCCTTCTTTTCCTCTCAAAAGCACATCTGCATCCCGCCTGAGACCACAGCTTCTCCAGGACAGTGCATTAAGCAAGAGGGTATAAACAGAACTCACAGAAGAGTTTCTTCTAACCTGTATCTCTGCAAGATTCCCGATTTGTTAAATCAAAAGGGAAAAACAGAGCCACCAGCACATCAAAATATTTCTTAAAACATATGCCCCCTCAAGATTTAGATTATTTGGCCATGAGCATCGGTCTCAAGTGGGAAAGTAGATATTTTAAAAACAGAATTGGAGAGAATCCATCTAAGGAGAAGAGGTCTGCCAGTTAAATACAGAATGTATTTGACTAAGTATCATTAATGTCTTTATAGCCTTCTGTTTAAATATCAATAGCCAGGGTTGCCTTTGCCCACGAGTAAAAAACTGGGAAAGTTGCATAGATGTTGTAATGTACATTTTCAGAGTTCATTAAACATGAATGAGAAAGGAAATGTCTGAAAAAAACTTCTCAAGCATTATAGAAATTAATTTACTAGGATTTCTACTGCCAGAGCAGTAAAACATTGAAATTAACTACCACATGGATTATCCCAGTGTAACTTCTTAAATGATAATTCAGTTAGGGCAACTGCAACTATCAGAAAATGCAAATTCTCATCAGGTTCACTTTTTTAGCTACTTTCTCTGACTACTAGTAGACCTGTTATGCATGCTAACAACATTCAGTCCTTTGTAGGCAGCAAGGGTCTTGTATCCAGTGTGCAAGATTATGCAATATAACTCAAATGAAGGATCTCAAAGTTACTGAAGTTCCCCAATGTCTTTCAAAGCCAACCCCCACACCCTTTAGCTTCTGAGGTGGTTCCTGTTTAATCCTCTGCACTCCTCCAGAGGGAAAAAATTGCAAATTCGAAGCAGGCCATTTTCAGTGCATGGTCTAAGTGATCATGGTTTGTTAAGAGTTGTTAATTCCTGCTGCTGAAGCAGAGTGAGTCCCTGTGATGTGATGAATGCTCTCCCAAAGAGCTCGTGTGCGGTAAGGCACCAGTTCCCTGGGTGCCAACACACTGTCCCGTGCGGCTGATAACCAGGACCCCTGTCACCGACGTTCCTGTCAACGGCAGCACTATCACAAGCTGCTTCTGTTGTCTTCCCTGCCTCTAGCCCCCGATTCCTGTCCCAGCCCATGCAAGTACGATTCAATGAGCCAGATCAGGCTTATTTTTATCCTGGATCCGTTCCCCAACTTCGTGCACCATGTGGTCCTGCAAATGGCCGTCCTGGCAGAGCACAGCAGCTAGAGCAGGGGTCAGGGTTGGGCCAGGTTGGTGCCCGTGCCAGCACCACCGCCAGGCCAGCACAGGCTTCGCTGCGCTGCAGCTGGCTGCCCAGAGCTGACGGCAGGCACACGGGAAGCCTGATCCTCTTGAGATGTTCCTTGAGTTTCCTGCTGGAGCTGCCTCTGCCCCAAAGGTGTTGGTGGCTGCTAGAGAGAACGTAGCTTAGGACTAGGGTAACCACTCAATGTTGCAGATGGGGCCTGATCCTGCCAGTACTTGGGACCCTTCCTCCCACGGAAATGGGGTGGGAAGAGGCCAGAAGCAGAGACAGGAGCTGGTGTTTTGACTCCTACCACTGCCAGGCTTGAACCTGGTTTTCTGGGCTCTTATACAGGCAGTGCAGGCAGCAGCCCGACCATACCCCAGTAATCCCGTCTTGGATGACCTGCCAGCACGTAGAGCCAGTGCCCCTGCCCGCAGCCTGCACCGAGACCTGTCCCCGTCTTGCTCAGAAAGATGCTCTGTCTGTCTGTGCTGTGCTTGCCTACTGGAGACGAGACAGACAGACAAGGGACAGAGGAAGAGAATCATCCAGACGAGAATGAGCAGGGATTTCAGACTTCAGTTAGACATTCAGCAATGTACTGAAATATAGAAAAATGGCATTTACAGCCTCTTTAATTGTATCGTGTAATTTGAGTAGCATGAAGCGAATCAATAATAATATGGCTGATTTATTCCATTTCCTTTTTTTGTTCTTACTGACTGAAACTTTTCGGTATTAAAAGAATTTTAGTGCTGAATATTCTTGTCCTTATTAGGTATTTTTTAAAATAAATTAGTAAATGCATTAGAACTACCAGAGTTTAAAATTCATATCCACAAGGTTTGTGCAACATAGTACTTCCAGTATTGCTGGTTTACAATTCTGTGAACAATAACATCAGAGACAAGCACAGTGAAGCCCATCAGCCCTTTGAGCATATGGTACCTGTTTATAGCCAAAAATGAGGAGATGCCAGTTGAATAGAGGAAACAGAAATAATGAACAATAACCCTTAGCAGGTTTAAAAGGAAAGGCTGTTGAGCAGTTCCCAAATAGCTGTTATTCAACATTCATACACTCCTATTTATCAGAATATTTTTAAAATAGATCCTTTGAATTCTTAGTTGCTTTTGTTATGTCATTAATTAAACACAAGTTGCTTACTAATGCCTGCAAGCATTCAATTGCAGTGTTCTACATTAAGTGGCATCTATTTACAGTTACCAGCAAGCCAAGGGTTTTTTGACTGGCTCAGCTAGATTTTATTTTTGTAGCAAAATGCCAGCTCAAGCTGGAAACATTACAAATAAAAACTACTAAAGGTCTGGCTCACGACTGTACTATTTCCAAAATATACCAAGATAACAGTATGAGCTAGATCCCTGCCTTAGCTTCACATTCACTACATGTATATTTATTCTGGCACTCCTACAAGGTAAAATGGCTCTTGATGAGATTCAAAACATGTGATCCTCTAGATGGAGGGGTCCTAAGGTGATGACTCCATATCTGAATATCAGACATCTTAATAAAACAGTCCCACCTTATTCCCACATGTTATCACCTTTCCTGAGGTCCATCATGCATCATTTACATGGAAGTGGAAAGCAGCTGTTGGTGAAAAGCTATTTTTACCTTCTATTTCCCTGTGGGAGACTACCAGCATAGAGAGCGTTCTCGGGTACCCATGGCAGATGGCTTTAAGTCATCTGAACAACTGATCATCACTACAGCTCCCGTGAGAGCCGAGCTAATGCATGATGCAACATGGTCTCTCTTCCCTGACTTTAGAAGAGGCACATTAATTTTAGAATGTATCTCTTCTGACGTACAGAGATCAGAGCTATTTGATGAATATAGGTGATTCATAGGTCTCAGAAAAGTTTATATCCCACAGAAGAAAGAGTCAATGCAATTGAGGGAATACACAGTACTTGCGCATATCAGAAAACTGTTCCTAAGCCCATTTTAACAAGCATTAGAGAGAAAGCCAGCATGCAGCTTGAGGATGATACTGTAAATACTCCTTCCACTGCGCTTCACTAGAACTGAAACAAATAGTGAAAATAAGAAAAATCACAAATATTTTGTTGGAAAGACAGCAGGGAGTGTATGACTTTTTGGTTGTTATTTAACAATCTCTGTTATTACATAAGTTTGTCCTGTTTGCACTCTTCATCTCAATATTCAGGTATAATATTTCATCGACAGCAGCTTTAGCAGAAAGGAATAGCAGGTGTTCTATCAGTGGAAAATTGCATAGACCAGATTTCACATTTCCACGTGCAATATTTTTCCCTAAAAGTGCAATTACACCCAATGAAGAAATTAAAACTACTGCCTTATTTTTAAACAATAACAGACATTCAATTTTAAACTTGGACTTCAGAATAACTTTTTTTCTAATCAATGGCAACTCTTCTAAAATCAGACAAAAAGGGTTGATTTTTTACTATTTCCACACAAAAATTTATGCTGGAAAAAATATTACTTGAATACATTTGATTAAAACCCCTAATTTTCTTGAAACTGTGACATGCTCATGTCTATTCAGCCAGCAGAAAAAAAGGATCAAAATCCATCAGATAAAAAACTTAATGCATATCTCAAACCTAAAAGTTGAAGAGGTTTTTTTTAGAATTCCCATGAATAGGTGCTGTTAAATGCAGACAACTTCCCATAGCTCCCAGACAGATTCATCACTTAGACATACAGTTTCTTCCCTAAATTTTCCTTTTGCTAGCAAAATATGCTCAAGCCTTACAAAATCCACATGGAGAAGTGATGTGCATTTGTATGTCTTTGAACCTTTTACAATTTCCAAATGAGAAGATGTGTATTTAACTTATGTTCTTGATTTTGAGAGATAAATTTTTAAGGGTCTAAAATAGCAACGGCCCTGATTGACTTCTGCCTGCCAAATCTGTGAATCACTCTCATTTCCAATGATAAAAATAGAAAAAACAAGAGATCAAAAAATATCTCAGGAAATTCCAACTAGTCTCCAACATGCTACCACAAGTAAAGGTGTAGGAAGAGTCCTTTTCAAAGGTGGCAGCTTAGCGCAACTAATGCATTATATTCACTGTGACAATCAGTTCCTTTGCTCTAAAACCTGCTCCATAGCTCAAAAAATAACATAACTTAACATAAAAGTGAACACAGCATAATCAGCTCTAGCCCTAAATCCAGTTTTCAGTTAGATGCTACCCATTCATTTTGGCATCTCAACTGTAGTACTGCCATGATCCTGTGTCCTGCTACAACTCGCTGCTCCTGGAAGCAGAGCCAGGCACAACCCATGCATCCGTACTGCTGGCTGGGGGGGATTTGCAGCTGATGTCCCACAGCCCATTCGCACTGGGAGATGGGGATCACCACACTCTGCCCTGCAATGTCAATGTCCTGCCTAGTTTTTGCAGTCATTGGAGAAAAAATCTCTGCTTCTGGTGAATAATTCTAATTCACTTCAGGCATGTACCATTAGATGAGATACATGATTGTGTAGAAGACGAGCAAATTTCTTTCTGTCTGTCAGATGGAAAATTTGTTGTTCTTAAACTTATTGTCTTGTGGTGACATTATCCATCCACCATTAGACATCACTGCAAGGATGAGTGGCATCTATGTGCCCATTCACATAGTGCCCAGTGTAAGGTTGGTGTTTCCAATCTATGAGGCTGACTCTTCTGAACACTGGTATCATTTTGCTGGGGTTTTAGTGCCTTTCTGCTCCCTCACACTGTTCCAACAGTTACAGGCACTTTGAAGGTGTATAGTTGTTTTTTCTAGTGTCTTCTTTTTGAAATCTCTTTTACCGTTAGACTACTCAAAGCAAATAAGAGCATGGAAATAATATTTTTCTTGGAAGACTTTTTCTGCATTTGTAACTTGTAGGCAAGAGATATTTTATACAAAACCTTTTTAGATTGCCTCCCTCAGGAACTTCAGATACATAAAATCAGTAGCCCAGAGCTCTGATTGCATTGGAGTAAAACTGACAGCAGAACTCATCTGGCAACTCTCAAAAGTTTTAAAAACATCTCTCCGTACCTCTTCTCTGTTCACCAGATATTAGGTCCAGATTCAAAAACAGTGCCTCTTCTCTTGAAAGCTTATACGTTATCCAAGAAAGGTATTTGACATCTTGCCAGAAAAGCTGGTATTTCTATTTCCCTTATGAACTTGCAGCAGGCATTTACCATCACTCGTCTCCTAATGCATGCACCAAACAATTTGTAGTGTCTGCTGGGCATTATAGGGATAAATTCTGCTTGTCCACAATAAGATGTTCCAATCAGTTACTGTCCAGTTATTTTTTTAATGAAAAGCCAAATGTGCATAGGAGAGACCTGAATTATAGCCTTAGTCTCAGATGTTGTCAGCAGCTGAGCACAGAGCCCCAGTGAACCCCAGGGCTGAACTCCCAAAGGGTCAAGTTGAAGGCTTCTGGCTGAATCACGGCCCTTGGAGAGCTCCTGGGGTTGTAGTTATAGTTTAAAACTCAGGAGGCTGAAAGAAGCGCAAGTCAAGGGAATATTTGCTGATCAAAGCCAGAATCCTGATCATCCAACTACTCTTAAGTCTTTTAAATAATAATATTCTTAAATTAATTTTGCCCTGAATCCAAATGGCAGAGAGATTATTTTCATTTCTAATGACTCTGGCAAATTCACATCTGTCTGCATGTGTGTAAATTTGCCTGGAGTAAATGTTGGTTTACAGATAACTCAAAAAGAGAAATTGTTCAAAGTGTCAGCCAACAGGTCTTACTTTTGAATTATACAGCACAAGTGGTCAGCTCCTGCTTCAGGAATGCAGGTGAGCTGCTTCAATAACACGCCCCACCCAGTGGATTTGTAACACCCATAAACCTTACAGCAATAATAATCAAAGAAAACAACAATTTAAAAAATGAACTATTAAGCAGGAAATTCTTTCAGTAGTGCTGAAGATGTTGTTTCTGCTACGTGTAATGGCTGAAATAATTTCTGCTAACAACCCTAGTTACCTTGTTTCTATATCTTTTTTTTTTTTTGCACCTGTAATCATTTCCTCCTATCTGTAATAATTTTCTCCCTCTGTCCTTTCCTAAGCTTTCTCTTTCAGAGCTTCTTGACTACAAAACCTCATTGGGGAACAACAGTAGTTTCTATTCATGGTAGCACTATGCTTTTACCTGCTGTAGTTCCACTGTTTTGAAAGAAATGTCAGGCTATGAAGTTCACCAGACCATGAAAGAGAAGATAAGCAAGTTCCATTTAAAAGTATGCAGCCCTTATTTAGAGGTTTTCTTGAAATATTTAACTATATTTAAAAGTCTACATTTTTGTCAGCCATAACTTCACTTTCATGTGGCAATATGCATTGTAAACCATAAACTCCAAATAGAACAATGTATTTTGCCTGGTTAATTTCTGAGAAATAGAAATGTTTACTTCTATATTTATTTCCCAGTTTAATGACTGCTGTAGTTTTACTGACTTACATTTCAGTTTGCAAACAAGTGCAGGGGGAGTGCATTATTCTCATGTGTGCTATTTCAGTACAAAATTCAAATGCAGGTTTCATAGGGTCCATGTCATAGAAGCACACACAGCCCCCACTCCCAGGATCCTGCCTGTTTAAAAAGCCAACTATGAGGAGGGAATACTGAGCACAGAGAGAAAATCTCATTGACCCAGAGCTGCACAGCAAGCCAGTGGCAGAGATAGAAAAAGGACTACCTTTTCTACTACTTTATTCCTTATACTAGACAGCATTCCTGGATTTTTTTTTTTTTTTTTTTTTTTTTTAATTCTGTCATATAAACAAGAAAAGTTCAGTAGGCAGGGTCTGTAGTTGGTGCATGCTGTGTGAAAACAGACAGATTAAATTTTTCAATCCATAGTCATCCCACCAGGGCCTCCAGCAGGGCCTCCTGCAAAGAACTCAGCTTCTGCAAATATTGGAGGAGCCTCCTCATCCTTTTGCACTTAAACTACTTCGTCGCTTTCCAAAATTGTCAATGGCAGGCAACAAATATCACAGAAAGCATGAATAAAATCATAGTATTAAATTAGATCAAAGTCCTACGCTCACAGAAATTCCACAGAAACCTTATTTAGTCCTCTAACCTAAGTAGCCTTATCTATACAAAGCTAAAAATGAGAAGCGACATCAATCAGCATTACTATCCCTAACCTATTTGTGGTTCTAGCCCAAAGACCCCAATCCAAATCCCACTACGGACAATACAAATAAATACATACTTGGCAAATGCTACAACCATTGTAGTTAAGCACTGGCCACAATTCCTCCAGCTGCCCTCAGCCATTGTACCCCCAGGGGACTCGCACTGCCTGTTGAAGCATGTCATCTTTTATGGTTATGGTCCTACTAGCTAGATATGTTTAACTGACTGTTCAACTCTACCTGATAACTCTCAGAAATAAGTATTATTCAGCATGCACAGGAATTGCAAAGGAGGCTGTGCTTTCAAGATGCAGGTTACAGGTCCATAATTAAAGTCACAAAGAGCTTAATTATATTTAAAATATATTCTGTGTTAAACAATGGCTGACTCGCTAAAAGCTGCTGGATTCAACTTCACGCAGTTGCTGCAGGTGCTTCTCTGTGAGACAGACCACTCAGCTGAGAAAGGGATGCAGGGAGCAAGCATGTGGTTTATAGCACAGAGAAGTAAAAAAACCCTGCAAGTCTACTGTAGCCAGGAGAATAACTCTGTTGGGATGTTACCTCTGAGGAACAGTTGTGCCCACTCTTCGGCGGAGCATGGCAAGGACTTGGTACAAGTTTGAAAACAACCATATGGCTTGAGCACACTTTTGACTCCGTCACCATCAGTGAGTCTAAAAAACTTCTCTTGGAAAACAAGCTAGTTCTGTGCAAGAAAATCTCTTAAAATATTGATTTAAGCCCTAGGTAAAGACTCTTATAATTTATAATACAAATAAACTGAACACCGGGGAACTCACATGTTACAGGCTTTCCATTCTGACAGTCAATCATTTATAATTGTTCTCTGAGACTCATTTCACAATAAGTTCTGATCCCATCTGACTTTATTGTTATCAAACTGTGTTTCTCTATCTTGCTTACAAGAAGTCACAGGAGACAGTATCAAAAAACTTAAGATATGTGACATCTGTCTTCTTGTTATAGCAGAAAGTTAAACAGGTTTGAAGACCCATTGTTCTGGGAATATCTATGTTGACTTCTACTCAAGTTCTTACTGACTTTCATGTGCTTTGCAAATAGTTAATCTGTTCCCCTGTTCAAATAAAATATTTTCTAAGCATCTGGGAACACCACAGAAGTGTGTACTGAATCACCTCAATTTTTACCCTGTGTATTAGAAAACACAACTGACATGCACTCCAAAGCCATGAAATACCAGACCTCAAAAAGAAAAGCTTTCCAGGTGCAGTCTGACAGCCATCTCCTCCAGTCAGAGATATTTGAACTTCCAATACAACATTGTCATTAATGAAACTTCTTGCCATTGCTGTTAATTCTCCCCATTCATACCGCTCATATTTTCATGCAGTAATCCTCTCAGCCTCCCTTCGAATATTAACAGTTTTCTTAGCAGTGAAGAACAGGAAAACCACAAAAGACTTTGCTTCATTATAATCAAATAAATGTCAGCTTCTAAAAACAGGTGGTAGCTAGCTCTGTTAATATAAGTCTTACCATAGTAAGCCACTATGAGTTTGCTCTCCAAGAAAAAATGTTTTATGATTGCCTGTGCTAATGCATATTTCACTGGGCTGGTGTTCTGCACAAGGCAGGACTATGTCATTCACAGGTATGCCTAGAGTATTAACAAACCCAGTCACTCAAAAAGCCACGGGGTAGTATTACAAATCACAATATACAGGCCAAGTAGATAATACAGTGTCATACCAATACTGATGTTTTTGACATCAAGAATGATTAGATCCAATTGTTACAGTTACAGACCCGAAGAAAGGAGATCCTAACTTACATGAACAGGAAAGCTGGCAAAGTGAAGGCTAAGAAGGTGATAGCAGCCAGAGGAAAATACTGCCATAGGAACAAAGGACTTCAGTCATTTAGATCGGACACCTGAAATAGGTTTCTGACCTGAAGTAGGTTTCTGACCAGCAGGATGGTACAGCTTTAGAAATAGTGACAGTGAAAAGAAGAAACATCTGAAGATGGAGCTTGAGAAATTTGTTAACAGAGAGATGTGCCAAGCGTGCTTGTAAAAGCAGGGGGCTAAAGCTGGTAACAGAAACACTCTGCCTCCACATTCCTCACATCCAACTCTCTTTCCTTAGGATATATACTTGGCCTCCATGGATTTACACTAATTTACACAAGCTTAGGATCCGGAACAAAAAGGTGGAGGAAAGGTGGTATATTTTATTTATGTTGACAACTTAGGCCAAATTCCCATGAACAGAATTACGGTTCTGTTAACCTCACTGAGTTTACAACAAATGCAAATGATGCTCTTCATGCTGAAATAGTTACTTGACATCAGTTGGCTATACCAGTTACAATCAACCAGCTAGATGCCTGAACTCCTATTTTGCATACAACTATGTCTTAATTTATATCATACTGAATTTAATTAATTTGACAGTTATATCATTTGCTAATATTTTTACATGACAGCTACCACTGCACTCTGCCTTTGCTCATTACATTTAACATCTTTTATAAAACATTCACTACACACAAACAGCAGCACACATAGGATCTTACCTAATAGCGGAAATAAAAAAAAAAAAACAGAACAGGTTAAACAATGAAGAGGAAGTCACGCTAATATAAACTTCAAGAACAAGCTTATTCTTCATGTTAACTAATTCAGCTCATTTGTTTTCTAAATATATAGAAAAAAAACCTAATGGAAATCAGATAAATTGGTTACAGGTTTCAATGCAAAATTACATTACAAAGTTCTTGTCTTGAAATGCACATGTGCACACATGCATTATATATCACTTTTGCAAAGGCATCACAGACATATTCTGCTCATCCACTTGCTCATTACAACAGCAGTATTAGGAACATTAATCCTACCATACTTTTAAATAACACTTTCAGCTCTAGCAAAACGTAACTTATCACCGTGTGAATGGGAGGCAGAATACGTAATCTTCTTGAATATGTTTTTCTTTGCGATACAAGTCGTAACTGTGGAATAAAGGTCCAGCCCTCAGATGCTATAGGGAGGAGACTAACTAAGAACCTGCATAAACAGAATTTCTTCATGAAATCACTGAAGGAATTGCATAAAATGTTTCTTTTGGACACATCCAAGCATCTGATTTGCTAATAAACAGGAACCCCAGTCAACCATATCTCTCAGACACATACAATCAACGTCAGCAGGTGTATTTCACTGAAATGAGAATTCTAGCTTCTTTTCCTGAGAAATAAGAAAAAATTTAAGAAAATAATAAAATTAGAGAAAACAACATTTCTTTCAGCAGTATTCTCCATGTAAAGAGAGCATTGCACTTAGGAGACTGATGCTTAAAATTAATTGCAATGCAAGGCTAAAACTATCTTTTCTAGCCAATTGCAATTTTTCTCTCTCAGCAGTAATCAATGATGTATAATTAAAGGCTACCAAACATTGCTTGAGATTTTGGTATGATTTAAACAAAATTAAGGTGCTGACCAGTTTCTGGTTTAGTGCAACTTAAAGGCATGAAGGATTTGAACAAGGCTATATCACCAATTAGTATATAGAGATGCACCTACAAAGTATATCAGGAGCCTGGGAGGTAGAAAAGAAATACCACTACTTAATATATGAATTAAAGCAAGCACACTATTCAAGTGTGTCCCTGCTCTCTCCCACATCATGTACCAGTGAATGCCATGAAACATGGGAGATGCAGCGGGAAGTGAGAACCTTGTCTAAGGGAAGAACTGGAGTTGGAAACACTAGAGCTACAGCACCCTGTGGTGAAACACAAAATCAAAGCAACATCATCATGACTAATTTCAGGAGAAAAAAAAAAGAAGTTGTTTTTACATACATATGTATTTATATACATATTTTTGTATATACAAATATGCATTTTTCAGGAAAAGAGGATCCTGGAGTTTTGCTCAGATCACATTTTAAATACTATGGAAAGGAAGATAGGCAGTATCCCAACTAAGAAGTTTCTGCCTGATAAAATACTGAAAGACAGACTGTGTGAACTCATGTCCTCTTTCCGCTTAACTGCTTTGAAGGAACATTGGTGAGTGTCAGCTGAAGGATGAAAGCTGTTCTTTTTAGTGAAATATTTTCATATTTATCTGGCCTATTTGCCCAGGATGCTTTAAAGGGGTAACTTACATCTTTCTCACTGCATACACTTCTATTTAACCGCCTGAAGGGTAGACTATGGCTGCAGCTACACCCAGATTTACAGGGAGCACAATATCCCTGCATACATCCAGCACTATCCAGAAGGGCACTCAAAAAATCTCCAGTCACTTTGGAGAGGTGTGAGTTCCCCTCCCTGCAACCCCATACCAAGGCTGACCTCAGGGGACACAGAAGCAAAGGCTCCTCTCCAAGGGATATTCCACATTGCCAGGGCAGCTGTTTTTACAGAGCTTCTGTTTCTGTAATATGTCCAGAGTATATAGGGTAGGTTTTCAATGGGATTTGAGCTGCTAATGCTCTTAGACTCCCTGGAAAATTCCAGTCCAATGTCTTGACATTCACAAAATTGTTTTCATGCCATGACTGTTTTAGAGGCCAGGGTGTTGGTGTTTTTCCCTTTTTTTTTTCCTTTTTTTTTCTTTTTTTTTCAGGGAAAACTTGATATATGCTAAACTAGCAGAATCATCTTCATGCATTTTGCCTCATTGCAGTTTGCAGGAGTGGTTGGAGCAGACCCTGTACCCTGTAATGTTGTATCCAAGAGTAACAGAGACAGGACCTGGGGGGAATTTTACTGTCTACAATTAAAACTTCCTAAATGCTATCAATTCAGTAGATGAAATTAGTGCTACTAAGCTCATCTCTTTCTACAAAAATGAAATCTGTGCTAAGTGAGCATGACACCTTTGTTTTGAAAAACACATTTACTCTCCTGGCTCTTTGTTGAGGCTTGTGGACCATAAAAATAGACAGTAATTTGAAGCATTTTATTGAAACAGTCTTTTAGAACATTTAATACAAATGCACACAGATGTACCCAGTTAAGACTGCACTCCGCTAATTGTCAGGTTTTTTCCACAAATTTGCAGATGGTGGAAAGTATCCTTGTATTTTTTACATCTTGCCTATTTGCCCAGGATGCTGATATGAAGTAAACAACATCTTTTCTCTTACGACATTATCACTATCCTTGCAGCACAAGCTTTAATCAACTTCTATTAATTAAGCAAGGGACCAAATTTTCTGCCTAGTAACATTGCTTCAAAGTCTGTGATCAAAAAACAATGATGACTTAAAAGATCAGAGAAAAAGCTAATAACTAACACTTCTGCATACAAATACAATTTCAAATTTCCATAGGAAACATCTCATGGTAGGAACTGCAAGACTCAGTTTGCTCTTGCTGGGGTTTCTGCATTTGTTTTATTTTTGTCCAAGGCTGATTTTTAAATCTTAGCATGTCTGGTCATCAGGGACATATCTTAGTGGAGACAAACTAGAAAGCTTTTGGAATTGAATGCCACACGTTGGAGGCATGCTGAGGATGGTAGATGGTGCCTGAATGAATTTCAATAAACCTTCCTACGAGACAAGCCTTCCTAGGTACTAAGAGCACTCACAGTTCAGGATTTTCCTTACGGATATTTAATTGATCAGGCTTGCATAAGATGATACCCTTGACACCGATCCTCAAACTTACTATTTCAAGCAGGTTTAAAGGTAAGCTGCATTCACCGACACATTTAAGTAAATTCAAATAGTTTTAAAATAATTGGTCTTTAAATAATAAATTATTTTTCAATCACTTCTTTCACGTATCATAAATCAATGTCCTGATTATCAAAATGTCTGATCAGGGTATTTTCTGTACATTTACAAAAGTCTTAACTGACGCAATGAGACAACTGACACAGCTAACCAAATTTTGAGTTTGCATATGTTGATCATCATTCTCTACCTGAAATGCAGTACTTAAAGCTGTTAAATTTCTTTTTCGGTTATTTACAGACTACATCTTTCTTACCAAAGGTTACCGCTATATATGTAGTACAATCTCTACCCTTAGCTAGCTCTATTATAACAACTAATAAATAAGTTGGATATGCCAATCTTCTCATTATTTGTTACTTATCTTATGCCAGCTATGTGTTTATATGGTAATACTCAATTCTGAATGGCTCTCCAGCATTTTGTCACATGGGATTTAGCCTCACACTTTATTTGTGCCATAGGCAATGCAAAATGTGTCCTTTCCCCTAGTCAGTCTAGCCAGAAGTGGTTCTGTAGCTTTGTATCCCCTCTTTAAATTCACTCTCCCTGACATTTCAGTGTCCTTTACCATAGTTGTCTCAGGAAAACATCCTCCCTGGAACATGGTCTGAAATTTATATTATTTTATACCTTTTCATTAAAAACTGATGGTAGATCTAGTGTAATGTGGTATCCAGCCATGACATATGCACCACAGTAGTAATCTGTATTCCAAAAAATATCCAGTAATATTACATTTTCAGCAGAAAAATTCCAAGGCTGGAAGACATACCCTGTTAAACTACCTGATCAGCTCTTTCTCTTCCTAGACAAAAAGCCGTGTTCTCTTAGTCTGCAGAGACTCTTGTGAATGAAATTCAAAGCTAACTGATCTTTTTCTGATTTAGGGCACATGAGGAAAAAGGAAGTCCTCACAGCTCTCTCTAGTCTGCTCTGTCCCTGTCCTGAGCCCCAGTCTTGGAGACACAGGGGGACACACAGGTGAAGATGACAAATCCTGGTCCACTGACATTAATGTTAGAACTCACCTTTTCACGGGATCACAATCTGTAACATGGACGTTCTGCAGCACAAAAAGTAATTTTGCTAGGATGCTGTTCTTTCAAAGTACTTCTACATCTTTCTCAACAGCCACCTCCTCCTCAGCAGAGCATCCCACCACCTTGACTTGACTCCATGCCTGTTCTATTTTAACCTCCTTCCTTTAGGCTATCTCACTAAATTACCTTGACCTGCAAAGGGATTTTTATGAGGAAAGGCTCACAACAAACAAAAAGAACCCATACTGCACAGAGGTGCCAAATCCTACCTCTTCTCACACGATGTAACCTCGCCTTTGCCACAAACGGTCAGGGTCCCTCCTTTCAGGTCTTCTGTATCTCACCACCACTTGCTTTGTGGCTAACTCTGAATTTAGCTGTCTGAAACTAACATGTTTGAAAAATTGGCTCTATAGAGAAAACATTTCAGTTCAAGGTAATGTTTTCAATTTCCTTTTGGTGCGTGCAAATCATCAGAAAAGGGACATTTGAAGTATCATTAATGAAATCACAGAGATATTGTACAAAAAGTAAAATAAAGTCCCTTAATTAGATATTAGATTAACAACTCTTAATAAACTTACATAAAGTTAGTCAATCAATGCTATTCTCTCTCATCCCCCGAGCAATTAAAATTCAGTGCTCTGCAAGATCCATTTAATGATTTGGCAAGGTCTATTTTGGAACCATGTGCACAGTATTAGTATCAGAACATTGTACTGGAGCCTATATACGTTATACAAGATTCCTACTGCAGCAGGTTTGTGGGTCCTTCAGACAAAATGACTCGCTGAGAGACCCATCTATTAGATCTCAGATGTTAATAGGAGATATGTCCAGTGGCTTCGAGGTCACTCCATATAAATGACATAAAGTGAACGAGATCATTAGAATATCCATCAACTGTATGATCAGTCTGACAGTGTGGATGTTGTGAGAGGTGTGGTTGTGAAAGTTAAAATAAGCATGGCTTTTCTTTGCATGCAGAAGTGTTCTCAGAGGTCACGGGACTGCAACATGTCATTTTTCAACACTTTGCTGAAAAAGGACAAAATAATTCACAAACATGCTTATTTTATCTGTCCCTCCAGCAGCTGCTGTATGTGTACAGCAATTACTTTTCAATCTTACAGTGCTTACAGCAGAATTCATCAGTGCACACTGGTCCTTCTTAAAGCAGGTTTGAAGATAAAGAGTTCTTGAAATTGATGTAAAGGCATAATTAAAAACAAACTTAAAGACTAAAGTAGTTTTAAAAAAATAATTCTTAACAACCTTATTCTTGCCAGGATGCGTACTTGCATACAGTCATTTGCTGCGACTGGATGATGGTGATTATATTTTGTAATTTTGTTTACATTCATTTACTGCTTATTATAAGAAGTACTCAGCAATTATTAAAAAAAAGTAGACTTTATGTGAAGAACACCTTATCTGTCAGTTCAGCTCACAGGAAGCCTGTGAAGTTCTATGGTGGTCTGTGATGAAGGAACACTTTTCTAGCAAAGTCAAAAGATGTTATGGCAAAGGAAGCCTGAACCTACACTTTAAAATTTGTTCCTCCCTCTCAGGAGGCCAGAACTACCAGGAACTTTGCTCCCTAGCAAAATAATTTGAAAAACGGTGATGGGCTTGACAATCAAAATCATACCTTAACCTGCCAGTGGGAAAGATGCTGAATGCATCATTAGTATTGTCCATGCCCCAGTGCCACTGCAGCTCCTTCATTTCTGGTGTGGGGAAGGAAGAGTGCCATGGTTATGAAGAACATTTATTTACCACTGAGAACAACAACCCTGAACTGAAAAATCAAGGTAAGCACTCAGAGATAATTTAACTGCCTCCATACTAATATACAGGGTTGTCTGGTTTTAGGGTTGTTGTTGGTTTTGTTTTTTCTTTAAACAGCATAGGTGATGTTATCTGAAGGCTTTCTACAGCTCTGAAGGTCTGCCTTATTAAAGACTGAGGTCTGTGGAGAATGCATTGTGTCCCAGAATGTAAAATGTAATGGCTTTTAGATGCAAGGTAAGAGTCATTGGCTATTTCCTATCAATAAATCATACTAAAACATTTCAGCATTTAGTCTAACCTCAAGAGATAATCACACGTGGTGATTTTTTGATGCCTGACCCAAGACACAAGCCACAGAAAGTATTTCAGAACTTTTGGTTCTGCAAAATAAGCTGCTAAAATAATCTAGAGAATCACACATAATCATTTTGTGCTTTGTCAGGCTCATGTGAGTCGTATTTTCATAAAGGTAGCATTTTCCAAGGGGCTGTTGTCCTACTTCTAGAATTAACTGAAAAATGACTTCTTTTTGTCTAATGCCTATAGCCTAATTTAAATAGGAATGCACTTCAGGTCTATCACTTGAGAAAAGAGAACATAAGCAGATGGAACAGTATTAGGCAGTGAGTCTATGGCAAAACTAGAAATTGATTCATAGTTTTGAAACCACAGGAAAACTGTCCCTCTTATAGACAGATATGCCATCCAAACTGTCACTGTAAGGACTGGTTTTGTTGGACACTTGGAGTTTTGTCTTTTCAGCTGATTCAGACTCAGAGACCCATGGGTCCAGCTTCTCTTGTTTCATCTATCCCATATCCACCTAATCCCTTGAGCACTCAGCCCACGCTCTCTGTGTGATCCAGCAAGAGCATTGTGATTTTGTAAGCTTTAAAGCTATGTTTTTTCGGTAATACATAGTGTCTCTCCATAAAATAAGAGTACAGGCAGGCTTTCCTTAGGATCCAACACATCAAACCAAAGAAGATACTTTAAATAACAAAGATCTAAGATTGCTGTGCACACAGCTAGAACTCCTTCATAAAAGCAGTGGTATAAAACCCAGTATATTGTAGTTTGATATGTGCACAGTCAAAAAATAAACCACAGCCCAGAGACTATTCTCCATTACATTCAAATCACTCTAACAGAGATATAAATTAAAACACACTTTGGAAGCTCCCTAAAATGACAGAACCTTCTTCTCCATTTCAGGTGAAAGTGCAATCAATCTCTGCTATGAATCTTTACATTTTCCCTAGCTTTGCTCTACTTAAAAGAGATGGGCATTTAACTTCAGAAAAGGTCCCACCATTTGTCCCTTCTATTTAAAACAAATGCTTTAGGACAAGGATGTTTTCCTCTGGTCTCTGATCAATGTCTAGCATAACAGACCCAAGACCTCCACTGAGATCGTTAGAATACTTACACCACATGAGTGGGTTAGCATACAAGCCATACAAGCAGTAATAATTTATATGACCTTCTCTTCTGCTGATACTGTTAGCTCTGTTCTCACCCTTCTTTCTCTCTTCTCTGCAAGGAACTTTAGAAGTTATTCATCTCCTACAAGTTAAAAAATCCTTGAGCTTCACTCAAATGCATCAGGGGATCTGTGAAAGTTTGTCACAGATTATGTGTCGATGTAGGCACTGTTAGTTAGAGGGTACATTATTGATAAAAGCTAAATATTTCATCTTTCTTCACTGTCTCTAAACAAAACTGGCATTTACTTTCCAGGAGGCTGAAAGTTCAGCCTTTTCAATATTATAACAAGGAAACATGCTGGTAATTTCTCTCTGAAGAAAACAGAAACCATGGCCTCTCTGCAGCTGTAGCGGAGGAAGGTCACAGTGTTCACTCCCTTCCCAAACTGGGGTCTGGAAATCCAGAGGGGTGCCCAGCAGCCGTGCCTTGCAGCATGCTCAGCACACAGCCGGGGGTACACCGAGTGGGAGGAGGGACAGTTTCAATTCTATGTTTCTATCACTCTGATAGGCCAAGTCCAACCCACCCTATTAGCTGCATGCAGGTGTTTCTGAGTGTGTTTGTGCTTTAATTATTCATAACATCAGCTTCATATTTTATGGATTATTCTGCATCAGTTCTGGTACTTGCCTCATGCATTATGCATGCACCTGAATCTGTTCTGATGGTAGGCATAAAAGACACAAAGCATGTCTCTCACCTGTATGCTTCTGATTAAAAAAGAGCGTTTCTAACCCTGAGCCTGAATTGAATCCCAAATGTGTCCTCCTTTGTCCCATAACTGCACATCCTCCAATGAACAAAAGGTAGAATTTTCTCCTCTTCTCCCCCACCCAAACTATCCTAATTTTACTTTTTGGCCAATGTCAGCTTATAATAAAAAAATTTCCCTTATAAAATGCACTTTTTTTCTGAGCACTGGTTCAGAAGTAAAGACGCAAAGACCTTTTTTTAAATAATATCTCTGAATGAACAGAAGTCATCAAGTCTGAAGTCTCAAAACACAGACATTGCATAGTACGTTGCTGTTTAACAGGCATCAGAGAAGACAAGGGGATGCACTGTTTTGATCATACTAATGCACTTACTGTTTAAAAGAAGTGACAAATTATTCATAAGTTTGAGTAGAAATCCAAGTGAAAGTTATTGGGATTTTTAAATTGCTAATTGGTTCACTGTGCCACACACCTCGTTAGCAATGCTGCATTCCTTTCTTCTCTTTTTCAATGTAACTAAATGACAGACCTTCTTTCCCACAGGGCCCCAACTTTTCAAAAATAAAAGACATTTTTCAAAGTTGTCCTAGTCAAGGAGGAAACAGTTTTATGGCACAAGGAATACTCAGGTTGGATGGGGGAGACACAGGTGCAGAGAGACACAGGCTGGCATTGCTCCCGCTCAGGCTGGCGCCCCGGGAAGGACCGTGCCAATTCCACTCACTTGCCTCCAGGGATTGGCTCTGACCTCCACCAGCCCAGTGCCACACAGGAGGTCCTTTCCTTTTCCCTTGAAGGCTAACTTTCCAGTAAAATTGCCAAGATAGCTCTAGCAAAGGACAACCCAGGAAAAAGTTCTTCAATCACACAGAAATATTTTAAGAGAAACACAACAAAATTATGTAAATAGATTTAAATAGCAGCCTCCTGCATTCTTGGTAATTGTTTTACCTCCTACACCACTGAGTTCTGAGCATGGAGAAGAGCCGAAGCTAATTATAACCGATCGACATCAGCCCTTGGTTCAAGCGGCCACTAAAAAGCATCTTGCATTCAAAATACTATGGGTATTCAACATGGAGAGAGCACTGTTTGATTTGGGGTGTTATTCTTCCCCATTGCCTTCAGCAGGACTGTTAGCTGCCTACATTGAGGTGCCTGACAGGTTTTGTCCGCTATCCTAGCTGGCCTCCAGACAAAGACCTTGGAGACGATGGATCTGTTATATGTGTCTGCAACCTAGGGAAATTATGTCACCCAGAAAATTTCAGACCCTATTTTTAATCCAGTTTAAATAAACTAAAATTACCTTTACCTGCCTTCTCTGTTCATGCCCCTGTTAGTGAGGTTGAAATGAACCTCAACACAGTTTCATCAAATGGTGATTTTTTTTCCAATCAAACTTAGGAGACACACAAAAAAATTTTTAAAAATCTGTGCCTTTACTCATGGCAGACTTAACTAAATACCCCGCTTTATCCCCTTGCCAGAGCACAGTTGTGTGCTGTCACACTTCTGTCAGCTAACGTGCACAGTCTTGCCCTAAAGGTGGCAGTGGTTTGCACCAGTCTCCACTAAAGACAGCAGCTCTCTTCTCTGCATAGCTGCAATTCAAGCTCACTATCGACAACACCACGAGATGCCACCTGCCCTCCAGCCTTCCAAGGCAACCCTGGTCTTCTCTTACTGAGCTACGTTACAATTTTTTTCCATTCCTCTATTCTACAGTGTTCAGATATTCCCACCCTACCAGTTTTGACTTTGGGCTGCCAGCTCCTGGTTTTAGCTGTAATCTTCCCTCGTATCACTTTGGACTGTGCTTTGTCAGGCTTCTAGACATTCACCAATCCAGGCAACTTTGTGTCTGACACCCCCATACAAATGGCCACCGTACTCTCATTAAGCACCCTCACCACGTGGAGGAGGGCCAATGCACACACAATTTGATACAGACTTCGTCACTCTGACAGGCCTGTTTTAAAACACACCCATACCTTTTCATCAAAAGTTTCAGAAGAATGGGGGAGATTTATGCATAAACTCAAAAGTAAACACATGTGTAAGTATTTTGCGTAGTAGGTTTTGATACTTGTTTGCAAGTAGGTAAAGGTTTTTAAGCAGAACGTTTTAGGGAGAACGTGACCGCTTTCAGATGGCAAACCCTAGGATCCTACCAAATAAACCTTCTCCCAGAATATATGAATTGGATATTTTCTCCCCCAATTTTCTAATGGCTGAGAAAAGTGCTATGTGCCAGCAGACAACTGAGAATTGTCTTGCCAAAAATGACACCTATGGAAACGACCTTTGCTATGTTTTGTCTCATAGTTAAACCTGAACAGTTCCCATGACACACAGATACAGAAAGTAAAAGGAACAAGTGAGATGGGAGAAACAAACCTTTTACTTTTGAGGAGTTCATCTCACCCAGTGATTGCTTATGGCCAGACTCAGTGGAGTGCTCATGTACACGAGCCTCTTAATCATTCAGCAACAGTTTCATAAGTTGCCATTTAACTCTTGCTAACCTGTCCAAAAGAAACTCTTCAATAAAAACAAGGTAGTTAAGGAAAGGTAACTGTGACTCACTTGTCACTTGAAAAGGGCCATACTGATTTTTTTTTAGCAATGCTAACATGCAGGAAAAACTTGTGCTTGACATTTCTTTCTCTTCTACAGCCATTCTTTCCTCAGTTGTTCATTAGATAGTGAATCTTCATTTACATAATGGCGTGAGGTAACAATGGTATCTGCAGCACCAATTATGACATTTTAATTAGCTGGCCAAATGTTCCCAATCCTGGTTTTAACCTAATTAGTACATTTTGAGGTTTGAGGAGTATACTCATTACCGTACAAATGTTTCTATAGTGCAAACTTCCAAAGCAGGTTGAAGTGAATGAATAGACTGTCACAGAGCTCAGTAAGATTGGAGTGGATATTTTACACCTCATATCAGAGGTATCAGGTACCTGCCTTTCCAGATAACATAAACTGGTTCTCAGCCCTTCTGTATCCAACTAAGATAAGGCAAGGAATAAATATCCTCCATTTAGATTTACAGAGCACTTTTTATCTCTAAAGTGCTTTGCAGGCATTAACCACATAATCATTAAATATTGATATTTGCATGATTAATGCTTTGTTGTTACATTATATGAGAAGAAAGATACAAATGTTGGGAGAAGTAATCTGCCTTGGAAGCAAGCCATATTTTGTGCATAGTAACTCTGTAACTTGTGTTTCAGATATGCTCCTATTAAAAATCTGGCAGCTTTAGAAATAGAGCTGTGGATGTAGAGATCCTGGTGCAATATCCTCAACTTCATTTCAGCCTGTATCAATAATTTGGATGAAATGAAAACAGTACGCCTAGAAGGACCATTTCCCGCAACAAGCATTCTTTGAGGATTTTATGCAGCACTAAGTCTGATGGATGGTGGATCTCAGGTGAGCATCCTGGTTTGGGGATTTTATGGCTCCCATATGCATCACATCTGTAATGTTTCCTTTTGTACAGTAAAGAGAAAGAAGAACAACTGCTAATGAGACATTTTTCTTCTGAGTTTACTCATTTCTTGCATGTTCTATTTTGTGACTTTGGACATAATTTTTTTTTAGTTCATTGCTTACAGAGGGGAAAAAATATACATATAAAAATATTCTTCATTTGACTAATTAGTTGCTTCCTTGTTACTTAAAAAAGACAAAACTTAGCTGCACCAAGTAGGCAAAGTATAAAGAGCAGATCCTCAGCTGTTACAATTTAGTACAACTTTGAGACTTATACTGAGTCTCCACAGCTGAAGATAGGGTCCCAGAGGGTCTCCTTGTTATTTATTTCTCTATTACACATCTCTGCTAAGTAAGTTCCCAGTTTTCATTAATACAGTTCCTGCAAGAGTTACACAGAGGTAACAAATTAAACCCAAAAAGATTCTTTCTAACCTAGTTGACCTGCTTTATTCAGCTTCTTTCCCATCCTAATATTCCTCCTAAGACTCAGCATATGAAGAGCCCATTTCAACTAATCACCACTTGAAGAGAAGCAACTGACAAGATTTTTTTTTTTTACATTTAGTTTTTAAAACTGCTTGGAAAGATCGTTAATTGTGAAATACAAGTGACTGTGCTGGTAGTTTTAATACGTGGCCAGAAAGAATATTGTTCCCTCTTCTTCTCAATGACTTTATAATAGATTCTGAAACTAGCAAGAATTATGGAATGCAGGAAAGTGAAGAAAAAACTACAAATTTAAAGCTTATTTAGATACCAGGTCACTGAGTGTTCCTACTGGAAGTGCCTAGGACTCTTTATTACACTCAAATCTGCAAAAGGCTTGCTACCTTACCCAACCCAGTGATTGCTCTCCCCTGGGGAAGCTCAGAGGTGTCTGGCTTAGCTTTGGGGCTGTGTAAGCAGCAAGCCACAGCTCCCAGGAGGCCCTGTTGCATCAGAAATACTTGTCACAACAGAGTAAAGATGGCTTTTTACATTATTCCTAACATGAACTCACTTGCTTCTGGTTTTATGCACTATCCCTAAATATACCCTCCAAATTCTGGATAGAGATAGTAGGCACATTTTTATGATTATGATAAACCATTACAATGTGGCATAGCTAGTAGAAGGTTAGACACAGCCACTAAAATAATCCAGGAGAGGGATGGAGCCAAGATATACTAATTCTGTGACATATTTTTCTTTAAATACCCTCTGGTATAAAATTCTTACACTTTTTTCCTTTTTCCCTTAACTTTTGACATGCAGGATGGCAAGTGGCTTATGAGCAAACTACAAGCATCCATGCACTGTTGGAGAGGTATTAGCTGGCATAAATAACAGGGGTTTGAAGAGCAATAACAAAAGTCTCTGTTCTGTGCGGTAAGGAGGCATGCAGTAAACATGCCCGGCAAGTAGGAAGCCCAGTGATTACTTTCCTGGTATTCCAAGCACTACAGAGTAGAAAATAGTGCTGAAGATTTATCTCAAGTCAGAATAGAAATCCTGCTCATCCACACTGAACAGTTGCACAGAATGAACTTGGGACTACATTGGAAGAGCAGCCCAGATATCTAATACTCTCTGAGACACACAACAAATTAATAACCAGTCTCTACTGAGTGTTAAGTCAATGCATGCTGTTGAATGCATTCTCTCTACTTTTGCCTTTTCAGGGCAGCAGAAGACTTGCAACAATTTTATATATTTATTTATTTTTTTTATTTTTATTTTTTTTTAAGCAACACACACGTTTTTCAGTCTCCACCATCATGCATGGAAATCTTACTCTGAACAAAGACTATTATCTGTATCAGTTCTACCAGTGTGATCTTGTTTTGTGATGATGCCCATTAGGAACTGGCTTAGATTGTATTTACAAACACTCATACTGGTTTTGCATTTGAGATTTCTAAATGCAAACCAACATCCTAACAATGACAAGGTAGTTATATACTCAGGGAGTTCTGAAGGACACAGAGCAGCACTTCTCTACTGTGCAACCACCATCCAAACAACTATCAGTATCATTCTTATTCAGAGTCACAGCACCAATTTCCCAACAGAACATATGTCATTACAGCTTGCTACAATCTTGGCACCACTAGATTGTGCTGATGTTATTTTTGGCCTGATAACAAGGGCCAAGGACAGCTGTAGCACTATCCTGATCTTGCTGATATTGGTGACAGGACACCAATCTGCTGGAATGTGAGATGGAAGAAGCCTTTGCTACCCACAAGCAAACAGCACAAACTGAAGAAGAGCAGAAAGGCCCATCCTATCGTATATTTGGGGTTTTTTTGGCAGGACCACTATGATCAGATAAGCATATTACAGTATAACAGTTTAATGAAAATACAGAATTTGTAAGAATTCCCATATAAGAGTTATGGCGGACTCTCGTTCATGCTCCTGGGAGAAGGACTCGTCAGCAGCATGTTCACACTGATACACTGTAAAGTGCTGCAGCCAGCAAAGGGTTAGCAGGACCCCGTTCACCACACGCTCAGGTTGAAGTAGCCTGTAAAAGAAATGTGACCGTGTTTTTAAGGGGAAATTGTGCTCTGCAAAGCTGAAGTGACAGTGATGTTAGACAAACATGTTTATTTTTTAACTTTTGGTGGGGCTTTTTGATTTTTTATTTATTTATTTTTTAAAGGATAGCAAGCAAGCTTTGAGAAGACGGCTTTGGAAAGACTGCAACTTGAAGCACCATTTCCCTTCCCAGCGACAAGCGTAAGAGGAGCAAGTACCAGTTTGTCAAATCTTGGTGTTCAACCATTCCTTTATGCCCCCAAATAAGACATTTCCTCAGAACCCTACACAGGTCAAGACTGCTGATCATATTTCTCTAACCCATCTCAGATACATACAGCATGTAAATCATCCCTAGAGCTCATAGATTTAAGAAGGCAATAGATAGCAGGACAAAAATGCCAATAACACTGCAAAGTTTAGCTGCACAAGGAATATTGTCTAAAGTATGCCTCACATTAACACCAATAAGCTCTACTTAAAATCTAGTTCTGAACTTTCAGAGGCTTGTTTTGATCTACGGTAATTAGCATTCATTCATTAAAATGCATTACTTACAAATATGCCTGTTATGAAAGCAAGAACGTTGTGCACATAAAGGGAAATAAAATATTTTATTATGGAAGAGTATTTGTATTGGTTATCTATGTTTGACTTTATATTAAAACTTTATTCTGTTATCATGTTTAAGCGTAGTGTTAATGCAATTTTCGCAGCACACCATATAATCAGACATCACAGCTGTGGGAATCTGCTACATTGCTACAGATTTACCCTGTGGCTCTCTACAAAGACTTGGGAGTGTAATGCCAGGATTTGTTCTACCCAGTCGCTTTGTTTGATAAAGATGATTCTCTTGTGACATGTGAGCCTAATAAAGAGAATTTTTTTGCTAAAATATTTATTTATTTTGCCTTGGATCCAAACATTGCTTTAGGGCCTAAATGGTTTAAATGATTGTTTTCATTCTGGTCACCACTTTTAGGCTTTGTTATGAAGAAATTAAAACTGGATACTATCTGCCACCTTTTGATATCTCAAAAAAACCCTTCATCCACAATTTTCTTAGAAAATACTGGTTGGGGAAATATATCCTAATATCCCTAAAACTATTAAAAACAGTTGACATTTTTACCATCTCCACTGATTATGTAAAGTTCTTTAAATAAAGTTTTATCTGGTTGCAACAGATTTGGTATTTTGTCAACTATCTAAACAGCATTTTAAACTGTATTCCACAATCTATCATCCTTTTACAATTTATAGATTTTTAAATGCTATTTTTAAAATATATTTCTTCACAGCTTCTTTATATTGGGCCTCTACTATAGTGTTTACTGCTTGCTGAAAATAAAAATGTAACATCAAATAAAGGTGAGATAAACCCCTAATATTTAACATTTCTCATAAACTGACTTGAGATGAACACCTGTGACTGTAGGCACAGTAAACCAGTACATCATTAGGACCTCATTGTGAAGAACTTTGGTGTTTAATCTTTAAATCTCAGTAAAATAAATTATGTTTATATATGCCAAAGCAATTATCCCATCAAACGAAGGTGCTTTCACACAGCTCAAGTATAAGTAACAGTGGTAGGCTTTTCATATTTTTCATACAGTTGGAATCATTTATTTTAATAGCTATTCAACAGGAAAGAAACACTTCACACTGCCATTTCCAACGTCCTTAAAGTATTATTTTTAAAACCACCTAAAGAATTCAAAAGCGGGGGCACAATTCTCTGTTGATTACATTTTATAAGTTGTTATAAATTTTTTATAGAAAGGAATTGCTTGCTATTAAATACTCCAGGGTTTTAAAGTTATTTCCATAGAGCTATTTTTAATTTATACACACACAAAAATAGCCACATTAAAGGACGCAGCAAAGTCACCCAATTGAAATTTAGCACATGCCAGAATTAGAGAGGCCCAAGAAATCTTCCCTCTATCTGTTTCTATGTGCAACTTTTCTACTGCAAGTAGCAACACAAACATGGGTTACCACTGTGGAGTTAGAGATTGGATCAGAAATGCTGGGGGAAGAATAAGGTTCAGTAGGCAACCACAAAACTAGCAATTTCTAACTTTTGAGGGCATGATGACAAATCCATTAGGTCTCAATTTACAATACTGTAATTTATTTTTTTAAGGGAGAAATTAATAAACAATCACGTCATACTATTACAGTTATATTTCCTCAGCTATTTCCTTCAGTTCAACCTCCCCACTGCCACTGGAGGATCTTGCAGGTGTCAGCCTGTTGGAGGCATGAGTACTGGGCAGGAGGCGCATGGGTGGGACGAGAGCCCAGCAGCTCCACCTCAAACTGGGATTGCTGCTCTGGTTCTACGCTGTGTGGTTTACGTAGCATGTGACATTACTGCTGCTACTTTGGCTAAATTAAGTTTTAGCTCTTCAGAGTGTTTCATATTCATATATTAATTAGGCTAGATACCATAATTTTCTTGGGGAATACAAAAATGTGGAAGAGAAACAGCAACTTGTAACAGCTTATAACCCAGTTAACTGGAATACACAAGAGAAGGAACTGTGGCTTTTCTAGAAAACCCAGGGGCTTCCAGTTAAATATCAAACACCTTCTATGAAAGTCAAAGACATAGACATAGTTTATAAGAATTTTAAAGTCTTCTCTGCTGGAAAAGGGCTGGGCAACCTCTGTCAGCAGGATGTTTTCTGCAGGTATTAACTTCACCCCCAAAATTTCTGAGCAAGTTTCTGCATGCCACACCAACTGTTCCATGCTCTTGCAGAAGAACAAAAAAAGCCCAGACTGTAAAAAACAACTACACGAGAACCATTTCTGGCTGAATTCCCCCCCATGCAGAGTATGCCAACACCTGGCACAGTAGTCAGGTTGCAATTAACATGTGCTATAACTGCAACTAGATCAAAATCAACATGAAGGAAAACTCAATTCAGCTGCACATAGTTGAATCCTTAGCAAAGTGCCTGATCGTATAATCCACACCAGGGAAGAGCACAGTGCAGCCTTGAGAAAAGAGAAGTCAGACCCTTAGTTTCGTGAACAGGGGCTTGTATAAGATTAAGATGCCGAAAATATATAGCCTTCTCCCCGTTCTTTCCCCTTCCTCTTTCCTCTTTCCTTTTTTCTTGTTTTGCATTTGCTGTTCTAATTGATGTCCTGCAGAAGACAAAAGCCCAGAAGAACTCAGTACACTGGCACCACGCCTGGAAAGGTGACATATTGCACATATATTTTTCATATGTTTTCAAAAATATCCGTGCAATGGGTTTTTTTGCATGAATTACTGTACGTGTTTGGCAGAGCAACAACCCTCCCTTTATCCTGGGCAACTACACAGGGACATTCTGCCTTCAGTTCCTGCTGAAACTTCCCACAGAAAGAGACTCCTTCAGAAGAACATCCCTCGCTCAGAGCAGCTCTAAACTATTCTTGTAACTGTCAACAAGAGCTTGACAAGAAGCAGTGGGAATGTGCTGCTTTATAATAGATTGGGACCTGATATGAAGCAAAAAGCAAGTATGGATTTCAGGGTATGGTTCAAATCACAAGCAGAGCCACCAAACAATACAGGCCATGGATACAGAGTTCCTTATCTGAGAATTATCTTATTTTATCCTTATTCCTAATCTGTCTTGATGTGCTAGCATAAAAAAAGGCCTTTCTTGAATGATAGCTGCATCCAATCTCTATCCTCCAGATAAAAGATTTTTAAGCAGGTGAAGTAAAATCCACCTGGACTTGGAACATGAATCTAACTTTAAAACATGTCTGTGCAATTTTTTTCACAGCTCTGTATATGTCCTACCTGCACTCAAGTTATCTGAACACCTGCCAGGCTTCATCCAAAGACGTTGTGCTTTAGGGCAGCTTTGTGAGCTTGTTGGAGTGCAGCGCTGACACATCACTGCATCCTCATGGACTCCACCTCGGAGGTGGCCAAGCCGTGCTAGGTGTCTGCAAGATGCTGCAGACAGGCTGAACCCTCATCACACAGCTGCTTGGTTGAGGACCCATGGGAAGGTGTGAAATGCTCATTTATTCAATGCAGTAATTTAGAACTTACATTTTGCACCTGCCATTTTGATGTAGTGAGTACAAAAAGTAAGTCAAAAATCCAGCACTGAACACGGGCATTTAGGAAATTCTAAGACTCAAGTTTTCTGTTCTTTGAAAGTCTGAAAACACATTCTCCTGGAAACAGGTCGTCTACAGTTTTCTTTGTTCAGTTGTCCTTCTGTTCACACTTGGGATGCTAAAGATCTGTATACATCCCTCTATATTTCATTTAAGAGCCAAGATTGATATTGTTAAGGATATTGCCCTCTAATCTGATAGTGAAACTGAAAGCTGCCACTAAGGTGCCTGAAGGAGAAAATGAAGTTAGTGTTGTAGTAAATTTTATGAAGACTTAGTGGAGTATAAATTTAAGTCCATGAAATGCCAGTGGCTTTTTTCCCCAGCATCCAGGATTTTTATCCATAAATTTAGTAAGATTTGAAAATCCTTGTATTAAACTATTAAGAACTAGTGCAATTTCCTTTTCAGTCTAGCTTTATGAATTGAGTTGTAGTTCAACTACTGCTCAATACCTATAGTTAGAAGACATAGCAGACATAAAAATACTGCTTGTGTCTCCTCAGCTATCCAATGAGACATTTTTTCTTCTAAGCGTTGGAATCATTCTTCAAAATCAGCCTAGAAGCCTGTACTTCCAGTTTTTTGTGAATATGCTAATCCCTTTTCATTGATGACAAATATTCCCACCAGGGTCAGTCAGTTTTGGATCAGACAGTACAGGCCTCAGCAGATACATGCTGAAGGGAAGAGAAGGTCAGCCAAGGACTTACAGCAACGCTACATCATACCCTTTCCAAGCAATAAGGAAGAAGACGGCTGCAGGCTGTAGGAGAGCAATCTGCAAAGTTTGAATGCTTGAGCACCAGCAGACAGTATATGCTCCCAAAGCTCCAAACCCTATCAGACTCCTTCCACCTTAAAGTCAGGCTTTTGCTCCCGAGTTCTGCTCATCCCACTAGACTGTCCCTGCCCAGGCAAGGAGCCCGATTTGAATGGCAGGTGCCTGACACGCTTTCAGGAGAAACTACCTTCCTGCTTACCTTCCCCTTCAGAGCCCATCTGTACAGCCCTGTGAAGGACACTGAGGAGCAGGAGGTTTTTAGTTAATACATACACAGAGATAAAGCAAAGGTAATGTTTCTTTCCCATGTGAAGACGCTTCCCATTTTCACATTTGCTCGCACTGAATTTCATCTGCCATTTTATTACCCAGTCACTCAGTTTTATTTGCTGTACCCTCATAAGCCAGGTCCTGTATACCAGGATCTGTATCCCTGTTATAACTGTCGGTATAACGCCGGATAACTTAAGCCTCAGGGGAAAAATGAAAACAAAATAATTTAAAAGTGTCTCTCTTCTGCAACAAGTTTCCCTAAGTGCACATGAGAATGACGGATAATATGTAGGCTAACCTACACCTGCTGTATCCAGCATCAAGGTCAGAGTGCTGAGGAACTAGCCCACAGCAGAAAATACTGCTCTGAGTTTTATTTACTGGGGCATCGTAGTTACTCTATCAGTTACATCTTGCTATACTTACTTACTGTGCACTCTTTCTATTGCTTTATTTAATCATCTGCATACTGATAACTGTTTCCATAGCCATTAAAGGTCCATACTAATTTTAAAAGCAATATTGTATGAAACCAGCCAAGTGACGTAAGGAAAATGTATTATGTCACCTGTACAGATCTGGATTTTAAACTGTTGGAAACAAAACCAATTTATTCTTTTTCCACAAAATCAGCACCTTTGGGTTCACTAGACATAACTATAGAGATCGCTCTTTTTTGTTGGTGGTTTTGCTTTCTGTTGCAGTACTGACAAAGCCAGGGAAGTGCTTAATAATGAAAAATATAAATTAGTGCAAATATAACTTTTTTTTTCTCTGGCATGCACCTCTTTTGAAATGGGTCAGTAATGTACAGTTTGCAGTCACTGTTTCAGCAGCACCATACAGGTCTCTGAACACCCTGCCTTCCAGGAAGTAATTTATTTTCCTGAGTTGACATGAAGTGGTTGTCAGAGGAACCCACCACACAGCAAACAGAAGAAGAAAAATTATGTCGACTTAACAAAACAAAATAGATCACAACTTGTGTATAAAGAAGACTAATTCAATAGCCCAAAGAGCTGAAAGACAAATTTCAAGTCTGTGTGTGTGTGTGTATATATATATATATATATATATTTATGGATTTATGGATTATTGGGCTTCCCTTCCCCCTGCTCAAAACACTGTATTAAAATAACTGCTGGCATGGACCAGCAGAAGCCAAATCAGCCAAATCAATTACTACTGACCAAGACAAGAGCCAATCTTTGGCGAAATATGAGAAACAAAAGTGGAACAACTGGGCGAAGTGATGGGCAGAGCGCCAGTCTGCCCTTCAGATTGCATTAATTTTTTCTTTGTTTGGGGCTTTTTTACAACTAGAGATGAATGAAAACAGTCTTTATTCATGGATTTGCTGTGAACACCATCTGGCCATGCAGATTTTTATATGTAATTATCATTAAGCACCTTAGATCCATTATATCCTTATCCAGGTGGTACACCACAATGTTAAAGGATCAGTGCTAGAATCACTGAGGAAATGGATATTCATCCCTTCATATTGAGTCTTTCGTTTTACTTCCCAGCACAGATACTGCTAATCATGTAAATTTGGGTAGCTCATAGTTGAAAAAAATGGCTTCAAAGATGAAACCACAGACCTGGAAAATCTAAAGGAAATAAAACAGAAATTCTGAAATGCTTTGTGCTGACAGGTTGTTATTATTATTATTAACATGGGAGTAGGGGAAAAAAGTACCGACCTAGACTATATCTCTATTAGGCACCTATTATAGTCCTAAAAGATTTAGGACAGGACATAGGGATACTGAGAAAAAAGTTAGTGTCTCCACAGCAATTTCCTCAGTCGCCCATGTCTGTGACAGCACAGCCACCTCTGGATACGTGACACATGATGGTACATGATAGATCAGGGTGAGTAAAAACATGGGCAGAGTTCACAAATGGACCTTACATGAATCCTGTCAAAAATTTATCACAGTTTCAGAGAGGTAATATATTCCTCATTCCCAGGGAGATTTATTTTTCTTACTAGTGTCCCAGTACCTAAAGCACCACTTGGTCTAGTGCAGCCACAGCTAGCGCCCTACTTTTTTCTGAGTGCACCTTGATAAAAAAAGCTGACTGGATCCGAGTAAAATCAATTCGGTAGCTGTGGACTGCAAAAGGCAGCAATGACTTATTTGATAATGTCCTGAAAAGGCGCTTTATAACTTTTGCTGACTTCATTGGGATTTGCCTGACAGAGAGCAGAGATTCTCAGTGAGTACAGCCCTACCTTTTCCTTGCTGTCTACATGAAAACTTCTCTGGAGAGCACCTTCCCGGTGCCTCACATGGCTGGTCTTGCTCACGAGGCCAGGCACCAGCGGCATGCCCCGTGGAGGGGCAGTGGGGCCGTGGCAGTACCACCCCCCCCGGCTTTGGGGTGCCAGGGGTCCCGCAGGCTCTCAAACAGCCCCTCTACTGCAACCTCCAGCTCCTTCACGGTATTCTTGTTCACAAGTAAAAAACATAGAGAATTTAAAACATGGAGAGGGAGAATTCATACCAGCGTATTGGCCCCAGCTTGAGCAGCAATTTAGTCAGACTGCTGAGGTAGCGGAGGTTAACGTTCCTAATAGAACGATGGTATAATTCAGCCCAAATTACACCTTCTTCCTAACACCTTCTTCACAAAGAGCGGTTGTTCTTTGACCTGAGCAACTCAGTTTCCTCATCAGGAAAAATACAGGGAATACTAACTTAAATCCTCTGGGAACTACATCCTTCCACCATGCACCCAAAATGCAGCCCAGGGTGTCAGTGACATCATTTGAGAAATGATAAACTGGTTCTGACAAAAGCATTTCTCCCTTCACCTCCTGCAGCATGCAGGATGCCTAATGGAGGCGAAGCAGAAGATGACTGGGCGGGGAAGAAACAAAACCTTTGTCAACAAGAGCAGAGGACCTGGTAAAGTTCAGTTTAAATTTTTCAGTGATATGTCTTTGCTCCCTAGAGATTTTGCAATATCTTTCCATTTCAAGAGAGAGACAGACAGAAACACGAATTTTCATGATATATTAATAACTACTTTCATATTAGACTTATTACCAATGTTTGTTATTCTTATCTGGCTTGCACAATGTATGTTTATATACAAACATATATAAGGAGCAGCTACATTTTGTAGTAACTGGTTTGATGATCTTAATGTTTTGTTTTGTTTTTCTATAAAGAGGAACATACGGTACTAAGAAAATAAGTGCACCATTAAAAGCACCCTATGCATAATAAAAGCAGTGATTTTAACTCATTCTGACAATTTAAAATCCTGTTAGAGCATATATAGCCAAAAATGCCCATTTCAAACATTTAATTGTTCCAAAAGTAAATAAAGCAGATCTCATTCTCCTCTCATGGCAATTTTCACAGACGTAATTCTCCTTCCTTAATTGAAGTCACTCCCAATTTATATTGATGTGAGTGAGTGAGAATTTGGGTCCATTATTCTTACAAGACAAATTTCCTGACTGGGTGACACTCTACTGTTACTGTTCACACTGAGTATAGTGTATTAGTAACCTTGATTACTTTAATATGATTGACTCGTATTTCAAGTTTAAGATTCTAGTCTTAAAACTTCAAACTTTTGAATTTCAAGAACAGCAACTGAATGCTGGGACAGAAATGCTTTAACAGATGCAAGATATATTACATATTTTTTAATGCTTGTGCGTAGAAGTAAATTACATGGTAAGGGACCAATATACATCTCTCCAAAATGCTGTCTTGTGTTCCTTGGTCTTACAGGACTCATAAAGCTCACTGTGGACTATGATAAAGAGCTTCTGCATTTCCAGGTCAGTGGACACCTCTCTCAAACACATATATGGTCATAGGACTGAATTAAAGGTGGAAACAGAACCACCAAACAGACCTCTTATCACAGCTACTGGCACCACAGAGGATTATCACAGAAAAAAAAAAAAAAAAAAAAAAAGCTTTTTTTTTTTTGAAGACATATGGCACACTATGGGAGTCTACATTTCCCAGTGCAATGGAAAGTTCTCTAAATCATGCTTTTGTTTTCTGTAGAAAAAAAAATGAGGAAAACAAAAAGCTGATTATGCCTCTGTCATCTATAGTCAAGTAAGCAAGTCCTCTGTGATAAGAGATACCAGCTGCTCTAGGTGTTTTGAACAAGATCTTCCTGAGAAGCAAAAAGGAAATAAGAGAGCCCTTGGCTGTGAAGGGAAATAAAGGCCATTTAGTCACAGGCTCTGTAGCTATGAGGAAAAAATATGTCTGTCCATGATGTGAGGCATGAAGAAGTTTGAAAAAAATATAAAGTCCTAAAATATCCTATTTAAGCAGTTTAAAGAAATATTTGTACTAGTTCTAGATTTACCTTTCAAGATTTAGATTGTTTTTAATCTAGGAACCTTAAAAATGTGTCAAGAAGTATGTGATACATAGCTAATATGTGCCTTACTGGCTGTTCCAAGCCAGAGGAGCTGCTGCTTTTGCTCAATTTGTCAGGATTTCACTGTCAGGTGAGTCTACGGCTCTAGAATCAGCCAAGACAAACCAGAGCCCTCCACAAAGGTAATTATGAAGATGGGAAGCACACAGTAACTGGGGGAGAGCAGACTTGTGCATTACTGCATTTCCCTTCCTCCTCTGGAACATTTCCTTTAGGGAAGCCTCACACCGTTTTTGCTTTTCTGTTTTTTATCTTTTGTAGGCAGAAAACCAGACACAGTTACATGCAGGAGAAAATTGCACTGAGATGTATCATGCTTGATTTGTTGATGCTGTCATCGAGTTAAATACCCACTTGCTGTTGTTTGCATTTGATCTGTTTGTCAAAAAAATGAAGGGCTATTATTCTTCTAAAATAATAGTCTATTTAATAGGAGACAGTGGTGTAATTTTATTTTCTTTTATAAAAACATAGCAATAGCTACGCCTGCCCATACTAGCATAGATTTTGTAATGATTAGAAGCCTTTTTTCACACACTCAGCTTCCAGTGAAGTCATAAAGGACAGAACTATGTTCCAAGGACAGGTGGTGGTATCCCAAAATTTCTAATTTGGAAACTTCTGTTTTTCCTTATGTTTCCAAATCTTCTAAAGGAGAAAACAAAACCCACAAGCCTGGAAGAATTAATAGAGAGGACTCACATGAATGACCTGAAAGTCCCTTAAGTCCTTTTGTTTATATTCTTATGTAAATAAGCACAAGGCACATTCTGCGTTTTCTGGCTTGTCTTCTGTCAGTAAATACATCACCCCAGTCCCCAACAACACTCTGCTGCAGCAAAATTCTCTTTTCACATAATCAGTTTTCATTTTCATCAGACTTGAACATTAAGCCTACAACGTTGTACCCTGTCTTCAAAACCACTAGGAGCCAATTCTCTGCTTCCTTTACCTGATGTGCACGCAGCCCTTTGGAGGGGATCTGCAAAGCACAGCATGTACATTGCTATACTGTGCATAGCTACAGTGATAGCTTGAGCATTAATATATGTGTATTTGTCTTTCCCTGTAATTCGTTCTACATTCAGCCCAGTTTTTAAAGTGTATTTCTAGTTGAAGAACAAAGGGTTAGACTACTAGGCTTTCTGCTCTTGTGAGCTAAATGTGTTTTGGCTGTGAACCCCAAGCTGACATTTGCCTATGTCACACAAATGCTATGTTTCTGTCAAGATGGGCACCAGATTGTATTTTGATAGCTACCGCGTCGGTGGAATACTCTCAGCCAAAAATATGGGTGTCTGGCAGCTTGTTTCTCCTGTGTCCAGTTCACAAAATCATCCATTAGCATTTACCCATAAATCTCAAACTTTGATAATGTATTTCGAAAGCAGAAATACCAGATTTGGGGTAATCATCGAACCAGTACATAAGCAGTTTTCTGGACTGTAAAGCAGGCACAGAGAGTGCCATTAAACAGGAATGACCAGACAGGATTGGAGGTGTTTTTTCTGATGAGAGTGTCTCTGATTGGCTATTTCTGGGTATTGATTTGGAGGCAGGTTAATTTAAGGTATTGACTTAATCTGATGTGTTTAATTTAAGACACTAATCCAGTAAATGGATTCCAGAAGTATATGTGAATGGTCTACAATTACTGTCAAATTTCCCAAAAGCAAAATTAAGCAAAAGGCAGCACAGCGTTTTGTTATAAATGGCTCTTAAAACTTTTCACGAGGGCTAGCTACCACAAGGGCTGGGAAGTTTCCAGTTAGAAGATCTAGAGCAAAGCAAGAAATGTCACACTGAAGCCTTGAGATGATGCTGTTTCCCCAATTAAAGTCCTCTGCTGATAGAAGAACAGTGACTCTTCCTGTAATTTGTCACAGTGTTCATATGGTAACAGCAGCCTCTTGCTCCTTACTATAACCATATGCCAAAGGTTTACCATGAGCCATTAATTATGAAGGTGATCAATTAAAAAAATCCAAAACAAAAAGCCAAAAAAGCCTACTTTGGTTTACATTTGCATTTTGCCTTCATTCAGTCTCAGTATCAGTGCATACGGTATCCTCCAGAGTAAGGCTGCTATCAGTTTCCAATGTCCTGATTATAGAAAGTACTATATTGAGGTACCCAGAAAAAAAAAAAAAAATTAAGGATAAAAATAAAGAAAAACAAAGTGCTCTATTAAAGTGGATATCCCTTCATTATTTGTGATGGTTAGAAATTGTATTTACTGTTTCTGGGTGAGATTTTAAGTGATTTAGGCGGAGGCAGCAATGTCAGTTGGAAGCTAATTTTTAAAAATAGCAAAAATAACACTCCTCCTCTTTAATATCTTTCCTAGCCTGAGAAATCCTGCAGTTATTTACACTGAAAAAAGTTGAAATAGAAGAACTGAAATAATTTAAATTTTTCCCCAAGTGCTCTTGTTCCTGTCTGAAAGTTCAAGCAGAGGCCAAAGCCATTAGGCATCCAGCAATATGCACCCACATTTTTAGGAAGCTCAGTGAATGTTTCATAGAATTCTTGAAATAAACATGCACATAAAGTGGGGTTTAGTTACATACATGGAATATGAAGCAATAGTATGGCACTAACCCAAAGCAAGCACGTCCCCAGTATTTTTGCAATATTAATTACTGTATTGATATTAATTACTGTAACAAACCCATTTTCCCAGCATCAGAGGACACCAGCCTGTGCCTTTTAAACTGCTTGTGCCCATTACCAGCTCACAGGTGGCTCCTATGCCAGGGCTACACTGCATGATGACTGACTGGCAGCAGGGCTGGACTGACACAGTGGCTCCTGCTTAATATATAACCTCTGCTGGGAAAGGAAAAAAAAAAAAAAAGAAAAAAAAAAAGGACACAGAAGGGCGGACTTACATTAGCAGGATCTTTCAAGAATTAGCTTTCTTAACCTTATACCCAACCTAACCTCACATGAAGCAGCTGGTGCCCTGACAAGCTGCCACCTTTTCCCACCTATGAGTTATCGCTGTATTTCTCCTTCAGCTCAATATGTGAAATGCAGAGCTTTTCCTCTGCAGGTTTCAGCTGTGGCCAAACCCATTTCACACCACATACCCTGCGCAGGAAAATCGCAATCCCAAAACAATAAAGTCAACCAGTGCTGACTCATAACATCCAATACAAACAGATGAAAAAGCCGACAAGCTAAAGCTGTATAACCTCGTGTCAGCTTAGTGCTGGTAAGGCAGATCAAACCCTTTTTGATTCAGTATCTCTAATCCAAGCCAGTGAGCACAGATGTCGTCTAATACGTCAGTGAATCAGACTTTGCAGTTCCTTCTCCAGGAGGCTGACACATGGCACCCCAGGGAAGAGTCTAAAAGAAGTAACTGTAAACTTTAATACACTACCACATTAAGTGGCATCTGTGCTCCCTGGCTGAGCTTGTTTATTTATTTATTTATTACAGCATTCTAATGTTTGCGGAACTATGTGTTAAAGGAAATTCTTTTCTTTTAATCTAATTGAACCTAAATAGCACAGCTGCACTTGAAACTGGCAAAATTTGAGTAATTTCAATATTAAAGCTGCCATTTGTTTGTATTCCTACAGCTTGGTTTTCTCTTACTTGTTTATCTCAGAAAATTCAGCACTCACTTTTTCACAGAACATTTTATTTGCATTGTCTGGCTTTGGTTGTTTTGTGTCACGGATGCAGCACAGTTTAAAACTGAGAATTTCAAGAGCTCTCTAGAGTCAAGGGCAATGGAGGATCTCAAATTTAACAGAGCACAGTTAGACCCATAACTCCTACCACTACTACTACTACTACGTTTTTCAGCTCTAAATGATGTATCATTAAAGCAGAATATGTTTTCAGGCCTTTAAAGGCTGCATTCAAAGCAGAAGTTACTTAGCCAAGGCATCCTTGGGAGTACAGCTGTGGAAAGGCAATGTATCTTCTACTGTCCCATTGATCATTGTGCCTCTTCAATGGAATTTGAGACAGGTAACGTGCATGAAGATCATAGCAGTGTTGCAGAGATTTTCACTCTTATTCCTCTTAGGCAACATCTCAGAGGCATTACTCTACTGTCTCTGTAAACTGAACAATACCACAGTAATTCTTTGTCACTTACTCTGAAGCATCTTTGTGCCAGGAGTGACTTCAGTGGTACTTCAAAACTCCACAAACACACAGAGTGATTCTGTTTCTTTTGCTATGTGCCGTAAAAACCTGTGTTCACAAAGACATGAAGTGACATCACTCCCTGAACTACTACTTCATGAAAGGACAACTGGTCTGAAGATTACAACATCAATTATTTATATAGCAGAGATATTATTTTTGAATTCTCTCCAGTACTCTGTGAATGACACCAATAACAGTGCCACGTGTCGTTTCAATTTGTTACTCCTTTATTATCCTCCTCCATTATCATCTGGACACTCCAAATGAAATCAGACATTAGGTTGATATGCCCTGTACAAACATAGAATTAAAATAAAAAAACATTTCCTAAGGAGCTATGAGAGGATACCAAAGCGTGGAGAAAGCAAAGTTGCTCACGCAAGCTGGCAGAGTTGAAGCCAAATGTTGGTCTTTAATTCATACTCTCTGCTAAATATCCTGCAGTGCTTCCCATTTCCTCCAAGATAGCACCTTCATGCTGCATGTTTCCATTTTACAGAAGTGTACTTGACCTCTAAGATGCACCAAAGTGCAGCAAATTACATTATTTTGAAACTTGTTTTCACTATGAACAGATTTTTTAAAAAAATAATCAAAATAGCCTGCTCTTTTTTTTTTTTTTTAACTGTTTCCAAACAATTATTTATTCTTGGTTATTTCCTGGTTACTTTCAAGTCAGATCAGTGCCTTTGAACCACTGTATAAGAATTAATGCTTAACTTACGAGATGGCAACAAGGACAAAAAACTAACATCTCTGGATATGCAATGAGGAGGGAGCAAGGGAAGAGCACTTCCACTGTCACCAAGATGACTTGCATCAAAGCCTGATCCTATGCACCCAATGTACCCATATTTCAGGTACACCTTTCGGTATATTTTACATTTCAGCACATACTATATTTCAGTAATATTTTGCATACACATGTGTAAGAAGATGAGCTTTGATATCAATAACAGTGACAAAAGAAAGGCAAAGTCTGCATTTCCATGGGGTTCAGCATCTAAAAAATATTTATGAGAGAGTCACTCGTTTACAAGTTATAGGTGGGGGGAAAAAAAAAGATAAATCATGCAATGTTATCTGCAAATGGGGAGCTAACCCACTGAGATTAAATGATTCATCCAAGGTCACATAAAGGAAACTTTGGCAGAAGAAAGAAGTGACTTTTGATCTCAATCTGATGCCAAAAGGCCATTCTCACACTTTGGGCCCAGGCAGCATTAACCCAAACTGGCAGCATTGGGAATGGAAAAAAAGGAATTACTTCATGTTCTGTAAGAGCTAGCATTGGCCCCTGAAATTGCTTTACATGAACCTTAAGTGTATAGCTGGAGATATTTCCAAGCTGACACTAATACAACCAGCAATATCATTCATAATCTGAGCTGTGCAAAATACCTCAAAAGCAAAAAATTTACAAAACCATCTTCAGTTAATGTTAGCTTGCACATTTCATGATATGAACCAAAGTCTTTTTTAATAGAAAAATACATTAGAAGTTGAGAAATGTTGCTTAGGTTTTTTTTTAAACATTAAACAGCAGAGAGGTTTGCAGAGGAGTCTCTGCAAGTGGTTGTCAGACTAATATACAACACAAAAGAATAGCAAGTACCATGGGTTTAGATTCCTGGTGTTTTCTCACATTAATTAGATGTGAATCTTGTAAATTATTCAGTACTTCTTGGGAAATATGTTATCCAAAGAGAAAATGGCCCTGAAATTAAGTTAGAACACTAGCCATTGCAAACAATTAATATAAACTCTGTGTGACAATGTACGGTACTGCTGTTTTCCTGTGCACGGTGTGGTGAGTCATTCTTTGATATGGTAATATAGACAGCAACAAAAGCAAGTGTCAAAATAATCTGCTTAAGAAAACCTTTTCCAGGAAATCTAAAATAAAAGGTACTCTCCAACTATATGATACGAATCAAATTTTCTAGAACACATTCATTACCATGGAAATGAGAAGGTTCTGTACCCACAGTTAGCTCATCCCTTCCAGTAGGACAAATAACTAAATTCTGCCATCACCCCTTTACAGGGGAAGTAATGTGAACAGTCTTTTGGAATTTTTTTTCTTACCACTCACTCAAGCATATGTGCACATGGACACAAATATAAAGATACTGCTGTAGGTTTATCTAAGGAAAGACCAGTCAAAGAAATACACTGCTGTCCTGACAGTGCTTAGTTTGTGTCTTCTGCAACGTTCACCTCCCAGAAAGGCTCATCTCCTAGATGGGGATGCCAGGGAAGTAAAGCATAGTCTTTAGTCCAGAATTTCAGTGGCTTTTTGAAAGAGGACAGGTAAGCATAAAAAATGAAAAAGCAGAGAACTGTCTAAATCAACAACCACCACACGAACAGGCTATTTATTGAGACATACGTCTCAATCAAGGGGAAAATAGGAAAACTGGTGACAGAAAAGACACACATTTTTAAATGCTCCCAGAAGAAAAATTGTCATCAATTCTGCCCAGTGAAATTCTTCCTTCTGTACAAAGTTAGACAAATGGCAAATTTTCAGGGCTGGATTTACACTGCTTAATTTCATGCACCAAACAATAAGTGTTAAAGCTAGGGAACTAGCCTTCTGGTTTTTTTTGCAGAGAGGAAGAAAGAAGGTTCTCTAAAGAATGATTAAAAGTGATATCGCTGACTTAGATTCCTACCTGCAGGAGGTACGGCCTCAGAGCTCTTTTCCTTTCAACTGCAAAGGTGTCACCCCCCCACACCATTCAACATTCACTTATTCACCAGTTTCCCAAATCAATATTCCTCAATTTGGAGGTAGTTGCCTAGTTTCCTAAGGAAGTTGTGTGCACCACTTGATATGAAACCAGTTGTTCGTGTCACCAAATCTGGCAGAGGTCTCCAAGCAATGAATTTCTACAAATATTGTCAAAGCACGTGGCTAGGTAGAGGAGAGAACCCTTATTACACTACATGCTGTGGCACGAGCACCAGCCTTTCTCAGACATTAAAGGATCCATGCAGAAACTCCACCTCCAAAGCAAACTCATAAGAAACCAGGGTTCGTTTTTTGCTGTTAAGAAACCCAGTGCAACCAACAGAGCTGGACTTTTCTTCCACAAAGAGAGGAAATAAAAATCAAACCTCAAATTAAATCTGGACACTCTGTCTTGCTTTGTCTTATAGCTGCTTTTTTTTGTTTTCCCTTATATATAATGAATTTTGCCCTTCAGTTACCTGGGTTTATTTCTTTCAAACAGTACTGCCTATCTGAAGTAAGAGTCCAATGAGAACTTCAATGTCTATTTCCAAAGAACTTCAATCTTAGTGAACATAGACTCACTCGACAATAAAACATTTCCCAGCTAACCTTAAAACTTGGAATGAGAGCTAATTGAGCTGTGATTTATTTTATATGGCAGTTCATCTTAAAAAAATTAAATACATTTGAAAGCAAAGGAAAGAAAACAAAACATGGAAAAGGTTGAAAATAAATCAGTGTTTTCCATTATTATTCAGTTGAAAAAAGGAAAAACATTATTTGGGTCTAAACTAAAATTTTTTGTTTGGCTTCAGAGAGAAGTGGGTTTGGTTTTGTGTGTGTGTTTGTATTGTGAAGAAGGGTGGGACAAAAAGTTTACAAATTTTTTTTCATTATTTATCCATACTTTACTGAAAGATGCCATTTCAAAAGTGACAGTCAAAACCTGAGTTTAAAAATATGAAAAATAAAGATTTTCTTCCCAAGGGAAAATTTCATCTTTCTTGAAATGAAACATTTAACTGACATTTGTGCAGGAGGCGAGAGGCTTACTTTCATTAACCTGACCCTGGCCAGGTAAAATAACAGCATTCAGTCCAAAGTCCTACAAATTGCTAAATTTTCTGTTCCTCAGAAAAAAAAAATAAAAAGTTTTTATCCAACTCAATTTGGAAAAAAACCATCTCCTATCTTTATCAGCCTACAGAACAAGCCACCAATGCAGTCATGTAGCTGAACAAATTGAAGACATTTTCTTAGGAGATTGAATTTTCAGTTACTATCTCTTCTCTCTACCTTGTGTATACCCAATAAGTAGTCAAGGCCAAAGAATATAATGGCTGTGTTTAACTTCTTTTGCCTTTGTCTTAAGCTTCGCTTCACTTGCTCCCTTGGCAGTTACGTTTGCCTGCTTCTTTCATGAAGACATCACCTTTCGAAAGGACACAGAAAAGCCATTTGTCATCCCAGAGGGGCCGGTATCTGGTATCTAGCACTGTTCTCTCACTCCTATCAGTTCCCAGATTAAATTCAAGTTATCAGCTGCCACAGATGGTTGTATTTTTTTCTTTGCAGCCTGTGTCTTCTGAGAGCATGGCAAGAGGACAGAAGTCCTACAGCCCTTCACTCCCAGGAGCTGTAAAAGGACTTGACGTCGGGATGCTCAGAGCTCTTTATGGCTGGAGGCTTCTTCAGCTCCACAAAGCTGTAAATGCTTTTACCCTCAGATTTCTACAGCAGCTCCTTATCATGTTCTTTCCTGTCAGTATTGCTCAGTTTGTTGCTGTCTGGGTGTCGTGGTTTAACTCGAACTCCTTCATACGCTGCCAGTATCTCTTTTTCAGTTGGAGTATAACGATCCTTGGATCCTCGATATCCTCAACTCCAAAACCCCAGGGGTCAGCCTCGGGTTTCCTCAGGTGCTTTCTGCCAGAGGCTCCAGGTAGGGCCATTCTCCCCAGCTGCAGTGTAGAGCACATTTTTAACATCTTGTCCTGTCCGGACTGGTCCAAGAGCTATGGCATGAACAATCTCCCATTTAATTTGTTCGAAGGCTTGTTGTTGTTCAGGGCCCCATTTAAAATCATTCTTCTTCCTGGTCACTTGATAGAGAGGGCTTACAATCAAACTGTAATTTGGAATATGCATTCTCCAAAACCCCACGACAACTAAGAAGGCCCGTGTGTCCTTTTTATTAGTTGGGGGAGACATAGCTGCTATTTTGTTAATTACGTCCATTGGGATCTGACGACATCCATCTTGCCATTTTATTCCCAAAAACTGGATCTCCTGTGCAGGTCCCTTGACCTTACTTTCCTTTATGGCGAAACTGGCTTTCAGAAGGATTTGGATTATTTTCTTCTCTTTCTCAAAGACTTCTTCTGCTGTGTTGCCCCATACAATGATGTCATCAATGTATTGCAGGTGTTCCGGAGCTTCACCTTTTTCCAGTGCAGTCTGGATTAGTCCATGGCAAATGGTGGGGCTGTGTTTCCACCCCTGGGGCAATCGATTCCAAGTGTACTGGACACCCCTCCAAGTAAAGGCAAATTGTGGACGACACTCTGCTGCCAGAGGGATTGAGAAAAATGCATTAGCAATGTCAATGGTGGCATACCACTTGGCTGCTTTTGACTCTAACTCGTATTGAAGTTCTAGCATATCTGGAACGGCAGCACTCAGCGGTGGGGTAACTTCATTCAGGCCGCGATAGTCAACGGTTAATCTCCATTCCCCATTAGACTTGCGCACTGGCCATATGGGACTATTAAAGGGTGAGCAAGTTTTGCTGATCACTCCTTGGCTCTCCAGTTGGCGAATCAATTTGTGGATGGGAATCAGAGAGTCTCGGTTGGTGCGATATTGCCGCCGGTGCACCGTCGTGGTAGCAATTGGCACTTGTTGTTCTTCAACCTTCAGCAACCCCACAGTCGAAGGGTCTTGAGAGAGAGCAGGCAGGATAGACAACTGTTCAGTGCCCTCCGTCTCCAAGGCAGCTATACCGAAAGCCCATCGATACCCCTTCAGGTCCTTAAAATACCCCCTCCTGAGATAGCCTATGCCAAGGATACACGGAGCCTCTGGACCAGTCACAATGGGGTGTTTCTGCCATTCATTCCCAGTTAGGCTTACTTCAGCTTCCAATACAGTTAACTCCTGGGATCCCCCTGTCACACCAGAAATACAGATGGATTCTGTCCCTTTATAACTTGATGGTATTAGAGTGCACTGTGCACCGGAGTCTACTAGAGCCTTATACTCCTGTGGGTCTGACGTGCCAGGCCATCGAATCCACACAGTCCAATAGACCCGGTTATCCCTTTCCTCCACCTGGCTGGAGGCAGGGCCCCTCTAATTCTGGTTAGAGTATTCAGTATTCACTTCTCGTAGAATTGGCTCAGAAGTCCCTTCAAGAGGATCAGAAATAAAGTCAGCCTTTCTTCTCTGTTTGGAAACTGGACCGGCATTTTTCCTGGTAGAATCCCCTTTTGTGGGGGTTTTTCCTCGCAGTTCACGTACCCGTGCATTTTGGACCGAGGTAGGTTTTCCGTCCCATTTCCTCATGTCCTCTCCCTGATCACATAGGTAAAACCACAGGGCACCTCGCGGTGTGTACCTTCTATATTCTCTCTCTTGGGCAGAAGACCGCTCACTCCTAATAGGTGAGACATTGGTCCTTACAGGTGGGGAATAGGACATATCCTTTTTGAATTGCTGGAAATCCTCGGACAGCTTCTCCACAGCTGAAATGCAGGCTTGTAGGAGGAGGAAAGATTTTCTTCGTATTGACGCAGCTGGCGAGCCACTTCCTCCACTGTTGGTGCCTCTTCATCCTTCCAGGACATTACTGCCAATGCGTTGGCATAGGACGATGGTGCGCTCCGTACAAACTTCCGCCACATGGGTCGTGTGCATTGGACTTCGTCTGGGTCTTTGGGTAATTCTTGGTTGTCCGGGTCATGATGAATCACCTCTAGCATGGCTAATTCCCTCAGATATTGAATACCTTTTTCCATGGTGGTCCACTTGCTTGATTGACATATAACATCTTCCTTAAAGGGGTACCTTTCCTTCACACTTGACAGGAGTCGCCTCCAGAGGCTGATGGCTTGTGTCCCTCTTCCAAGTGCCTTGTCAATGCCACCTTCCCTGGCAAGTGATCCCAGCTGCTTGGCTTCCCTACCTTCTAATTCCAAGCTATTAGCCCCATTGTCCCAGCATCGGAGGAGCCAGGTGATAATATGCTCACCTACACGGCGGCCAAAATCTTTTCGCAAATCCCGCAGCTCACTCAAGGATAGGGACCGGGTTATTACCTCTGGTTCTGCCTCTTCCTCCGGTTCCCGTGATGACCCTGGTTCACTGTTATCCTTCGCTAAGCGAACTGATTTTTTTGTATATTTCCTTTCCTGTACAGGGGCAACCGATACTGGCCCAGGTTGGTCCTCTGGTTCAGTTGCAGTATCGCCCGCCGGGTTCTGGATAACCGCAGTGTCTGTTGCCGAGGTTTGGGTAGCAGCAGTGCTCCTTGCTAGGCCTGGAGGGGCCGCAGCGCCCATTGTCAAGGTTTGGGTGGCCGCGGTGGTCATCGTTTCGTTGTTAGGTCTAGAGACTTTCTCTTCCCTTTGAGGGTACTGAGTAGTGTCGAACAGGGCTCGATAGGCATGGGCCAGGCCCCAGCATGTTGCAGTGATTTGTATCTCTCTGGAGCTGCCGGGGTGACAGCATACCTTTTCCAAATATTTTACCAGTTCTTCTGGATCCCGCACTTGTTCAGGGGTGAATTTCCAAAACATTGGAGGTGCCCACTTTTCTAGGTACTTGCCCATACTACCCCACACACCCTGCCACTCATAATTATCTAGCCTTGGGACACATCTCTGGGTGATCTTCTTAAATAGCTGTTTAACCTTAAATGAGAGCTGAACCACATTCAGAAGTATGCTAATTCCTAGCAGTAAGGCTAGGACTGTGCTAGTCCCAACACCCCAGGAGTATTCAAATTTTCCAAAATTCTCCAACACCATTGTAACTGGACTAAAGGAGAAAGGAGAGGGGAAGAAAGATACCCCACCCATAGACTGGTTTTCCATGGAGGAAAGGTAAATGGTATAATTATTAATAATTTCCCACAGGTGGCTCCTGCCGTATAAAGGTGACAATGCTAAGTGCAAATACCGGATTAATCCCACAGCCGATGACTTTATCATACCATAAATCAGTGTTATACCATACATCAAAGCAAAAATGCACCTCCCACGGATGATAAGCAGTAGAAGAGGAACTATATACAGCAAGCGAGGTGATACATAACAGAGCTTTAAAAGCCAGAGCAACAACTCTAAGAACTCATAAATCAACATAATGAACGCTTGGAACAAATTTGTTTTAACAAGCTCTGGTCAGGTTTGTCGTTATCTCAACCCCTCGAGCCCCACGTTGGGCGCCAAAAGGGACTGTCGTGGTTTAACCACAGCCAGCAACTAAGTACCACGCAGCCACTCACTCACTTCCCCCATCCAGTGGGATGGGGGAGGAAACCAGGGAAAAAAAAAAAAGTAAAACTTCTGGGTTGAGATAAGAACGGTTTAATAGAACAGAAAAGAAGAAACTATAATGATAATGATAACACTAATAAAATGACAACAGTAGTAATAAAAGGATTGGAATGTACAAATGATGCGCAGGGCAATAGCTCACCACCCGCCGACCGACACCCCGCCAGTCCCCGAGCGGCGATTCCCGGCCCCCCCCCCCCCCCCCCCCCCCACTTCCCAGTTCCTAAACTAGATGGGACGTCACATGGTATGGAATACCCTGTTGGCCACTTTGCGTCAGGTGCCTTGGTTGTGTCCTGTGCCAACTTCTTGTGCCCTGGCTGGGCATGAGAAGCTGAAAAATCCTTGACTGTAGTCTAAACAATACTGAGCAACAACTGCAAACATCAGTGTTATCAACATTCTTCGCATGCTGAACTCAAAACATAGCGCTGTACCAGCTACTAGGAAGACAGTTAACTCTATCCCAGCTGAAACCAGGACACTGGGAATGGGTGAATGCAAGAGCATTCTACTACTTTTCAAAGTTTTCCTCACGGGTGAAAGCAGATTCCCTTGTCTTCCTCTGACATTTCAATAGCTTGAGTTGGATCTGGAAAACCTCTGAAAAATCAGTTCATTTCAACTAATCACCCAAAAGACTGGAAACTTTCTGAGGATTATCCCAAACCACAGGGTTTAGCTTTTTCTCCTCAGTCTTTGAGACTTTTTTCTCCTGAACAACTCTCTTTCCCCTTCCACCTCATCTGTTTTCTTTCATCTGAGCTCTGCAGCAAAGACAAACCTACAGCTTCCTCTGTTCCTATGTTTCATATTCATTTCCAGAAGGAATCCAGGTACTCTGATGTTTGTGTTTAACACAACTTCATGTGCTCTGCCTTAGAGCAAAGCAATACTGGTAAAACCTCAAAGTAGGCAGAATTTGATTTTTCAGCCACCCCCACAAAAGCCTGACCAAACCAATTATCAGTAGCAATAATGCAAATCAAAGAAGCGGAATTAGATTGTTTACCTACTGAAAAAAACTGCTACATGGCAAAACATTGCCTGCTTCCTTCACCTAAGAAAATGTCCACTGAAGGGCAAAACTGCTGAATGATTATTGAGATGTTTTTATGCAAAGAACTAGGGATAAGCATGTGTTACTAACTCCTTCAATCCATTATGAAAAATTATTCTTTTCTTACAATCCACATAGTTGGAGGCCTAATTAAATTATCAATTTCTTTTAGCTGACATTCAATGTAGAGCCCTAAAAGAGCTGGTAAAGCAAATACCTTGTCACTCTGCCAGAAGTTCATGCTGCTCAGCATGGCCCGTTATAAGTCTTTAATCAGGAATGATGGCTCTAATGTCCCTTTTTATAACAAGAGTCAATGCATTACACTACCTGTGATTTGAGCTTTAGTCTTGTCATTGTGGGATGTCAGATGCAGCCATATACAGTACACGTTCAGGTGAGAACGAGAAGGGGAACAGGGAGAAAATAATTTAAATATAAAGGACCTAATATCCACCTGGGTTTCTGCCTCACTCACTTCACTGATCTCAGAGGGGGCTGGACACTGCACAGGATGAGATGGAATTTGCCATGCTAAAGATCATTATTACACTTTTTAAAAAGAAGGATGATTAGGCATGATCCAGATTAAACAAAAAAAGTTTATAATCTATTTCCCACATATGTGATTTAGCAGAATCTTCCTCCCACCACAGATATTATGCATTTACATGAGGGAATAAGACCCTTGATTTAACAGAACTAATGACTGACGAAATGAGGTTTTTCTATCAATATTTCCAAGAAGATTACCTGGATCAGGAAACATGAACTCTACCTAAAATGTCAAGATTTCAAATGCTTTCAAATTTTTTTACTTAAAAGGAAAGGAAGCCAGAGAAAGAGCAGGATCTGGACATGATATGCAGGACAGGGATCTGAATCTGGTTCCCCATAGCTCAGTTTGAATATCCTGGGCTCTAAGCTAGTGTCTGTTTCAAGATCTTCCTCCTGTCAGCTGATATGTTTCCACAAAAAGTTTTCATTTTGATGAATTTGCCAAGGAGACAGTTCTGCTGAAAATGCCCTTACCAGGTTTGTATTCATCTCCATGGTAATTCACATGTTTCCAGTTTCCATGCCGGCATTTTTTTGTGCATCCATCACTAGTACCTGCTGCTGCAGAAATGTTTCCATCTGATCCCAAAATTGTGATGCTCCTGAGTTACCATTTGTGCTTCAAAAGCCAGAGCTCTTCTCTAGCAGAAGAGTCTGAGAAGGTTTATCTAAAGCTGGAGGCCTGTGGTCTATCACCCCTTCTGAGCCTGGTGTTGGGACATGCCTTCCTGCTGGGGTCTGTCAAGTGCCAATGAGTGGACTGAGCAGGCTGAACTATGAATCATGGCATGGGAAATAATAATAGTCAAGACTGTCCAGTTTTCCATTTGCTCCAAGGGCCTAGATAGAAGGTTTTACTGTGGAAGCAGCATGCTGCTTGATATTCCACAGTGAGCAAACAGCAGCTGAACACACCACCTAAGCTTGCTACATACGTTCAAACAGGAAAGAGCTGTCAGAAATTAGGAAGGATAATGCCACTCTCTGGGCAGTTCATATAGAAAGGAAAGGAAGGGATGAGGTCCAAGCGAGAGTGGCAAAAAGATCAAAAGACGAACTATTCCCAGCAAAAAAGGCAACTAAATTCCACCTCAGCCTCAGCTGTCCCAGCTCCCCCAAGGTAGCGACAACTCTGGTTTTCCCTCTGTCCTTTCTGTTTGCCCTTTTCCATGCCCCATTGCACAGGGATGTGCAAACTAAACTTCAAAGCTGCACCAAACCCAGTACGTCCACCCATCACACCCCCGTCTACCTCTGTCAAAGGATCGAGTTCAACTGTCTCACAGAGTCCTTGCTTCCACAAAACTTCTGCTGGTATTCAGGACTGATTAACCACTAGTTAGGAACTCCAGGAGCTAGGCAAAGCAAGTATGTCAAGGCTAAAAAGCTTTCAAACACAGTGAGGAAGTGCTAGAAAGCATCCAAAAAATCTGGTAAATTGAGCAAAGGGCACTGTCCCGTGTGGATTCCTGGAACCCTTTCAGGCAAATCACACATTGTACCCAAAACCATATTTGGAAGTTTTACAAATGGATATTAATCAACATGTCAGCTACTAATATTGAATCATTGACTTCAAACCAGAAAAAGGGCTGTGCTCAGCACTTCTGCAGGATACTTCCAAGAGCCTTAGATCAAGATAAAAAAAGCTGGAATAGTTTTAACAGTCATTATACTTTCACTGCTAGAAACTAAATTGAAAGTTTGGTGATACAATAGGAAATTAAAATTATAAAAGCCAAGAACTAATAAAAACCATGGAAGTAGTTACCCATCCAAGTTACCCTGCCAAAATAAACTACAAAGTCCCAAAATTACATTAAGATAGATGCTTGCAACTAACATAAGAATATAATGTGTCAGCATGTGAAGTCAACTTAATACATGAAAAGCAAGAGATCTTTCTCTCTAAGCTTCATACCAGGCTGGGCAAAGATTTGAAATGAGTTGCAAGTAGCTGCATTTTTTGCTTTTAGCAATCCTCTTTCTGTCCATCTAAACATTCCTCTTCTAAACAAAAAGTTTTAAATTCCTTTGAGTAGCAGATCACACATCACAGCAAGTCAATAGAAATGTTTGCCTCCCTCTGTTATCTTTCCTTCTACAAAGTGTAGTGCTAGGATGCTGAATTCAGTTATGAAAATAAATGCATTGCTTTTTAATGTGTGACTAAAGGCTAAAGAAGTTTAATACCAGACACCAGCAAAATATACAGTGAGGGTTTAGTCATGCACTTTGATACACATGAATCAAGAAGGCTCTTTCTACAGGCTATTATAACAAACTGTGTGGTTATAAGTTGTCAAGCCTTAAAACACAGAATCAAGGCCCCAAAACAAAACAGACACAGAGATGACAGGAGTGGAGAGTAAGAGAAGCAGCAAGATATTTGCAGCAGGATCAAACAGAAGAAGTTCTACTGTATTAGAAGGAGACTCTGTTTCCAGACAAATATGTAGCAATACTCAAAGGAACACAAAAAAGAAAGTCCTGGCTTTTCTATTGGTCCATTTTACTGCAAAAGTGCCACTGACACACAATTCAAATCTCCAAACTTTCCCAATATTCATTCTGGCAAAGACTGACACTAATAGTAAGACTACTTTGAGCAAGACTGGAGAGCACAGCAGTGTGATATACTTGCAAAGCTAATGAGCAATAGCAACCTACAAACTGGAACACTACTGGTTTTAACTCTAAGAATTGTACCCGAGGGATACAGGCTGGTAGGTTAAACAAAGGAAACGGCATTCCCTTCCTCTAGGTAACAGTGGTGATGACTACATGCAGCATTTCTTATTTAAATTATATACAAATTGCATCTATAAGGGATTTTGAAAGTAGGCCACTAACAAACATTAAAGCACTAGGCTCACTTATTATACCTGATAACTGAACTGGCAGTAAACAGTACAGATGATTAAAGGCATACAGGTTACAGGAGCATTAAGGAAATAGCAAGATTACATTCTAATTTTCTTAAGACTTTGTGAACACCAGCTTTATCAAGGGAACCAATTTTGTGCATTTCTTTTAGCATATGTCTGGACCAGCTAAAGAGATGGACACTACAATCAGAGCAAACGCAGTGTAGATTTTGCAGGGACATGTGAATTATATTGTTACAAAGCCATTGTGTTTCACTCAGCATTAGAGTTAAGAATACAAGAGTTGCAGATGAAACACACTGCAAAATTACTTTTCATGAGCATAGATGTATAAATCCCTGGGTTATGACTGCCATCCCTGAAACACATGAGCACTCTGATACAGCCATGATATCTCAGCTAGCAGTTACTGAGCATAGCAACATACAGGCCTCTGCCATTATTGCATAAGACCTACTGAGACCCCAGTGATTTCACACAGATTATGGCCCTCCCTTTCCTTCTTCCCCTGTGAGCGGTCCTCAAGTCAGGATTTTCACAAAACAGACATAGCAGAAATGAGCAGTGCTAGGAAATCAGTGTTTCTGTCACTCTTAATGTAAGTTCTGAAACTACATGGTCTTCTAAATGGCAGAGAAAAACAGATGGCAGCCTTCATTCCCAGCCTGAACAGATGCAGGTGTCAGAACATCTACTCTGACCCATGGGGCAGCCAAAACTCTTCTGGACATAGGCATCTACATCCCTTTACAGCCACAGAAGAGAGAGACAGATGAGCAAATAAAAGTTAATAATTCATTAAAGTAAGGTGCAGAGTCCAGCTGATTAATATGGAAATGGAAGCACATACACTCATAATTTGGTGAATTAGATGTTTGCATCAGTAGGTCCTTTTCAAAGACATGTAACTGTCTGACCATCATGAACAGCAACATGCTTTTCACATCTACATGCCTGTCTGGTTAAGGACTCAAAGCAAAAAAGCAACATTCAGCACAACAGCAAGACATCTTGGTGTCTGACAGGAATGTTAATATAGCATGCCCATTACTCCAATCTAACCTGCTAGATTTATCTGAGAAGACGGGTATTCAAAGGAAGATCACACAGGGAACCACCCATGGCTGTCTCACTGAGCTAATAAAAAATAAGTTTGTGATCCATGACCATATTTGTTCCATTCAACCTCTTCCAGGCATTGTGGCAAAATAATGTGACATCTTTTCTGAAAAAAATGGTAATAATAAGAAATTAAGTGACATGCTCAAAACCCCATAAAGCACCAAATATCAGAAGCCAATAAAGAATGCATAATACATACTTCATAGTCCCACGCACTGCCTATCCCCCTTATACTGCACTTCTCACTTCAAAGAAGCTTAAAATACCTCCTTGACTGAAAATAATTTCCAGACTTTGCACAGAGATTATTTCACCCATCAGTAAAAGGCAGTAATTTCTGAAGTAGCATTTAACAGAGCACGGCAGCCTGGAACAAAAGGTGAAGAATAACTATTTAAATGAAATGTGGGAGGAAATCTAGAAAGGCAGAACTTTCCTTTCAAAATTAGCTCAGGATATTGGGTTAAAAAAAATTCTGCGTGTTGTGAAAATTACAACAAGCCGTTGAAAGAACAAGTTCTGAGATGTTTCACGAGTCGATCAGTCCATCTCCTCTCACCATCCTGATATAGCAACTGCATATTAACTCCACTGCTGAAGGATTTTAGCTAGAAAGCCACCAACAGCAGCTCAAAACCATTCCTTGGTGACCCCGCATCCAACACTGACTAAGCTAATTCAAATAGCCTGAGGAAATCAGGCAACAGGCAATGTAAAGTGTAACAAGACTGTCATTTATATGGGAGTTCTTTCTACTGGCAAATTAAAGGCTCATCGAACAGATTTCCCACCCAATCATGAGTTTGCTGACCTGAAGCAAAACCCCACGGTTCTTTTTCGGGAAGCTATTTGTCACGGTGAAATGTGCCCTGGATTCTAACATGTCCCTCTCAGCGTAGGTGTGGGAGCACAATGTGGACAGCTGTTTGGCCTGGGAATCCTTCCCTTAATAAACACACTTACTGCACACGAACAGTGTTTCAGCAGCCTAGAGTCATTCCCATCTGTCTGGATGGCATTTTTCCCTGCACTCCTGTTAACAGATATTTGCTAAGGGATACAGCTACCAGGCTGTTGAGGGGCTTTGGTAGTCATCCCATTGCATACAGAGTAAGACATGTCTATTAAAGGCACCCTGTGTGCCAGGAACCAAGGGTTAGCATCACATCCTCTGAGACTTTCTCACACCTACTGTCTAATGCAAAAAACACCGCAACTCCGTAGAGAAGAGGAAGGGACAGAGTTCATGGCCACCACAGGCTGTCAACAGGACAGCTTGTGTTGCCTCACATGACTAGAAAAGCCAGGAAGGTCGAGTCATCTGACTGCCTGAAGACCAGCTGCAGGAAGGAGCACGCTATGAAAGGTTCTGATACAAAATTTCATCACATAGCATCATAAAAGAGAGACAAGTTTGGGACATTAGAGTTAATTGCACAGAGCTGATCCCACACAGGAAGAAAATGAAAGCTGCAGCAAATGGACAATCACATGACATGAAAATAAAACATTTTTTTCCTTACAAAGTCTCTGCATTCTCAGTATTTGAATGGCAAAGCCAAAGAAATGAAAGCTCTTCCTTGCAGTGGTAGTTTCTATGGTACCCAGACAATTGTCCATGCTCTTATTTTAGGAATTCTCTGCCGTTTTTCTGTTACATTGAGATTTTGTGGAGCAATGAGGAGTTGCAGGGTACAAAGCCTCTGGCAGCAGCTGTTCAACACCTCATGAGGTTTGCCCTTCTGAGCAAAAAGAGCTCCAAGAAGTTGACCTGTTAATGATGGCTGCTTGCTCTCAGCTTATACAGCTTCCCCCAGCTAGGGAGAGTGAAGGGGGTCGCTTGGGGTTTTGTCCCATGAAAGTTGTAGCTACTTCAGGGGCAATTTTAGGGCAGAGTGAAAGACAGATGAAGTTATCACTCTGTGCTAACTGGAAAAGGTGTCTTTCCTAAAGATGTTCACAGACATCTAATGCTAGAATATTTTTATTAAAAACAAAAAACAAAAAACAAACAAACACAATAAACCACACACAAAAAAACCCACACCACAAAACAAACACAAAACCCTACCCAAACCAATAAAAATCTGCTCAATAAATAATTCTTTGCTTATCCTGGATATTCTCAAAGATAATTATCCTTGGAAAAAAATGTCATTTATTGAGGTTTCCACCTCCCAACTAGTTTACCCTGACTGCTTTTGCAATGAAATTAAAATCTCTTTCTCTATTTAGGATTTAAAATAATCTATTGCCTGAAACCAGCTATCAGAAATCCACATTATAATTTTGCTTGAAGAGTAAAGAGGACTAGATAAAGAGAGATAAGTCTCTTCTTTGGGATACAATTATCTTTCACAGCCTAAAAAAACAATGGTGTAAGAAATCATGTATTATAAATGATTAAATACTGCGACATGAAAATCAGCCTGTAACAAAAACCCACTCCAGAGAATATTCCTGAATACCAGTATCATCACTTTCTCACATGATCAGAATTCAGATTTGTGCATAGGTGTTAACTATTCTAAGTAAAACTGATAGTTTTTCTATTTTGCAGCAATAACAGGAAGGTAGATCACTGCATTGGCAGCCTCAGAAAGGAACTATACCCCCAAGTTATGATGTTGCAAGTTAATTTCATTACATCCATGGCTGGAATATAATAACATTATTTTATAATTAATACTGTTTGCTTTGTGTCACAGCCTGCACTCTTTTCCCATAAAAATAACAGGTGGAGAGTTGTTTAAAAACTTTATTCTTACTGTTGGTGGGGAAAAAAATCTATTCAGTTCCAGCTGCCAAAATAATGTAAACCCCTAACATAGCCAAAATAATTCTAACATCCTTAATTCGACTGTGATGAAAAGATAAACATCACAAATCACCTTTTATAAAATCCTTATCTGTGTTAGAATACAGTTCTTTATACTAGGTCTTTCCTGACCTTGTCTTGGCCCACATAATTCTCTTGGCCTCCAAAAGAGAATCTTTTTACTTAACTTTAACATGCCATTTGAAAGCTCAAGTAGCAGGCATCAAACAGTGATTTACATGATGTGTTCAAGTAGACAATCATTCAGTAGCTTCACATAACAAAACTTCAACAGTTATGATATCAATACACATGACACAGAATCACATGAAAAAATAAATTTGAAGGAATCTTTAGAGGTGTCCAACCCACCCTCCTACAGAAAACATCTATCTGACTGGGATGGGAAAAATCCAATTTCTCAGAGATCACCAAATTCAGTTCTGGCCAACCAGAAAAAATTCCCCCAGAACACAAAACCCATCATATTCAGCCATCTCACTGACAAAACCAGCACAACTAATAAAAATTCTAAGTATTTCTTTTATCAAAATTCATCAACAAAGCTATAATGGAAGCTGGGATCTTTCAGATAATTTTATAACAGACACAGTGGCTGTGACTCAGCTGTGGTTAGTGCACTGTCATACTCACAGCATACCACTGGCTTCCCTAATGGGACAGGGGTCTCCCTAGTTCTTGTGTCATATGTCCCAGCCCCATCGGGATGTCTTAGCTATTATAGAGAATCTGAAATGCCACCAATCTGCTGTATTAAGGCTGCATCACTGAATCCTGAATACACATAATGTATTTGTTAACAGCTTGCTTCTTTCTTGGTCTAATGGGACAAACTCACCTAATATCCAGCTCTGGGTATCTACAGTTTATATTTGCTTGAAAATGTGGATTTATGACCAAATATATGCATATCAGGGGCTTTCAGTATTTTATTTCATAATAATAAGGCAATGAAATCTTAAGTAGATCTAATGTGTAAGCTTCAAATTCTAATGTGTCACAGACAGGATATTTAGTGTATGGTGGTGTGTGTGTATCTACTACAATCCACAGGCTCACTACTGATGATACTGAAGGAGTTCTAAGTGCCCCAAGTCCTTTCCTTCCTCATTTTTTACAAGTGAAAAGCAAAACATTGTAATAGGCACTTCTCTGAAAGAGCTTCTTAAAATAGTATTTGTGAAATGGCCTTTGGTGGATTGCTGAGGTTAGGAGAGAAATATAGTTGGCAACATGGAACAAAAACCCAAATAAGGGCTAGAAAAATGATTTCTATGCCTTTCTTAAATGCAGATCAGCCCGAATTTATACATCACTGTGCTATGTAACTTCAAAAAAACAAGCAGCAATGAGCTTGTGCCTGTGTCTCCACCAGCTGCACAGAGCCCTTAGCATTTTCACTTGATTTTCTTTCCACTCCATATTCTGGCCCTCAGCCCATTGTATATCCAAGTCCTCCAATCCCTGAGCATCCCTGTCACCCTTCTTTCACCTTCTTGGGGCTACGCTCAAAGGCATGTGCAACCATCAGCCAGGGTTTCACAGTTACATGAACCAGATGGAACGTCTTGTTAAGTTCATGCTAGTGTCATACCTGATTCAACTCAGAGCCCAGTAATTAGACTGTCTCCTGCTCCTGCCTGCATTTCCCTCTGTCAGAGATACACAGGCATCTTATATAATATTTGGGCTGCCTCCCTGGAGGGTATCCCTAGAGAGAAACTGCCAGCATGTACACAGATACCAATAGCCTCTTAACGTTCAGTACAACAATGCAAATTCATGCTAGCAAAGGAATTGGTGCAATCACATCAATCAGGTCATCCCTACTTTAAATACAGAAGTGAACTTAATAACAAATTAACTCTCTGAACTGCCTCAGCCTTCAGCCCCTTCCAGCCAAGGGCACTTACTGCTATGGCTTCTTAACATGGTTTTATGTTATTTGAAGACTGAAAATTATTTTGAAAAATATTTTGAAAAGGCAACCTCTCTTCAAGAAGTATTTCTCTTCTCTTGGTAAAACTGCTACTAAATATAAGCAATGCTGTCTTTGAAAACCTACAGAGAGCTAGGAAATGAGACATGATTCCTTAAATATAGCTTCCTATTTCTGAAGTGTACCTTTACCTAATACGTCCATAATGGCTAGAAAAGAATAGGACTGTGTAGGCACTTGAGCGGTGCTAGAAATGGGGAGGAGGAGGTGTTGCTTGCCTAGATTATTTCTAATAATTAAAAGGTTTTCATGCAGCCTTTAACCTACTAGAAATTGTATAATATACATTAAATTGCCTTTTTTTCAGATCTTCATAATCCATCCAATGAAAGTAATGCTATTATCAATTGTCATTGGAGAGTTAATGATGAACTTTATAATTTCGTGGATATTTTTTTAAAGACTATCCCTCATGAAGATGATCATTACTTCCTTCTAACACCATTTGTGTTAGTTCCTTCTTTAAATTGCAGATTCTTCCAGGAACAGAGCTGGGAGTTCTGCTGGCCATACCCCACTGCTGACAATGACTGTCTCAGAAGTGCATCTCTTAGGACTTAATACATCAAATTCAGACATGCAGGATTCTGATAGAAAACACAGTTTTTTAAAAAAAGAGAGAGAAAGAAGATTTTTTTCATGACTAAATGCTTTTTTCCAGTTTTCCTGTCCAGAAGTATTTTGATTTCTAAACACAATATTTCAATTCTACCCAAACTACACTTCATTATTTGCTGTTTCTTGAAACAAATCATTATAATGCTGTGCTATTCTTACCATACCTGTTAAAGCATTTTGCATCATTAGTTCCAGCAATCAAACAGGTAAGGAGTAGAATCTGATGTGACCACAGCCTAAAAGTACCAAGAGAAAGAGAGACGGACAATCAATATTTCTGACCATGAAAGATATTCTAGCTAACCAACATAAACCACAGTTCCACAGCTGGAAATCAAAACTGGGAAAAAGACTTGAGGAGAGAGACATACTGTCAGCTACCTACTGACTGATATAGATGGCACATTTCTTGAAGTTTTTCACTCAAGACTGAGTATCTTTCTAGATGAAACACTAATTTTGGTATGAACTACCAGCTGGGATACCACAGTATGTGCAGTACAGGGCATCTAGGGTGATCACGGGGGTGCCTTCTGTCATTCGTATCTCTGACTCATCGTGGCTTTATCACCCTCTCCCATTTAAAAATAATAAATGTAATAAATAAATGTATATAAACTGCCTCCATCTTGAAGACAACTTGACTCATCACATCCAAAGTCACCTGTCAGCTCCTGCACATATCTCTATGCAAAAGGGCTTGGCAGAGATAAGGATTTCCCTGAAGCACCAAAGCCACCTATCTCTGTCTCTCACTCCCTCTATCCTCCTCTCTTGATCTCAAACCTTGCTGCGTTCAGTGCAGTGATATTTACCTGAATTCCTATCACATCCTATTATTCTTCCTTGTCTTTTTCAGTTCTCCTTGTCTGGCCCTTCACAGAAAAGTTATAGACTACATTTTTTTTTATTTATTTATTTTGCTTGAAAGTTATGGGCATGCAAAGTTTGACTGTAGTCTGAATTTCAGAAGTGACTTCTGGAAACGGTGCTATAGCTTTTCCTCTCCTGCCCAAGTCAAAAACAAAGGCATTTGAAACATATTGCCAATTATAAGACTGCTTACAAATGCCATATTAATGTATTCTGAAGCATATTCCAAATAACATTTGGAGTGGATTATATAAAAAGCATCCATCGTTTTCTCTTTAGCTATACAGGCAAATTCACCTCCTGTTCCCTGTATAGCAATGAAATTCATAGTGATAAACAAACAAAAATTCCCAAGTTGAGACAAGATGTCTCATTACCATGGCAATAATGTGGTCGATGTTATTAGAGTCTCAGTCTCTATCTACATCCAAAGACTTCTGGGGAAGGAACAAATTACTAGAAATCAAACAGCTCCACCATGGTCTATTGAGAGACAGTCACCAACAAGGACCAGATGAAAAACATTAGCTCTTTTTATTAGTGAAAAACACAAACCCAGAGCTTGCTGTGGTGCTCTGTGATGTCTTATCACAGACAATCTGCTTAGATAATACATACTTGGTTCAGCTGGTGATTTCTTCACGGAGTAATCTCCCCAGACTCACAGACTTCTTATTTCAGGATTGAACTTCTATCTGGAAAGTGCTCAAGTGTGACTTTTTGCACATTGCCTTGCCCACTTGACTAGGAAGCCCTGGACTCTGGGATGTGAATATGTAGCACAAACTGCATGTACCTTCTTCATCTTTCAGGGGAATTTTTGTTTCCCCCTCAAATGACAGAGTCAATGAGTGCAATGTCTCAAGGAATACTTGGAACTAAATTTCCATTCTAGACAGGGGAGAAAGCTGAGCAATAGAGAAAAGGTGGATCAACACTCATAGACTTAAATATAACCTCCTAAGGTCCCATCCAGCCAGTTATCCTATGATTCCCTAATCGTTTCTAAATGCAAAAAATCGAGGGTAGGAAAAGGCTTCCATCTTGATTCCAATTTATAGCATAGTGGCTGTTTTGCCAATTATGCTTTTTGATGTTATGCTTTCTAGTGGTAACTAATTTATGAACTGAAAAATCAGGAAAATATTTCTCTCCCTTCACTACCAACTCCACCTGGTTTCTTAAGCTACAGACACTGATTCACACCTGTTTATAGATCTCTCATTCAGCCCTGTCTTCCTCCATTTGTATTATCCCCCTGTATCTTCCAATCTGCAGAGTAGAGGAAGAAAGAAAATGCCCATAGCAGAAAAGCCTAGTTATTTGTTTCTCAGTACAATCTTTCTTCAAGGAGCAGTAAGATCCTAAGCTAAAGACTGTCATGCCTTTCATCAAAGTTGTCTTTAGTTAGGAGCATTGTGACAACAAGAGTGGATTTACTAGGTTTGCACAGCATGACCTGGAATTTTGTAAAATTCAGTTACTTCATTACCAAACAACTTGTTTTGTCAGTTGGCTGTCCTTCATTTCAAGGCACACCATCCAATTTAACCCAAGATACCCCTATTCCAGAATGATTTGCTATTTCTATTGTTGCACTTGCTTTACAGCAATAAATTCTTTGTAGGAATCATGGAACTGATGAAAGATCTGTTTCTGTCAATTAGAAACAACCCAATCCCGTAATATGTATGCTACCTTCCAGAGTAATTCTTTTACACCTTTAGTTAGGTCTGGTAAGACACAGACTGCCTTCTTATAGACCTTACAATGAAAAAGATGCCAAGCTGCCTGTTGGCTGCATCACATAACCTATCTCAAAGACTCAAGAAGCAATACATGGTCTTCAAACTCCTGCAACACCATTTCCTTGTGTTGTAACTGTGGTGCAGTCACTGTGTTTCACACAGAAACATTGTCCTTTTCCAATCCACTCACTAAATTCCCCTTTCCCACCTGCTCTTACAAAACACCAAGCAACCTCCCTGCTTCCAGCCTATTTCATTCTTTCTGCCACCACAGGAGGTTTCAATGACGTGTGGCAGCTTTGGTGTGCAGCAAGAGGTCAGCTCTGAAACCTCACAATGCTTTCAGTTTAAGAGGTATCCCATAGTGAAATGCTACAGTGCTAAATCATGCAGTTCAAGTCAGAACGATGAGTAACAGGTTTCTCTACATCACACAGTAGCAGAAGTCAGTTAAATCCAGACACGGGGCAGGGAAAAAAGTTGACTATATTCATAAGACCTCCTGAGCCAGCTCTGATCTCCCAGCCTATGGCAGGAGGGCAGTGAGGCAATGCTGGAATGTGCCTAGCTTGCACAGCTCTGGGACAGACCCCTGGGTCACGCAGCATCCCTCCAGGTAAACAAAGCTCCTGGGGATGGCATAGGAATGGCACTGACTCTGGGATTGCCTTTGGGTTGTTTTCTACAGCTCTTGCACGATGGCAGTTCAGTCATACATATACTATAGTACAAAGCTTGTTAAGCCTGTCCATTCTGCTCTGATCCTCTTATATGCGAACATGAGTATATCAAGCTCACACTGAGAAATTCCCTCCCACTAAAGAGGGAAATTTTGAACAATTCAAACTTGGGACAAACTCTGCTCAGCCTGCCTGATAAATGATCTAGCAGGGACAAAATTTCTCCAAGCTATTTTATTTTTATGTGTTTTCTTCATTTCTTTATGTGTTTTCTTTTATTGATAGGTTCTTCTTGACGAAAGATGAGTAGCAAATATATTTTCCCATTTTATGTCATAAATATTTTAGTAATATGGGTGTATATATCAATAACATAGGTATATAATAGAAGCTGTCCTTGGTTTATTTATTAACGTTTGCCAATGCTTTAAGAATCCATATTCAGAATGTGATTACAGGTTGATTGTTTTCTTCATCATCTGCAATGACATTGACTCTATATTCAAGTTAAATCTTATACTTGTATCACAGCCTGATTTATTTATGATGTATCAATTTAAGACAGGGGAGAGCACTGCATGCAAAGTTAAACAAAAATGCCCAGAAAGCAAGAAGTAGTTGTACTGAAAATGACAACATAAATACTGGGCAGAAAAATCACAAGAGAAATAGTATGGAGAAAAGTAGGGGGAAAAAAATACAAGCAAACAACAAAGATCAGTTGACCAAAATACTGTACTGCAAAGTTGGCATCAGTCACCTTGAAAAGAAGTCTTTTAGGTGCCATGAGGTAAGAAGACTCAGAACAAATGCAAATTCAGATGGACTCCTGAGTTGGTTAAGAATTGCCACAACCTCAGTTATCATTGAAGGTACAAGATGATATGAGATTATTCAATGATCTTAATTTTACAAGCAATTTCTAAGACCTAGATGAATATATGTGTTTACATGGGGTTTTCCAACCATTCAGTTTAAGAATTTCAGAATCTGAAAGTGGGGGAAGCTGATGTCATTTCACTTCAATTTGTATGTGCAATTGAAATAGTATTCAGAAATATTCCATTCACTAGATGCACATGGATATGTACACTTCAGGAGTTGGAACTGGAACTTATCTACCCCTGTACAGACTTAGTGTGTGATCTTGATCAAGAGCCTTTTGAATTCAGCAGGAGTTAGAGATTTTGTTGCCTCTAAAGAATGGTGCCCTGGCTGCTCTGAGACTCAATTTAAGTTTAGGTTTACATGAAAATAATTTCCTTAATTATAGGGTCACTGTGCAGAGAAGTTTCTTAAAACTGTGATTAGCTAAAATGTTGTGATGATAATTACTAGATATAGATTAGTTGTGAATAGGCTTCTGAATAGAATCTGTGACTTCTGACTGGACCATCAGCCCTTTTTCTTCACTTAATTTTAAGGTTCAGAAAGCAAATTCTTTCTCAGTTGCTCCAAGGTGAATATGGAGTAACTCTAGAAACAGTCTTTTAGGTCCTGAAATCTTGTTCTTACACCAAGTACAGACAACTATATCCAAGAGGACAGTATAGTGCCTATAATTGCCAAAGGAAAAAACCCTAAATTTTTAGGATATAATACACCAAAAGATTCCAGTTCTGAAGCCAAGCTAAATTTTAGAGAATCTTTCAGAAACTTTAGCTCTGAAATTATAAATCTAACATTAGATGTTGGAATCTATATATGCTATACCAGGTTTTCTTTTATAGAGTTCATAATAAGAAAAATCTGATGAGGATAAGGCAAACAATACCTATTTAAAGATAACTTGTCCAACAAATGTAAGTTTTAAAATTCATGTATGAGAATTGTCTCATCCACTTCACGCTCAAACTCTGGACCAAAAAATCCCACCATTGACAATCCCCAGATTATTGTGGTGAGATTTTCTCTAAACACTAAGAAAGCTCTTGTCCACATGGCCTAGTATTCCATATTCCTTGTAAAAGAGCCTTGGGTGCAATTCTACCGAAACCACAGGAAACTGTCAGCAAAGGATAAGTGATGACACTAGAAAAGGGTAGATCAAAACTATTTTCATAGATAAACTATTTCACCCTTGTCTTCAGATAAATGCTGCCAAGCATTAATTTTTATGATAAATTAACATTTTCCCCACTTTCATTACAGAGATATCAAAATTAAAAGTCCATTTTTGGCAATACACTTGATAATTACTGACATCAATTGCAATGAAAAAACTCAGAACCATTCAAGGAATATACTCTATGGTTCAGACCCATTAAATTTGATGCAAATCTGTCCAGTGAGTCAGACACTAAATAGTCAAGCTAGAACTACACGAACATGATTTATTCTTGTTCCATTCAGGCACAAACACATCTTTCAGTAGGACTTACCTGTCCTCTTAGTCTTACAAATTATTGTATGAATTAGGATAAATCAGAACATGTTCTCCTAAAAATATGTTATTTCCACAGTGCTGTATACGCCGTAAATATTTGCTTACTAGGAGTGAAAAAACATTGCTATTTTTAGTATCAGTTTCAAATCATAGTATGTTTCAATATCCAAATAGTATCTGGCATCATAGATGTCCCTAGTTACACATTTTGCATATCACATCAGTTAGAAGATGTACATTTTTTGTACACAATATATAACCCTTGCACTTACACAAATACATATGAGCTATGAAGTCCTTCTCTTTGCTTATTATGAAGTCCAGTTTAAGGTCTTCTTATACACCCCTGATTTATGCCAAACATGTTTCTCTTACATAAACAAATAAATACTCGCTAGGCAGAAAAAGTAAAGTCATCACCTGTTCTCAGCACTGTTTTGAGGTTTTGCATATCACCATTACAAAGAGGAAGCGGGGGGGGGGGGGGGCTGAAGAAAAAATAAAAATAAAAATAAAATATCTGATAGGATTGCCTGGTGTCACATGCTGATTAGCATAACACCTTAATCCCTTCTTGCTTATGAACAATCTGGCTTCCTGCCCACTTGAGCATTTTCATGCTCCATGTGGTCACCTAAATAATTTCATCTTGGATGTTTCTGGACAGATACAAACCATAAAAGCGTATTCTGGGAATCCTGAGATGCAATAATTACTCTGCCTCTGCTACGCTGACCTATCTCACCAATTACTTTGGCATATTAATACCTACTTTTGGCACTCTGCTGATAGAGCAGCAAGACAAAGGTACCATCTCACATGCAGGTTGCTAGTGCAACAAAGCCGAGTATTTCTTTTTCCAGTCTCCTGATCAACAGAAATCTCTAACTGCTAATCAGTCAGCCAGCTCAGCCTAACACAACAACTCAACCCCTCTTGCAGTCATTGTCTCAACAGAACCCTTTATAAAGTAGCTATCATCTAGTCAAGTACAGATTTTAGCTGCCGTTCACCCTGCAGCCATGGATAAGGTTTCCACAATTCAGCCATTACTTGTTCTCACTGTGGATTTTTTTCCTTTTTAAAAGCAGAATATAGGTCTTCCTCATTTCTGAGTTAAAGCTACCACTGGCATTGCCAATCCTCTGACCCATGACACTTTCCCCTGAATACTTCCATGTCAGCCATGCATTCAAATCTGTATCTATCCATCCATCTTCATGGCATTTGTTCACTGCTCAGGGGAAAAGTTATTTTTATTTTTCATGTGATTGATATTGCAATGTTCAGGATGAGAACACCTGGTTAGAACCAATTATATGGTGGACAAGGATTCTCTGTCAGTTACCTCTTTCCTGAATACAAAGGAATAGCAACATTTATATGCCATAAAAAGGAGCTATGTCTGCACCATCCTCTGCTGAAATCTACCCAAGGATTATATAGGCTACACAGCACCTCAAATAACATCTAGGATGATATAATCTGCTAAAGCACTCACCGTTTGCAAAATGTTACACATTCCTTGCATGAAGAATCAGTCAGAATCTGAAGACAGATAATGATAAGAAACCTCAGCACCAGCAGTCCTAAATGTGAATAATTTGAAAAAATGTTTGGTGGGAGTTGTTTGTTTGTTTCAAATTTTAAAAACAGTCTTTAATTTGGAAAATCACTGATCTTGATATGGTCAGGATTTCCTCCTGAGACTCCATGAATTAAAGGTCTTTAACATGGAAATATTATCTCCACAAGACAGGCTAGGCTGAGCATCACATATTTCTGTTAATACTCTGTGTCATAGCCTCTCTTCATGGACTCTGATGGTATCATACCACTTCTCTGTGAGAGAATTGCTTTGCTATCAAACAGTACTTTGCTGGTTGCAGTGGAACACTGCTATTTTGAGTTCATCAGCTAAGCTACACTTCCTTTTTGGGAATGTATACTCAAACAATAGCAATATACCAAATTCTTTTTTTCACTACTTTAAAATATCCATGTAAAGAACCATTTTGCAAAGCTGTGACTAGTGTTGGAAAAATTAAAGCAAATTAACTGACTGGAATTAACTAATCATCTCCAATTCAGTATCACCAAATAATCTTCTACAATTCCAGATATGTCCATCTGGACAGAAGCAATATACTCCCTCTTACATGAGCTCAAAGTAAGATGGGAAAGACAGAAACAAATACCTAGCTTTTCTAATTTTTCATTTGTATGATGATCTCACAGAAGTTTACAATGGAGAATGAATAGTGCTGTGCAGAGGGGGAGACTGAGACAGAGCGTGCCTCACTGGCAAAGCCCAGGCTCCCTTAATGATCCATGACAGAGCTGTGACATTGCAGTTCTACTGTTTGCACCTTTCCACCTTTCTGTTTTCAGATCCAGGATTGTCTAACAGAATTCTGCAGGAATAAAGTTCATAAACTAGCCAGACACACAAAAAAATATATTATATGTTTTCCCTTTGAAGCTACAGGACTTTTTTTCGATCACTATTATTATTAAACAGAAGATAAATGTTATTAGTAGCCCTTCATCTTGGTTGTGATCATTATAACATAATTATATATGTACAAAGTATGCAAGCATGCAATATACAGTAAAAGTATGAAGATCCTGAAAAAACTAAAACCATGACCACAAAAAAAAAAGCCTCAGTAAAATCAAACCCAAACAAACAAAAATCTAACCATAAAAACAGAGAGCTGAAATGGAGGACTCACCATTCGATTCCCCCTCCTTCTTGTGTGCTGGCTGCTGCCATATGGGCATACTCTGTCTACCACATTCTGGACTCCCCACGTTTCCTGTGAAGGGTGAGTGATCATTCACTGGAGGAAAACTGGACATGTCTAATACTAAGAAGAGATTCAACACATCCAGAGACAAGGTGGACTTTTTAATGGCCCTTTGAGTGGCTCCTCCCTCACCAAAACTCTGACCTTAATGAAGCTGGGAACAAACAAATGTAGAGGTTAGCAGGAGAAGCCCAGTCGTATGATGCCATTCTAAGAAGCTACAGTTCTTGGAAATGGGTAAAAACAGGGATCATGGAAAAAACACCTGCTATGTAGCTGCTTAAGTTTCTGAAACACTATTAACCAAGCCTTTGGCGTTCAAATGAAGCTTCAGGTCTTTCCACAAAGCAGCGGGGAAGGCAAACACAGACATACACCATCTCTGCTGGAACACCCACAGACAACTCTGTTCAGGAGAATTCTGAACATTTCTGCAGGGGAGGATGACTCAAGGAAATATATTGTTCAAATAATCTTTTGTCTTTCTTAACAGGCTGTTACTGCACACAGCAATATCAACCAACAGCTGTGCTTATATTACTTAATGCATGTGTCCATAACCAAACAGATCTTAGCATTTACTATTCATTTCTTTTAATGTAGGATTCTAATTCACTGAAAGATAACTGGTTTTTACATCTGATAATGCCCCTTAGTCTGTGAGTGGAGTAAGAACACAGATTACTCAAATCCTCAGAATCATCCCTTTTTTTTTTTTCTCCTACAGTGAAGAGTTGTTGCAACATCAGAAATATTGGGCCTCAAGGCTATCTTCGCAAAAGTGTGATTGTTTAGTTTGTGCTTATGGTGACAGTAACTGCCTCAATAACAGGCATTTCCAGTAGACCATCAACCTGCAAATATTTAAGATCCCTTAGGAGTCTGCCTATCAGCTCAACTTGCCTAGAAAGGCTTTTCAGTTTCACTTTTATTATATAAATATGCTGAATCTAGTTAAGGGACCATTTCTTCTATTTCTCTTGACCCTTTCTATGTCTCTCTGCTTTTAAAATAAGTCAACAGGCTAAAGATACTTTTTAAAATAGACCTCCCCAAGGGAAAAATGCTAGAGGGCATATAGATTTTCAAAAGCCCTCAACAAGCACCCACCTTTGAAACTAAATTTTCAAAAGTTTACCACTCTGATGCATACCTAAAATCACTAATTTTAAAGCCAGGAGTGACTAATTTCAGAATCTACTCTGACCTCTTACAACAAGGAACAGGCTGTAAGACTTCAACCAGTGATTTCTGCATCAACCTTACAACTTTTCTTTTCATCACCTTACAGTCCTAATCTACATGCAGCATGTGATAAAATCCGCTGCTGTCCTTAAATGAATCGGTTCAATGGTGAATTTCCCTCCTTGTTAAATATTAAAAGATTTTCTATAATGTTCAGCCTTTAGCAGCTATCGTTGAACCTTTACCCTGTATTTGACTGTGGATGAAATACAATCTTGATTAGGCAAGCAACATTAAAAATAATGATGTTGACCTAAGAACAAACCTCTGTAATTTGCATTTGAATTCCAGAGTCCTACTTAGAGTTTTACTAAATTCTAGAAAGAAATTTAATGAGAAAAAAAAAAGAATTTTTCCTTTATACGTTCTGATTTTTGGTGTCTTGGTCACTAAAAACTGTTATAAAAACACTGTGCTATACTGACAGAAATAGTAAATCTATTGCAACTATATAACGTAACTACATTGTCAAACTTGGGGCAGTGTAGAGAACAAAACTAAAACCAAGGCAGAAAAGGGACTACATGCCTCCACAGAGCAGACCACTGTTAAACACAGTGAGTAGCAGGCACAGTGCAAAATAGCTCAGGAATTTCCTCAGCAGCTCTCTGCTGGAAGCAGGGGAAGGGACACGCTAGATGTGCCCTGCTCTTCTAAACGGGCACTGGCTGTCGGCCATACTCGGAAACTGTCCACAGTGCTGGACCAACATTTGCTCTGACACCACTTTGTATGTTTAGACAGGTCCTGGGGCAAGGCACCAAGATTTGACCTAATGCACTGACTTCAGTGGACCTTGGCTAATATCATTGCCTCTTGTAAGCTAATAAAATATGCTTCTTCCTTTCTAATACATCACTACAATTCTTACTATTTATATCAATAACAACTATTATTAATATTAGCATATCTCAATATTATCATATGTGGGTTCCCATCTCAAAAGATCAGCTGAATAAAGGGCAACCTAATCTTTACTTGTGATCTTTAGACAGACACAGCTTGTTAAGCAAAACCATCTGCAGCAGTCTGCTCCAATGGGTTCTTTTGCTTATTAAAAATATTTTTGAAAACATTTCCACAGAGATAAGGAAAAACAAAGAACAGATAGCATTAATGATCCCTCTTTCTTTTCCAAAACATTTGTACATTATAAACGTCATGCAGCTCATCATGTCGCTTAATACGCAAAGACAACAGTTCAACTAATGCCAAGACCACTCCTTATCAGTCTGATCAATTTTAACACTTTTGCTCTCCTGTGCTCCCTTCCCTACCTGTTTTCTCTTGATTTCTACAGAGATTACAGTCTCCTGGGGGCATAGCCTGTCTTTTTATTCTCTATTGTAACAGGGTATCTAATCTCTTCTGTGAAGTACAGCACAGTGTACTAAGAAAATTTGCAGAAGTAAAAACAATGAACAATTAGTCTACACTAGGTACATTTCCAATTCAGTGACTAGATGAATGCCAGACTTTTCTGTATGTGGAGATCTGAGATATGCTAAAACATTAGGAGAAAATCCTAAAACATGTACTACCTAACAATTGCAGGTAACACAGCTGAAGCAGCACTTTCAACAGTTTCAAGAGATGGAGAAACTGACATAGTGTTATCTCATATATTGAATTAACATATCACATCCCCCATATTGATTCACAGTATATCATGATTGGTTTCTTTCTGCTTGGCAGAAGTAATACCTGGATAGGCTTCTGCCTGAAAATTAACATCACCCTGGTGATGAGGAACAGTCCAAACATGAATCCACATCCCTGAAGAACTCCTCCCAAGACGCTCACCTTGAAAACTCTGACCTCTACATCTCTATCAAAGTATTTAAGAGAGAAGATGAAGACAGGAATCAAGACATTAACAGCTTAACACTTAGAGATAACACATTTTACTAAATTCTGTGGAACTTGGAAATGTGCATTCTTCCCTATGAAATGCTGTGTACTTCTTCCAATCAAGGCCTAATTTAACACTGGCAAAGAGGACACAGGTCTTTCACATGTCCCCTGACTGTTTACAGTAGGAGACCAGTTTCATTTTTAAGCAAGTGAAGTAAGAGCAGAGGTTGGCACTACTACAGAATTCATTCAAAACTTATTTAACTTTATTGAAAGGGGTGCAAAGTGATCAAGCACTGTTCTGGTTAGGGAATCAAATTTTCCATAAACACATTTTTTTTCCTCATTTTTGACATTTGTTTTCTGCCTATGGCTAGATTTTGCTGTAATTTTGTTTCCTCCACCTCTGAAACAGGTACGATACTCATTACCAAAAAAGAGTTTTCACAGTAATTGCTTTAGAGCATCTTGGGGGGGGGTGGGGGGTGGGTGGGGAGGGAATGCTGTTCTGATAATATTGGCTCAATTTCTCAGTGTTGGCAGATGACTGGAAGCGTACCCACATTAGTGGAGTGGTTTCTTTTCCTTTAATACTGTGTTCATATTTGTCAAATGAAGAGCCCAAGTTTCTTCCAGATGACAGAAAGTCTTAGCAAAATCAATAAGAAATTCCTAAATAAAAGAATCTGTGCACATAGTACCATTTTTTAATAATTGCTTCATTTCAGCAAGGCACAGGCAGATTGATAGAAGATCAATACATCAGAATTTATGCATGCCCAAACAGTTTTGCTAGTTTTTGAGATGTTATTCCAATGGAGCATTTGAAACTGGAGCTAAAAAGTGTGTTGAGTTTACACATCTAGACCATTCCTCATTGACAAGTTAATGATTATCTTTTGCCATAAACTTCTCCAAGCTACTACATGCACAGTCAATACCAGCCAGTGTGATGAAAAAGCCAAATTAGTTGACGCAGTTTTCACCTAAAATGTACAAACAATGATTATAGTTAAAAAGAATATTATCAAAACAAAAAGATACATATTTTAGAAGCATGTGGCTTATTCTTTTAATACTTTCTTTTTTTCCTTTGGTCTAAATTTGCCCCTTAAAAAGAAGCTCAAGAATAAGGAAATGAAAAGGAAGAAAAATGGGGGGGGGGGGAGGGGAAGGGGGTGTTCCACTTTTTTTTTTTTTTTTTTAAAGGAGTATTTGTTAGGAAGTTTTGGGGGATTTCACCCTCCATGGAAGTCAGGATTATTCTTCACTTCTTTCCCATGAGTCTGCTTTTGCAAGTGTTTGGGTTTTTTTTAATTTTTATTTTTTCAAGAAGGGCATTTTAACACTGTGCTAAGACCATATTGCTCCACAAGAATGTCCACCACAGAAGAAAAAAGAGTCTTAAATCCATTCAAAATCACTTACCCACTGTTTCTAGAAAAATGAAGGAAAAAGACCCACAAAACTATGATTTCCTATAACAATGAAATACTGATAGGTATTTGTATTATCAGAGTTCTGTTTCATATTGATGTACCAGTGAACCACCCACAAACAGGAGAATTTAGTTATAAAAGCCCATTTCTGCCACTGTGTGTCCTTTTTAAGGACTTCTGTTGACAGAATGGCACAACGTGGCACCTCTGAACAATAACACTTTGCCAGCTAAAAGCTGCTGCATGTGTGGCCTTATTTAAACCTTTGCTTTATTTAAACATTAAATGAAGAAGTAGTAATTATTTTACATTGATCCAGGCAGCCACTTACATGATCTGAAGAGAAAATCTTCAAATAAGAGTGGCTTAGTGACTAATACCCATGAAATCTATCAAGTGAAATTGGCTTGCTATCAAATCCGTGTGATTAATGAATGTGCCAAAGTTTATCGGCAGACAGTTCAGGTGCAGAGTCAGAAAAATTGTCTGTGGCAAATACTGTGCCCCATTCTCCTCTCTATAAATTGTATCTCATCATGGTAATAGTAGAAATTAAACTACTACTGAGATTTTTGTCACAAGGTTTAGCTGCTGGAGTCATCCTAAAACATAAAAGTCAAATCTCCCTTGGAGCCAAACTTTTAGAAGCTAATTGGAGGTTTTTCCAAAAAACAATAGCCAATTAACATACACTGCTTCTACTTTTCACTGGTTGTCAGAGAAATAGCTGTTGGATGTTTCCTTCTTGTTAATATTATGTATTAGAACTTTTTTTTAAGGGAGCAGGAAAATAGGAATAGAAACTGTGTATCCCAGAAACATATGTCAGCAGGAGGGGGAAAAAGGGGCAGAAGAGTAACAGACTGAAGATTTTCTACAAATTCAGTGGTGGTGCAGGATTTATAAGATCATGCAGTTGCATTAACATGTAAAGAACAAGCTTTGCTAGAAGAAAGCCCAGCTGCATGCTGGCAGTGCTGAAGAGATACCTCAACCCTCAAGACAGCTATAACCCAAGCGATGTGGGTTATAACATAAGCCACATGCTGTTTCAGCATCCTACCAGCCAGCAGGTAGGGACAATGAAAACAGTACCTGGAACACCTGCACACCTTGAGGCTATGGGTATTTTTAGCGTACAGTGAGAAGTCACTTCAGATTACAAACAAACACACAAGACAATAAGCCAAACTGTGCTTGAGTAGAACTGTGCATTTCAAGGGACTAAATCAGTGCTAAATCTCAACCACAGATCTAGAGCTGGTTGATAGGGGAGTGTCTAGGCAAGATCTTCAAAACAGAGAGCACATTCTGATCTCTTACATGTACGGTAGCAGACACCCAGTAACACACCTGATGAACTTCTTTACTTGAACTCTGTACCCAAGCACTGGATCTTCTATGACCATAGAACAACCTGTTCAGATATTCCCCACATACTCTGGTACTCAACACACTGTAGATGAAGGTTGCTCACTCTAAAAATCATTTATGTATGATGCACCCTGACACACTAATCCATTACTGGTAATACAACTTCAGTGGCATGGACAAATAACCTACATATAGTCATTTATTTTTGAATTGGTGCAGGGAATTTTCACAAGCTCAATTTATCAAGACAGATCCCAGAAAATGCAAAGACAGATTCCAGAAAATGCATGCAGGTGTCAGTGGGCATGACGGACACCTTATGAATACACTTCCATGTGTTAATGGCCATGTACCATCTCATTATTTCTTTTCAGAAGCAGTCTGTTCTCTTTCCATGGAGAACTATTTCCTCAACAGAAGTAGTAAGCTGCAGTGGCTAAATAAGCAAATTCTTTTCTAAACAGCTGACTACCCATTATTAATTGTATCTTACTTGCATATTAAATCCTGGTGGTCTTAAAAAGGGAGACCAAAACATGACTGTTATCCCAGTGATTAGGCTTTCTTTCTCATTAAAGACTTCTCTGCACACCCTCACAGGATGGCAGAACAACTACAATGGCAGAGACTAAAATTGATATGGATCTCATGAGACCCATCAGAATAACCCCTCAGGGATTTGCAGCTAAACCACACCAACTTCCCTGGCCAACTTGTCCTCTTTGTGACTGACACGCCTTCCTGGAGAAATCCTAGAGGAGCTTAAACTGATAATTCCTAAAATACATTCTACGGTATTGATAGCTCCACAAATTTCAGGATAATGTAGTATTTTATTCAGCCACAAAACAAACAACTTTCTTTGATACCAGTATTTCTTAAAGGGCTTTTACTCCTCCTAGCCTTCATTTGGCTGGGGCGCATGAGGGGAGAGACTAAAAACAGAATTCAGAAGGGAGAACATTAAGAAAATAGGAATCATTAAAGAGATTATTTTGGGTCTTCAGCTAATAAGCTTTATCTTTGCCATGCTGTGCAAGTTCTTCCCACACATTCTCATTAAAACGAGAAGTTTTGCATTAGCCTTTACACATTTCCTTGTGGTGGAAGCTCTCAGGTGCCTCAAGAAGGTAGGAAGGCCTAAGAGGTTCTTCCTCAGAACTCCTACGTGGAACGAAGTTACAGCCAAGAATCTGGGGCAAAGCTCATTAGTATGAGTGATTGGTTGCTGAACCCATTCTTTAAACCCAGATAGAATTTAAGGACACAAGATATGCATGTATCTCTGCAGGGAGGGAAAATCTATCCCTGTCACTGAAAGCCAAAGCCTATCATAGTCCTTCTGCAAGTATTTCTGTGCTAGGTTGGAAACAAAGAAATTTCAGCATGAAGTTGGCTAAATGTTTAGCCATTGGTGGCTTTGATGTTGTCCCAACAGCTAAAGAAGGATGACATGTAGAAATGTAGAGCTGCTATTAAGATGCAGAAGTATCTACAGCTCTATCTTAATGTTTCCACCAGCAACACTGCAGAGAAGAGCTCCACAGGGTGCAGGAGCCATAAAATACATATGCTGTTCTTCCACTTCAACCTGGTGCTGCAAAATCCATGTGGATAATGTCTTGCCCAGACAGATATGGGTGCACAAACCAGCCTAGCTCAGTACCTATCACACACCTGTCTACTACACAAAAAATCCTTGCATTTCTGCTGGCATTTGTCCCGGTACCAGCACCTTTGGCATGTCAAAAACGTCAATAAAACCAAACAAATTAAATACAATGTTGTCCTGTTGAACTGGCTTAGTGTGCATGATCTCACCCAAGGAATTGCTTGATTTTTTCAGAGTTGAATCGAGTCTCTCACCTTTTAGGGGTGGAGGTACAGACTGGTGAAATCTCATGCAAATGGTTTGGAACAAAAAGATTTGGTGAGAAAAAATTTAGTTAATTAATGAGTTTTTCTTTCCACAGACAAAAATAAATATATCAGAGGCAACATGAAATAACAGAGAATTAAAAAATGTTCTGAAGACATAATGGGCAAAATAGTTTATCCCAAGGCCAAAGTTCATCAGTTTTCACTTTGATTTATTTATGCAGCACCACTTTGGGGTATGGTAAAATTACAGAGCAGCAGTCTTCTGAAATTTGACAAATTTGTCATATCAACAGATGGGCTGTAAGAACAGAAGCTCTGAACTGGGATTAAGGATGATTTGGTCTTAAATGATTCCATCTAACTGCTAGTTACAGCTAAAACAGCTAGATATAAACTTAGTTCGTTACCATCTATTATAAATCATTCTGTTCATGGTGTTGCTTGTTCAGAAAAACTACATATATATCTCCTTGTAAACTTCCCCCCACTGTTCTGAATCTTTGAAAAAAAATTATGCTGGACATCAGGTAGGAGAATTAATATTGGCTGACCAGAAAAATGGATGCCTTACCCTCTTGACATTTCAACCATCACATTGAGTTATGTTGCTTAAATCTAATCATAGCATGCTACATCGTACCATGCTTTTATACCTGATGCAATAAATCACTAAATCCTGTTAAAATCAATCTATGCTCAGCTGCAGTACTGCTATCATACCCCACTGGTTTGTGTCATGTTTAAGAGATCCAGCACCAAACTCACACTGCAGCAGAGTGCTCCATTTCACGACTGTTGGAATTGTATTTAAGGGCATAGATTCAAGTGATCAAGACTTCATTTTATTTGTTTGTACTTTTAGGATGAAGAATCCCTGGGACTAAGGTCTTTGATTGCTCCAGGAAAAGTAGGTAGTACTTAGGTGGAAAGGGAACTTTGGGACCCTCATTGGCTCACATGTTTATGGAATCCATAGTAGGTTTGACCTAAAGCTAAACTTAGGCAAAGATTACATTCATATACATTTATGTATCCAAATACCACCACTCCAACTTAGCAAATCATATTCTTTTGCTGCATAAACCAGTTCATGGCTGCAAGGAGACACAAATATGAAGAAATCTTCCCATACACTGTGTCATTAATCTCTATCTCTGTCTTCTTCATCCAGATCAATACAAGGTTGCTGTGCCCATATGAAACGTGCTTATGCTTATGTAACACTTCATAGGCTGCTGTTTCCCAGTTTGGTTTTGCAGAGTGCTATTGTTGGAAATAGAATTTCATATGTATATGCGTATGAGCAAATGTTATTTCTAGTCTAGAAATCTCCAAGTACTAGAATGACCTAGAAAATAAAAGTTGTTACTTCACAGCAAGCCTAAGCAGTAATCACACATAACTCTGGACTGAAATATCAGGGGAAAAAATAAAAAACCAACCCCAAAAACCCCCAAAACCAACACCCACAAAAAAAAAAGCAAACAGACAAAAACAAACAAACAAACAAACAAAACAAATCAAAAAAAACCACCACACAAACCCCTCTGCTAGTCTGTGACCATAGCTTCCATAAATAAACTTTCAAAACCAGGCAAGGTAATAAAACTATCATAGCTGGCATTGGGGATTACTAATAAGAAAAACTACTCAAATGCTAATCTGTTTCAGTACTTCATTAATTAGATCTTCAACTTGTAGAGCACAATTTGCAGGAAATACTGTGCAGTTATGTACAGTAATTTATGTAAAGACTGCCTATCATAACCCATTTGTTTGGCTCATAATTTTGTTCTCTGCTGTCTTATTCACCCATTAACTGTTACATTAATTTTCAAGCATGATTCTACTGTAGCTTTCAAACAGTATTTGCACACCTTGAGGTACACAGACACCGCAAACTCTATAGTCAATACAAATCAACCTTATCATATGTCAATGCAAGGGAATAAAACCTAATCCCAGGCTTCCTGAAGCCTGCCATTGAGAATCCTTCCCCAAAAAATACACAAACAGAAAACAGCAGGCCAGCCATTAAAAGGAGACTGGACAACTCACATCATCAAATGTCAATAGCATTTACTGGAATCTTCTTCCTAGAGCTAACTTTGCCATTGCTTTTTTGTGTTCTATTTTTTAATCCCCATAAGGGCAAGAAGCATTCTAGACTCATCCACCAAATTAGCCTACTTATGCCTCTGAAGAGCCATGCACTCCATGTCTAGTCATGCTCACTTAACTGGAAGCTAGAACCATCAGTCAAACACGCGTTACTCACACACTCCCCATCCTCCAGTGTTTGTCCCACACGAAGAAGATGGGTGTTACCCAACAACCACACCTAGGGACCTTGGATATTTAGCTCAAACTATAAAGAAATACAGCTTCCTTCTCTGGCAACTGCCACTGGTGAGCAATATACCTCCTCTCGTGTTAGAATGTTTCTGGCTATATGCAAAGCTGCAGGGATTCTTTGGCAGAATTGGGTACTAACTTCAGACACTTTTGGTGAATAAAAATTTCAATGAATATGTAGTTTTCAGAGCTTTTTTTTGGCACAGCTCTAATAGTAAAATCCAAACCACATTTTAAAGCACAAGTGAACCTATCGATAACTGCCTGCATTTCACTGGAAGAATACCCTTGTGGTTTGCACAATCCTTTACTCTATTGCCTCTTTTAGCCTTTTCAAGACTTACTCAGTTGCAGATTGGAACAGAAGTTTGGTTTACATTTGGGTTTGCCTAATTCTGAATCCTCTAGAGAAGAGAGAACAGAATTGTATGATCGAAATGCTGTTTTCTAAAGCACAGTTCCAGACAACATAATCAAAGCATTCCTTTGACACATTTACACAAAACACACAGCAGCTTACAAACATTCATGCAAAGTGATGATTCTGCATTGCATGCAACTGTTTCCCCCTGCTAAACTGGTATCTTAGTCACTGTGGGGATTTTAGTATTGCAGAAATGACCTGTTACTCTGTAGCTGTGTGAATTTTCTGTCTCCTCAGTCCAAACAAACCTGTAGCAAGCTTGCAGTAGCCTTCCCTTTTTACCAATTATCAAGTTAACCACTCCCCTGGCCACCACTCTCTGCCATTTGGGAACAGACCATCTTGCTAGCCACAAGTGTCAGAATACAAATTTGTATGGTTACTGCTCTGACATGGTAATTTGATTCCTAGCAAAACTACTCCAGGTCTTCCCATTGGATTGTTTCAAACAAGCCCCTTCCCTCCCCCCCGAGACACTGGCACAGCAGCATTTACCTCCTAGGTGCCCACTTCTAGGGCTCTCTAGAGGAGCTATCCTTCTCTGTTGGGCTTAAACAAAAAAATGAAGGTCTTCAACTGTCATGGACTGAGCTACAACACATGCGATCCTATGTAAACAAACCTCAGAGGGGGATAATGATGCAGAACTGCAAAATTTAATTTGAGAAAAGCATGATGTCATGAGACTAGATGAAATTAGCATCTGTTTTTTGATGTACTATGGAGTGGGATGGAGAAGAGAGCAGTTGTCTAAAACAAGCTATTTGGTCAGTTTGGGACAGTCTATCCTCAAACAGCACGTTCCAAGTCCTAATTCTTGAGCACGTAAATGCACTTTCAACCTTACTACACTCATGGGAATTGCTTGAACGTAGATAGCTAACAGTTACTAACAAAAGCATTAGGAATGGAAAACTTTTTAAAAGTTATCAATACGACCAATAAAAAAGAGAACCTACTTCTATCCTTTATAGATAAAGTTCAACTAAGTTTTCCAAATTTAAACAGGAATGATTCAAGTTGCAGAAATTTAATACACCTTTAGATAGGCATCACTGCAAAAAGGTACTTTCCTTCCTTACTTATACATGCCACTTTTCCAACTCATAGTGTTATCATCAGTGTAACATCACTGACATCTATAATTCCCATTATAATCACACAGGACCCCAAAACTGTATTACATGTGGCACTAGAGAGAGTTGAATGTATTCCCAATTAAACCTGAAGATTGACAAAGATGCATACACTGCTCATTACAAAAATACACTACTCATCTAAATCTGTCGTGGAATGATTCATGAGCAATTCATTTGTAAGCTATGCAAAAATTGTCCCTGTTCAGAGTTCCTTTATAAATTTAGATTCCACAGCAGTTCACTTTAAAAGAAATATTAAATCAGTGATGGGATGTGGAACATTATTCTTTTAGATAAAAATAAGAGGTTGTCTGGGGATTCTAATTAGTTCAATAAGCTATGAATGAGTATAACCAACTTTAAATACTAAGAATAATTTTGTGTCCCTGTTCCACTAATTAAGAAATACCTTTAGTTGTAGCTGAACTGAAGAGTCCTGTTAACTGTAACTAATAAGCCTAGGCTAGTTTCAATGACAATTCAGACCAGATCAACACATTAGAACTTTTTTTTCTGCTGTGTTGGAAACAGGAAAGATTTAGCTTCACAGTCTTGCCTTCAGCAATGCTTTACATAACTGCATTTTATAAAATGTCATCAGCTCTTTCTGTGCCTGAGGACCTACCATGAGGGAATGCCATAGTTCTATATATGTCACACATATTCTGACTACTTACCAAAAATAATACGAACATCATTAACTTGATTGACTGCATATGGATTAAGAAGGGTTAAAGTGTTCTTTCCACAACTTGACTCAAAGAAAAATGTTTAGAGAACAACCTTAATTAGATTCAGATTTCCAGACCTCAGTTTTCCCTTTGGATGTGTGTTGCAGATTTTGCTTAAACTTGCATTTACAATTGAATGTCAAAGAATTTTATTGTTCCTTAAAATCAGTGTATGGACAAACATTTTCTTTCCTTCTGCATACACAGAGCCCGATTAGATATTCCCATTCAACAAGGAAATTGTTTAAATTCAACCCACTTTTTGGCAATAGAAGTCTTATGTTACACTTTACTTCCTAGGTACTTGTACTCTCCAAAGTGGTAAGATTCCTAAGGATGAACCTGACACTGCTGGGGGTTTCAGGACAGATGACCAGGTATTATGGGCTGATGATCAGAAATTCCCTGATGACACTAGATCCCACAGAGCAGCTCTAGCATGAGACTGCAGAGATTCAGCATAATATTGTTTCTGTCCTAAACTTCTAGGTTTTCAGTTGTAGAACAGGAGCCTTGGCAGTCTTGGAAGACTCAGCTCCAAATAGAGCTCTCAGTACTTTTCCCTTTTTTATTTTTAAGGTTAGTTTGGATGCCCTTGCTGGGTACAGGATATAGCACATTCCGAAACATCTGACTTAGTCCCTCCAAAATAGATATTTTTCTGCTGGAAGAGGCATTACTTAACACTTTTGGAAGCTAATTTTACTATAACATTCTTAAGTACTTTGCACAAATTTAAACACAAGTGCAAATTGGAGCAAAATTTTAACTATAAATTGGTATTTTGGGAAAAAATATGTAATGATTAATTAATAACTGCATTCTGATAGCACTGCAAAGAAGGCCATGTAGGTAAACAGAGATATTATGATTCCATACTGCCAGCAGGGTGCAGAGGCAAAAGAGAAAACAGGGAAAGCTCCTCTGACAAAGGAGCCAGAAAAGTGTATTTACATGGCCTTTCATCTCTGGCGGAAAACATGGTGATCTGGGAATTCACCTTAGCAATCTTATCATTAGCTCACAGTCTGCCTAAAATGCACAGCAGACTGTGGAAAAAAAAATGCATATAGCTTGCAGAGAACATCATCTTGTTTCACTGCGATCTATGTATTGCCAAGGGACAGTGACTTTAAAGAACAGGAAGACAGCCAACAGCAGCCCCTATAGCAAGTTTACGGTAAGAGCTTGAAGGTATGTGAGCAGTAGAGAAATTCAGAAAGTAGCATCTGTTTCTTTGATTTTGTATTAGGCATTTTCTAGTAATAAGCCAAATGAATCTGAAAGCCAACACAAATCATATCAATTCCATGGTTTTTCTCTTGGAAAAAAAAAAAAATTGTACCAGGTCAGATATCTCAACTAATTGAGAATAAAATTGAGAACTATGTCAGGGAATAAAAAAAAAGAACTTCTCTGATCCTGCATAATCCTCTCCAAATGCAGCTCATAAAGTACAGTGCATAAAGCACATCTGCAGTCTTCTATCCAAACTGCTTCCCAAGGTGAGGTGCCTCATGAATCCAACAGATAAATGTGTACAAAGAGCTGTTTATTCTCACTCTAATTTTTTTTTTCTTGCTTTTTTGTTGTAACAGAAATGAGCACAGTAGTACACTAGGGGACACAGAATGTTGCTTTCTTTAAAGGTTTTATTTGTGAAGCTACATATCCACTCAGAAGTCAAAACCAGCAGTCATTGTCTTTCACCTCACAGGATGCAGGTCAAATCGTCTCCTGTTTCATGCCTCAAATTCATTCAAAATTTGTGCCTGAAAAAACCCCAATTCCTTTCATACTCAGTATTACCCCTACCAGCACAGAAGAGCACACAAGACCCAAGACACTGGAAAAATCACATAATGGTGGTATAGGAGTCAAATATTATAAGTTATTCTTAAGATCAGAAAGAGGAACAGCTGGGGAGCAAGTATGCTGCTACTGTGCATTTCCCCAGGGCTGAAAGGCAGACCACAGAGTACACTTGGTGAGAAGAATCAGTAGCGGAAACTGCATGGCATTACAGGGCAAAGAGATTTGCACTAAGACCAAATGGCCTTCAGCTACTCAGCTCAGCCAGTCATTCCTGCTAATACCATTTGGTTTCAAAACTATTAAAAAAATATACTCAAAAAGAATTTTTAAAAGGGAGCGGGGGGGGGAATAAACAGCCCAAGTTTATGGCATACATTAATTGCCAGAGTGTCTTTAAGCTGCAACAAATATGAAAAAAAATTAAACTGAGAGCCTAAATGAACTAAAATTAGTACTGTGCCAGAGGAGAATATGTCCATTGCCAAAGGCAAAGAAAGAGTTTATGAATGATGCAACTACAGCAGCCAAAATATAAATCCCTATTCCCCACTTGAAATCTTTTTTAACAAATAAATTAGTCATGTCATCAAAAGAAGAGATACCTGTGCTTCCACATTGGCTGATTCACAGGGATGAGAGCAGATGATGTTAGACAAGACTGAACAGGATTCAAAACATCATGTTGTGTACAGTCATCAGGAAACTGAAATGTTACTGCTCTTTCTGCTTTTGGTGCTATGAAATCCTCAGGATTCACTGTTGCCTACTGAGGCCCTTTGCAATGGATCCTGAGCAATTTTTACCCCTAAATTATGCTTCCATTTCTCTTTTATTATTTTCATTCTCTCTGTTGCTAGTTTGAGTATCAGAAGACAGAAGCAAAACTTTTTCAACACTGATCTTCTTTCTAGGCCCTATGAAGGAAAGACAGGCACTAAACAATTGCTACATGAAACAATAGGCTGCTGCTTTCAGTTCCAGCCTCTCCTGCAAACAACACACTCCTCAAAAGAAGTTAATCTGCTTTTAAAGAGCAGCCTTTTTCATGTGAAAGAGGCAGGTGTAAGTTTATAGCCCTGGATTTCAGTTCTTGATACCAGTGGGTCTGCAACCAACCTTGGTAGAAATGAAAGCCTGAAGGCTTGATCTTGAATTAACTGTAAATTGGCAGCAAAACTTCCATTAATTTAAGGAACACAGCCTTCTAGACGATTTGCTCAATCCATCCATCAATACCCACCTCACTCCCTGCTTTCTATGCTTGTAGGAGGAACTTTGCAGTTTGGCTACTCTGACCCTTTCAACATCCTAGTGAAATGTGTAGTATAGCCTGTCTCACCCAACAGGAAGATTTGCTTAATTGAAAAAGATACACGAGAGCATAGGTTTATTTCTAATGTCTCCTACATCCCCCCAAAAGACAAAATGTTACATCCAGATTAAGTGGATTATAGCTTCCGGGCTCCATTTATCTAATGTGCTATTGGAGATAATTCCCCATTCTCTGAATTGTTGTGCAGGAGTATAAATTCAGTTTTCATAAAAATTCACTCTGATTGCTAAAACCATTCAAACTGTCTATGATATCAGTGCTACTAATCACATTTCCCCTCCATCTCCCTCCCTCTCTTTTCCCTCTAAAATTCAGAGATGCTTCTATATCAACATTAAATGAATTTGTTTGCTGCCCAGAAGCCAAATTAAATGTATTCTTTTATACTCAGCACTCACAGAATATGGAGAAATAAGAATAAATGAGAGCCATTAATTAAATCTCACAGGGAACCACATTGCTGCAAATGGAAAAGAAAACCTATTTTTCCCGTAACTACTATTTTATGCTAAATGCATCATAATTGCAATTCAAGACCAGATGAAGAGTTTGTTTTTCCAGCATGCACTTTCTTTTTATTTGTGATCAGACTGCAGACTAAGTCTGACTCTCTGTATTCAAACCTAAACATGAGTTTTCTGAGTCATGGGTACGTCTGTGGTGCAAGTGTGATTGCAGACCCAAGCAACAAGGCTAAGCAGTGTGGTGCCTTATGAACCTCACGGTGCAGGCTCTCATATAGGATACCATTGCTGGTGTCATTCTGTGCTCCTAATAATAAGCCCTTCTAAATTCGCTGTCCCATGTTCCCCTTCCCATGTTAAGGACAGTAGAGTCTCTATTGGTCAATCAACTGCAATTGCAGTACAGATGCATCCTGTGCTTTGCATGCCTTTGGGCACATGGCTTCATAAACAGAGTCTAGGCTAACAGGTTTGCAAGTCTTAAAGTCTTTTCTAGGTGTGGCCATATAATGACCCTTTCATTGCTAAAAGCCCTTCAAGTTTAAACATGGTTTTAATTTGCCTAATTGTAAGGTTTCTCATTTCTAAGAAGTTAAAGGTAAGTTTTGTTGAAATACCAAAAAGTGTCAGTTTTGCTTTGTCTTCATTTAAGTATCTGTCCCAGTGCACTTTCCCTCCCCTGAGCTGACCAGAGAGAACATCCTAAACATCTTAAAAATCATACCCTGTGTGAAACAGCTTTGCTTTTTTTTTTTTTTTTTTTTAAATGAAGAGGCAAATCCATAAAGTTCCAAGCCCATCTTCCTACATTTCGTTACATTACACATATATGAAAGCCTTTCTAAGCTTGCAACATTTTTGTGACATAAATTGCAGCAGGCCATATAAAACCAAACACAAGACAACCTGGAAAGCACCCAGAATCACAAATTCTGAAACACAGCCTGGGTTTAGAGCTAAACAGACATTTCTTAGCCTGCTTTAGGGCAGTGGAACCACTCCTGCTCCCTGTGCCAGTTAATGTTTTATAATCAAACTCCCATCAAAAGCCTGGCATCACTGTGACCCCTCCATTCGTCAGGGAGGAACTACCTTGCAACCTGCACATGCTTCCTTTGCATCACACAGGGATTACTAACAGACAGCAGTTGAAGACAATCTTTCCCCCATAGGCTTGCTCAGCCCTTTTAATACTCCTAATCCCCCAAAGGCTCAAGTCAAACTCAAATCAAATAAGAAAGGATCTTTAATAAAGAGAGGATCCAAGATCTCCATTCTCAAATTTGAGTACAGGAAACCAGCAGAGGGAATGCAATCCTCACATGCTTGTAATCACAGAAAAGGCCTGGCAGTGCCTGTGAATGTCCCAACAGCTGCACAGATGTTATGTCTAAATTGTACTTCCCATCTGAGCAAGTAGTTAAACAGTATGATCCTATTCTCCAAAGCAAATAAGTTTCAAAGCCAAGTTCTAACAGATGACAGCCCAAATGAGACGAAAGAAAATCTTCCATTGAATACACAGCAGAAAGAGACCTTATAGTTTTACAGTGACAATAACTGACAGGTATAAAACAGCACATAGCCTCTGGAAAATAATACCCAGAAATATGTGACTAGCAAAGCAAAGATACTAAATATGTGTGTATGCCCCCAGCTATAACCATCTAAAGACAGAGCTCTTTCTGTACACATGCACACAAAAGATAGAAAATCCTATCATGTAGTCTAACACTGTATGTATGCGTGCACACATGTACAAATGCTAAACCCAATATAACCTTAGGTGTTTTCCCCATAATTCAAATTATTTGGTTCTGTCCTCTCACAAGCCCAGAAGATGGACTTTGCTGTTTTCTATTGCCTTAGAGCTTTCTACCTACCCACAACTTGCTTCTAAACCTCTTATTCAACAGCCCCCAATACATTTAACCCCCCATGAATTTCTCTAATCCACTGTGAATCCATATATATATGTCTCCACAGCTCTTTACAACAAGTAGTTCCATAATTTATGCTTTGCTTTACATGAAGAAACACTCTTTGCGATAAAACTTGTGCCACCTTGCTGTCCAGTTCAAGTCACCATTCTTGGTTTTAGACCCAACTATGATTTACACACATACACATAGTCTTCTCAAAGCCCAGTTATTTTATTCAGAATACCTTTATTTTACCCACATATGGAATCCACTCTATCTCTCTCATCCCAGATATCCCTCCCCTCTTTTCTACTTCTGTTTTATGATGTGATGAGAATCAGAATAATGTGCTGTATTCCGCATGTGAACGTATGTGTGTGTAAATGTGAATGATTCATAAGAGACAGTGCAACTTTTCGTGTTCAACTTTACACAATAATTTCTAAGACTGTATTAAGGTTTTGGCTACCAAGAAGCTCAGGACTGATGTTTTCAGAGAATTACCAATAATTCAAGATCTTTCTCCCTCTGAGTACACATCATCATTATGTGGGCATTGATGTATTGTTATTCTTCTACCATGCATTAAGTCTGCATTTAGCTCAAGGTTTTATAACCCAGTAACTCAGTATTGTGAGATTTACATTATAATTAGAAAACTTGTAATTCAATTAATGACAAAGGGCCATTGATTGTCTTAAATAACCTTCCCTTCATACAGTTACTCTGGAATACGGAAAAGGTTGATCGTGGCATAGAAGAACAAATAACCTTCCATAGCTATCTTCTCTACAGGGCCACAGAATAACCTTTAAAGTCTGGCAAAGCAGTGTTTTACATTACAACATCCATTCTGTCAATACTTAATTGGCCAAAGATAAAATAAATTCAGTCAATCACAACTTGGAAAAACACAATACTATATTACCTGAGCTCTCTTTTATCCAAATTATACCAATAATATTTAATGAATATTCTCAAGCCTGTAAGGGCTGTACAATTTAAGAAAAAACAGTGACTTTTCAATAGGTTGACCTAATTGTTTTTAATAACACAAAAAGAGGGAATATAACTCCACCAAATAATTACATAGGATAGTTGGGGGGCGGGGGGGGGGGGGAGGTGTTAGGGTTTTGGTGGTTTTTTTTAATGTGCAGAAAGAACATTCTTTGTTAAATGAAACTCAAAGAAATTCCTAATAATGTACTAATTTCAGGGTAGTTTCTACTGAATCCTGTTGGGTTTATCCCTCGTAATGCGATTCCAAGGGACTTTCCAATATGGGATGGTAATTTTTTTTACACTCACTCTTCTCATAAGTAATGATGAAAAAAAAAAAAAATCGCATTTATCAGACAGTAATCCATACATTCCCAAACATCACAGAAAGATCACAGAAAATGATATTGTAATGCATTCAAATCTTCTCAGTGAAATTGCCTTTCCAGCGGTAGTTTTATTTCTGGTTTTCTTATAAAGTAGGATTGATAGCACATTGCAGTGCAGCTCTTGAGTCAGTAGTCATCTCCTGAATTGTTCATACTGCCATAGGAGGAAAGATAGGCTTTTCAAGTGTTCAGCACTGACCTAACCCCAAAGCAGGTTTACTATCAGTTTGAATGGAAGTAGCATTATTTTACTACCAGGTTGAACGGGAGTAGCATTAGGCCAAGGGTATGTCAGGCAAAATTAAGAAACATGAGCTAGCTGCATCTAAGCACAGGAGTGCTGAAAACAGTGTGGATGCAAAGCCATAAAGCCTAATTAAAGTCTTAAGTACTTAAAGTCTGATTTACTTTACTGGAATTATTTCATTCTCTTAAAATTCTCTGCATCCTTTTATTCTTATAGCATTTAATTATAATTTAAATATTTTTCCAAGCCAAGAAAACCGCCACTTGCATGTTGAAAATGTTGAAATGAGATTCTCTCAGCAGTTGAAATCTGTTTCTTAAAGCTTTTTCCACAGAAAAAAAAATGGATCAAATCAGCCATTTCCCACACAATTCCGGTTTTGACAAATTGGCATTTCTAGATGAAGTATGTTCTTCTAAAACATCCTGTTCAGTTCTATTTAAATACATAAAAAATGTGAGCAGTGAAACTATGTGATGAAGTATATTTTATCTGGGGCTCAAATCATGAAATATTGAACACGGCTACAGGAACCTTATTCAATAACAGCTCCAAAGAAACAAACCAGATGAAATTGGTTTTTGGAGCTGTTCAGAGAGATTGCTCAGAGAAGGTACCTGTGTTGCAAACAAATTAACTTTCATGTCATTACTTCTCTCACAGAGGTGTTCAGAATATCCAGGTGCTATTTCAAGTAAAAGGGGTGTAAAATAGTATCATTTTAAACTTGATAGTGTGAAGCTCTCTGCCATCCAAATACAGCCAATTTAGGATGGTGTTACTTACAGCTGGGACAATATAAACAATTATATTCACTTTTTACAGCTAATTTAGATCTGATTACATGTTGCACAAAATAACATTCACAACTAGTATAAGATGGTTATATTGTACCTTAATTTTTTGGATGTGAATTCTTTCTCCAACATCCAATACTGGAGACTGCCATAAGATAATCACATCCATGAGGCTTCACTAGACTAATCAATGAATGAACACTGAATAGTCTGAAATTTTAATTCTCAAGAGTTCCTTTTTTTTTTTTTCTTAAATGCAAAATAGAGAACATAATTCAGTTTTGTAGATCTTCACCATTTGCTAGCCTTTATTTAGTTTAATAATCGTTTTATGAATTTACTTAATTTTTATGCTTATTGCCAAATGACGATTTAAAAATTGTAGCAGGCCTCTGTACATTCATGCAAAGATCTAAAAATAAGTAAAACAAAGAGATGATGAGGAATGCAGAGCTTAAAATGTAAAATTAAAACACTGATTTAAATTCTTAATAATGTAGGTAACTTCTTATGTGACTAAACCAATGGGAGATCGATAAAAATATTGGCAAAAAAAACATTAATCAAGTAACCAAGATTCTCAGCCATGTCTCAGATAATAGAAAATAAGCAGCCTTCAACACAGTCATTACAGCAATCAATTTTAAAGAAATTCCTGGTAAAATCTAAGCTGTAGCAGCAGCTGACTAGAGATCAGGTTGCAAAAGTTTGAAACTGGCAATAAAAAATTTCTTAAGATATTTGAAGGTTAAAAGAAAAAGCAATCAACAGGAAAAACTCAAGTTCCATACTGTAGTCACAGTAGTATGATAATCAGGCTAAAATCGAGGAATAAATATCCAAGTACAGAAGACGCAATCCTCTAAAATTAATGTTGAATAACAAGCTTCAGTGCACCTGTTCATCTTCTCTGTATGCAAATTGCTAAACTTTGGTCCAGCTGTTAGATACCAAATCAATGCACATGCATAACCAATCTGTGAGTCCAGTAGAAGCCAACCCAGGACATGCATCTCCTGTCTCTAGAAGTTTGCCCAGAACAAAGGAGAACTAGGAAGAGTCAACAGTGTAAAGACAATTGATAGGAACTCTGGCCATAGAAATAGTTGGGGAAAAAATCATAGAACATCCTTGCAATAAAACTAAATAAATCACTTCTTGGTTGCTTCGAGACAGCTTCTCAGTGGTTGAAGAACACACTCCACAACTGATCTGCCCTGATCTCTCAGACTACTCTTTCTCCATTTTTCTCGGATTTTAGACAGTATGAAGAAATCCCAGACTTATGGGGAAGAACTTCTACACGTGCTATTGATTTGCAATTGCAAGCAATCGATTAACGATCTGTTGCAAAGGTCACAGCAATAACCTAAGTTAAGGAGTAGTGATACATTGTATTGGCCCTGTTTCAACGATGAACCCACGGGAGGGGTCAGATCCAAGCAGATGATTAGCGTTAAGAGAATTCAGGTAATCGAGTCTGCTTGTGACAGTGACAAAGATAAGAGGACTAGGATGCTACTCCGCTACCACCTGCCCCCTCTCCCACCCCCCAAATCACAAAATGTTTTTGCGCCAGTTTGGGGACCTGTAATGTCCCTGCTCTGATTAACAAATTGACGTGAGTTTCTTCGATGCATTAGCAAATATCCCCTGTAAGTACATGTATTCTCCATATACCTGCGTACAATTGTATTTTTCTAGCACATGCAAAGCAGGATCTGCCAGCATAATGTAGCCAGAACAGAGTCTCTACTAAACAGAGCATCAGGAAGCAGTCTACGTTGCCATCTAACCTGATATAAAACTCAGGACACTCACTTTTATATTTGCTGTTCTTTGCTGTTCATTATAGTGCAAATGATTAAATTCTTCATCTTAACTCCTCAAGCAGTGTTGTCTGTGTGACTGGTCAGGGAAGTTGCATGGCATCATTTCAATCCACTTATTGCAGCACTTTTTTTTTCTTTTTTTTTTTTTTTTTTTTTCCTTGCTGCATGTGTGATAGGGTTTCAGACTGTGGCGGTAAAATTATTAATATTTATGATCGAGAGGTCTGGCTAGGAAGTTATCTTTACTAAAGGAAGATTCCCTTCACCTAAAAGCTATCAGTCCGTGATCGCCTCCAACTCCCCGCTTCTAAGTTAGAATAATACCTAGTATACTACCACTCCAGGCTCCACCAAGAGCCATCGCTCTACATTGTCATGTTATTTACTGTTTGATTCCTTAGAATAGTGGCAGTTAGCAAGGTACTTAAGGAGTCCGTGGCCAGGGATGGATACCTGGCTTTGTTAGCATTGAAATTATTGTTTTTCCTCGCCTCTTTCTTCTTTCTCCGACACGGTATATATAGGTTGGGTCTGCAATCACTTGACAGAGAACAGGGCAGCAGGGGAGAGGTGCTGTCTGACTGTTCTCTCACCATGATAATAGTTAATAAAGCTTCTGTCTGACCTGTCCTAAATTGTACTTGCTTTACACAGCTGGAGTCCCCAGATTCTCCGACAAGATGTAATCACTGTTTAGGAATGGTAATGCATGCAATGTTGAAATCCATACATAAATTATTTATACCACAACTGATTGGGAAATTCACCAGATAAACTACTGATGATTATTATTCTGTTGGCTCTAAATTTTTTTGTGAATTATGTACCTCTGAGAACAGATTGTTTGTACTTGGGAGAGAGATCACTGAACCAGCATAATCTTTACTTGACATGTCAAGATATTGCAAGAGGTTTATACCAATTCTTCTATGCTATAGGAGTGTATATGTAACTGAGGGCCTGGGTTTAATATTGCCATTAATAAATATTTTGTAAAGTGCTTACAGGCCAGGATGAATAAATGCATGTTGCAGTCTATGAGAAAGTCAGAAGTGGAAAACAGGCTATAAAATATAACAATGAAAATTATATTCATGAGTGGAAATATCTGTCTGCATGTGCAATTTACTGATTTTATTAGTTTCCATATACCTGTAAAATAAGTTTGACCTTGTTCTAGCCCTCACATTATAGTAGCTCGTGTTTGATCAATCATCCTTTTTATATGAATAATTTAGTTCCAGTAATAGCACATTACTCTGAAAAATACAACTGCAGGAATGTCTCTCTGTACTTAAGTATCACAATAACTGATGTTATAAAGCAACCTTATTTTCACCTGTTAATGTTTTCAGAATTAGCAAAGCATAACAATATAGCTAAATTCAGATTTTTTTTTTCCAAAATATTTTCATAGTAAGGGCAAAAATATCTAAGCTTCAGGGAATTTTTTTAAAAAAGAGACTTACCCATGTAAATATTCCTGGCACAGAGGTGAAAAGAAAAGCTGGGCAAATCAGCAATATTCTAGTTTGCTGGACAGCTAGAAAACAATAAAATGGAAAAACAATTTGGTTTGGATCAACCTGATTCAAACAGCACTTGACCCAGAATAAAACAGTAAGTTGCTTCCCATCAATTTCCTTCAACATTTAATTAAGGAAGGAGGCCAAAATACGTAAAAACTATGGATCAAAATACTTAGGAGACTTTTCTCATTAAAAGGACAATCAATACAGCAAGGGATACAATCTTTCTCTTAAGATTCTCCAAAAAAACCCAAAACACTTCAGTTTGCTTATTCTTCCCCCCACTCTTTCATGAATACTGCCAAAGATCAGCAAAACTGTATGACATTTCAGTGGCCATTGCATGGATTTCTTCCTCATTCACTCCCTATGTCTCCCTTTCAAAGGAACCGCCCCACCAATTGCTTCAGAATCGTTGTGCTGTCATTCAGCAAACCACTTAGGCCTAACTTCAGCCATTCCGTACTAAAATGTTGAAATGTGCCTGAAAGATGTAGTTCTGGTTCAGCTGAACCAAGCGTCCTGCCCTTTACAGCTTCGGTCTAATAGTATCCAAGGCTATTTGGCACTGCACTGAACAGGAACAGAGATAGCTATCTATCTGTCACACATCCATTTATACTGCAGCCACAGGAACATCAGCGCGGTTCAAAGTTAGCTCAGGATCCTTAGGACACTTAAAGCAGAGGTTAGAGTCATCTGCTGAGCTCAGACTGCAATAGCAGGCAGCAAGGTGGAGATTGAATATGAATAAATGCTTCAAATTAAGACAAGAAACGGAATGAAACAAATAGTATCATAGTAAACACAGAAAAAAACTGCAGTGCTTCGTCTAGCCTCTGCAAAGGACAACAGTCTCTTTAAATGAATGATTGTATCTAATTGGCACAGCCTGCAGATACTGAGGGAAAAATGCTGCTAAATATATTCACCATTGATCATTTGAGGAAGAAATAAGAGATCCAGTAAAGCAAAACATTCATACGCAGGTTTATTTTTTGAGAGCAAATGTCCAGTGTTCTAACGTTGTATTACCAATTAACTCACACAAAACCCCTGAAGTACCCCTTTTACCCGTGACCCTAGAAACACAAGTACTGAATTGTTTGGGGAGAGGGCTAACAAACCCCAACCCACCAGGCCTCCCCTCCGGCCCTGCCCCACAGGCTCTCCCCCAGCCTGGCACGCTTCTCGGCTCCGCGCACGTTCAAGCTGCTCCTTCGCATGTCCTCCCTCTCCCCACCTTCCCTGCCTGTTTTCCTGTAGCAGCACTCCAGTCTCACAAGCTGGCCTGCCAGGTCTCAGTGACTCCAGTGATGCCTCGTGCATTTGTGCACGTACTCTCGAGATGGGCTCTGCCCTGTTTTACCATTCCTGAGGCTTCCCCTGCTCCTATCACCCTGCACCACTCGTTTTTAATCCTGTCCACCGCCGCCTCACTTCACTGCGGCCGTAACCTCCCTCTCGCCGCTCCTCGTCTCACGCTCTCCTCAGCAGGCTGGCAGCCAGCTAGCAAAGGTGCCCTTGCCCCCCCTTTTCCAGGGGGATCCCTCTGGGAGGAGACCCCGCCTGGGCCCCCTCCCCAGGCCTCCCCGGCCCTGCCTTTGCCGCTCACGGGGGTAAACAGCAGGTGTAAAGGCCCCGGAGCTGACAAGCCCCAGCAGCCTGTCCGCAGCGTCCTGGGCCCCCAACAAGCACCCACAGCCCCCAGGGGAGCAGGTCGGGGCCCTGTGCCCCGCAGGGGGGACCCTGCTGCCGCCACCCCTCGCTGCAGATGTGCTGTTGGGGCGTGACTGGCTCCGAGGCCTCCACAGACTGATTTCACCCCTCAGTGGCTACCAGGGCATGGAGCCTCTCCTGCAGCTGCAGATCCGCAGGGGAAGGAGCTGCCTTTCACAAGGGCCCGGCCTCCCCCACTTCAGGGCTCCCTGCACCAAGCGCAGCCGTGCGCCTTCCTGAGCGGTGATGGGGGTTCAGGCACAGTCTCCCCAGGGTTTCCACGAAGATCCTGTCAGTCTCCAGCCCCCCTCGCTGCCACCCAGCCTGCTCCCTCAGCTCCTGGCTCCTGACCCAGCGCAGGTCCCCACAGACCAGGTTGCCCCCCAGGCCCGCCGCAGCCCGTGCAGCCCCCGCCAGCCGCAGCCCCTCGGCACCTGCGGGCCAAGGCCGCTGATGTGCCGCGGTGGCTGTCCTGCTGGTGCTGGGCAATTCCCAACGAGACATGAGGAAGGCCCCTTCTGGTTCCCATTGATTTCAGCAGTGCCATAATAGACTTGGAGAAGCCATTGATTTAGGCAGGAGCTGGGGTACTGAACGCCTTGCAAGACCAGCTTCTTCCACTGCAAAACCGTTTAGAAGAGCTCATGACATTCTCCAACCTCTGATTTGCTGAGGTAGTTCCAGCAAGTTGGCACGCATCGCATGACCGCATTTATGAGCCATCCCGGACTCAGGACTACCCGGATAGATCTTTATCACCAGCTGCATAAGCCAACAATATATTGGTCCAGAGATTTTCATTGATACAAATCCTCCTCTGAGGTAATTTGTCTGGATCAAACTTTGCCATGTCAATTTGTAAACTTAATTAACTGTGGTCTCAATAAAAGCCAAGATTAAGAACATAATGATTAATTAGATCCTTTTAGGTAATGCAATGTTTGAATTAACTAAATAAAAATAGTGGAGAAGCTGGCAAGATAACGCTCCACTGATGGATGTAGGTTTGTCCTACAAAAGCAAATGCAAGAAACATTATGCATTAATACAGGAGAAATAGCTACAACGTTAATCATTGGAAGTATGTAAGTTATACACAGCTCCTTTTTCTATAAACGCATAGCTTTTAATGACATCTTGCCCCAGAAAAAAGGGAAGCTTCAGCCTCTCCGTATGATGTCAGAATTTAAGAACTTTCTTTAATCTCAGATAAGGAATCAGGAACCAGTCCTACTAACCTATATTTCTGAGATAAGATATTACATAGATGAAGATAATTCACAGTTTTTTCTCTTATTTATGTGGGAGTAGTAGGCCTTTAATTAGCCAGTATTGCACATCAATTTCAATTATTATTGTAATTTTTAAAGCTGTTCTGAGACTAAGTTCTTTTTTCTGAATCCTGGATTATTTTTTATTTATATATTTTTATAATATGTTAATATATGAACACACACAAAATAGCCATTCCAAACATTCTGGTCACTGGGAAGAGCTTTGGGAATAATGCAAACACTGACCATTATAGCAGAAACCCTAGCAGGTCCTTCCAAGAGTTTAGAATTGCACCAATGCAGATTTCTGTGAACTGATATCTGAGACACCATTTTCTCCCATGTTTGTTTTTAAGTTAAGACTCTTTCCTCCATCTTTTGCAAATTTTACTTTAAAAATAATTGGCTCTATTCTCTGCTTGGAAAGCATTTTAAAAGCACGGGATGTTATTATGTAGTTAGAAGAGTTGCTAGACAATGGTCAGAATTTCACAGGTGCGTTACGACTCTGGTTTACAGAAGTCAGGAAGAAACTTCTAAAGCTTAAATACTCTGGAGGATTTAATCAAGCCATTGCATATCGTAACATTTATAAACCAGACTGCATTGGCAAATTGGATGGAGAACATGTCTTTAGGGCTGCAAGTAATTGGTAGGAACCAAATGCATTTAGCACTGGTCCCAATAGTCTATTCTAGTTCTGCAAAGATCTTGCAGGCATCATTATTCATTTGTCCCTCTTTTCCCTTCCACCTACTCTTTTCTCAACTTAAGACAGTTAGCTTGGACTAAAAGCCATTCTGATATAGGTACAATTAAACTGAGTGCTTGACTCCTAGCAAAATAAGACTTCATCATAACTTCAGTTTTCTTAATAGTAAGGATAAAACAAATCAGAAGATAAAAATAACTGATTGCTTTCTACATGCAGGTAAGGTGAGTTCAATCTCCTGCACTATTTCTCTATTTTCCACCACCATTCTTTAGACTAAAGAGATTTAGAGGATGGATATTTCTCATGAGGTTGATCCACAGTAGTGTCTTCCTTAGTTTGTTGAAGGAAGTCATAGCACTTGTTGTTGTTCTAGCTCAACAACAGCATCACGTGAGTTACAGCAGGATTAATTTGGTTCCAGATGCTGTGGCTCCTCATTGTCACAGGCATTGTTCTTTTTACTAGCCAGTATTGAAATTCACTGGCATTATTGTTGTAGCATAACTATGCCAAATAAGTTTAGTTGTGCTTAATTGTTTCCCATATGGACTTAAATCTGCAACAGTTGTGATAACAGCTAATAAATTGTGAGACTGAATTTCATAGGTAAATTCTAAAATTATTGTGGTCAAAAATGTGTGAAATGGATTGACAAAAAAAAAACCAGGAAAAATCACAAATCTTTAAATATTCAAAATTGCAGAGCTTTTTAGGAGAAAAAAAAAAAAGTAAAACTATGTGTGCTACCTATTTTCTTTTATTCTCACTACAAAAACAGAACTGCAGCTGAGGAGCTAACTCGATCATTTGCAATGAGTCACAATTAAATGGAGGCTGCCAGACTCAATTAACTTATCAGTTTAGTGCAGATATTGTTCTGTCAAACTGAAGGAGAACTGGTTTTTTCAAGTCCCAGGAGTTTTATTGCTTCTTGCTTGTGAAAAAAAGCATACCTCATTTGAGCATTTCCAACTTCTGTTGCGACTGTCTAACAGTACAGAAACAAAAGCCTAAGAACTGCAGCCTATTAGGACTCCACACATTAAAAAGTATGTTGTTCAAAAATTGGCATAATAAAACTCTTGTGTGTCTGTCCAAAATAAGCCATCTCAATGTATTCTGAAGTTATTTGCTCTTATGCTTTAAATCTGATTAGTGGGGCTTGTGTGTGTGTGTGTTCTGATGTGGTGGTTTGTTTTTATTTTCTTTAAAGCAACTGTAATAAATAAATTAACATTTACTTAAAGTATTAGACTAGGTCTAACAGGTCAACATCTGAGCGGATTTTATTATGTCTAATAGGCATTGAACTAAGAGTCAAATGCACTCTGTAGGCAACCATAGGGTTTTCCTGCTCCACCCAGCCACATTTCAACAAAACTTAACATCCTTTGCTAACTGTCGTTCAAACTGGCCAGCAGTTTGAACTTGCAGCAACACAAAGGGCCACTGGGCAGATGGAACAAAAGCCCATAAATCTCCTTCCCTTCAGGAACCGAGCTACAACATAACAATGGGGAAGGGGGTCAAAAAGCTGATGACTGTGCAAGCATGAGGCAACAGGAGTCAGAAGATGCCACAGTAACAGTTGTTATGAGGCTTTTTTCATTCCAAGGCACAGCACAGGACTCTTTTCCAATAACCAATTTCAAGGTCAGTCCATCCAGGCAGCAACCATGCTTTTTCCAAAACAGAGGAGTCCGTGCCTCCAGAAAGTTGAAATGCACCTGTGTCTTCAGCTACAAAACACCCTACTTCCATTTTCATACATCACTTTAAAGCTACAAGCAGTTTGAGAATGCTTATTCTCCTCAGATGTGGGGGGAAATATCCCTCACTTTCCTAGCCTCTTTTTTATTAGAAATATTTTACAGAAGCTCAAGAATACCATTTAAAGAGAGGAGGAACTGCCAAACAATCAAGTCCTAGCATATTGAGAAGACAAACTTGCACTTGTAACTCACCCCATCAAGCATTTGGTTTCATGGTCAGTCTTGTGTCAAGGACAAGAGAAAAATGAAGAAGGGAGCATTATCTTCTCCCCCAGGAAGAGGTGTGACAGGAGTCTAAAGGAGCAGTAAACCCAGATGCTGCCAATTTTTTTTATGTATTAATTTATTTTTAAGTGCAGTTGAACTCCCTTTAAGGCAGCCACACACACTCCTGTAATAAGAAAAGTTGATAATTTAGCCACTTAGCAGCACAATTTCAGTAAATCTGGCACAATCCCTACTCCTGAAGTGCAATGACTCGTGCTACAAACTTCAGAAGAAAGCTCCCTCGCCAAATGATTGTAGGGGTTTTTACCCTTTTTTTAATTTGTTTTTGGTTTTGTTTACTTTTAACGGGACAAGGAATAAGTGCTGTAGCTGATGGCACTATTCTGATTACGCCCTTTGGCAAAGAAGACGCTAGCATTTCAGTGCCACTTACCCTGTCGCTTTTCATTCCCCTTCCTCCCAGCCATACAGACTCCCACTGCTTTCTGCTTGCCTTGTAAATAAGGACTGTGACTCTCTGTAAATAAGTATTGTGTCTCCCAGCTAATGGTCAGACTCCAAAGCTGACAGCCAATTAACCATCTTCTGGCGGCTCTTGGAGTGTGTGCCTTCTGCCAACATTCGAACCCAATCCATTAAATCAGCTCTAGCTAAGCACAGATGTTTTCCTGATTGCTTTCTGCAGACACAAGAGGACAATGAACCTAGCTGCCTGCGTGCAAGTACATTTCCCAAATGTGCACTGGCCTCTCTATGTGAACGTGAATTTCATATGGGAAGAGGCATGAATTGCAAAGGTGCAATGTATTTATATTCATTATCCAAAGGAAATCTGGGAAAAAAAAGACCCAACCCCACAAATAAAAATATTTTTTAAACTCTTTAAAATCAACCTACATTGCTAGTTTATAATTTATTAAATGTTAGAAAATTTCAGTACATGCACCTCAAGCACATTAGCCCTAGGGAATCTTAATATCTATAATACTCCTTATTTCTCATTAGGAAACAGATAAACAATTCAGAACATTTTGGTATTACCCTGTCACAGTTGGAAAAAGATTTTTACATTAACTATTTAAACTTTATGGCTCTGTCTGCAGTATTTTCTGCTTTGCTACAACAACAGAATTAAAGGACAAAGGAAAGACGATTCTTTCCAGCAGAACTGAATTCCAGAGCACATTTTAAGGCTCAAATGTTATGCACTCATGAAAGGATAATAAAAATCTTTAATAACTCCATGGAAGTATGCCCTGAAGGAATGAAGCTAGATGACATGAATAGGTCATCTAAGGGAATTTCTTTGTGTTTGAAACTAGAGAAATGTTGACAGCTGCAAAGAAGTAGTGACTGTGCACATTATGCAATGATGTATTCACAGAAAATACTTAGACAGCCCTGGGAACCAGAGCCAGAAACTGGGACTAAGAAGCCTCAGGATGCACCTTCTCATTTTTTAACACTCTTTCTTTAGCAAGTTAACCTTGCATTCTTAGCTGTGTGGCCTCAAATGTACCTTCATCTCACTAGCCTTGCACCTAGGGCTAACAGACTCCTTTTAGAAGCTCTACCTTCTAAGTCCTATCTAAGCTGCATAACATTTGCAAAACAATTAGGTGCCAAGTTGCATGTTGCTCAGATAATATGGGAACACTGATATACATTCATATATATTTTCTAATGTTGTTTTTCTTTTCCTTCTGAGAGTACAACACATAGAGTTTCACTGTTTTTCCTTTTTATTTTGAAAAAATACTTAGAAAATAAGAAAGCAAAACCTCTTTTTCCCTAGTATAATAATGTCTTAGCATTAGCTACTAGTAAAAGATTGAGCTAAGACCCTGCATGCACTACCCCCACACAATATACAAGTAGGCACACACAAAAGCACTGTAGGAATGTCTGGAAATGTGAACAGCACCTATTTTTTTTCTCCTGCTGTGTCTACTCACATACAGTAATCCAGTGCCATGTTTTTATATAATGACTATAACCAAAATCGATGAGCTTTCCACTTTTTCTTCTGATCTCTTATAATCATTCATATAACCACTAGGCAACACCATCCATAACTGAACGCACTGCATATGCTCCGCACACATTAAAGCCTTTTTGAGGTTTACAGAAATCTAGCAAACAGCTCCACCTGAGAAGACCAACTAAGTGGTGAACACCAAGTTGTTTAAGCAAGCTACACAGTTGAAAACTAAGAGGCATATACGGATGTTGCACTTGTTCAGATCAAGGGTCCATTTAGCTCAGTCTCCTGTCTTCAGCAGTGATCACAAACAGACCTCAATGCACTTGCAGCTTCGAGTGCTTCATTCACAGTGTCTGGTATTCATTTTCATAAAGCCATGACATAATAGATAGTTTATAAGAATTCAGTCTCTTTTCTGTGCCTGACCGCAATATGGGGGATGCGTTATAAAACACAAATGCACAGCTATTGGCAGGCATCCATCAACTTCAGTCGTATTCAATCTCTCTTAGGCCTTGGCAAGTGTACAAGAGCCCCACCACAAATATCTTACATGCAGCTCAGGTGTGGTGTAGGACACTTCTGCTCTTACTGCAGGCCTCAGCAGTCACAAGTGCTGGTGCCAAGGAAACCAACTCCATTTAATTTAATTTGCCAGAAACGAGTGCTCTCTATGAGAAGTTTCTCTTCCTAGAATAAAGGAAATTTATTATAGGAATGGAGGCCAAATCCAATAAAACCTTGCTATCCAGATTTTCCATCGTGGTTCAACATACCGTGGAGTAATCAGTAGCATTTCCATTTTGCAGGATTTTATATATGAATTGATAAAAAGTTTTACTTCTTGCCAGACAGTAAGCAAACAAGATATCTGTCTGGAAACGTTCAAAGGCAGTTTAAACTTTAAACAATACCTGTTTCATTGCTGAGTCTTTTGTTGGGGAGCCCTGACAGGTATAAGTAATTCTTGGCACATCGTGAATTCTGAATTAAGTTTATAGTTTGAAATTATTTTTCCTGGCAGTTATTGGTAACAGACAATCCAACAGCTTGCTAGTTAAAATGTAATTTAAATAGTATTAATATTTAAACACTAGCACTACTAATTTTGAATGCAGATATTGACAAATATCAGGAAATGACTGAGTGCTGCAGAGAAGTTAATAGTGCAGCATTAAGAACAGGTGCGCTGATTCAAAAGGGAGGGGTCTCAGTGTAAAAAGCAAAAGCTTCAACTAAAAAGAAAAGGCATGTTTTGAAGTGCAGAACACTATTGCATGTGAGGTTCATAAGGGAATCAAATTAACAGATACAGCTCATTGAATCAATAGAGTTCATCAGTGAATTTGTCAGAGTGTATTCTCACATATCATTTAAAAGGTATTTGCAAATGTATCCAACAGAGCAAAAAGTTACTTGCTTTTTCACTTATTTTTCAGATTTGTCCTGCCACATTTGGGAAACAATGAAATTCAGACAAAGGCCTGTCTTCTCATACCATATTCATTTACGTTTGCATTCAGCCAGGGTGTCATAAAAATCGGGTTATGATGTTAATCAGATATGTACCTGAGCATTTAGAATGATCAGTATTTTATCATCATGGATTTCAGTTTTAATTTGAAATCAGTTCCATTTTTCAGTGGCAAACTGGGGATTTTGTGTTCAAATGGAAGCATTTCAAACTAATTTCTTTTAAAGTTTATAAACATGGCATATAACCAAACATATATTATTCAATTTACAACAGGCTTAGTACCAAGCCTTACTCACAGGTATACGTCCAGAAGGTTGTTAGAAACAAAGAGGAAACTGGAATTGGTTGCAGGGAGAAAAAGCAGACTAGAGGTATGGTGCACTTGGAAAACTGCATGCTTGTACAACTAGTATCCCAGGGAAGCTAGGATGCAGTATGTTCTGGAGAGAAAAATGCACAGACCTACAGAGGCATAGGGTCCTTGGAGGTGTCAGGCATGTGGAAGTCAACAGTTTGAGACTCTTACAGGGGTAAAGCCCAAATGAACCGTCATGTAAACCTTCTTTTCATTTTACCCAGTGACTTAAAAAATTCTTCAGCATTTCTGGAAGAAGGAAATTTAAATCTGAGTGCAATCTCAGGTGCTGTTTACATATAGTAATATTAAAACCTATATTAACCTTGAAGACAACACTCTTTCCTCCTTCCTCCCAACATCTTGATAGCCAAATATAAAAAACCAAGTTTGGGGGGAAAAAAAAGGAAAAAAAAAGACACTAAAGAGCCCAGTAAAGTGATTCAGTGCAGTCAATCTGTCTGTATTACTATAAGCTGGTAGAATTTGTTATCAGAAATAGCCACTTTTCCCCTAATCTTCACTGATTCCTAAGGCTTTTCTGCATGGCCACATCAAAGAGTATCAACATTTAAAGACATTTGAATAATAATATTAATTCATACACAATTCACACCATCTTTTGATCAGGATTACTTTGATTATTATAGACAAGATGGCTTATATTAAATTTTTCACACCCTCAACATCATACTGTGTAATTGTTTGCTCACCTAATTGCCATGAAAAATCACATCAGCTGGAAATAACACTGGTAAAAATATCTTAAATTTGATTTTTAAAAAATCACTCTTCCGATAGAGTAGGACAGAAAGTAGATACACCAAGATAAATCAAGAACATTCATAAATAATTCCAGTGATGACACTAATGAGATAAAATGCTGTGGGCTTCTCCTGGCATGTGCCAAGCCGTTAGATTACAGTGAACGGTCTGCAGATACTACAACCTCCTAAAACACTATTCTTACAAGCTAGAGCTTCACCATATGTTTAGGATTTCAGTCACCATATCTTTAGGACATGGTTCATTGTATGTTTTGTGTGCAGCCTAGTGAATGCAGCATAGGACCAGGACTTAAAATACAGTCTAATTTCTGCTCTTTGATGCTCTTGATAGGTGACCTTACAAAAAGTCTTTACAATCAGTTTGCAACATGGACACAGGGATAATACCTCTGTTATAAATGACTTTGAGATCGACTGATTGAGAAGTGCTCAAAAATTACCATTGTGAGGGATACTTGGCATCAGCAACGGGCAGATTTTGTAGTGCCAGGACGGCATGCTGTCAAAGTACAGCATGACCAAGTGTGACCCTCTGACTAGAGGCAGAGTGGGAATAGTCTCGGTTGTCCCATCTGGTTCACGGGATGCTGTAACTATGCTTGCAGGGTCTCCACAGAAAATCTAAGCAAGAATAAGGTGCTCCTCCAATTTAGAAATGTACCATTTTCCTACTCTGCACAGACATGTTCTCATATTCTGGGAGCACAGGGAAAATAGCCTGAAGAAAAGCTTTTGGCTTTGGGGTGTTCACTTTCCTGCATGCAGACCTCCGAGATTCACAGACTTGGCAGGCTTGGGCTCCGGACGCTCGCTCTGCAGACCTGGCTCTCAGCCACCGACCCCAGCCAGGCCTGTAAAAGATTGTCTGTCCACAGGCTAACCCTCATTCACCATCAGAGATGGGCAACACCTCTCCTACAGTGCCACAGCCAGCTGGCATCCCAGAGGGCACCCATCAAAGCCACCATCTCCTGTGCGGCGCAAAGGCAGAGTTACTGTGGGGTGGGTACTCCCTTTACGCCAGCGCAAAACCCTTGTGAACCAAACCTGTGCAATACAACTCAACCTCACAGATTTCAAGTCTTACCTCAATAGAAAGCATATGGGCAAATACAACCACAGATCCACTTTCACATACCCACATTAAAAGCACCAGTAACACCCAGCAGCTTCACCAGTTACAGAGCGTCAAGGAAAGGCAAACAGCAGGCATATGGTCCACCTCGAGGCCTTGCTCTGTATCAGAGGCAGTACATCATCAGGAGCTGACTTCATCTGCTGTGGCAAGCACTTGGCATCACTGGAGAACAACCCGAGCAATTGTACAAAAAGCGCCAACAAGAAATCCCATCGGAACAGATCGAACAATGCTCATGCACAGCTCTCAAAGAGCTGGAACACATAGCATCCCACTGCCAGGGGGACACCCGTCCTGTCACCTCCCAGCACCACGTGCAGACAATTACCCGTCTCTGCAGCCTGACACAATCTGTGGAAGTTCTCCAGAGGCAGAATGGATGCACTGTTGTTATTAAACAAACTAGGGAACAGACATTTAAGACTCTCCTTTAATTTTTCCTCTGAAAATCCATAATAAAATAGCAAAGGATTAAGATTTGGTGATTAGCACCTGAATAATAACAAGTAATTACTTTAGAGCCAAACAAGGATAGAGTATCCTGGGTAATTTATACTGGGTAATTAAGGTAATGAATACTTGAGAGTCTATCAAATAAATAGTCCCTAAAAGTGTCATTTTAATAGGGGCATGATTATAGGCAGCACTAAAGAGGATTGAAAGAGGTACAACATACCTGTTTCAGACATGTATTTAAAGAAGGCATAAATCTCATCACTTAAGCTGTCATCTAAGTTAATCATTGAATAGGGCCTGTTGCTCTAAACTTGTTTACATGGGCAAATCTACCATCAAATTAACAGGTATAATTATACTAGTATCACGACCTATGTGAACACACTTATTTTAGATGCTTTTTTGTTTGGCCTATCTTGGACCAATCAGTACATGATATAATTGGATGAAGAACAGGCTCCTAGAGCATATCCACCCATGGGCAGGTGAGCAAATGGAGGGATCCCAGCAGAAGAGTTTGTCTAATTTGCTATCCCCCATTGGGACACAAAGGTAATATTCCACTTTTCAGTACAGTGACAGGAAAAGAGTGCAAGCATGGACTAATGTTTCCAATACCACATCTCAGCAGGATAATAAAACAGGTAAAGGCTACTAAAAAAGAGTGCCCTGCCACAGAGCTGTTGTGTGCTGAATCTAGCACTGAATCAACCCAGTTGTATTGCCTATGTCCTCCACATCAGTAGGAGTTGCTTAAGCAGCACTCTTTAATGCTTTAACACCCAGCATGGGCAGTGACTCATTCTTCTGAGTCTGTTTGGGTGCTTGGCCAGAGAAATGAAGCTGCAGTAATGGTGAGCTCTTGCTGACCAGCTCAGCAAGCCTGAACATTATTATGTTTTATAGGTCTCCTCCGCCAAATTATGGCCATTTCTTAGCACATCTTGAAAAGGGAGTCACTATTCCTCAACACATTATGAAGGGAAAATACAGCTACAGAGGATTAAGGAGTCAACTTGCATGGCCAAGACCCATACTTGCACCTGAGTCAAGTATAGGCACGTCTCCAAGTCACTATGGCCTGGGAACGGCATGGGTCACATTACCTAGCTCAGTGAAATAACAATAATCAGTAATCTGGGTTTTGCAAAGATGCAGTATGTCCCCCTGTGGTAGGACTGTATTTATAAGTTTGAAGGTGATAACATTTGGAGGTGGCAAGTTGTTGGATTTAATATATTCCTCCTGCTAAATTATAAAGTTGAAAGGACAGGCTATATTGAAATTTCTTTAATGAAAAGCTAACTGCTCATAATATGACCTGCTTCACCAGGAGAGTCTTATGTCCTGATTAATGAGCAAGCATTAATCTCATTGGTCTTCACAGGTAAGATGAACCTTTAATATATAATGAAATTTCCAACAAACATTAGAAGAAAACTCTAAGAAGCATCTGAATATCCACTTGCAAGTTTGAATTCTAGTATCTACTGACCAAGTAGGCAGTTTGGATAGGTTGCCCCATGCTAGCAACAGCCTTACAAAATGGGGGAGAAGGGGCTTACATTGTTTAGAAGCCAATCTTTGGATTAATTGCAATTTTATGCAGTTTTGTTTCACTTCTTCATTCATCTTTGTGCCTCAGTTTTATATGACTTCTTGGTATGATGTCCAGCTTGTAGTTTGGTCATGACTGATGGTTTGGAAGGTTTCATACATGGACTTCCATCTCTGCTTTAATAAAATCACTAAGCCCCTTCCATCTTTTCTCAAAGACAACATAATCCTGTTTTTTTATTGCATTTTGTTGATTGATCAGAAAATTGGTGCTCCTCCCAAAATTTGTCCCCACGTTTGCACACTTCTGTGATTGTAAGGGTCTGGTTCAAAATTTTGCATGCCTGTTTGAAAGCATAATGAAGTCCATGATTATCTATTTTCTTCCAGGCACTTCACAAGTGTTGATGAATCCTCACTATTACTTTCCATAGAAATACAGGAGAAAATAATTATGCTAGCTTAGAAAATACCTGATTTTTTTCTCACATAAGCACAAGCTATAATACTCAAAGTAATTTATCTCTCTGAAAAAAATCATATGCTAGGAAAGTAAGTTAATAAGCTAAACAATTGATCACTACAGCAACACTACCAATATTCTTTTCTAACTGGTAATTAATATATTGCTGAACATTTTTCAGTTTGTTTCTGGAAACAGTCCTGCAGGGTCCACTATTTTCAGTCAGTAGCAGCACTATCCTTCAGGTGTTCATCTCGACAAAACCAGTGGAAATGTGCTTTCTGCTCTCTTCATCTGCTTGCTGTGCACTACACTGTACAGCACTTGCCATTCCCCTTGCCGAGTGTTTGATCCCCACCACCTTCTGATCAGATGCTAAAATCCTCAGGTTAAATAAAAGATGAAGCTGGCAAACATAAGTCATCCTAAGAAAAAAATGGTGGTATTTTATTTTCCTCTTTAAGGGAAAGTATAAAGTAGCCTCAACTAGGAAATATTCCTATAATTTGATGTTATGCTTTACATAAAGTGACTGTAATTTTGGCAAAACACTAAGATAAAATGAACCATACATAAAAGCTCTGCTTAGGTTAAATGGCTCTAACCCAATAGGAGCAGTTTGCATTCGGGAAAGAAAGCATGAGGATTCATGTGACAGTGATATTTCAACAACTTCATCATGAATTGTCCCGGTGTGAAGTGTTAGCTGTTTTTGCTGCAAAGTGTGAAAAGTGTTCCTTAGTTAAACAGCAGATTTTTTTTTTATTTCTTCATTTAATAACAAATAAATTAGCAGGAAGCTTTTGTTTTTTCATCAGCTTGACAATTATATCACTGTTTTGCTGGAAATAAGAGCAGTTGGCATTTTCTTCATGCCAGCATATGCATGTGTGAGTTGAATTGTCTCTGAACTACAAGCAATAACAAGATACTCCTTGTGCCAGAAAGCAATTAATTATTGCACTACAGCCAGGTTAATCTCACGGGTAAAAGCCCCTACTGCACAGCCACGTGGCAGCTGCAGCTTCTGCACCAAGGAAAGTCATCTCTGGGGTAACTGCTTAGTCACTTTAAGGAGTGGAGACCTGCCCTCTTGGAAATACACTACCTAATTTTATTAAAAATAACCATGTTTCTAACCATATGGAAAAAAACATAGAAATAAAGGGTGCAAACAGGAGACTGTAAATGGATTATTTGATTTTCTTAATGTTCAAAAGGATTTAAGGGCTAAGGCAACTTACTACTGTCATACAAATGACTTTTTGGCAGATTTTTCTACGTATTAGAGACTCAGAAATCTGCTGTGAATTGGGATTTACAAGACCAGCACAAAACTAACTTTTCCTAGAAGAGCAAACCTATTGAGGTACCAGCAAAAACCATTGCAAACATTCTCAGTGACGAGGCAGGAAACTCTCGAGTCCCACAGGAAACATTGCACCCTCAAAGCAGCAAGTGAGTGAGGGGGGCAGCGGCAGCCTTAAAAAAACACTTCTGTTTTCACTGACAGAGTACTAAATGTTGATAAACTGTCCAATTAACTACAAGGATGAAAGCTAGCAAGAAGTCCTCCATAACTGCTCCCAAACATACAACTACCATCTTCTACCTCTTCAGCTGTTTCACTCCGGTTACATAAACATGCCGTGCGCACTGATTTTCACATCACTGATGCTGCTTGAAGCATGCCATAACATTTTCCAGCCAAATATATACGCCACTCCAACTAATATGCATATACATATATCTCCAGTATGCAGTTAATGAGATGCAATTATTCACAGCTGATAAGACTCTTGTTCTAAAACCCTCTACATGAAAGCAAGAAAAATTTGAGTTGTAGAGAGACTTCTCCCTTTCATCAGTACTGTCAATTATAATTCCAACATTATGTAAGAAACAGGAGAAATTGGCTCTGATCTGGCTAAAGGTTAATAGATGCAGTGGTTCAGGGAACTAGAGCAGAAGAATACTAATGGCTCTTGCACCTGGAATGCAGCTTCCCTCTTCATTCTAATTAGCTTCTCCCACATCAGTGCATTTACAATGCATTTGTGCCCAATGCACTTATGAAATAATGCAGGTCTTTGGCTTCAATAAGTCAAGTTCAAGTCAAACAGAAGAAACAGGGTGATAACAAAAGACTGACCCTGTTTTCACTACTTAGCAGAAAATAATATTGACAGCTCTTCTGCTCCTCCATCCCCACTTAAAAAAAAAAAAAAAAAAAAAAAGAAAAGAAAAGAAAGTATTTTTCTCTGGATTAATTCACTAATACTTTTGTTTATTTTCCTATGTTAATATTTTCAGATTTCTTTGCAAATATTCTAACTTCTCATGCACCAACAGGTAACAAAAGATTTGCAGCAATGCTGCATTTCTTGTGAAACCAAATTCTCAACAAAACATGTGAAAAAACTAAACTCCATCAAAATTCTATAGCAAGAGATTTCCTGGCATTGAAGCGGTCAGGAATACACACCAGATATTAGGGTAAAGGCAAGGAAGAGGCTTGGAGAGTGATGAACCGCTCATCTCTCACAGTGCTGTCAGCAAGTGCAACAAATTACATGCAAGACATGCACAGGATGAAACACGGCTCCTTCTCCCTGTCACAGCATCCTCCCCCACGGTGGTCTGGGGCTGCTGTCATGCAGCATCACGGAGCTGACAGCCGGCCCTTGCACCCCTTGCAGCTGTGAGATGAATCATCTCTGCAGGACTCTGCTCACCAAATGACACTTCTTCAGCCACCTGCTTTTTGTCAAGCTAGTACCTCCTCAGAGAGTGGCAAAGTAAACTGGTCAGAGAAGTTCAGGCAGCATTTTTGTCATGACGTGTGCCACATCATTTCTTAATTCTCATTTTGGGTCTTTAGCTGTATAAATAATGACTCCCTGGAGCAGGAGCGCAAACCCAGTTCTCCTGACTGACCACTGGCTTTTGGAGACACGGCCTCCACCACCACCTGAATATTTTGTGATGTCTGGAACATGTTTAGGGGAGGGACACTACTGGTATAACCAAAAGCTGTTAAGGTTATAAATGGCACATTAAATTAGGTATCGGAGGGAAACTCAGTGGAGAGAGTCTGGGTTTAGTAAACTGCTTGTCTCCCAGTACTGTCAAAGTGTGTGAGATGGAGCCCTTCCTTCAAACCAGGCAACCCTGGGAGGCAGGAGACCTTCCTCCCTGCTTGCTGGGGCTGCCTCGCACCAGACAGTGACCTGACCGCAGTGGGACTATGGCCAAGGCAGAGGCATCACCCTCCAGCCCTCCAGACTCCCACCTAAATGCCTGCACTATAGGTAGGACTGTTATTTTCTTGATCTGCTTTCTTTTTCTAGGACAGGGAATCCATTCATTCAGCAATGGGAAGTTAATTTTTTTTTGTAGACAAGATGCAGAGAGCATTGGCTGCTGCCAGAAGGAAATCGTACGGAGAAAACCCGCAGCAGCGGCTGGTGCAGCTGCCAGCATCCCCTGTCTGCCCCCCGCTCAGACCAAATTCTCTCTCTTCAGGACTGAGGAGCTGCCTCCTCTTGTGAAGATTACTTCTGCCAGCACAGCAAGCTGATTCCTGAGGCAGAGGTACGTAAAGCAGAAATTCAGTGAATCCCAGGCATATTTGCTATCTCTAACACCAGGACAGGATGTCTGAAAGTGGGGTAGTAAATAGGATCAAGGCTGAGGGAAATGCAGACCTTCAGCCTGTTCCCAGACATCGGCATGAATCTGCTGAGCAAACAAATATTTACCTCAACAGTAATTGCTTCCATGTCGCAGTTAGATATAAACCAGCAGCTGTGTGTAGGGGCTCCTTTGGGAGGAACTTCTGACTGTTGCGAGCATGTAATATGTATTCTTGCCCTCCAAATGGTTGTGTTAAACCTCTGGAAGGGTTTATTTTGCTAAAGTGTGAGATATACAGCTTTAACTCTATACACCTGGTGTTGCTGAGGCCTTAAGCCAGGTGTTTTCAAAGGGTTGCAAGTTTGTGGCCAGTGCTATGTAGAACCAAGCTTTACCAGTGACTTACATCGCAGCTGAAATGAATGACAAACCATTGGTAGCAAGTGGATGCATTTCAAATATGCACTAAAAGTATTTTCCTTTACTTCTGGACTCAAAAACCCAAACACCTCCTGCCTATATTTACCTGATGTCAGCTCGTGACCTGCCCCATCCAGCAGCTGGTTTCTGCCACCTCTGTGCCTGAGGTCCTCAGTTGTTGTTCCTCTGTACCTTCTTCCAGGCAAGTGGTGAGACAATTGCACACAAAAATTCACTCCTTGCTATGAAATTAGCCACTGCTGCCATTGACACAGATTCTTCCCTGGGTCATGATCTTTAATACCAAGGAAAGATTAATTAAATTTTATGGAACTATGGCTCAGGTAGCTCATTAGGGACTTGTTTACTTCTTTTTATTTAAAATTTCATTAGTTTGCATTGAGTTACATTACAGGTTGTAGCCGCTTTCCCCTTCTTGCACTCAGCAGATCAACTTAGATGCTTCCAGGACTGTAAACAATGCAAGGTAATTAGCCCAAGTAACATTCAGTCCCTCTGGGAGTGACTTTTTCTGTGGTATACCTCCTGCCAAAGGAAACCAGAAGCCCCAAGAGCTCTGAGGAGGAGGACTGGGCTGTGAAATTCCACTTGGAGGCACATATCCACTCTACAAAGTCAGTACAACATGCATCCCTCTGAGTGAGAAATCCCACCTCTCCCCTTGTGGGAGGTGGTGAAAGTTACACATACCACAACTTAAATGTTTTAGAAGCCACAAGTTCTGGAGACACTTTTTCATGCAGCTGGATGCAGTCACCAGCATTTGGGCTCTGTGTAATACCACAGTGTCTTTCAGGCTGAAAAAAACCAAGGACCCGGTGCTTATGGCTGTGCCTCCCCATGGCCACCTGCCAGGGACACGCATCACCGTGCCCAAGAACCTCCCTTGCCCGACCCACTGCTTGGGCTGCTCTGGCGCACACATGTGTGCTGCTGAGCAGTGACCTGAGCAACTATAACTGACTGCGTTGAGAAATACTTCCTTTTTAGCCTGAGTATGGCCCATCTGGTTCATGCCAGAGTGCTTCTGCACATGGGCAGGTCAAACAGAAAATCTCCCCAGTCAAAACACGGCAGAAATACAGCTGTTCAGTCATGAGTGCGACAGACCCGCTATGTTGCTCTTACAAGCTTGGTGGAATGTCTTGCAGTCCTTCGGGCTTTTCCCACAACTTGAGGTCTCATGGCAGATGCATTTTCCATCCGGCAGCCCAGATAATGGGCCACAGACCCAGGTGTGGCCCTTTGCACAAAAAGCTCTCCACCTTGCAAGCACAGGGCGAACCAGGGCAGGGAAAAGCCTGGCTAAAAGAAATAAGCAGTTTTATTTAGTTTTTATTTCTTTGTGAAGCCTATCACCTGCGTACCCAGTTCTCTCATGGCCTGCACAAGTGTCTGTGCCAGAAAAGCAGGAGCTGAACTTCCCTGGATCACAGGGGAGCCTCTTCTTATGATGCTGCTCCTCATCAGGGTGACCTGAACCCACACTGCAGTTCCCCAGGGTCTAACCACACGTTGGCTACCCCAGTTTCTTCACTTTCTCTGAATGCTATCCTCCAAGTTTCTCCCATATCTTCTGTTTTGGACACAATGTCCTACTACAGGGGTATATGACTCCTTCCCTCTTTGCATACTTCATCCATTTGTTCCCGTGCACTCAGGACTGCCTCCCCAAGCTGGTCCCACCAGTTCGTGTCACTGCCAACTGGACAACTCCAAAGATGTGTTTTGAGTCCCAGCATGTCTGGAAGGTTTCAGCTAAGTAGGCCTGGCCATAGGGCAAATGTTGGAAAGAAGGATAAAAATGAGTGCTTCAGTTAAGTAGGAATTTCTATCAACTTGCGTTTTGGTGGATGGATTTATGTTATCTAAAATAACTGAATGGAAAATTTTCAATATGAGAAATCCATCCAATCTACCTGGTGATATGCAGGGAGCACAGATGAATGACAGCAAGAAACATTATTTAGAAAAGCAAAAAAGGAGTCCATAATGCCAGAGAACAATGGAGGAATGCATTTCCAGGATGGGATGTTAATGGAGAGTTGCTATGAAAAATGATTAAAAGCTGGTAGAAAATACAGGCTGTGCAAAACTGATGTTAACAAGTTCAATTTCATTTTAGTCATTCAAGGTACTGAATCAGACTTATTATAACAACCAGTCAGTGGTCTCAATAGTTTTCTCTGTCTGCATGTTTATTATCAGGTTTTTCAGATTAAGGTAAGCATAGTGAGCGGCTCATGTTAAAATACAAGTTTATGAGCACATTTTTCATAGGTTATAAAAACTGTATTTGCCAAGCTTCAAGTTGCCACATTGCAAGGGAAGGAAATTAGAGAGTGCGAATGCATTTGCAACTGCACTTTATTCCAAAAGTAATCATGTGGGAAAATACAAGGATTTTAAAGCATCTACTATATGGTACACTCAACAGATAAGACATCCACACTGGGGAAAACAGATTTTTAAAGTTTTTCAGCCTGATACAGAAGTCGACGGAGTCAACGGCATCCTTGGTACCTGCCTGTGTAATACACGCACTTTAGCTTTTTCCTTACACTGCACACACCAGTGGAACATAAAATCTGATAAGGCCTTTCGTACCCACCACTTACAACCTACCCTGGCACCATCTGAACTGAAAGTTTTTGTTCCCTGTGCAACCTGTCCTATTTTTTTTTTCAGGATCTGAATTTAGTGTTAGAAGAAAGAAAGTAGTTCATTGTTCACAGCCTAACTGATGTATTTCTGCACCGGCACCTGCGTAGACAGTTTCTTTCATAGGTATGAAAGGACATAACATCAAGGATGGCTGAATAGAAACTGATCCTTCTGAGGCTCCACAGCAACTAGGACAAACCTGATGCCAACAAGACAACCACAGGTGACAGCATGCATCCCCTCACACGAGGCTGGAATTTAGTGTCACGTCACCTGTGGACAAGCCCCAAGGTGGTCCTGCCACCCCCACCCACCGGTTTTCAGCAGGTCCTCATTTCATTAGTTGTCGTTGGAGATTTAACATACAAGAAACATGTATTTGAAGATGGGTGCCAATGTTTTCAAATCATTTACAGGGCCATGACGTACCTGAAGACAACACTGCCAGAGTCCACTGCATACATACGGCTCCTAAAAACTTATGATGCTGTCTCTGTCTGTCAGGTTACATCACAGTGCGTATTCCCAGGAGGAGGTAAGGTACCACAGGAGAAAGGGTACTGGGGAAAATGAAAAAAAAAAGAACTGAAATAAAAATTAAGTGTTATTTATTCTACCAACTTGGTTCTTCAAAAGAAAAGCACTTAATTTTGTCGAGAGCTAAAGTTCTTGCTGACTAAGAAATTTGCCACGTATGTCTTTTTCTTCCTCTCTATACATCTGAGGACAGCAGGGTGCCATGTGTTGAAACAACTTACTTGGCTTCATCATATTTTACTTGAAATTATCTTTCACAGAGCTGGAAAGGTTGAAGAGAATTTCCCAAATGAGTTAGGCTGCACTAATCCAGCTTCATTAGTGTAATAAATCTTCAAAGTAGAGAATTTATTCCATCCGTAGCAATCAAACTGTAAATAAATACAATAATTCAAATAAATCTTCCAAATATTTGGGGGAATTATATCACTTTGGGGAGATGGAACAGGGGGAAGTACACTGGCACATCAGGGAACGTAAAACAGGCTCGCTCACACTCAGGAGATTCATCTGGATCAGATGGCAACACTACTGAACTAGATGGTGTGTGGCAGGACAGCACTACTACTTCCCAGTATTCAGACCCTAAATCAATATTGCTGTTGTATAACATGTTCTGCAGCATGTCTTACTCAAAATACGATATTTTTATTCAGCAGTTGGAAGTATTTATTAGTGTAAGGAGGGCTTTCTTCTGCTAGCTGCATGGGCTGAATACTGACTATTTTCCTTATTTAATGGAGAAATTTGAGTGGGGCACTGCCAGGTTGGATGTTACACTAGTAGCAGCTCCATTCCGTCCCCAACACTGTCACGCTTTGACTGCTCCTCTTTCTGCACTGGGAAACAAGTCTCAGTAGCAAATACAACTTCTTACTCACAGTTTCAGTACTCCCAATTCAGAGTTTCTGCTGGGGATTTTTTTTTTTTTTTCTTTGAAACAGCCACTCAATACTTTATTTTCTACCAGTGGATGGACAGCTTGTGTCAACCTATTGAGCTACCCAGTGACACTCGGTCCTCCTGCTCCTGCCTCTCACCTGCCAGTTCAAAAAAGGGCTCCATGAAAAGATGCATTGGGGGTTTTGGCACAGGCTGTGCAGGGGAGGCAATTAAAAGACATCACAATATTAAAATAGGACTGTCACCATCTTATATCCACAAAGAGATCTTTAGTTTGATTGGTGGACCATTAAAATGCAGGCCTTTAATGAAGATGTAACTCTGGCACAAAGATCGTTTTTGGAATATGAATCAACTCTTCTGATTAAATCTCGAAACCATTATTATAGGACTTTTCTTTTTATAACCTATCTCATTAAAAAAATATTTGGATCCCTCTTGTTATAGTTAGCTAAAATTCTCTCATTAAGTGCTCTTTTACAATCCTTTTTCTCATGCTGAAGCTCTTAAGGGGAAACAAAGTTGTTTCCTCCAAAGGGCTTTTCCTTTGCGCCCTCGCAAGGAGGACAGAGCGATAATGTTCAGGACAGCTGCTTTGCACTGTACACAACCAGCCACCCAGCAAAACCAGCAAAAATTAAGACAAAAAAGGAAACACTTTCATATTCATGGGTTCTTGAGGACACTCCAACGAGTTCAGAGGGGGCTAATGTTCAGCAAATGTCACAAGCATGGTCCACCAAAAATATCATGTGGAAAAGCCTTTAAACAAAAATGATCTAACAACAACATAACTTACACCAGGTTAAAAGAAAATGAAGTTTCTGTATGAGGACAAACAGTCCAACAAAAGTAAAAAAGACTAGCGTTCTCCATGTTTTGCTGTTAATTTCAGGTCTGCAGCTTTAAAAACGGTACTTCCTCTGTGTGCTCACGCTGCAAACATGTCTCCTCAGTATGAAAAGCAACATGGTGTCAGTCCTGTCAAGGATTTGCAGTTTGTCTTGCAGCAGGTTGTGGAACAAGACCAGTTTGGAGGCTTATCTTCGTTGTTATGGTTCGTTCTAAATGCGCTCTGCTTCGTTACGCCTCTTTGTACATTAGGCTTCTGCTGACAAAAGGTCAGATATGGTGAAGTTATGCCAATAGCCTTCAAGGTAGGAGAAAAATTACTAGTTGAGTATTTTTAACTATTTTATTTCTGTAAAGCCAGTTGTCCTTTGCCAAAACTTTAGTGTCTGCTCTAGATGAGAAAATGGGAAGAGACATTAACTCCAGCAAAGACCTTACGTACAAACTGAAGAGGAGCTAGAGGGAAACCAAAGAAGTGAAGTGACTCACAAGATCCCATGACATGGCAATGCCAGGGTCAGCATTAGAAACCAGTCCTTGAGATTCCCAGGCCAGCAATCTGGTTTGCTCCCAACCAGAAAAAAAGCAGGACTTTGATAAAATCCTACTGTCAGGAAGGCGCAAGTTTTTATATCTTCATCCAGGACATACCAGCAGCATACAAACTAGCCAGCTATCCCTGGCACCTGGTGCTATCAGGGACTGTGTGGCACACACAGGCAATGTTCTTCTGGCCTTACTGAGCCACCTGTCCCCCTAAAAATCATTCATATGATTGCTGCTAAAATCAGCAATTAAGGGCCTGTATTGGGAGCATTGCATTCACATTAGAGAGGATTTGAGAAGCTGTTTCTTTAAAATATGCACACATACAAGTGTGCTCACACACGCAGAGTCACTAAAATATCAGCAGCCCTGACTTAGTCTCAGTAACAGTCACATTTCTAGACTACTCAAGCCCTGCAGTGCCTGGTAAAGACTAAGAATCCGGGACCAAGTTTTCCCCGGGTTATACCAGCATGATGAAGCTAGTGGGAACGCTTTGTAATTAGGAGGATCAAAGCGTTCCCAGGTTGTAATTGGTCTTTGGGCACATCAGCACGGCCGTCCATGCACAGGCTGCCGAGCCAGAGTTACTCTGCATGCTCACTGGGGTAATAGCCTGCAGTTCACTCTGCGTTGATTTGTACTTAATTCATTGTGGGTTGGCAAGTGTAAATAACTACATCTCAACTTCCTATTTAAAATAATGGGATTTTGTTGTTTCAGCATCAAGGCAAATATGGTACAGCTTTGCAATCTGAAGCAGTAGCCCACAGACAGCAAGAGGGTACAAGCATCACACTGAAGATAACCTCACATCCTACTTTCTCGCTCAGTCTGAGGAAGAAGAAATGTTTCCACAGAAGTATGCAGAACCAGCTGGGGAATACACTGATGTGAGCCAGGAGCTGGCAACTCTGGTTCATATACACTCCAATCTACCCACCCACTGCTCTGAGATACATGTAAAAATACCACAATCAAATAGGGCTACTTTCACCGTTGACTCGATTTCTCCCTAAAAGGCTGGTTCTGCCACCTGCATACAGCTCCCCAAAGAAGTAAACTTGTGATTTTTTTTTAGACCGCAGTGTGAAAGAAATGAAGACATGAGCCATTTTCTCAAGGCATCAATATTTAATAATATTCTTGATAACCTAAACTCATTCTCTGACTTCAAAGCATTTAGTGGTCTAACACACTACATCACTTTACATAATCAAGCTTCTTTTTTATGCTGAACATGAACTCAGAAAGTTCTCAGCACATGGAATGCAATACCACAACACATAGGCATTCAGGCCACAGAAGTATGTAAATCTATCCAACATCCCTTAAAACACACAACTCCTAGACCTGGTCTGTAGATGACCTATCATTTCTTTTATATTCCAAGCCAGATTGATTTGAAGGAGATCTAAAATAACCTATCAGACTGAAATATTAAGGAAAAAACATGCTAGTGTTTGGAAATGCCAGAAAATAAATACACACAAGGAGAAATAATTTAAGTTATCCAAATGTTTTGAGTGCAAAAATAGCATCTGAAAAAAAAAAGGTTATGGATGTCATTATGCCTGAATGCTGAAATCATCTTCTCATTGCAGAGTGGCAGTGCAGGAATAAATGAAATGTTAGTCTTTATAGAGACAGAAATAGAAAAGAACATGGAGATTACAATGCTTTTAAATAACACATGGAAATGTGCTGACCGTGCAGGTGCGGTTCAAGGTGTAGCTCACACTTCCATGGTGTTCTAGCAGGGACAGAAATGGAGAAAACTGTCAGGAGTAGACAGAGGGAATGGGAAATAAGAAAGAAAGTGGTAAAATCAGAGCTGTTTAGTTCAGAGAAGAGATATGTGAAAGCAAACAGAAGTACAAATATAGTTAAGGTCACATTGGGTGTTTCCATTTGCTAAGACAATAGTGCATCCATGGAAAGGAACAGCAGTGGATTTAAAGCTGAGCAAAACAGGACTTGATTATCATTCCAGCATTTCTATTTAGGGTAAAAATCTAAATGGAGTAACAATTTGAGGTTTTATTTTTCATTAAAAATAAATTATTTTCTTGGTTGGGTAAGACCTACTGCAAGCTGTTCTTGTAGGTGAAAGGCATGTTCAAAGAAATTTGTGCCATTTTTTGCAGGATGGTTAGAGTGGTTTAGTCCTATTTGAAAGTTTCTCCCATAGCAAAAACCCTCAGCATCATCTCCACCCTTATTTTTAAACATAAGCCCTTCACATACATTTATGTATAAAATAAAAAGGGTAGCAAAAATTAACATGCACTGCAGTTTTCAAAGCCCATATTAGGAAACACTTACTGTGGCCAAATCAATGCAACAGCAGTTTTGTTCTTAGAGGAAAATCAGTTATTCTAGTCATCCTCATTCCTACTACTTTTATCCTCTCCAAGGTACACAAATAGTTCTTCTCTTATAACTGCAGTAAAGGAACTTGGAGGCATTTCAGCTAGCAGGAGAATTATACAATTTGCCATATTTCTCTTGCTGGGAAAGAGGAGGGTAAAATCAGCATTGTGATATTGTGATACCACTGCAGAAGCTTTTTCTTCATTTGGCAAACCTCTCAACTGATAAAGCTTAATACCATCTTGGAAATTGGGAGTAAAACCTGTCCAAGGTCTATGTCTTCCCTTGAGCATAGAGAAATGCCTGTTACAGTTCCTACCTGATTTACTTTTCCCTGTGCAGGATGGGGAGAGAGCTGCTCATAACCAAGCCTCCGAAGTGTCGAACATCATCGGTCCCCAAAATAATTACTGGAACCACAGACTTCTATAGTGAGAGGATCTTAGACATTCAACCCTGGTTAATATTGTATTTTTTCTCTCTAGAGTCCTGTGCTCAGATTTTCTGCTCTTCGTATCTTTCGTAGCTCTTTACATACAGTGTGAAATGTTACCGGCCTCACCACAGTATGCTGGATATGTGGTCTTTGAAAAGGCTCAATGATCTCACTAGACATGTCACATCTAACTAGCAGACTAAGTGCGGTCCACTCTAAAAAGAGAGAAAGAAACCATCAGATCTTGTGCTTTTGCAGCACAGAGTGGGTTATTGCTGATAAATTACACCTGGAGCTGCAAGGATACCACCAGAAAATGTCTTTGACCTTGCAGTAACCTTGTCTAAACAATGTTAATCATTATTATCTTCTATATTACCACCCCCTGTTGCCTACTGCAATGCTAAGAAACTTCAGTGCATTAAAATCGTTATTGCCATAGTTAAGGAACAATCATTGCTTACACTATAAACATAGATTATTTTTAATAAGTAAGATTTGAGCATACTGATTTGAACAGAATGCAGTCAACCTCTGTAATGATCATTCTGTGTAAGCTAAATAGTGGCAAATAAAAAAGTAAATAAATAGACAATAAATTACCCCCACAGAAAGATTTTGGGGGAACTCCTGGAAAGAAAATATGGAAATCAAGGCAGAGACCTTCAGTGTGTGGAACTTCCTTTCTTCAGTGGAGAGAAGGACCCAGTTACGAGCTGTGCTGTACATGGGGAGATGCCTGCTGAAGTAGACTGCCAAGTGGGAGAAGAATAGCCGTGGCAGAGAATCACACGATAGATCAATAATGCAATCTCTGGAAGCCATGGTTTGGGTTTTGTACTGCAACAAATCTGCAAGGGGAAGCTAATGCTGTTTGTAAACTCTTGAAAGAAGCAGAGAGACAAGTGGCTAGTGTGATTAGTGGGAAAACTCACCGTGGCAAGTGGGGTGGATGATGTTTCTGTATATAGAGACAAGCAGATTTCAGCAGTTGGCCTTAAAACAGGTGGGTTTGCATCCAAATTACAGGAAGACACTTGTGTTCATACCAGGTGAATTGCTCAGTTCACTATGAATGCTGCTGGCAGTGCTCTGCTCAATATGTCAGACTTAAAAAGCTTCCATTTCCCAGTCACCACTTAAATTTTATTTTTTTTTAGTAAGCAAACTCTTAGAGGACTCATAGTTGCCATAGACACATCAGCAAAGACTCAAAAGAATGATCTGGGAGAACATGACTATCTTTGAAGCAGATCCCAAAGGGAATCAAAGCTGAAGCTGAGATGACTCACAGACGCACAGGGAGAAATCAGCCACGCCGGCAGGTAGAGCTGGGAGGAGCAGCCTGGATGCAAACACCAGCCCAGCTCTTCACAACGGTGTTTCCAGATCAAGTCGCACAGGCTGTGTCCTGCATCAGCCATTCCCTATAGAGACCCCTGTTTCTTTTACATGACTGAAGGACTTGAATTGGGCCTTGGGTGGACATCGCTGCAGGTGAACCAAAGCCATTCAGAATGCCGTGCGTTATTGTGCAGAACAGATTAGCCTGTCTGTTGCATAAAAATAAAGATTCAAGATCAGATAAAGATTCAATAACCTGGGCACACTTCATTTTATTTCATGAAATGGGGAAGTTTAGATAAAAATAGAGAAGGGTCCCTTTAAAATGGCTTTCTAGCAGAGGGCAATAAGCCCAGCAGTCTTTACTCATTAAAAACCTCATTAAGGACAGAATTCCCATTTTATGTCTCTCATATTATCTGTGCAATCATGTTTATCTTGGGAACAAATAGATTGGACTGTTCTGCTGCGAGACATCTGTGAGCAACCTTTCACCTCCTGTAGTTATTCTTACATTCAAGCCGAAGCACATATATCAAAATGATGCTTTGGATTTATATAACGTCTTTCATCCCACTGCCTTGAAGAACATTATTCTAATAGCCGAGGGTTTGTTTATGCCCATTTTGTGGAATAAAGGAAGACTTTCATTAGCTGATGAGACCATCCTGGAAAATGGGGTCCTACAGAACCACTTAGGAGCACCACGTGAACTTCGCTCCTTTAGCTCCCCTGGCCAGGCAAATGGTAAAATCTGAGAAAAGATTTTAACTGCGCCACTAAACTCTCTATTTTGATCTAAGTCTTGATTAACCAGAACATTAAACAAGCTTGGTGATATCAAAGTCACAGAAGACACGTGACATCGCTGCCTTTTTTCCGCCCCCCCCCGTCCTCAGCTGACGGCCATCCGAGAGCGCTGCCGCACCAGGAGCGCTCCACAGCCGCGGCTCTCCAGCTCTTCTCGGGCATCACCCTTGGCGGGACACCTCCTCCTCCTTGGGCTGGGGGCTGCCTCCACCATCGCCCAAAGAGCTCCCGCACTTCTGCAGCCAAGACCATCTCTCCACGCAGGCCCGCCGTGGTTTGTGCACCTGATGTATTTCAGAATACGGGAAAACGGTGCCACGGGTTAACGGGCCGTCCTTGACGTAGCTCCGACTGCTCCCTCGGCTGAGGGAGCATCATTCGAAGAAGACTTCTCACACTGAATGAATTTTTCATAAGTTAATTGTTTCCATCCTTTTAATGAATTCAATTAAACTGGGAACATCAAGCATATACTGTCAGCTTTAGCTTCAGGCGTCTTCACCTTTAGATAATTTCTTACAGCAAAGGATGGCTCAAAACATGTGGCTGTTAACACCTTTCAAATCAAATCAACTACTAAGGAAAAACCAAAGGTAAGCCTTCTTCATAGACGACACTTCATCTTGTACCATTTAACAAGGAAGACAGACACGAATGATACCATTGTTCATTTTCATATCAATTGGCAGAAATTATCTTTATTAGAAAAATGGATTTTTCATATATTTACAATTTTTACATCATGTTATACTTGGCACGTGTGTTTTACCCAAATAGTTATATACATTTCGGTACACACAGACATTCGAGTCCCCCATTCCCTTAATGTTTTTCTACATATTTAACAAAAATGAAGAACACAATACAATTTGTAAGACAACCATAATAATTATATATTTCTCTATCATAAAAAGTTTGAAGCAAACATTATTTTAAGATATGTCTCAAAATATTTATACAGTATTAGCACTCAGTCATGCACTGGGTTAAAATATGGTCGGGGTGAAGTGCTGTGAGACAGTATGCGTAACGTGGGAGAGAAGTGTGTGACTCCCTGCTCCTTCAAGCTGCAATGTGTGCTGTTGGGTGGATCCAGCTACCACCAGGATTTCAAAGGCAGGGACAGATGGGTGCAGGGGTAGCCGGGTATATGTGTATCTCTGCAACACGACAGTTAAAACTGGGTGTGTACAGATACTTGTGTGTTAAAATTCATTTCAGTTTGCTATAACTGTCTGATAAAACAGGCCGTAACTGGAATGTCAAAACTAGTTTTCAATTATTCTCTTTTTCCCCAAACCCTTTCTTGTGAAGAATACATTAGACTATGAATTTTATAATGAAATTCTGGATTCTTTTAAAAGTGAATTATTTTATGCTTGATTCCATTTCACCAATATTCTTTTATTTCTACTCTAACATCCTGATTTATTTCCCCAGGTGTTAAGAGGTCTTCAAATCTCTACTATTCTTTGCTAGCAATTGGAAATTTATGACTTACCCTTTGGTTTGAAGTATTACGCTCTTGAGAGTGTTACAGTAAACTGCACTAGTAAATAACAGAAGTGATAGGCTTTTTAATTTACTGTGTATGGAATCAAACGGTTCCAAGATTTCTGGTAAGATGTTATTTATGGAATGCAAATTTCTTCTACTGCAATGTAGATTAGTGCTCCGTGTAACTAGTACAAATTAGTACACTTGGAGTTTTTTCCCCCATCAGAACAAGAATGCTTTTTCAACTGTACTAATAAGTAATTTTCTGAGCAAAAACCTTAGTTAATATTGTGAATTCTTATCTTCTAAGATACAAATGAAACTAAACTGGTCTTAGGAAGATGACTGAAGATCCAATACTAATTTTCAGTTACATCTCATTTTTCAGAGTTCAACTGCAAATAAGTTCCAATCAAAACCCAAATAGCAATACATTACTTGAAACTGTTAATAAATGGTTGTAAAATCTTTGTCACAATGCTGAATTTTTGTCTTGCCCCTCATTCTCCCCCAAAACATTATATATATACATACATATAAAGCTTATATATAGCTTTTATATATATACATGTATGTATACAAAGACTAATCGGGACAACACATTAAATTTACGTTATTCAAGTAAACAGGTAAAAATGTTTTTAAAAGTGTAATTTGAGTTTTTGAAATATTTCTGGTGTTTTTTGTTTAGCAGCACAGAAATATTAGTGTTTCATCTAAGCCAGCAACAATCATTAAACGGGATGAAAGGAAGCTTGAAATGCCCTTCAGGTTTAGTGTAAATTTGAATCTGATGAATTAAAATTAACATTATTAACTCACAGGTGAAGCACTTCTGAGAGAACCTGAAATGTATGGATGCAAATTTTGCATAAAAATAGCATACTTAGTTAAGAATCAGGTAGGAGTTTGCCTGAAACATTAATGAATTCTGTTTGTACCTTCTGGTTGCAACAGGGAAGACACAAGATATACTGTGCATGTGCATGTGGGTGTGAGGTGTGAAGACAGAGAGATCAAGCTGTTCTTCATCAGTGCAAAATGGACGTTCTGAAGTGAATAAGACTATTTCAAAATCTTATAGCTGATATCAAGCGTAAACTGTAAAAAGTTCTTATTAAAAATTGCACTAGTTTCCTTCCTAGCTGGACACAATTTTACATGATGCAACTTCCATACCTTTACAACATGAGGTTTTGTTTTGTTTTGTTTTTAATTCTGAGCATGAACTGCACTAAGGATCTTCTCTCCCATCGCTCACTCACACGTCCCTATTGAAGTCAAAAGGTGTTTTGCCTAGGTTTGGAATCCAGACCTAGGCCAGGTAAAAACGAGCTAACCAAAAATTTTCTTCTTGCAGATGAAGAACTTGGAACCAAGCTCTTCTCCAAGACACACTTGCAATGAACTGTAGACAAAATTTGACCCTACAGAATTTTCTGTTTCTGGGTTAAGGTGGGAAAATTAATAACTATCCAACTCTCCCTTTGAAAAAAAGCTCAGGAATTACTTCAAACAAATGATTCCAAGGTATTTTTGTCATAAGTTTTGGTTAGAGCACTGTAAATTTAGAAAAGAAGCCAAATACCACAATCATTTCTTGGTTAAAATCTCCACATGATCAGTAATAGCAAGCTCAAAAGCCTGTGCGTTGCAAAAAGTGATTCTGACTTGAACACCACTGCTAAATACTGCCTCTGTGTGCAAAACCGACTTTGAAAACTGTCCAGTCTGCATGGATGAATACACGGGCAGCCACTGGCGCACACACCAGCTGATCTTTCCTGGGAATGTTTGGGGTTTAGGTATCCTTCCTCAGCTACCTTAAGTAACATGTTTAATGACCAGATGTGGATCGCGTAAGCTGACACAGAATTTTAAAGTCAGTCACCAGACCAAGAGACTCCCTCTGGCCATGAGTTTTCAAAATAGTACGAGAAGACGTCCTTTCCCTATGGCTTTGTTACTGATAGTGAGTATCATTTCCAGCTCCTTTCGGACAGGAGCTCCCCTCTGACCCGTTTTCATGTGTCCTGGCACAATGCAATCCTGATCCCAACAAGTCCTTTAGCCTCTTCTGTAATAGGTATCAAACACTACAATAAATGGTGCTAGAGGCTTTGTGGATCTAGGAGGTTTGGAAAAGAGAGAAGAGAATCACTTAAAATAAAGCACTGCTGAAACGTGTCCCATGGCTTCGGGAGATTCTTCACACATGACTAGGTTGGAAAGTGTATGCACGCACATGTGTGTATACTGTATATATATTTAGGTTAACAAGTTTAAACTATTAATAAACAAATTCTTATGGTATTTGGTAATTAAAATATCAGGCTCGTATCATTCAAAATAGTGCAACCTACATAGCAATATACAGGAAAATTACACACATTGTTCCTATTACCATTAATATGCTTGTGCATATCAAGATGACAGGATACCCTTTTCCATAGGATTAACCTTTTGCATATTTAATTGTATTCTTTGGCCCATTTTCCTGTGAAACCTCGTATGACAACATAAAGACTTTGGCTTTAAAAAAAAAAAAGAAAATTCCCATTTCTTTCAGTGACTTTCAGAAACTTAAGTAGAATTCAAATCACTTCAGTTAAAAATTATAATTTCCTCCAGAAACCACACACCCCACAGCCTGTCACAGGCCACCCACTAGTGTGGATAACTGTGAACCTCCAATTTAATTTTTTTTTTTCGCTTTTGAAGATCATCTACACTTCAAATGTTGCACAACACATCCTCCAAAATTTTTCTCGACTCCTCTAATCTTGTCCCAACAGTGAACAAGAAAGGTCTCCTTCCTCAGTAGCATGGGAAGGCACAGCAACCTCATGACAGCCTTCAACTGCATCGCCATGAGCCCAAATACAGGGTTTGCAATGTGAAACAGAAGCCAAAATATACTTTCAAAAGGTTTTTGCCATTAAACACCATTATTAAACGGGCTCAATAAAAAAATATCAGACTAAAGAATCCTGTAGTAATAATGTAACACAAATCTCTTCAAAACAGCTATTCTTATGTACTGCAATGCACAAAACAAATTAAGAAAAAGTATTCTCATAATGCATTTGCTGAGAAAAACATATAATTTCTTCTAATAGTACTAGAAGTGCAAAACAAGACATTCTCCAGTAAAATTTCATGTCACTGTAAATATTACCATTTGCCCACATTAAAGCTTAGTACCATTTATGAGAAGTGAGGAAACCTTCATCAATTCCCAAGCAAAGTATCATCTCACTTGGAACTTTACAGTGCACTGAATAAGTATCACAATATTTATTGGTATTTATTTTCACAGTTTTCTAACGTGCACATAGAAATATAATTTTTGAAATATATTAGTGAAAACAAATACTAATACAAAAGGGAAAGGACAAAACATCTAGGAGTATAACTGCTTATCACCACTACTTTTTAAGAGTTGGAGAGTCAAAACCATCTCTCTTTTAAATATGTAATACTATATTTAGTGTGGTTATCTACTAATAAAGGTATTGCATGACAATGTTACAGCATGGTTATATTTTCTACTAATTTAGCGTTGTTTTCAATACAGGTAAAGAACTAAGCAAAAGGAGTAAAAAGTGTCATTTAAGTGCAAAACAACAAAAACCTGGTAAATAGTGAGGTAACTTAATTTTACTTATATTATTTCTGGTTCTTAAATTATAGATATGACAAAATCATCACAAAATCACCAGTGGATTCTTACAGCTGTTAGACTCGCATTCATTTAAAAAGAACAGTTTCAACCACAGCAGATATATTCTGCAGTATGTAACAAAAAAGCCCAGGAACCTGCAAGAAGAACTAAATGCATTTTCACTGCACAGCAGGGCGATGCACACTTGTAATCCTGACTTCCAAAGTTGCAGAACATTGGAAGAGCACATATTTTTAGAGAGCATACTCTGTACACAGGTTGAGAGAAGCAGGGAAAAAAAAATAAATTAAAAGCTTGACGGAGGTGAAATAAATGAGGAGCTTATTTACAAAGAGCGCGGTAACCCTCCCCAGCAGAGCAGAGAGAAGCAAGGCAGGATTTCTGCTCCCATTTAACAGGGCAACAGACAGCAGAGAGCACAGACAACCACCTCTCCGTCCCACAAACATTGCTGTGACACTCTAATGAAGGTGAACATGGGATTAATTCCACAATGAAAGCTGAGCACCGACAAGAGTTTTACGCTACGTACAGTATGCACACATCGGACAGAAAAGTCTGCATGATCAGAGCGATGCAAGAGACGTGACGGTCTTGAGGCTACTCCCACTTAGCCACAGCTTCACGGGTGACCCCAGCCAGAGCAGGTTGAGCCTTTCCTCTATCATACCATATACCTGTCTGCACTTGCATTTACATCCACAAATAAATACACAGCTGTGATTAAACTGTGCTCCTTCCTAGTGATAGTAAATACTAACATGTTGCTAATATATTTAAATAAGACAGTACAGGTGAGCTTGGGCAGGGAAATGGCTCATATCATAAGTCATACTTTAAAAGGCCTTCATGCTCTTTCAGTAGTTCCTTCAGCACTTATACTTTGAAGGCTCAGCTCTCAATAGGAAGGAAGATTAGATTAAGAAAATAACACTGGTAAAATAAAAAATTTAAGTGTATCACTGGAAAACTCTTTCTACTTCGAAAACCAGGTTGCCCTATACAGGAATGATATCTACTTTAAAAGGACTCTTGAGCTAAGACAGGACTAGAGCTTGGAAAGGAAAAGTTTAGCAAGGGAACGTATGACACTCCATCTTGAAAGAAGCACATGATGTGATGATTAACACTTAACACAATCGAGGCAAACCACAGGACAGTTACTGTTCCATATTAACTAAGGGAGGATTTTGCCATAAAAGATCTGTTTTCACTAGGTTTTATATATCAGACATCTTAAATGCAATGTAAAACAACAAAAAGATTCACAACTTGAATTCTTCCTAAATCCAAGCTGACTCTTAGACCCTCAGATTCATACCACAATTCCTGTTCTACATTGATGAACCCAGCAAGGGAAAGAATAGTACCAAAATCTTCCCCATCACTGAGATGCGTATGCTGCACTGGAGAAATGTGAAAATAGCAAGCTATTCTACAAGGAATAGAGTCTGACACTTTTATTTCACGCTGGATAGTAACATGGTATAAAGAAAACGATGATGCTGACTAGGCTGGGAGTACTGCAAAAACCACAAACGACAGTGCTACCTTAGTAACTACTTGCATAAGCACAGGAACCTATATGCACCTGCAAGGTTTAACTCGGTGCTCACTTGCAGATTTAACGAGCAGGTTTTTGAGGCTGGGGATAAACAGGCCATTACTTTTCTAAGTTCACCTGACTGAGACGGCTAAGATAGGAGCCTACACTTTCTAAAAAGTCAACAGAGCAAGGTAAAATCTTTCAGGACACATCACACACATAACTACTCCCAAGCCTTCAGTGCTCTGAACTACCACCCGGAGGGAGCTTTCTCTGTCTCCCCACTGGCAATGGAAAGAGCTTAGCCTTCCAGCACAGAAACCCAAAGCTACACACACAGCTCTAGGTTTTGCTTCCTTTAAAACTATGTAAAAAGATTTCTTTTCACCAGGGAAAAAAACCCAGAACACTCCTGATTTCCCTTGTGAGCCTTAGTTCACCTCCTAAGTGTTCCTGAAAGATTATAGAGAAAGAGACATGTATTTATGAGATGCTGCCAATACACGGTGAGCTGGTGGTGATTTGGTTTCTGTTTGTCCACAGCACTCTTTCTCCTAACCAAGCTTCTTAGATAGCAGAATAATGAATTCTGAGCAAAAGCTGCAAAAACATTAAATGAAATTTTCCAGAAATACAAAAACTCTTATTTTTCCTTAATTTTATCTTATATTAAAATACCTTATTTCCATGCGTTTAAGTTAGTGGGTGGCTACACTGCTCTAAGAAACACAAGCAGAACACAAAATCCATTTGAAAGGAAAAAGGAAAATTTACTGTGGTGAAAAGGGAAAGACAAAAACATGAAGAAATTCTACAATGTCTTTAAAAAAGGAAAAAAGCAAGAGGCAGGTATGTCTATGTAGCTGTTTTTACCTCCATGTACCTACTCCATTCCTCAGCAATTCAATATCCTGCCTCCATAAAAGTTGTCGTCCAGGAGCAGTGTAACACTACAGGACATGCTACCAAGAATGGCTCATATCATTTACAGCCTGATTCAGTTCCAGCTGGAGTCACGGGAAATCTTGGTGATAGGAATGACCAACAAACTGCTAGAGCTGTAATCAGGAAAATGTAACAAGTCACCAGCACCATCCAGAAAGGTACAGAAAGGATGGCCACTTATGCAGGAAGATTCTTTTCTCCTCTTCAAGAATAGCAGCAGCTAGAGTGAGAGAGAGGGAAATACAGAAAGTCTTGATCTCAGTTGAATTGAAAGTCAGTGCAAATATATCAACAAAGCTCAGGCAATATTCAGAATTCCACGCACCCTACAGCTGAGCCTCACAAGCTGTGGCTTGTGGCTCTACTGTTGAAGACTTTTCTTCAACTTCTCAGCTTCTTCTTCTTTACATGTATACATCTGCAACCACACCAGCTACTTGCCTACAACCCTACACTTTAGCCTTTTCTTCCCCCTTCATTCACTGATATTATATGCCAAGATCAAAACAACAAATGCATGCAGATCCTTATTCCCTCTACTTTCAGTATCTCGTGTGGGTTTTTTCTCCTTTAAGGCAGCATCTTTTATTTCCATGTGAACAACTGCTGTGCAACATTACCAAGTCTTCCCTCTGCCTCTTTAATTTGTTTTGCTTTAGGGGAGGTGGTTGTATTGCATATTTGCGGCTAATAATAATAAATCTCTACAGTCACCAGAAATCTGCTCAAATCAGAAAAAGCAAACACTGCAATGTATTTCTTTAAAGCTAATTTGCTTGTACATTTCACAGGAGGAGAAATCCACCTGGGTTTAAGATGTTTACACTTGGATCTCAACAGTTTACTTAGAAAATGTTGTAAATGGGAATTTTTCTTTCCCAGAACTTCACATACAGTACTTGCGTATATATTGAATTATGTGTGTCTAGTTAGATAGAGATGATGATACAAATGACTTGGAGCAATCAGCAAATATTTTGAGAGCTTTAAAATGATGCAAAAGACAAGAGCCACCACTCAGTTTTATGAATCACTTGGTAAAAGTCTCAGCGACTTGCATGGCAGTTTTTGGTATGATATCAGCAAATACTGTATCTGCTGAAACACACCAGATAGTTCAAAATACTTAAGATTTTACTTAGTATACTGTGATTTGGATTGGAAATTAAAATTTGCCTGAAATCTTTTTTTTAAATTCATTACAACAATATTTATGCCTTTAGTGCATTTGCCGTCCTGTAGATCTAAGATAAATAGTATATCTATGTCTTTGGGAAAAGGTTTTGGTTCATGAAAGGTAGTGTTCATCCCATAAACAACCTAGCCCTGCTTACCTCATACAGCTATTCCTAAGAAATGTGAATCTCTCTAAGGGCAGGTAAGGATCCGCTGTTCATAAAAACTACATCCAGTGAGGAATCAGAAAGCATACCACATGAATCAGGGCCAATAATTGCGGCCAAATGTTGAATAAAGAATACTCAAAACATATTTGCTCTGGACAGTGTACAGATATCCATAGATATGCTTTCCAAACATACTTATAATAAAGTATACTGAGATTTTTGGAAGCTGGAAAGGGACTCGGAAGCCCAAATCTCATTACATTTCATTCTTTCAAAAAATATTATCCTCCACCATCATGGTGAACATACAAATACATTTGTAAATACCCAGAACTCATTCTGGACTGTTTGGTAGTTAAAGTCAGCCTAACTCTGTTTAATAAAAAAATTGCAAACAAAATTCAAGAAGCTATATTTTGTATATCCCTATACGTCATTTATATTATCTCTCACTTGCAACTCTGCTCTGCAGTATGCTATTCCAAATTAAACAACTTGCATACTGTACCTCTGGCATGCAGATATTAGAATTACAGCTGACAGGCATGATTCTATTGAAAAGAGTTTCAGTTTAGAGAAAAAATAGGGTAACATTCACATTTTCCAATTCACAGTGGTAATGGTTTCCCTGCTCACTGTTCTTCTGTGAAATGTAGAGAATAATGCTTGAATAATCTCAACTTCCTCTACACAAAAAACCTAAAGCAATTCTCAAGAGTAGCAGGAGAATGGGAGAGCACCACCTGTTGAATGCTTTCAGTATTTAAATATATTAGCAATTATATTTACTTCTTTAGTTTAATTTAAGTTTACACCTGTACACTCACTCTACTCATGAAAGGCTTCCTTTCTTCCCTTCCACACTCCCTTACGGTTAAAATCTAGTGGGTTTTTCTTTCCAGTGGGGGTGAGAAGGGGTGTGTAGCAGACATTTTATTTGCAAAATAATCTGATTATTCTTTACTAGAGGTAAAAGTCATATAACAATGCATCCCTGTTATGTGAATATGTTTGTATACCAATAAGTGATAATAAAGTTACTGTTCCTTAGTTATGTGTGCATATATTCAATTTATATAACAGACTTGATTGGAAAGGTTGAAAAAAATGGTCTGATGTTCAACAAATATGCACAATATTCTGGAAGGAAGAAGTCCCCCAAAAGGTGGTAACCCTTCACTATGTATGCAAATAAACGGTATTGCACTCCTCACTGATTACACTGAACGTATGGCTGTCGGTGTTTGATACTGTATTAACAGCTTTAACACTATTAACATACAATTAATTAGATGCCACTAATACACTATGAACAAAGAACTACAGTGGGTTGGGGTTTGGTTTGGGAGGTGAAGGAATAAAAGAAATACTATACAGCCCTGAGTAATCACCAGTAAGGGGCAAATGCAAACTTACGTACACATTAGGCCTCAAGGTTACTAATAAAGTCCACAGCTCCATAGTAAGTGCCATATAGTGATATCTAAAAATATATACTCTGGATTAGGCAGCTGTGAAATTTCTGACAAGATGACTGCAGACTTTTCAATGAACTTAGTTTGTAATGGTAAGTGCATGTGAAATATAAGAAAAGCATTTGTACATTAACATTAACCAATATCCATGGGGCTTCCTTTTGGTACACAGCAGTTCACATGTTTGTGCCTACAGTCTTCCCATTTATTTTCTGTCAGTCTAGAATGAACATACTAATTTTGTGCTAACACACTGTATTTTACTTATTAAGGTCCCAAGGTTTGGGGTTTTTTTTTTTTATTATTATTATTAATGTTTGGCTTTGAAAATGATTATGAAGCTAAAATATATCTTTGAAAGTCTAGCTTTCTGTTCTCTTTTAAAGTCTTACTTTAGAAACTGTGCAAATGCATTCCTAATTCTTTTTTTTTTCTGTGTCATACTACATGCATACCATATTGCTTATCCAGTACTAGAAAATCATTAAACATTTCTAAGGACAAAAGTACATTGAATGATACTTAGCAACATAAATTAGAATAACCGAAATAGTAAAATAATTAGATACAAATCAGCATAGTTGCCAACATATATTGGGGCTATTTCAGTACAGCTTGCCATTTATATATAAAGCATACATAAATGGCTATTTTTTATCCTTTTCAACAAGACATTTTAAAAGGATAGTTAAGAGCATACCAGTTTACCTATTCATGTACAAAAGTACATTGGGAAAGGGAGAGGTTTACGTATCATTTACCATAGCAGGATACTGTTAAAGGATAAATTCTCCCTCTAAGATGGTGGCAACTATTTTTTCCCTACAGATAAAGTGTTCATGGAAAATTTAAACATCTGATTCAATGCTAGGCATTTTCTTATACACACGTCTATTGCTACAGGAATTTAAAACCCTTGGAGTTGAGTACAAGCTATTCCTATTTGCAACGTAAGGCAAAACATGCTCTGAAATGTACATGTCATTATGGATCCGACCATCCCTGGAACAGTATGATGTTGTAGACTTTATGGATGACCTTAAATAATTATCATTTCTTCCTCTTGTTGGTAATGAATGTTTATAAAGATCAGCCGGACTTCGCCTAAGAGATAAGTGCTGGTCATCACGATACGAGTGCAGAAAGGGATTATCATCTGAGTGAACAGGATACAGGGACTTGCTCCGCTTACTGTCCTCTAGAGCATGAGTTAAATGTGAGGCCTTGTTGCTCAACAGTTTGCTTGAGGGAACACTAAACATGCTTGCATATGGACTACTTTGTAGAAATTTCTCTCTTTCTTTCAAGCTTATACTACGAGAAGGTCTTCCAATATCAATTTCCCTGGATTTATCAGCAATATTATCAAAAGAATGTTGCCTGCTAATCCTCAACTTATTTTTTTTATGATATTGCAGAGCATTATTTTGTGACCAACTATGCTCATATATTTCTTCAGGAAGTGATAAGTTCGTTGTATCCTGAAGCATCTGATCTTCTTCAATATCATAGAGGTTCCCCATCCGCAAGCATGCGTCACATTTATAGGGAGATCTGCTCGAATAGTGTCCCGCATAAGTGGGCAAATTGGAAAGACAGCTCCTGCAGTGGGTGGAATTCTGTCTGTATCTATCGTTCATGTCAACTAGGGAAGCGTTTTTATCTTTTAAAGTATAGTGCTTTGCATAAAGTTTATACTGGTCATTATTTGGAAGACTGTCTTCATTATGCAAGGGAGTCCTGTTAGCGTGTTCTGCTTTCCTGTAGTTGTCATTGTGATCTTGATAAACATCAGGAAACTCTATAGTTTCTGGAACAACAATGTTTTCGATGTACTGAGGTGTGTCCAAGCGGAATCCTGGCTCCTTGTCAGCATCAATTGTGTAGATTTTATCCCGTGGAGAGCTCTGTTTGGTTTTCAGATATGTCAGTTCCACTTCACTACAGTCTTTTGGGTATTTTGATGCTGCTGTCCTTTTTTTAAAATTGTCCTTGGTTTTGTGGTGCTTGTTGTTGTTTTCAGGTTCCATATGGCAAGTAGCTCGGCTTGATGTCTCTGATACATCTGAATGGACAATCTCTTCAGGAAGGTATCTTTGGCTTTTCACTGAAAGCTGCCTGTTTTCATCTGACCCATCTTCTCTCTGGGAACCTTGGCTCTGACGAACAGATTCTTGACGTAAAGATTCAACAGATTTCCTCCAAAGCTGCCTGGGTCTGGAGTTCACTTTTGCTTCTGCTGTTACTGCAACCTCTACTGTATTTGGATTGGACTCATTCAGTGTGAGAGGATGCTGACCTTGGAAAACGTAGTTGTTAAGATTGTCCTTGTGTCGATTGCCAGGAAGTGTCTGCAGTTCACTCATGTTGTCACCAAAAAAGTTGTCCTTTGTCTGAAAGGATCTGTTATCAGAAAATATCAAGTTTCCCTTATCCATGACCATGTCCATAATCAAGGAACCCCTATGAATAAAATCAGCTGTTCTTTTGGGGGAGTTAATTCTTGAAGGATTGAGATTCGTCATATTTTTCGCAGTTCGCAGTAGTTTTAACATGTTGGTTTGGGAATTGGTCAAAGTAAAGTCAGGAGACTTCTTTTTTTCTTCAATATGTACTCCATGAATGCAGCTGTAAATACCCTGTAATATAAGTAATACAAAACAAATTAAATCACTAGGTATAAATTTTAAATACTTCCATTCTATTTTTAATTAGCAATAAAGAAAAATTAAACATTGCTTATCTAATGACTGGAAAGATTAAAAGGATATATCTATCTATCTATGGAAAAATAATTTCTGCCATACGTTGAAACTGTAAAGGAGAAAAATTGTCAGTATTTTACAAACTAGTGATCCATGTTGGCCTCCCCTGCTTATTCCAGAAAACAAGATTAGAAGGGACCCCAAAAAAATCCCTAGTCTGGTCACAAAATGTAACTAACCTTCGGTAATGGAAACTCTGTTATTTTAAACCAGTGATTAAGTTACCACTCTAAATAAGCCTGCAGTCAGCCTATTTCTTCGAAGTTAAGGTACTTTTCACTTTCACTGCAACATAAAGGCTTCTAGTCATTGTATTCTAGCTTTTCTGTTTCCTATCCTAGTACCTATGAAAAAATCCCAGCTCTTTCTAAAGCCTGAATTTGAGTTCATTTTGAGAAAAAGGCTGGAGCCCATCTTTTAACTCCAACCTCTTTGGTCACTCCTGTGAGCTCAATTGCCATTTCTGACCCCGTGAACTTGTAATTCTCAGAAATTTGCCTTTGAAATAAGTACTTTTTTCCCCCTGCATTGGTTAGGAGAATTTCACATGTAAAAGGCCAGAAGTATAAAGTTCAACTGTAAAATGTGGAGGTTAAAGTATATATGCTTTTCTAGACAATCCCCAACAGGGTAGGACAGAGTATTTTTAATGCAGTTCCAATACAGTCCAATTTACTCAACAGGGTAATTTCAGCACATTTTAAAGCAACTAGGCATTCTAGTATCATTTTCAGTTCTCCTCAGCTATATAAAAGATGCAGAAAAATCAATTACCTATTGAAAGTACTCTGTGTTTTTTTAAAAAAAAAACAACAACAAAACAACTAATTTGTCAAAAATATAAGAACAAGCACATACTTCCCTTACTTTATGACAAGTATCAGTTATTTGGATATGTAAATCCACTTTGGGTTTGGTAAAGTTATCATTAAGATCTGTCTTAGTGTCTAACCAAACATCAATGACATGTGTTTGAACTTTTCTCATATGGTTTATTCAAGTTTGCTATCAAGAAAAGCTTATAAAAATATTCCAGTATATTTTTATCACTTAAAATCCACTTGTTTAAACTACACAAAACTGAGAGATAATGTCTGTCATCAATTTAGTATTTATTTTGTTTGATTTTTTTTTTGTGGAAATTAATCCATTTCCTGCGTCTGAGCAGTTCTACCATCTTTTCACCAAAATTTCTTCTAAATGTCTTCGTTTTCTGCATTTGATTACTGATTATCCTGGCATATGATAATTCACACCCTAGAATGATCCAATGGAGAAAAGACTTCCATGGAGTGCAAGTACATCCTAAGGCCCTTGACTACTTACTCCAGAGGATCACACTGATGGTCTAACATGAATTTCAAATGTCCAGGTGGGAATAAAAGGAAAGATAATGTTTTTTAGGGAGGTAGTGTTTATTCTGTCTGTTGCCTGAAGGGGGAAAAGGAAAGTAATACCAACCCTGCTGATTGAGAACAACAGTCCCGGCCTATCTGAACAGACTCCAGTGAAGCAGAATCTAAGTTTCCAGTAAAATAAGTGCTCCCAGACGAAGGTTATTAAACTGAGTGCCATGGCTGCTGCAAGCATGTAAAACACTCCCGCCATGTTGTCAATGTCCAGCTGGCTGCTCATGACTTCATTCTTCTCGTTGTGGCAAATGCCAGTCAGCCACAGGGTTTCTAACTCTTCCATTTCCCCTAGGGAGAGCAAGGAGTCAAATCAGTTAGAATGCAAAAATTACTGCTCACAGTATTCAAAAGTATTTGCAAGTTTAAAAATACAGCACCATTTAATGCTTCATTTGTGGAGCACTTTAGTCTTATCTACTAAGGATTTGCAAATATAGCAGATTTCAAATCGCAGCACCCTACTTTCAGATGTCCTCAGATTTCATAAATTACGTGGGAAGTTGGCTGCTCTAGAGAGCAGCATCTGCGATTTGGGTAAAACTTTCTTCTGCTTGCTATAACTAGTATCACTTGTTAGAGAGAGTGGAACTGGAGTGTTCCAGTCTGATAGGTGCCACCAGTGCTGCTCCCTTCTGCAGGTCCAGCCGGCAGCAAGCCCGTGCGTGTAGTCCGGAGGTGCTGATACACACGCGGACCCTCACGGACAGCCATGTCGTTAGCAGCACCCACATGGCACTCACAAACACAAATAAAGACGGCCTCATTCTCCTCCTCCTGCCCAGCTGATGAGGACTGAAGTTTGCTCGTGAAACATGCACACGCCGTCACTCGTGTGATTCACAAACACACCGGTACTTACAGACCCCGCAAACGTTGGCATGGGCTAAGTCTGTGTAATATCTGTGCCCAGACCCTATACACTCCTTACCCTGGCACTGGGTTGGACCTCGGGTCTCTCCAGAAGTCTCCTAACAAATCACATCTGTCCCCACACTCATAAACGTCAAACGGAAAGCAAGTTCACATCAAAACCAGCTAAGAACGGAGTTTAGCAAAGAGATGGGACACGCTGTAGTGATCAGTCACAGAGCTCAGTCTGACAACCATCCTGACACACAATCAGACTTTTATGCCCCCTCCTCTCCATTTTCCTACCTGATCCACTCTGACCCCTCCCTCTGGCCCTTCCCTTAAACATGGCAAAAGAAATTTCACATGTTCTCACAATCCCTTTAAAACATGCCATAAGTTTGTTCTTTCCTGTGAGACCCATGATAACCTTACTTCCCCTTTTCGTATAAGTTGCAACGTTCTGGCTGAACCTCTCCCGACATGTCTGGTCTCTGCTATCATTTCTGGTATCTCTTGTTCCCTAGGGTTTGGGTATCTGGGGATTTGATTTATTAGTGTTCTTGTATCTCTGTTTTTTTAATGTTGAACAGCCACTAAACAGATAACATTACGATCCGGGTATCTACACAGCCTTTGCATCCACATATCCCTTCCCTATTTTTACTCTAGCCTCCCAGCCCAAGAAGACGGTTTTGAATGTTAAAAGACAGACCATCCAAACAGGAAAGATTAAATGGCAAGCTTAAAAATTCAGCAGGAGCAGTAGCAACCAGGTCCAGCCGTTGGCTGCCCCTAGATGCTGCACTGGGCCATCACTGCTGTAGTCATTAGTCACATTTCCTCTCATAGTTGGCTGCATTTCAGTAATAGGTGAACCAATTCAGAGATGCAGTTTTAAACCACTTTCTGAACTACAAGCACTTTAGAAAGAAAAGACATTCTTATCAAAACTTTTTGTTCTTCTTCCGCATAATACTTTTATTTATGGCAAAGCAATGACGGTCACCAACACTGGGTATAAAATTACCCAAAGCATTATGTCTGAAGGTTACAGTAACGTTATACTGGAAATGGACATCTTGACTAGCTTTACCCATACGGCACATGCAGCAAGTGAAGAAAATAGTTGTATATGATACAGTATTAACAAAGCCTATTGTGTTTCATACACCATCTGCTTCTCTATAGAAAATAACTGTCACTTAATGCCTGGATACTTGCAGGAATACAGTATGCCCCTTTTCTTGTTTAAGTTTCTTTTTTAAAATTTTTATTGTAACTAGCAGTCTTTCAAATAGAGTTCTTCTCCTGGCTTTCTGTCTCTCTTAATTTTCTGTTTTCCCCCAGAGACCTGGGTGATGCAGTAACTGCAAACTCTTCCCACGTCACATACCCTCAGCCTTCTCTCTCGTGGTGCCCTGGACACCTCCCTCTGCTCCCTCCTGGCTCTCTGGATCACCCGGCCTTTCTTCTTACAGTCTCCTCTGGCCTTTTGCTGCTGCCACTGCTTGCCTCCTGGGCAGCAGCAGAAAAATAAATGGTATCATCATGTGCCTGAAACAGAGCATTTCTGGTTTCTTGTTCTGGCAATGCCACATCCTTACTGTCATTAAAACACTTCATTTACTTAAGGCTAAGGAAGCAGATCTGCTCCCTCCCTCTGTTGCATATTCTTAGACTTAGAATCCATATTTCACTGATGAGATTTGGCCTCAGATGAAGGACACTATCACTTAGCAGTGGTTGCTACTGCCAGCATGGACAGAGGTGCAAGAAACTAATTGTTCCTGCCAAGATTGGTTTTTTATATTGCGTGATGTATTAATTTTCAAATGTTTAGTGTTGTTCTTACTGAAGCATTGCATGTGCATACGTGCCTTTTTACTCTCTTGGGGTTATGGTCAGCTGAGTAATTCTATTATTATTTTTAATGACATAAACTTCACTGTTTCTAGAAAATACAGCGGGCAATACAGAGGGCCAGAAAGTACGGTATTAGCTGGCTTGGTGTGTTTCCCAATTTGGGATATGGCTTCAATCTGGGGGAAGAATTGCCATGCTACAGATCCCTAATCCTTACCCAGTGATTAGGGAATACATTTTCAGTATTGTAATCCATACATCATTGCAGTAGAAGTCAGGAAAAAATGGTTAGAAGCTGTATTGACATTTCGGCTATCTTCAAGCTAGACTAGAAGATCAATGACCTGCTGTGCAAGAGCATTTTGCAGGATAGAGTGCCAGGGTACTAGGAAAGCTGCAGCCCACAAATAATTTGGATGCATGAGTTGGAAGTGGAACACAAGACTGTGATAGAGAAATCGCTTCTCATAGAACGTGAAGGAAAAATTGAAGTAGAAGGGACAGGACAAGTACCAAGGCACTTTAGCAAAGGCATTTCACAAATTTGTAAGAGAGATTATTCAGTTCCTAGTTAATTCTGAGTTTAATTTTGTGCTTGAAGCATGAATTGAATCTCTACATCTGAAAAGGACAGTGTATCTTCTCCCAAATTACAGTGCTCAATGTTCAAAATACCTAAAAGCATCCCCAAAGAAGAAAGTCAATCCTAATGAATCTTTAAAAGTCTTCTAATCCAGGACATAGGGACAATAAATTATTAATTGTAACAGTATAGATATTGCACACAGGCACTACATAGATAATTGGGGTTCATTATTGCATTTCCATATCTTAGAACATTTGGATTTCTTTTGTTCTGCTAAACCTCAGTGGACTGTTCCCCTCATCTCTCTTTCAAGTTCTCCCTAAGGTCTATGAATAAAACTTACAGAGGCTATAGAAAAGAAAAGAACCCAAGACCAAAAAGAGCGCAATATTTCTGGTTTGTGCATTAGTAGCTGAAGCTCTGACAATCAGCCCTCATTACTTCCCACAGGAAAATTCACATCTCCCAAGATTGTCAAACATCAATTTGATTTGACTGCTGTGCCCTTTTACAATTCATAACAAAATTCACGAAGGAATTCAAACCTCTTTTTTATTACTGTTTCCTCTGAGTTTCTTTCCCTTTGGCATGTACATCTAAAGTAACTATTGATAATCCACTAACCTTTCCAAAAATGTCACTACAGAAACCAACCAAGCTTGTTTTGACTCCAGATAAATGACAGTGCCCTGGCAAGCTACGAAGAACAAAGCATCCCAGACTCTCACAGATCCTGCTGTTGCAACATTCCTTCCGTTATATCTGACAATGACCAAAATCACTATTAATTAATACCCAAAAGTAACCCACAATTTTATAGATGGCAAAGCACTGTGAATCGCTGGATGGTCATATATATGAAATGATATTATCAGGGAATAGACAGATTAGGCTGGTAAATCTGGTCTATATGTATAAATCAGGTACCATTTACAGTATATATTTATATACACGTGTGTGTGTATTCACCCAGAAACACAGACACACAGATAAAAGAGTTACTAATTTAACTGTAATGCACTTCAGCATAGCCGACCCTATAAAACTGGCAAAAATGCCCAATCTGTTTTTTGCTCTTCCTGCCCAATACATTTTACCGAAGATACTTACAGAAGGCATAAAATTTTTATTACAAAATCCTCAGGTATGAGAAATTTTTTAACTGGGGTGAGAATCCATTTCTTATAAAAATCAGACACTTCCAACCTTGGCCTGGAGTTAGAATTCAAAACATTGAACTCAGAGGCGAGTTAAACTTTGGTTCAGGAAAAAGAAATGTTTAAAAGAATCATGTACTTTGGGAGGAATGTCATCTTTCAAATCCTTTTGGGTAGTCTAATTTGTGAGGTGAACGTGTAGGGTGATGACACCTCTAGTAATATAGTAGTCTTGGCAATTGAAAGGCCAGCAATTTGTGATTACCAGGTATTGGAGAGTTCAGTCGTCTCCATCTGTGCATAATTCTTATGAGCAAGTAAGAGCTCCAAATATTCCATAAGACAGACCTTGGAAATCTAAGTCAGCAACCTCAATATATATAAATGCCAGGCCTCAATGAACCAAGTGTTAATGGAGTTCAAGTCTGCATCTAAGAGGGGGGTCTCAAGTTACTTATAAATATTAATCAGGCTTATTTTAAGGCTTTTTGTTTTCACTTCAGGCACTTACTAAAAGGAATGTAATGCCACAATCATTTCCTACCTCTGTCCATGCGTGGACTAGAATAACAATGAAATGAATAGTTGCGGATTTCAGCAACAAAGTACATCATCAAAGTACATCAAAGCACTAGCACAAGATTAGAAAACGAAGAGTTCCAATATATTTGACAAAAAAAAAAGAAGTGTTTAGTTCCTGTTTAATATGTTCACAGTATATTTAACCTGCAAAATTCACAAATAACTTCATGATGCCCACATTAAGATATTTTTAAAAATTTCTGTAGCGCTATATCATAAAAAGTCTGCCTCATTTTTACTGTAAGAATCAGTATAAGCAAGTATTTTAAAGATCCATATTTCAAGCAGTGTTGAGCCTCTGCACTACTCACTCAAAACACAGTATGGTATTCTCTAACAAATTGCAAAATTCTAGCTCTCTCAGAGGTAATTCAAGACTATTTACAATGTTTTTAGGTTACAGTGCAAACAGTACTCGAAGCCCTTTGTATTTCTCTTGGGTTTGCTCTGGTGACTGTGGTGCTCTCTGCTCTGACTGCTTATTTGCACAGACACATGTCAGTTGGTCATTCTGACTGAATATCCCAGAAGTGCCTTTCTTTCTACATTTTAGTGCAACACCTCTAGCGTATTTCACACTTCATCATTCTGGGAAGGAGTGATAAACTGTCCAGTGTGTTCCCTGACCGATTTCTTCACAATAAAAACATCATTATCCAGACACAGAAAAGATACAGATCAAAGGGTAGAATTACATGCTTTTCCTCATCATAGCCCTCAGCAGTTTTTGCAGGCTGTGGTGTCATCTCTCCCTGCCACCATCCTTTTGGAGCTGAAAAACATGCTGCCCTTTTGCAGTCTCTGTCATTGTCTCTTGGAGGTAGGTGAGCTCTCAGGCTTCTTTTAGGTGGGTTACTGGTATCCCCAGATTCCCTTCATTTCCTAGGCCCAGCACCTTGTAAGGGTCTGGCATCCTCCCTTCGTTCTCAGCTTTACTCATTAAACCACCTTCCCGAAAGAGGCAGTGTATTCCCAAGTGATGGGCTAGCCACGAGATACTGATGGTTAAAGCTGTCTAACTTATGGGTCATTTCTCAGATGTTATTTTGTTTTCTGAGTGGTTTTTTCCTCTACATCTACACATGCATCCAGGAAGATGCACACATACTGAAAATTACATGTTATTTATAAAAAAAGAGAAAACCCAAACCCACATAATCCATCATTCTCCATGGGTACTTCTAGAAAAGCAGTTTGGAGTAAGTTTTTGGGTTTGCTTTTTTTTTTTTGAGAGGGAATAATTTTTTCAATACTTGCCTGATGCCTTCTTCATGATTAGTAAAAAAAATAAAATCTTTCATTATTACCCAAGTATGTCCCTAGTCACAAAATTGCCAGAAATAAACAAGCACAAAGTTTTATAATCACGTCCAAAAGGAGAACAAACAGACTAGGATAACCTTCTTTGCTGCTTATTTAAAAAGCAAATGACAAAATCAACTTGCTGCTCCATTCCAGGAAAGAAAGCAAGAGCTCTGAAGCTTGAGTGGCACCTAAGCATCTTCAACCCCTCTCCCTGAGGAGACGATAGAGATGGAGAATCTAACCCTGTATCCTCCTGATGGAAAAGCCAAGAGCGTACGTCGGCAGTCAGTAAGTAACAAGCATCAGAAGTGCTACATGCCTGTTAGTGCCTCCACCCCCCTTCTCCAAGTCCACAGCCACAGGGCTTTTATCCATCTCCTCCCCACAGCTGCTGACAAGCACCAAAGGGCACAGTCCCAGCCAGTACAGCTGTGGGTCGAGCTTCATCCTGGTAGAAAACCAGCCCCAAAATCAAAGCCCATGATTTACCTCCTTTGATCTTCACTCTTGGGAAGTGAGCCAAGCCTGGGCTGGGTTTCAGAGTGATTTGGGAACACAGCCAGATTAAGCACAGACTCATGACAGTCCAAAATAGAAGTCAGAAGTCTGAGACACTGTTTGGTTTTAAAAGGTGTGCTGCATTCAGCCAGCCCCAGAGGGAGACAACACCAGCAGAAGTTCGTACAGAGTGTCTGATGGAGGGAAATTAAAGAGATAATAACAGACGGAGATATGACTTTGGAATTTGCATAAGAAATGCTTGTCAAGAAGTCATTAAATGAAAGTTACATGAGGGAAGAATAAGCAGCAAAATATAAATAGTGATTACAGTCAAAGCATTGACTAGGTGGAAAAGGAAACAGAAATGGTCCTTGTGAAGAATTTATTATTTACTTGTGTTTCCCTTACCTACATTCTCTGCAAGAACAGTCATCCTATCACATGAGTAATCACATTAATTTTACAAGATTTGTAATTGGAAAACCAACTTTTAAATTTTGATTCCCTTATTATCCTCCAAGTGATCAAATTGCTAAATAATTTGGTTTAATATTTTTATAAGCACTGAAGTTTATAATTCACCGAGTTCTTATTTTTCTTCTTTAAAAGACAGTGTTTTTCTGCTCTACTTCAGCCGTGTGGGTTAAAGCCGTAGGTTCCTGGAGGTAATCACTGATGGTTCACAGGCTGCCTCAACTACTTCCTTAAGTATTCTGCAGGGATATTTTCATCAAGTTCTTACCTTAATTTTAACCTATTTAATTATTCTCACACATAAAGGGAGAGGAAATCCATTTTATATGTCCCCTCTGGATCCAGAAAAAGATTTTTAACACTTCATGTGCTATTTGCAAATGACGGTTTCAGGATGGTTCAGAGTGCCAGCCTGCACCTTCACCTTATCACGAACCAAAACCTGGAACTGAGGTGCCAACACAGCATAAGAAACAGCAAACCTAAAACAAACTGAGGAAAAAAATAATCTAACGGGGTTTCTCTGGCAGTGGCATTTCCAAAATGGGCTACTGCTCTCTTGAGCGTGGGTGAGAGATTGGGTTTACACAGTGAGATCCATTGCACAAAGGCACTTGCAGCCACCTGAGCTGTGGAAACCCCCAGTGCCAGATACACCCGCAACAACACCGGGTCCTGCAGCAGGTGTACAGGGCAACTGCAACTGCACGGAAAATCACTCTCTGACTCCAGAAAACATTGCCTTGTATGAATGAGAGTTGCCTGACAAAATCTATTCTCCCCTATGTTGTGTTGCTTCGCATACTGCAACCATCCCTATCTAAGCGTAGTCTGCATATTCTGCAGGAGCTTGCCTAGGGCAAGCAAGGAAAGGCTGCTCTGTCCAAGTGGAAGAAGCCAAGCTGCAGCCTGATGTCTTTGTTGTTTTACTGGTTAAGTACCACAGACCTCTCGTGTCAGCACATCCCCATGACTTGTATAAGGTGCAGGGCAGGAGGAGGCCGCTCCAGCAGGAGATCACAGTGCATGTGACAGAGCAGAAGGTGCAAAAAGAAACAGGCTGGTATTGTCGATATAAAGGGTGGTGACTCTTGCACAAAGCGCTAACCTGAGGTTCAGCCTGAGGAGCCAGCATGCAAGTAAAGAAAACTGACATATACCAATTATAGATCTTGAATAAAAGGGTTAAATATATACTTTCACATTGGTCAGATGTAGGGCATCATCTTCAAAAGCCTGTGGCTGCGCTAACAGAATCATCTGCTTATTCAGACTGGACAAACGGTAGTTTTCATATTTGGGGGACAGACTGTTTCACACTTAAGCTGGTGAGAACTCCCACTAAGTGATGGAGGAGGAAGGTAGCACCCCATCACTTGGAGACGCTAACATAAGAGGGTCTTTACCCTGAATAGAGGAGTCAGAAGCCAAATGGGTTGATGTATATTTGGTTCAATAAGCTCATCAATTTTGATTTGACCTACTTATATGATCCATACAGCATGTTTCATAAAAGAGATTATATAAAAGCACAGCAACTTTTTGAATTCAGTCTGGATCCCCCAAAACTATCACTCTTACTTTCTGAGTTATTTCCCCCTGCAAAAATAGCAAGAGGAACACAGATGACTGACAGCAATAAACTTATTGTAAGCTAATGACTGCACTCTGTATGCTTCCATTAGTTAAGGATGAATTAACAGAACTGCTAAGCACGACTTTCAATATTACAATCCCTCTAACTCTCGTTCAGCTACACAAACACCCTCCTCTTATACACTCACACTCTCCAGTCACATTTGTTCCACCCACTGCTTAAGGAGGACACTAAATATATAAACAGAAAATCACTGGGATTGTGGGTGTATTCCGCCTGAGCAGCACGCACTGAAAATATGTCCTGATAATCACATATGTATTTCCTTCTTGGTCTTTAACAGCCAGTGGGAGTCACACTGCTACACTTCCTTATAATCTAGACAGCGATTTGGAAGGCTTATGCTAAAATATGAAAAAAAAATAGCAAAGAGCTTTCCTCTTCCAGATCTAAGGGGGCAAATCTCATTTCCACAGTTACCTATTAGCCCTAAAGAGTGGGAAGCAATTATCTACCCAGGAAAATAATTTTTAGTTTGCTAAGCCATCCTAAAAGCACATAAAGATTAACCAGAATGGAAAGTTATTAGGAAGGGGATAACAGACTCTGTGGAAACACAAACCAAAACCAGTTTTCTTCTTTACATCTCTGTGTCTCTAATTGCTTTAAAGGTTGCAGCTTTAAGGGTTAAGAGCTTAATACAGCTATACCATCTGCCCCTCTTTTCCTGGAGATCTCTTCCCAGACCTTCCACCTGCAGGTAGCACAACACACTACAAATACCTCGCATGAGTAGATGCTTAACCTGGCCAGCTGGCTGATGTTCCTCCTCTCCTCCCCAGACTTGCTCTCTTTACCCAGCATTTTTCTGTTCCTTGTTTCCACCCATTTCTGCTGTCACCTGTCTTTTATCCTTCTATTTCTGCTGCAACCCCCATAGCTAAAGGCTCCTTGCTGTCTTCATCTCCATCCCAGGCGCACTCTGAAGCCCTCTTACTCTCTTAATCCCGAAGCAGCTTTGTCATTTGCAGTTCAATAATGTCATTTGCACTTCTACAATCTAGTTTGCTCACAAATGAAAAAAAAACTTAAAGAGAAAGACGGAAATACAGAGAGAAAGACAGAAAGAGAGAAAGAGAAAGAGAAAGAGACAGAAAGATGAGAAAGAGAAGAAAGAGAAAGAGAAAGAGAAAGAGAAAGAGAAAGAGAAAGAGAAAGAGAAAGAGGTTCTCCTCACCTACTATGTACCAGTGATTCTGCTCCAAATCCCAAAGACATGATGCTATAGGTTTCAGAAGCAATGTCTTTCAAACTACTTTACAGGATATTTTTAGAAAAATGCCATTCTGCTTTAAATGGCACCATGTAGCCCAAGGGAGAGGAGTATGCGCAATACCTGGACCTTCAGACAGCTGGCCAAAAGTTTCTACTACTGAAGCCTGAAGGAACATGGATGCCTTCACAAATGGTGCAGCCCAGCAGTTATAGACTTGCTAAATTACACAGGCTTTCTGCCTGAGCCTTTACTGCACTTATCAAATGGCAAGCTAGCACAAAAAAGCAGTTGACAGCTGCTAGGGTAACATGCTGGATTCTGGGTGTGTTAGCCTGCCCAGCTGCTCTTTACAGAGGTTTATAAAAGAAATCAAAGCACGTATCATGCAATTCTTCAGTGCACAACATTTCTGTTCTGACACATTCCTGAGGCTGTGGGCGGAAGATCCAAACAAAATGATGGTGCTGCTTCTTTGCAGCCATATCATTTTAGTTGCTTTTGAACTCCTGGGTGCTTCTATTTCTCAACAGAAGGTGGAGAAATAGTCTTCTGTGTCTCAGTAGAAATATTTTTATTTCTCTGTTAAAAAACAATGAAAGTTTCATCTTATGACCACAGCAAGCCAAAAAGAAAAAGCACAATCACCACTGCGCTTTAGGGAATTATCCTGATGATCAACTATTTTAAACAAAACTGCAGATGCTAATCATCAGCTGGAAGTTTTTGCAGATAATGAGATGTGATGTACAGATAGGAAGATGTACAAAGCCAGCAATTCACTAGTAATACACTTCACTCATATCCTTTATACATGAAAAAGCAACTCCTAACTCTTTATATCAAAAGCAATTAATCTTATACTAATAAATGTATATCCATCTCTACTTCCTATGAACTGGGCTATGTATATGAATTTGCACAGACCAAGTGATGAAACATTTGAGGGATAATTCTATTTTTGAGACAACTAAGTAGCTATTCTTTAAATTACTCAGCAACTCCTTGCCATTTTCCTTCCCTCTTTGTCCCTTTTCCTCTTTGTTAGAGTAACAAATTTGCCATCTTGTAGCCTGCTTCCTTCCGCTGAGACTTCAGAGTCACTTTCACAGTGTAATTGTCAATTGTCGGTATAATTTGCCCACCCAATAGAACTATCCTCAGGATCAGAACACTACTCACATAGATACATATAAACCACCCAGTCTAAGCTTAATGTTATCCCCAACACAAAACTACATCCCTCTATATTTACCTTAATTTTTTTTTTTTTTTTCTGGTGCCAGCAAGATAAAAAAGAGGGTTCCAAACCATTGACTTCAACGCAGAAAAAGCATCATGCTTTGGAAAGTATGAAAAGATGCTACTGCATGAACAAGTCATTAATACTTTACTTGGATGTTTTACATCAGCAAGAAAGAGCGAAAGGGTTCCTATCCACTGTGCAAAAATTTTATTTAAATGTGAAAGTGAACTGGCTTGGATAAGAAAATGATACGAAAGAAGCAAGGAAAAATCAAATGAGAAAAATCACAGGAGAAAGACACATGCAGAGGAAATTGAAAGCTCTAAAACACATTTCAAAAGGCTATCTCAGTACTGTGTAAATGCAAAAGACAGATAAGATCATAGGGTTTTGTAGGTACAATCAGATATACTTTCAAACAAACTACTTGGTCTTATCTAAATATCTAGTATCATCCAAAAGGTTCTCTCCTCTTATTAACATAACACTCATATCAAGAAATTGTTTGTTCAACTCATTAGGATTTTTTTTTCTTACAGTTATGAAACTCATTAGATTTATAATCATTCACTGAAATTATTCCATACTGTGATGAATGTTCTATTACATATACTGAATAATAATTCAAGACTACTAGGCATTTTGCTGTTTTATAGGCTTAATCTTAGAGAATAATAAATTCTGTGGAGGCTATACATGTGAAGGAAGTATTTCTGCATTCATTTGTGTTTGCCTATTTACTTAAACAACCTCATTCAGACTCCACCGAGGCTTTCCCGGGAGTATTATCTTAACGTGAAACTTCCCCCCCCCAACCATACTTGCTTTTAGTCTAGATAACTTCAAAGAGATTTTTAGTGATACAGCAAAGTGAAGTTGGTCTGAACTCTGGGTTCATCCCTTCTAATTCACCAAAACAGAGTTATATAAGTTCATAGCTAAAAAGATTACTCATCAAAATACTGAACTTAGCCATAGATTACAAAATCAGGTCATGCTAGTTCCGGGCAATCACTCTTTTAATTTAATTTCTTGGTGTTTTGTTCCAGTTCACCCACAATGTACTTTATAAATCAGCAGAAGAAATTTCAACCTCAATATCATTCTTAGGGGGTTTTTGGTTGGTGGTTTTTTTCTTTTTCTTTTTTTTCTCCCGTTTGGTTGGTTGGGGTATTTTTTTCTGAAAATTATCATCTAGACCTGTGACACAATGAAGTGAGACATGGTAGCAAACATTTCTAGGACTAAAGGAAACATACCTACAATAATTCCTACACATCACATATGTCCAACTGCTATTCTCTTTAATAGTGCCCACACAATTTTCTGAACAAATTTAGGGATCCTTTACAAGAGAAAATGAACATTTTAGCATTCATGGGTTGTTCAGAGTACCTTCTAAAGTTACTGAAAAATACCACTGAAAAAATGCTATATATACAATCACAATCCCCATGGTTTGTGCATTCAAAACTTTTGCTTATCTTCTGAAGTAATATCTGAGCAAGATGAACATGGAAGCAGACATTTCATGACAAGGCTTCATTCACCTGGGTGCCATATGTATCTATGGCAATTCTATGAATTATTCATATGGAAGTTTTATACCAAGTTTTGTAGCTAATTCATTAGTATTAATTTCAACTGCTAAAAATGAGTTAAAGGTATAAGCATTCATATGCTGTGTAAATCCACAGGTCAAAGTGTAAATACATGATAAGATTTTCCCCTCTTTCCTCCCATCCATTTTGTTTTCTCCCTGATATTCAAAGTGATGCATAAAAATGCAGTACCTTTGGTATTTTGACGAGATTTTTCTTGAATAGTTTCAAATATTTTTCCTTCTATTTCATTTATTTTCTTTCCCTGTGATTTCATTTCTTTTTGTTGAATGAGAATTATCAAAAATGATGAAGGGGTAAGCATGAAGAAAATGCAAGGTTAAAAGAATGAAAACCTCAGCAATGCTGTGCAACATCTAGATGGGTTAGCCCACAACTGAGAAAGACACGTCAGATCCTCCTTTAGGCTACAGAAGCATTTTCTTCTTTAGTATGGGACAAAAAATTCAACTTCTCTAATTCAACTTCTCCACCTAAAAATGGGTCAGAATTATAGCACCCAACACTTCTTGATAGTATTATACAAATAGAAAAATATTCTATTCACAAAATATTCACAAATAGAAAAATAAAGCAAAGATTTTAGCCAATTAATTGCAACTGTTTAAAACAATAATATATAATTGCTTGAAACTTAGCTATTATGGGTCATATATTCATTCCTCAGCAGAAATAAGCCATGTTTCTTCCATAAGCCTCTCTAAATCCAACAGATCAATAATGATGACACTAGTATCTCTATATAAGTACACCAGACAAAATGCATCAGTCATGACGATTACATCTCTTCCAGTCATTCAGTATTCTTATAGGAATAAAATCCATGTGCTGGAAGACTAGCACACTCACTATCTCCAGTATGAAAATTCATGTCTTGTTTTTTACGGAACAGGAGGTCACTATGCTAAGGTCCTGCATTTTGCCATTAAACTGTCCTATTATAGAGAAATTTACCGTTCTTAGTCTCAATGGCATGCTATTGGTGACCTTAAGTGCATATTTATTTTTCAATAAAGCCCTCTTTTCACTGACAGAGAAATGCAAAGTTACACATGAATCTATGCAAAAACAAAAATCAAAATTATTAGGTAACACACACCGTATTCCACTCTGATGGAGGATTTTAGTCAGTCATAACACCTAAAAATTCTTCTACTGTTGTGTTAGAATGAAAAATAGCTGTTTGAAATCCAACAAAATCCAGTTACCCTACTTCAATTCCATAAACATTCTTTAACCAGAACTTTAAATTAATCTATCCTAGATTAGGGATCACTCACACCAGTTAAGAACTGAGCTAAACACTCTTAAATAGCAAACCAGTCATGCTGAAAGATAACTCCTCAGGAACCACTCAAAGGCAAAAATAAAAAAAGAAAATAAATAAATTTAGAAATGCTCTCTAACATTGAGGCCAGCGTTACTTTGTGATGTATATGAAAACACTTTCTGAAAATAGATGCAAACGTCCTTGGAGGTGAGTTAGAACAGAGTGGAAGAGAATTCCTGTCTCAGCATTGAGAAATAATTTTACTCATTTGGTTTGCATTTGTTTGGTTTTTCTAAAGACTGTAAGAGAACAGTAGTAAAAAGCTCAGAGCTACTAAATCTGAATTAACTGTGCATACATACAGAAAGAAAAGAAAGGAAAAAAGGTTGGTCCCTACCATCTCCAACAAACTGAAGGAGGGCTAGATCAATTTGTCTCTTCCAAGGTGATCCTTTCTGAAGTGCTATTCCGTAGCCTGTAGTGGCAAAGATGTATCCACTCCCTATTGTGACAAGTTTGCAGCCTTCATCTCTTCCAGCCTTGTAATTCAGCACTGCAGCATCATAGATGAAAGCATCTAACTTCCTGAAATAAAAGAAAACATTTTACAAACCAAATCATTAGGGACAGCTGTTGTCAGACTTCTTTTGTCCTTGATGTTAGGACCCTGTTGAACATCTCATGGATTCTTTGATATCATTAATACATATCCTGCACTGCTGCATCTAAAATTAACAAAAGGCATCTATTTTAGTGAGGGGAAAGTAGGACACAGAGTTTTGCATTTCTATTTTAAGGGATGCTGTTAAAAAATACTGAGCGGGAGAAACCGAGCTATGAAATGTCTTGCCCTGTTATCTTTGTATCTTTGCTCTCAGAATGGATAATAAATATCTTGAGATGCAAAACGATCTCCAAAACCAACACAAAAGACAACAGAGAATTCAGGATTGAAACAACAATAATCAATTAGCTTATTTAAAACACTGAGACTGAAAACATGACTTCACCAGTTTTCCACACACATTCTTATTTCATGGCTCTTTCCAAAAATAAACAATGAAGGTGGAGGTTAAGTCCTTGCTAAGACAGAGGAAGATATTGAAGCATATCTGATGTAGCTATCTAAATCCTGCTTTAAAATTATAGAAAGTATTTCCTTATGATTCGCAATTCCAAATGTATTATTTGTGTACCTGGAGCACAGCAGGAATAAAGGAGCTTGTGGAAAAGTTCAAGCCTTTCAGCCCAGCCACCTAAAAATGTAAGAACGGGATAATCCCATTCTCTAAGGTATACAGGGAACACAACAGAACAGAGGAAAACAAAATCAGTAAGGAAAGGAAAAAAGGCAGTGTCCTTCACGGATAATTTTTAAGAAGCACTGTAAAGCAAGAGTTAGAAAAGACAGGTGCAGGGATATTTCACAGATTAAGCCAATGAAAGTGAATATACAAGAAGAGGAGGCCATTTGGAAGGACAATCACTTGCCAGCAGTAGACCTCAATCAAAGACATTCTTATACCTACAGAAATTCATATGCAAACTTCAAAAGGAAAAAGCAAAAACGTAAGTTTGTTTTGTATTGCTGCCCTCATCTGCAGCCAAAACCTTAAAGAGTTCTACCACTTGCACAAGACTAGCGGAATACAGAGGAAATAGGAAAGAACTATCATCTCAGCCCAAACCCCACCTAAATGACACACTAAACCAAAGTTATTAGGTCCCCCAGTAACACACTCTCCCTTTTCAACATCTTTGCCCATCCCATAGGAGTCAGAGGAATGGGGAGGACACAGCTACACAATCGGCTTGACAGGTTGGCGTAGGAGGAGCCTTCACCCTGCCACCCTCACTGGCACTGCAGCTGCCAGGCGCTGCCTGCTGTGCCTTTGAAGAGCCACAACGTGTTACTGTGGAGCACTGCTAAAATTTTCTAACAACATGCAAATGACAGAGGCTGGCAAAATACTGCTCAGAAACAACTGGGACCTGTCTTCATGGAAAGGGAATTATAAAAATAAATTAACTGTGGCACAAACAGGTACAAGAGCATCAACTTCAATCATATTATATCAGTATGTACCAGTTGTGAATTCTGTTGCTGTTGCAGTTTTGGAATCACACTTGCCACGAGCTTAAATCAGTTTATGTTGATAAAGCCTTTAATTTATATCCACAGAACAGAGCAAGACATAGGCATATCAGATTTTGGCTACTGACAGAAAAAAACCCAACAGACAACACCGCTCATGCACAACATAATTCAATGTTTGCTCTTAAATAATTAATCAAGAGATTCAGACAGAACCCTAACTTTTGTTGAACTCTAGATCAGAGATCAAAGATGTAGCACTAAAAAATACCCCTATCCATCTCACGTTAAACCAAGAGAAATAGCAGGAGAGAGTGAGGTTGTTGGATTTTGTCTGCTGTCATGAAAAAGTGAAGAGTGAAGTTCTTGTCACTACTTACTGTACTTTATTGCTTCCCTTCAAGGGTACTTACCCCAACAGTCACCATTGAAGTCATCAAATTGGAATTTAGTGAAGTCATTAATTTAGAGAGAGTACAGGTGGCTCACACAACCATTAAAAGAAATACCTGGGCCATCATTTCCTTTGTTTTTCCACTCTTTCCTAAAACTCCGTTGTTGCAATCCTCAGCTTAAAAGTCAGTTTAGCTCCATCACTGCTAAAAGTCTGACTTTCTCCTTCCTTTAAATGGGTAATTTAACACAGAGAAAACAATTGCTAAACATCTGGTAGGCAATGTGTCACAAATTCAATCCGGAAATAAGGTATGGATGGCTACCTAGCACTAAGGGTAACTAAACTGGAAATAGCCAAGAGGGTGCTGGGGTACTGCCCAAGTCTGCAGTCTTCGACACAAGACCAGGCAGTTTTCTAAACGATGTGCTTTGATTCAGCACTTCAGAGACAATCTTTGGCCTCTGTAGAGAGAAAGAAAAAAAATCTATGCCCTTTGGGTAGGCGCACAAGGGAAGAAAAGAAAACTGCTTGCCATACCCTCATATCACTTCTAATCTACGGCAGACAGTTACCATAATCAATGCAATCCAATCTCATGCTTTGAGACCTCCACAGTTATCTGTGGGGAAGGAAGGATACTTCTCCTCTCAGTGGATGCCTTTGGCTCAGGCAAGGGATTGGAAGGTAATGCTCCTCTCTGTGGGTACTGCTGCAACCAGCCAACCTAAGTTAATATACACTCTAGAATTTGTGATCTGTTTATTCTGGGATTTATAGTTTTGCAATGTAAGCATATAAAACACATGCTGGTAAACACAGAGAAAATATAGACAGTCAGCTATTCTTCTGTCAAAACAGACTCAGTCAGAAATACAGAGGAAAAATATATCTTTGCTAAAGACTCCAGGACAAAAGCCTTGTGCTGCCTCAGAAATCACACTCTTCATACGCAGCTTGCTTCCTTAGTTATTGAGCAGTGCAGTAAAACCTTGGGAGAGAAAGACAAGGCACAATCACGGTTTCACTCACTGTGGACCCACCTCCCCAGCTTCCCAGAGAGTCTGGCATCAGCTGCAGTGGGTACACACAAGGAAAGCAGGTTCTGAAGATGCAGAAGGCTTTACTTTTGAGGGTTTTCTCTGTACTACTGTCGTGGTTTAACCCCAGCCAGCAACTAAGCACCACGCAGCCGCTCACTCACTTGCCCTCCCTCCCCAGTGTGATGAGGGAGAGAATCGGGAAAAGAAGTAAAACTCGTGGGTTGAGATAAGAACGGTTTAATAGAACAGAAAAGAAGAAACTAATAATGATAACACTAATGAAATGACAACAGTAATAATAAAAGGATTGGAATATACAAGTGATGCACAGTGCAATTGCTCACCACCTGCTGATCGACGCCCAGTTAGTCCGTGAGCAGTGATGCCGCCACCCCCACTCCCCCCAGTTTATATGCAGGACATGAGGTCCCATGGTATGGAATACCCCGTTGGCCACTTTGGGTCAGCTGCCCTGGCTGTGTCCCCTCCCAACTTCTTGTGTCCCTCCAGCTTTCTTGCTGGCTGGGCATCAGAAGCTGAAAAATTCTTGACTTGAGACCACCACTTAGCAACAACTGAAAACATCAGTGTTATCAACATTCTTCTCATACTGAACTCAAAACACAGCACTGTACCAGCTACTAGGATGACAATTAACTCTATCCCAGCAGAAACCAGGACAACTACTTCAAGGTCACAATAATTCTCGTTACACAAATCAATTTAAAAACATGAGGTACTTTTCTGACAGATGCTGAGTGCTGAAAGGTTCTGCTATCAGTTGCTGCCCCATGTCTGAACTGTAAATCAAAAAGTTGATTGCCCTGAAAAAGTCTTGCTGTCTACAAACACAAACTAATATTCAGAATATATTTTCTCCAACAGAAATCTTATAACCTCTCAAGGCTTAATTATCTCTTCATCATGTGCTGATTACAGAAGTACTATTCCTCGCAAAGCAAAGCTTCAGAACACGATGTACCCCTGCAGCATGGGCAGGGAGTAATAAGCCACAACTGAAGCTCTCAGATGTTAGGGCACCCAGCTCTTTCATCACTAGGAGGTGAATTTCCTGACACTCTGAATTTTTAAGAACTTTCAGACAACTTTAAGCATTCCTCGAGAAGAGTTTCCAACAACTGAGACAGCAAAATCTGGGCAAGTCTGAAAATTTGACCCTTTCTGAGTTGTTTGCAAAGATGGCAGTGGGCATAAGCTCCAGAAGAAGAGAAAGCAGGCATTTGCGTGGGCCAGCGCGCTGCTGGAGCTGCAGAGGACCTTCCTTCCTGCTATGTCTATGTGGGGAAAGCCACATCTGCTGTTTTGCTTGGCACCGGTGGAAGAGCCAGGCTGCGTGCACGGCAGTGACTGCTGGATGCAGTAGCCCATCCTTGTCTTGTCACTCTCAAGGCAGGACTGGCAAGCCTGGATCTGTGCTCCAGTTCACCCTTTTCTTCTTTCTCTTTGTCTACAGATGGACTAGCAAGCCCCAGGATCTTTGTTCTTGTGGCAGCAAAATTCAACTGCGCTACACAGCTGAGGAGCTTTGTATTGCTCCGAGTGCTGATCCTTCTGCTATGTAAGTTACATCCTCACTGTAAAACAGCTTACACGAACCAAGTACAGCACCCCACATCAAGAAAGGCCGAAAGCCTCTTGCAAACCTGAGTCATGTAAAAATGAATCAATTAACTTGTCATTTCAGTGCAGCCACTTCAGGGGGCGATAAGCTTTGTCACATTGTGTAGGTTTAAATAAACTGCTAAGAATTATTAAAAAGATGAAAGAGAACTATAGAAACTGGAATGAAGCAAGAAACAAGATTTATAACTGCCCTGATCTAGCCAAATGCACCAGGCATCTTCAGTGAATGCAGAGGAACAGGACTACAGTGTTATGACTCACTGAGCACCTGGCAGGTTTGTAAACTTCCTCAGAACTACTGCAATAGTCCTGGGTAGGAGAGAAAATAAACATATCTGGAATATTTATATAAGAGAGACTACAAAGGAAAACGTCCTTCATTACCTAGCAAGCACAAAGAGGAAGGGGGGTGGGGAGAATTTTAACTCACACAGCATAGGAGAATATCAGGTGTTATGAAATTATGAATTGGAATAGTTCTAAAAAAACCCAAAAGAGCATTACTGAATGAAATGATTTGAAGCGGGAGATCTATGAAAAACAAATGTGGACAGTCTTGTACCTAAACATTTATGAGTCACCAAGAAGTATGAGAGCTGAAAAATCAGATTAGCTCTTGCAAAAACCTATTCTCTAAAGTGTTGCTGTACACATCCAAAAATGCCTCTGTAAAGAAAATGAAAGTTAGAGGAAAAGGTACAGAAAAGTAATTTCAGAAAAGCTGAAAACACTTCCCTATAATTTCCCCCATCTTTATTATTGGCACATACTTTTCATCAAATTCCTACGAAGAAAATTGAGAAGCAGGATTAGGAAAATGCTCCATTATTAGTCATAGCTTCTTGCTCAACAACAGAAGTATAGCTTACTTGGAAAATGTTACTTTGCTTCCTTGACCAACTACATGATCGTTCAGCAATTTTGTTTTCTTGATGGAACAAGAGGGAAATATCTAAAATGGCAATCTGCTCAGAAGTTCTGGAGACACAAACAGTAATCCAGCACGCTAGAAATCAATCTCTTTCAGTTACTTTGTGTCCTGCTATGACCTGTGTCATAGTATTCAGAAAATGAGAGGGATGCTTTAATGCAGTCCTGTTTATTCACATTCTTCTATTTTACTGTCAAGCACTGGAGTTTATGGAACAAATAATATTGTGTTTCCATTGAGGATCAGAGAAACTGGAGCACAACTGAAGCCACTTTCCAGTTTTCAACTACCGCAGTAAATACAACACCTACAGCAGAATTAATTTCTTGCTAAAGTGGGTACCATTTGGCAAAATGTTCATCTGTCAGATCCAGGACATTAACTTCAGAATCAATTTTTCTCACTCTCATTTCTTTATGTTTTTTAACACCCCAAATATGTTCTTTTCATGGCCAGACAAAAGCTGTGTATTATTACTAACACAGATTTGACTTAGACAAAACCAGAATGCATGCAATATATGATGTGGGCCATCATAGCAATTTGATTGCACTGCATTTTGCTGTAAATAGCTGTATCTCAATGACTTTTCTACAGTTTTTTTTGGATGAAGAGTACCTTTTAACTCAAATATGCACATTCTGGGGCTTGTTCTGAAAAATTAAAGGTCAGTTACATATTTAAGAATAATTATTCATTATAAATTATATAAATTTTATTCTGAGGAAAGACAGTTAATGGAATCAGATCTATTTTTGAAGTTTGCCTAGGTGACTTAAGAAAATAAGCGACGTTATTGCTCAAATTTGGTTGTAAATAAATGCAAAAGTGACTACAAAGATTATTACATAGCAAGTGTCATACCTGTTTACTAAGGCTCCAGTAGTGTCTTTTGAAAGCACAGTATTTGAAATTACTATCTTATTACAAATACCAGGCTGCAATACCACCTTTGGCCTTCCCTCTTTACCCCCACCCCCATCATCAAGAATGCTTTTACCTATTAAAGCTTTGTCTCCTAAACATAATATTGGAGAGACACAGCTCATTTTCAAAACATTCTGCAAAAACCACTACTTTTCAGCTTTTTTTGCTTTTAAAAATAAATTGCATAGTCTGCAGAATAAATGGCTTACATGACCCTTAAAGTAGCATTTATAATTTGATATTAGGCAAAAAAAAAATGGTATCCACTTAAGGCTGGATTAAACGTAAGCATATATTTGAGAGACCATCAATACCATTGTTGGGAAGGCAGCAAGTGCAAAAATACTGGTTTTATAATATGATGGATTTACATTATAGATTTACAGATGTACTACAAATTGATTAATTTACATTTTATCCCTTCTTTATCCACAGAAGGGATAAAAGTAAGTATGTCAAGAGTGCACAATGAGAGATACAACATCATATGTGCATCTCTAAATCTATGTCCAGGGGATCTAATGCCAAAAAGTCACTATGGAATGATGCAGCAATCAAAGGGAAAGAAGGCTGCTTTGAATACAAGGCTTCAATGAAAGTGCTCTAAAGTCACACTTTGATATTGCTGGAGCAAGAGAAGCAGATATTTAACCTTTACCATGAAGGACTGATGATTTCTTTTACCCGGCTTTGACTAAAATGCATTTCAGGTTGTCTGATGGCACTTCATCACCAGCAGTGACTTTATCTTTTAGCACATATTCAAACAGCTCCATGCAGATCTTAAGTTCACATACACTGGATGGATTTCTTGACATCTTGACATTGACAATTCATGAGGGGAAAATTTAACAACCACCCCCCCTGCAACAATGCAGGTTAGCAAAGTTTAACCCAGTTATATGAGGAACTCATTAGCAGGGAATGAGCTTTCAACTTTTCTCCCAGCTCAAACCGTCCTCACTTCAATCTTCACACAGAAAATGCAGACGCAAAATTCGAACGACCAAGCTCTGACAGACATTAACACCACTGTGAGAGATTGTGGAGGCTTCACCTCACCTGTCAGGGCAATCTCAGGCTGCCAGAAAAGCCGCCGTGAACCTTCCTGCATCACTCGGCTGTGGTTACCCGAACCGGCATATTCACAGTCCTCACTCACAGGAGCTCCCATTCACTACCCCTCTGTCCACCCACCTTCCCAGTCCCTATAACATTTCCCTTAGCAACAAAATAATGGAAAATTTAGTGTGCCTTTATGATTAATTTATACAGTGGAATAGTGTCCTACTTCAAGTCTCAGAAGCCAAGCAATGAAGTACTTGCAAAGCGTCAGTTTATCAAAACACAAAATTTGAAAAGTCGAGTAGGGAGAATATATTTTTAGATTAAAGGTTTTGTCCCAGTTACAATGGCATAATGAAGGATAAATTCAGCATATTTCACCAAGCACCTGATCTCATTCCCAAATCCAGTGAACACTAAAACTTAGAATAGCTTCTTCTCAAAAAAAGAGGGGTTAGATGGGCTATAGTTACTTTCATCTGCTCATTTTATTTCCAGGTACTTTGTAATATTTAAAGACATTAGATAGATAACTGCATTACTTAAAAAATAGTAGTATAGACAGACACGGGAGCTAACCTTTTTTCAAAAAAAATCAGAAGAGCACTAAGGTACCTAGTCAACCAGGAGAGAAAATACCGAATGGGCCAAACTGTTTAGCAGAGATTTCTTTTTTACAGAATGTTAGGAAAAAAACTGTACTCACACTATTAGCTCGTTCAGATGGTTTTAAGGAAAGTGTATTTGTATCTGTACAATAATTTAGTACTTACTGTCAAAATTGATAGGGATAAATAGACTTTCTGGAGCACGGCAAACATCTTGTTCTCCCAGGTAGTTTTGGATCTTTGTTCAGTGCTGTTTGACTTACAAGTTTCCCCAAAGGTATGTATGGTTAACACCCACACATGGGCAGTAGATCCTTACTGGCTTAGACTTAGGTCCCAATAATCTATGACACTAGCAAACAATAGATGCTTAATGAGGAATAAAAGAAACAAGGCATGCATGAATGTTATTGTCCCTGAACTTATCTTCTTGGCTTCAGATGAACAGATATTTCATGAGTTACAGGCTGTATTAAGCCCCATCATGTTTAACAGCTGCCAAATTATTCACCTTCCACAAGTCTTTCAGTTTCCTTCTGAGCTTGTTTTAATTTTGGTATTCACAACACCTCATCTCCAGAATGCAACTATGCCAACTTAACTCCACAAATGCGATATTCTATCAATCACTACTGGACTTTACAAAGATCTGGTGCCAAACAGGGAAAAGACAGAGAGATGCTAAGAGAGAGAAGAGAGAGCAGAGAGGAGAGACCGACTGATGTTCACTTTTACTTAAACAACAACAAAAAAAATCTTAAGTGGCCTACAGTTGTGATTATTTCAACTTGCCAGCACTGAAGAGTACCACAGAACAACAAGTTCTGAAAGTATTTTACATCTCTATTTCTACTCCAGCTATGAGGCAGAAAGTATGCAGGCATAAAATATGATACTCCATATATGATTTACGGCAAAAGTTGCCTGAAATCATCAGTGCTTCAGATGTGGTCTAGCTCAGTTTCAGATTTCATTTGACTGAGAAAATTAAAGTTCAGTTCAGCTTTTTTCTAAGGAGTTCCCATGGTTCTGTCTCACAGCTCTATTGAATTTTTTATTTTGTCTTTCAGACCAGCTGCAGAAATGGATGCTTCCAAGCATCAGCCTCCATAAATGTCCAAAAGCTATATCCAGAAAAATGGTCCAGTGGGTGCCTTTGTACAGAAGTAGAGCAATCCAGGAGCTAGTTAAATCAGTCCTCTAAGCTATTTTATATTCCTGACCATTAGTTATAAGTACCATTGACAGTGAATTATCTGAAATATTAATTTCTCATCTTATGTCACACATTCGTATTTTGGATTTATCACCCCCTTAAAAAGGAATGATCACCTGGAACGATAATTTTCAGGGTCTGACACAAATATTTCAAATTAATATCCTATAGATCTGATGAAAATATGGAGAGTAATTTTCTTAAACATTTCTCCTTAACAAAACAACATTTAGAGATATCAGTTGGATTCATCACTCAGTACTTTCCTTTTTTTTAAAAAAAAAAAATTAATTCCTATCTTAGATTACAAGTTTTGTTGTAGTAACAGCAAATGCAGACTCAGGAAAATATTTTTTTCAATCACATGTGAATAAACAAGTTTCAGATTTGGTAGTTTAAACTGGTGACTTTTGAGTGTCCCAAGAAGATCTCCAAGGCTTTCGTACTTTGAAAGACACTTTGAAAGAGGAGAACATTGTCTCTTCATTAAGATCAGTACATACTTCAACTACAGGCTGCTGTTTCAGTGACATCTTAAAAATGTGACTGGAGCAAGGATCACCCATTTAAAAAAACGGTTATTTCAGTTGCTGTATTTAATTTTTAATCCTGTTTTTGAAGCTTGTGAAAAACACAAAACCCAAGCAGGCTCAGAATAGAGAGCTTTGATGAGTAGGCCATGAGAAAGCAGGAAAAAATCATGTTCTTAGAATGATAGCTGGATTTGATACATTATTTTAAAATTCAGTGGCATAAAGTAGTGCTTGTGCTAAAGCTGTCTCCAGCAGTTTCCCTCTTCATGTATCATAACAGGCATCCAGGAGGGTTGCAAGCAATACATTATTACAGACTACAGATACCTCATGCTGCCCACTGACCTTTCCCTTCCTCCCTCAAACACACTTGAGAGTCAACCATCTGGGGCAATTTCTTAAAAATTTGGCAAATGAATTCTTTATGTACTGTAACATTAAAAGTCCAAGAAAAGAGTAAATATTCTCAATTCTAAATACTGTATGGTGTTGTCAACCAGAAATAGTCAAAAATATTGAGCCACTAGATTAAAAGTTTAGAAATTTATGTCTGCTGAACATTTCTTTAAGTTCCCATTGCAAGCTGTTATTATCTGCCCACGAGAATGATGAAGAACTTGTGCTTTTTATGAAAACTTAGAATATATAATTTTTCTCTCAAACAGGTAATTTCTCTCATAGCTTTCCCTCCTCTTTTTAGGTAAAAAGGTATGAACCACAGAAACAATAAAAACTAGAAAGTTTTTCCTTTGATGAAAATTTTGATGACAGTTTTTCTGTAAAAATAAATTGAAAATACTGCAAAAAATACTGAAATTTGTTTTGCATCCAAGTGGAGATGTCAGCTGGCTGCCTAAAAGAGAAGTTTGTTTTGTTTTTTACTTTAGGCACACCACCACTTTAATTGACAGACCTAATTAACAAAGGACCTGCTGGGCACAATCTGAATTGTGTTCCAGCTGACAGAAATGGAGACGTTTGCCTCCTGGTTACGCCAGTGCCATGCTGCAGAAGCTGCCAGCACGGCCTCTGACCAGTTCGTATCTGTTCAGCAAATAACAGAGTGTGCAAAGCTGTGAATTGGAGACAATTTATAAGCACTATAAGCACAACAAAAATCTAATTAAGGCCAGTAAACTTAGAGACTGAGAGTTTAAAAGGGCATCAGAGCCTTCTAGGGTCTTCTCTTGCACGTTCTCTGCTTAGTACCATTGGATTCTTAAAAAAAAGGGTTAATAATCATATCGTTGTTTTCACATGGGAGAGTGTGCTTGTGGGGGGGAAATGATTTCTCATGGCATTCACACTGTTCAGTTAGATACTTTCAGGTGTTTCTTCTAGCAGTATTATTTTTCATTAAAAAATGCTGAGGAATACAATCATCACTTGCTCCTATCAAAGCGACTGGCAGCTCAGGACACGCCTGCAGGCCAATAGCATCTCCTTGGGGGACAGCTCAAATTTGATAATCCACTGCATCTGAGGCCACACCTGCTGATGTAGAAATGGCCATGCAGAAATGCTATTGCCACAGCATTCTTTCCAAGCAGCTTCGTATTTCCACCAGTATGCCACAGACAATCGGGAAATAAGGTATTAAACTTGACATGTATAAACTACCAAGCATAGCAATCTTTAACAGGAAGGCAGATGGATTCCCAAGTAAACTTTAGCATCAAATCCCTGAATATATAGTCACAGCTGTGGCTGTAAATAAAAACTGAAAACCGCTCATGACAGTAAGGGGGTCTGCATCTTACAACACGGGGCTGCTTGCCTGCGGAACGCAAGGGATTCATTACTGCAGTTTCCTTGAAACAAGTTACATTCTCAGCTTTTTTGCAGTGAAACTGAAATAAAGTCCTCACATCGATATGCTGCCATAACACAGCATCAGTTAGACCATCTCCTTTCTTGAAACAAGATATACACTGCGCCATACACAGCGGCAGTCCTCATATCCAGGAAAATTAAGGAAGTGAAGAAAAAAATTAGATGGATGCATCAGTGACAGGCAATAGGCAAGCGAAACTTTGCCATTTTATCTCACTAGTAAGAAGAGACTCTCCCAATTAAATTTTCTAATTTCAGCCATTAGCAGTTAAATCCCACACAATATTCCAGTGTAGGTGTGTTGGGGCAAAGGTGAGAACATGAAATGCATTTCCAGTTTATTGCTGTTGCATTTTCTCCTCTTGACAGTTTTACAGCAGCAGAACACTCATACACAGAGGAACACTACATGCAAACTCAACAGCTATGAGCTGATACAACCCACACCAAAGAATTACAACAGGTAAGGTTGTTTTGCTTGCAAAAAGATAGCATTCTTTAACCATAACCTTGTTGTTGTGGAAAAAATATAGCAAAGCAAACAGAAGCAAACAAACCCAAACAGCCACTGTAAACATAAAACAATAATTAACTACTTCCTATTTGAAGACCTATTCTCTCTTCAAGAAGCAAAATCAATAGGATCTGTGTCTCTGGTACAGAGGGTTCTAGAAATGTAGATTAATTAAATGCAGCATAGACAGAAATGCTTGCGATGCATTTTTAGAACTTTATGTGATCGATAAACATCTAAAGAACACAGAGGAGCCACCATGGCTCTAACAGAGCTGGACTTCACCCACCGAGAATACATTAGCTAATATCTTACAGACTTTACTGTTCTGAATGATGCTCAGGAAAATAACTGCCATTTTTGTTTTCATTAAGGAAACGGAACAAAAAACTCTGAAGAATTCCTGAGCTGCTCAGTCCTGCCTAAAGAGCAATCTGAAGCTCTGCAGGTAGCACAGCACGTGTGGTTCAGCTGATCCCTTATATGCATGACATTTAGAGAAAAATGCCAGCACATTTTTTGACAAGCTTGTAAGCTTGTGATTACTTTCAGTATGAAATTGCATTGAAGGAGGGACAATATTTTGCCATTTTGAAAGATATTATGTAGTACTTCAATAACAAGGTGCATGAATTTTCCTCCCTTTTAAGAGGCTTGTTTGCAAACTGATACCTTTAATTAACAAATACAGAAGGTTCTGCTGTTGTTCAAATGGTGTTTCAGCAGCTTTCTGAGACCTGTATCTGTGAGTCTCAGATATAAGACACTATTGACAAGAGGTAGATATTACTGAGATTTTACAGATTTTCTTTTTTTTTGTATTTTCAGAAACAAAGTTTGATTTCTTATCAAAAAAAAGGGTAAAACCAATATAGCTGATAAATTTGCCTTCACCATTGGTAGCAGCAAGCCTTCATGAGTAAACTGCAATGAACCTTCGCCAAGGGGATTCACCTGAAGGAGTAAGTATAATGTCAATGTCAGTCTAAAGTAAAAATCTCATTTCCATTTTGATTTGCAGCATTTCCCAGTTGATTCCTTTCTAGAATGATCTTAAACGGTTTTGATGCTAATTGAACAAGATAGGTCCAAGGCTATTGCCCATGTAGTGAAGTTGTTTGTTCTAATTAAAAAAAACAAATGCAGATGCTTTCCTTGTAAGTTAATTTTTGAAACACTATTAGCTTCATCTCTCAAAGATGAAAACAGAAAGGGGCTGGGTATTTCGTTCAAGGCTTCCCAGACACAGATGTGTGCACACTCATCTCTGCATGTACAGCAATACTCTGACACAAGACCTATCTAACCTCCATACCAGACCAGGAAATAAGGGCAGGTACGTACTTTATTTTATACACATTTCTATCCATATTTCTGCCCTTGAGGTTTTTCCCAACCATGTTAGAGACTGGACTGAAGCAGCTGATTTTTCACTTCTTGGGAGAAAGCAAGATAAAAAGACCAGTTTGTTTTTTAATTTGTTTTCAGAATGAGGAAAGGGACATGAGCATGTCTTCAACAAAAAAGAAATTAGATAAATCTGTGCATCTGAAGCTTTATTTTTGTCTCCTTCCCGCTTTCCTCTTCCAGTTCAACTCAGTAACATGTATTAAACATGATGGTCTCAAAGATCAAGATATTCCGAATACATCTCAAGAGGTTAACGCTAATTAAAGCTGATTGAAAGCCTTAAGAGTTTGAGATACAGCAAAGCCAGACTGAATTGTGACAAGCAACTACTTGATAGTTTGATTCTCTTTAGATCAGATGCCACATGTGTAGCAGTATTCAGTCATTAAGTATTGCCTGATTGTTGGTATTTTTTGCTCCAGCTTAAAATTAAACACTATATATAGGTAATTAAAGGGGACTAAATCTTATGTCTTCAATTAAGCAAAAGTAGTTTCAAAAGTGAGATTGGAAATACATACAGGTTATACAAACATTCTTCAGGAATAACACAGGTACCATTTATTTTGACTCACAGCAGCAGTTATCAACCAGACAATCTTTGCAAGTCATTCCCGGGTCTGTAGTCTATGACTCTAAAATTACCAGGTCGTTCATCTTCAAAAAGATGTGCAGAAGCAGCAAGCTTTACCATATGTAAGAAAAATTGCTTCTTGTATGCTACCAATGATGAGGATGAAAAAAGAAAAAAAGATAAAAGTACAGGAATAGCTTTGACAAGAGATGAAGATGAAAACAGACAAAATAGCTGTAGTAAGGTAAGCAGAACACATACATCCTGAAGAGGAAAATAGATATTATATATTTGCTTGGAAGCAGAAGCAGTGTGAGGAAGAAGCGACAGGTCATCCTCAGAAGAGCAGTAGCAACATAGGCTCTATGGGGCAAGATGTATTACCAATCATGGGATCAAGTGAAGTAGGGAAGGTGAAAGCTTCATCACATGTAGATAAGGATGAAAGGGCAATCCACATGGAAGAGAGAAACAATCTGCTCAAATAGTTCACAAGGGAGAAAGGAAGAAGATACAGTGCAGGTATATAAAAAACGAAGAGTATACTGAGGAACAGAACAGAAAATTTGGTAGAAAAGGTGAAAAATGATGGGTTTGAAGAATATGAGTCTGGAGAAAAAGAAGAGGCAGGCAATTGTAATATACTACCAAATACCTATTCAGGCTTTTCTGTTCTCCTCCCTACAGAGAATGCAAGTTATTACAGTCCCATATTATACAGTCTCATGTCTTTCATTCAGGACACTTTTAGCTCCAGAGATCCCTGAGGTGTCAGCCACAGGAGCTGCATCACATCTTCACCAAACATCTTAGCAAAAAGGAAAACCTGGGTGCGCTCAAGGTGCAAGTGACAGGTGAGGACAACAGAACCTGATCGTTTTGGTCACCTAAATGAAATCATCTTTCCAGAGAGAAACCACTCGGGGGCAAAAAGAAGGTACGATCATGCTGCCTGATCTGTAATCGAGTTTACTGCCCACGATTACCACATTGATTGGGTCTTTGCACAGTTCTTGCTGTGCAAGAAGGCAGAAAAACATGTAAGCCCACTTGACACTACTCTGCTGCTGGAATGTCCAAACCTGTGATATAAGCAAACGCAAAGTGACACTTCTATTGTGGGAAACTTCAGCAGCCGATGGCATGCTGTTTAATCCTTCTGTAGGTGCCGTCAGACAAAATACTAAGGAGCGCAGCTGTATGTAGCAGTTACTTATATTGATCTGGAAAACACTGCACATGGCAGCTTATTTGCACCATCTGCTACAGAAATGTCAGTCAAGGGGAGCAAGGTAGACACCTGGGGGTGTCCACACTGGGAAATCACTTAGAAGAGGAAAGAAACTCCAGCACGGGGCTGGGGGGAGGAATCTATAAAAAATGAATAGCTTATACTGTCAAAAGGACTAAAGCTTTTGAGGAAGAGCAGCAGCTGGCACAAGAGCAGCCAGCCTGAGTTTCAGTGATTGTCCTGAACCACACTGCAGTCGGGTAGCCCTCCCCTTTTCATGCTCAAGTATCTGACAGGTGGCCTGATTTTAAAGCTAACAGCGCTTTTTCCAGGGCTTTCAGTAGCACAAATGGTTGGTGAAAAGTACAAGGAATATACATCCCCTAAATAAACTATCCATCCAACTGAACAAGCCCTAGCAATGGCTGAAATTAAGGATAGCTTCTTCTTTAAAAAATCACAGCAGGAATGGTAGCATTCAGCTGACTATCTATAATGCATAATTTAGCTGTCACCCAGGAAATATCACTTGCACAGGCTCGGTCAGAGAGGGGGCTCTGCCTCCAGTTTGGAAGACCTTGGGCAAGGTTCATCTCACGTTCTGTCACATGTCTATCCTAGGATATGACAAACTGTGCTTGAGAAACGCCAGTTGAGATTGCCTTGAGAAACAATGGCAGAGGGAGTCCAGACAGCAACACGGAGACAGCAGAGAAGGAAACGGTAGGAAGGATAACTTTTTAACTAATGGAACCTGCACTCTAAGGCAAGATTTGGGGACTTCAGGTTTTTTTGCATAAGAGATATGTTACAATCCCCTATATGTTTGGGAGGAGAGTAAAAATTAAAAGGACAAGCAGTTCCCAGAAGAGGACCAAAAGTAATAGCTTAATTTAGTATAGGGAGAAACGTGTCCTGTGTTCACCATAAATAATTGCAGGTGAGATGTGCCTCGAAACAGCCACTAGAGTAGGTGTACTGAAATCCACTCTGGGTAACTTAGCTTTCTCAAACTTCAGAACAAACTAAAAACAAACAAAACAACTTCAAAACAAACCTAAACAAACTATATTGATAAATTATGATTATTGTAATCCAGTATTATTAACAAAAATACACATGCTATTATCAAGCCAGTATGTTTAGAAAGGATCACTAGAGCTAACACATTCCTGTCACGCAGATGAATACTGACACAAGTAGTGAGTTACTCTTACACCTTTTGAGGATGAAGAATGAAAATTCAATCTCTTTGTCCAACCAGGCAGAATGGGCTACTTCAGAGAGACAAAAGGATAGATGGCACTCAAGTCTAAATCTCAGATCTTGAGGAAGAAGAACAATAATATTTGCCAGAATATTTACCAAGATTGCCAGAAGCAGTATTAGATAGTACATTGGAGACTATGTCATCTCAACAGATTTTACGAAGATCAAGGTCAATACTTCAGATGTGACAGTAAATGTACAGGGCCATGCTAATTAGAGGAGGGAAGAAAAAGTAAGAGTGGACCTAAAAGCATACGAAAGGGATGGGAAGTTGAAAAGAAATAACAAGTAGTTGCACACTGGCCAGACAAACAAGCTTTGTCAGAAATTCACCCTGCAAAAGCACCTTTCAGTGCAAGTTCTGCAAAGATAACGAGAGACTGCACAAAACATCATGTTCTGTGTTGAGTCCCCACCCAACTCCAGGTCCATCTGTATCATCTCTCTCTAAATTTGACAAATACTAATTCTGCCCTTTGAATGTAATTTACATAGGGCATCAGTCTTCCATGTAATTTTAAAAGTCATACAAATCACAGGCAATTGTTTTCCTCTCTGATATCTGTAAAATGCAGTTGAAAAATAAAAAAAAGATCCATGTACTACACAGCATGCCTGACATCAGTCTGTTCAGTATCACAGTAAGCACAGATCAATATTTCTCAGTTTCTGCAAAGTCTACAGTGTTTTTTAAAATCCATGGAAAAAAGCTTACCCAGTTTTCAAGCTGACCAAGGCATCTTCAACTCCTTTCTGATTATACTTCGTCATGTAAAGGTGCATATCAGGGTAGTTGTTTCTGATATTTCTCTCTGTGCTTCCATTTGGGACGGTTCCAAATCGAAAAGGAGGTGAATAGTCATATGGCCTTTGAAACTAGAGAGAAAAGGGAAAAGCAAAGTGTTTCAGGTATTCAAAATGTGAAGAAGGGCAATTCCAGGTTGAAAAAACCAGAAGCTGCCTCAAATTTCTTCTAGGCAAATGCTGTGGGTTAATTCAGCTCTATTATAGCAGAAACTGTCTTCCCACTGACCGAACTTACAGAATCATCTACATCCAAAGTAAAAACAGCTCAATTTTGCCACTCTGATGTGACTTTCTCCCCTGCATTGTAATATGGCAGGACAGCAGAAACTGGAGCAGCGAGATACTGGCAGATGTTCCTCATCTGCCAACATCTTCCCTAGTGAACTCAAACTACAAGCAGACACACTGGTAAACGGCAATTAAAAGAAAACAGTATTTTGTTGATAGTTATTTCACACTTCCATCTCAGCTGTGACGTTGTGGGTCCCCACACTAAGGCGGCGAAAGGACCATTTGCACTACTTGACAGGGACCCTAACGCACTGCTCCCGGAGGGGTGCGGGTGACCGCGGGAAGCTTGTGCGCAGGGAGGGACAGGGTGAGGGCTGGCTTTCCTTCCATCACCATGATTCCAGGGGAGTAAAAGTTCTTGCACCTTCCCCCAGGGCTCAGCAGCTACGTCACTTGACATGAAAAGGGCTTCTGGAGCTCTCACACCTATAATCCTAGTCCCTATTTATTCCTACAATTTAAAACTACAAACAGTCTGCTTGAGGTCATATAGGTTTATTCTACAATTTTACCCTCTATCAGCACAGACAAACAAGCCAGGGAATATCTGCAAAGGAATAGCAATAGCTTAGAGCACACTCAGGTTTCAGATTTGGAAACCATTCAGATAATCTCAAATAAAGTTTTGCTAACAGACCTGAAAACTTCTTATGCACCTTTTCAAGATGTCCCTTTAAATACCAAGTGACACTTCAGGATTAAGTTAAAATGTGTCTTTAAGAAATATATGAAAAGACCCCTCAAATTAGAGGAACTATTGGCTAACAAGGAAATTCAATTGAGCATTGATAAAAGCAGTCACCCATGAATTCCACAGTAAAATGCACTCTGTTTTTACTGTTGAAGTTAGAAGAGCAATCTACATACCCTGTGCTGCAAGAGACAGCTAATATTTGTACAGCTGCTGCTTCCTTTGGGCTACATATGTAATATTTCTCTTTTTAAAGTTTGGTCTCAGGGCATCAAGAATTCCCAGGATCCAGTGCCAATTTGCAAAGAGAATACAAATAGGCTTATACAAAAACTGGGAGTATTTTCAATTCCGTCAAACCTTGACTATGAAATTATTGCTGCAACAATATTTTCATGTTACAGAACTACAATTAAATGCTTCATTTTAATTAAGCATGTTTTGACAAAGCATAAAGGAATGAATTCTATTTTTCTCTATTCGTTTAGCTAACAGATGTCTTACTTTTCTCATTTTCCCTTTTCACAGCTTTACTGTTTAAATTATTACTTTGCTACTACTTTACACATACTAATTGACCCATGCACTAAAATTACACTATATACTAGTCATGGTTCCTAGTCTATATTTGCTGTCTCCTTTTTTGAGTTTATTATGCAGCAGTGAAACAAACTCTGCTCTTAAATATATGTCCAGAGATTCTACTGATAGAGATGTAGCTTGCTATTAACTTCATTTAAATCTACTGATAATGAATCCCTGAAGTAGTGAGATGGCTTCCAATATTTCCTAATATCTGTATCAAATTTGCCAGTCAATAGAACTGGAAAAAAATAATTAAAGAAACAACATCGATTTCAAGACCTGTAAAAATTGCTGCTGTTCATACAGCTGAAATTTTTTGGAAACTCGGCTGTGATGAGCATTCTGCAAGCTCAATTCCTAATCCTGGGGTATGGCAGAGGAATTGGGGGAACAGGGAGATCATGGAGGAGTATCCTGGTAATTTAGAAATGGAGTTTGGTTCCGAATAGTCTCACTTTTCAACAACATTCATATGAGCTGAAGATGTTGGGAGGACTTTCCTCTCATAGGAGTAGTTGAAGGAATTGAGGTATCTGTCCAAAACTGAACATTCATGGAAGACAAAAACATTTCTGCAGGAGAGCAGAGATTAATAAAGAGTACTAGTTCATTCAGAGATCACAGGGATAACAAGCAGGTAAATAGTTCCAAACACCATCCACAGACTGGAATTTCTTGGCACAAGACACGCAACCAATGAATTTTAACAGTCACAAGGAGATAATTTTTTTTTAATTGATTGTCTGCTACTACTGCCTGCTCACAGACTACTTGTAAAGAAGAAAGGAAGGGTTTAAAATCTTTTTACTAACAGTGCACTCATATTTAAGATGTATAAAGTTCTCATCAATAATTTTAAACTTATATTCTGTGAACTGACATGTCCTGGAGAAGCATATAGGCTCTATGACTGCAGCAAAGATCTATGTGGCAGGCATGAGACAAGAAAGAAAAAAGGATCAAGTCTTTACATGTACTCATTTTCCCTGAAGCTCCATGATGGGAAATAAAATATATCATGTCTGCTAGGAAGCAATTTTCTTCCTAGGCATTTTCTGAAATGCTGATTTTTTTTAACCATTAATAAAATCCTTAAATTGAATGAACAAGCCCCCTGCTTGAATCATAACTGTGGATAGATCTAGTGTTATTCAGAAGACCAACCAATTTGTTCTTGTTTCCCCATGCTCTGCCAGTTGCTAGAACTGGGGCACGTGGCAACAAAAACTCCAATCTTTTGCTTTTATTTAGTTTTACCTATATGCCTTAATAAAACTGACAATTTCATTAAGTTAGTAAAGTGATCTTTCACAAACATTAAATACTGACTTAATCTGAAGATTTGCATGCTTGCCTGAAAAGCCTGGTATTCAGAGCAGTCGTTTGTTATTGTTCCGGAGTATGTTAAGGAACTGTGGTAAACATTACTGAAATAATAGTAGAAAATAGTAAATATTCTCCCTCTGCTAACACAGATTTTAACAGGAATTATGGCTGCTTTCAAGTGATATAAAAACACCCATATTTGAACTCTCTCCTTTCTTCTCTCACCAGATGGAAAACACAGACAATCTGATTTCTGATCTTTGAAAAATATAGCTATTAGTAATTCCAAGACAATTACTGTAATCATCAATTACTGAAATGCAGTCAATATCTATGCCTGACAACACTCAAAAAACACTGTAAAAGTCTAATATTGAAGTGGAGAGATGGATTGGGTAAGAGGGTCACCCTAACTGCCCCATCATCCACGCTGTCTTTGACCTCAGCCTGCTCTATTTTCACACAGACATACCTCTGAGTAACTATAGACCTTGTGACATCTTGTTGCACAAAAATATAAAGCCAAGGTTACAACATACTGTGAATCTTGCAAAAGTAAGTAACCTGTAAATGGCATAATTAGGGCTTCCTATTAATGTTGAAGAGAATCCCCTAGACCACATACACGTGGGACTTTTCTTAAAATGTGACTGTGTGGAGGAATCACAGCAGACAAACACTTTGTAAGACAATTCTGTCCACTGCTACCTACTCTCCCTCAGTAATATTTTCTCTTTCATTACACAAAAAGGCATAAATGGTCTCAAAAGTAATAAGTGCTACAAATACCAGCTTTGCTGGATACTTTCGGACTCATTTTCTGCACCTTTTTATGAACACAAAGCTTTTAAAAATCTTTTACATACACAAGCATGTCAAAATATAATTTTCCCCTCATTTTCTGAATCATTTGAGTTTATGAACACCCACCCCTAATAACTCCAGTACATGCTGTGCCATGTATTTCAGGGTGACACATGGATGACACGGCATTCAGAAATTCATTAGCAACTTTATGAAGGTTGAGGAAACTATCAAGAGGTCTTAAAGCAAGGAAGGCGCAATAGCACGTCATCATGTGTTTAGCAAACCTGGTGAACCAGGTGCTAGAGCATAACACATATCCTGAATGGGAAGATACTGAATGCGGAGAGTGAGGGATGACTGCTCAGAGAGAAAAGAGTTTTCTCCTGGCTTCTCTTCTCTCTAGTCTATCACATGTAGAGCTGGCCCGAGAAACCCCAGTATCTCTAACTGGGAATACTTGATTGCATTGACAATACAGCATTGACTAAAGAGCTTGACTCTTCAGTTGTGTCAGTAGGAAAAAGGGGAGAGGGAAAGAGTAGTAAACCGATTTACCAGCCCAGAAGCTTTTTCAAAAATTTATTGAACTTCTAGATATTACTTATTTAAAATTAATTTTACCCATACTTCTGTCCCTTCTCACTGGCCTTTGCCTATTACTGCTTTGCTTGCAGCAAGGGTCAGAGCTCTCTACTGAACAACAGCAAAATTGTTGCAAATTCCTGAATTGTTGTCCTACTAACAACATTGCAGCAACAAGGCAAAGAGGGGAGAAAAATAATTTAACATGAATCAGATTATTTTCCCATAAATTATCCTTAATTATTTGAATTTTTAAAATCCAATAAACCTCAGGATTGTGGAGGAGGCAAAACCTGTGTATGACAAGAAGAATGTTTTGAAATAGATCATTGCTTTTCTGGAGTTCCGGCTTGTTTAATTTAATCAGAAAAGGCATGGGTCCCCTGATTTATCTCTATACACCTCAGGCAAAATTTGAAGAACTGTAAAGTAGAAACAAAGGTGGCAGATCAAATAAATGATCAGCAGACCACACAAAACCAGATGGTATTTTTCTATTTTTATTTTGCTTTTTGTGGAAATAATACCTTACTTAGCAGAAAGAATAGAAAAAAACGAGAAAAATAAGGAAGTTATTAGCCACAAGCCATGGAACAAATACTGACATTTTCCCAGCCCATAGGTGAAAGAAGCAAACAGCCGGCAAAGAGAGGAAGATAAGGGTGCACTGGCAGACCTGAATGCGAGTGCTGTGCCAGGTGCAAGCCAAATCCTGCCAAAACTGAGACTTCCCAGGAAAACACTCTGTACTTTCTCACAAACGGGAGAAAGATATTTCTCAAATCCTTTTTTTTTAATCCTCAAGAGAAGAATACTTTTTATCTGTCTCTTACTAAGAATATTATCTTAAAATAGAGGTATATTTAACAGTCTTCATAGTTTTTCAAAGGTTTTGTGAGAACACAACTTAATGAAAACAAAACTACTATCATTTTTTTGTTTCTTTTTATCTGTCTTTCCTCTAGGCATGCTTGCAATTCATGGTTTGATACGTCAGGCAATCAATCAAAGGCTGGTCATAAAAAGCAGTTAAACCAAAAAAACAGACACAAGGCTATCTGAGCTGCTGCCTTCTTTTGAATAACAATTTCCTTTATTTTCTGTCCTTTGAGAAAATTCCCTTGTGAAGTTCTCCCCTGTGCTATGCTCCATTTAAATATTAGTTCTTAATGTCAATATTTAGTTTCATTTTAAAACAACTGGGCACAAACTTGAAAACAGCATGCCCTTCAAGTATTCTGGGCATATCCATCACAACAACAATTTTGCAAATGGACTTCAATCCCTCCATGCAATACCACTATTACAAAGCAGTCGCACAAATAAAATAAAAAAGAAGTAATTGCTAGGTTTCTGATTTATAAGACTATTGATTAAAATTCAAAAGTACTAAGATCTGGGAAGTATACTTTCAGTAGAAGAAAGATGAACAGTCAAGCTAGAACAATATGAAAAATAAGCATATTTACTATTTGTCAGTTTGTGTGAAAAAAGTAGGGTTTAAGTGAACTATCAGAGACTACTGTTCAAAGTGAAATCCTTGCAAAAGTTCTTGAATTAGGAAAGCATCTTCCACAAATATATCAAAATTCTATGCCTTACCCTATGTAATTTACATCTCAGTTCAGTGTGCTAACACAACCCCCCCAGTTTTCTTATTTGTTTCTTATTTACTCTTGCCATTTCATACAAGGAAAACATTCAAACCTCCACAGACAGTATGTATCACTTTTTATCGTTTCTCTTTGCTTATTTGTGCTGGCACCACTTTAAATCTGAACTTTTTCTATAAATTCCTTGCACGCTACATAGAAAGCAAAAAGACATTTTTTCAGGAGCATTAACAAGCTTCCGATAATTACTGGGTATTTGCTGGGTTTATGAATATTTTTGTCAGCTAATATATTATTAATATTCCACACAGAGATGTTCATTCAAACTGACTTTTTCATTTTTCAAGCTTTTGTATATTGATGAAGCATTCCTTTTAATCAAATAGGAATTGATTTCTATCACAAAATAAAGGTACTTTTCAATTAATGCAGTTACTTTTGCAAAGGTAACTCAACGACTTTGAAAACAGTCTGATATTTTCATTCTTTGGGTCTGAGGTTTGTTAGTAAAGGGTTACACTCAGAATGAAATAATCCAGTTTTAGCTTATTATCTTGCTCAGAGTTTTTGTAGCACAAAGCACAAATTTGTAGAAGGATTATGAAGAATGGACACTGGCGTCTTTTGAGCTGAAGACCTACCTTTTTATCACTCAGTCCAGTCACTTGGTCAACAAATTCCTCTTGAATCATAAATGCAGCTAAGTTGGCAGTATAACTAGCCAGGAAAATGACAGCAAAGAAAGCCCAAACCGACACCATAATTTTACTTGTCGTCCCTTTGGGGTTTTGCACAGGCACAGAGTTGTTGAACACCAAGCCCCAGAGCAACCACACTGCCTTTCCAATCGTAAAGGACGGTCCATGGGGATCTGTAATTGCAAAGAGCAGCTATTTTAGTTGCAGTTAAATTAAACCTTGCCCAGATACCCTACATAATAACAACAGATCACTCACAAAGACACAGTTAAAAATTATTTCAATACGTATTCACTGTACTCCTAATGGAGTGGCAGGATTTACCAAAGGTACTCTCTATTGTAATGGCATTAATTTCCATATTTGTAAAAAATAATTCAACTTTTTCTATGTGGCATTTAGTTCAAAAGTTTTAAGATGAAAGTGGAAAGCATAGATTTCAAGGAGAAGCAAACTGATATGTCTTTTGCAGTAAGGTATGTGCACAGTATTGCCCCTTTCGGTCTTTTGTGCCAGCAGACATGTAAAATGGAAAACTGTGGGTTTAAGTCTTAATGACTCAATTCCAGTACTTCAGTCACCCAAATTATTTGTTATCATCTCCAGTCTTCCAACATTATGCTTTTTTAACTTTATGTAAGCATACTGAGGATCAAAATGTGGGAATATGTCACCTACTTTTAAGCAACTTTGCACTCAGAGGATAAATCAGTAAGGCAACACAAAAGAGCTACCTGTATAGATACGTAACTTAGAGCAAACCACACTACGGCTACCTCACATGTTCAGAGTCAGTTCTCTGGCTTCAAATAGAAGCGGTCAGCGTGATGCCCTCATGCCCTCAGAGCGGCAGAAGTGGACTAGCAATGCTATTATCCACTTCAAAGGCCTTATTTGTAGAGCCCTATGAGAATAAAGGGAGGTTTGCTCTTACCCAGCTCTAGGTAAGCAGAGTGCAGGCATCACATACTGCTCGTCATCTAGATGCCCTTTATCCTCGATGGAGAGAAACAGGCCTCCCCTGACTGTGACTCATTTGACTTTTTTATAAGTATCTATTTTTCCATTAAATAGCAATTCAGACAATAAGCTCTGATGCAGACACCTGTCATATTACCTCCTTCCCTGCCCTGTCCCTTTATCCAAGGGGATGCACATTACAAACTCAGATTTAGTTATTAATTTAATTATAATTTATTTTATAATTGTAATAATTTAATTATTATTAAAAGAATAAAACCCAAATTGGCTATACTCAGTGCATGTTCTCATTTCGGTAGAAATGCTCTCTGATGCAGTGCATATTTTTCACAATGCAATCAAGCACAACATCTTAGTTTATCCTCTTTCTATTCTGCAGCAACGCTAAGAGGATAGAGTGCAGTAAAATAAACATAATGGAGCTGACTTTTGGTTCATGAAACTACCTTCTAGAGCCATTTAAGATTGAGCTGGTACACAGATAATATGTATTTTCTGAGGAACAATGATAAGGAAAGTATGTGCCAAGAAAGCAATCTAAAGTTCTGTTTATGCTACTGGAGATTGTATTACCATTGAGCTTCATCCTGCCAAAAATGCCTAGGGAAAGGAGTAATCTACATAAAAGATTCCTGATTATTTTAAGCTTCCCTTGTTTCAAATGAACAGCAGCTGGATTCATGGCAAGGCTTTAGAGCTAAGTTAGGATGGTCTAGTGCCATAATTTGCCTTTCTAGCCATAAGCATGCTAAATAATCAATTCCAGCACATGAGGTGGCACAGAAAAGAACAGCCTAGTCCCTAGGTCTCCAGTGTCTATATTCACCTTTGCTATCCCCTTCCTAATCACAGTGTTTATTTTGGACAGAGGTTACACATTAACCATCTCATTGAAATGATAACATCATCTGAACGTTACAATAATCCCCTTTTTCAGGGACCAAGCCAATCATAATCTAAAAGAAACCATTAGTTTGTAATAGTCTCCAGAACTGTGTTCACCAAGCTGGAAGATCTCTTGTAATAAAATGAGGCAAGCATGATTTAGAAATTAAAAACAAGCTACACTCTCAACTGTAAGTAAAGAAAGGGAAGGATGAGGGAGGGCACCACAATACATGGAATCCTCATTCTCAGGTCAAAGTGCTAATAATATACAAACTGCAGCTTTCACTGAGAAAGGCAAACTCGGTATTATGTATTTTGCGCTGGTATATTTTGAAAATGAAGTTTCTATAACCGTGGATGCTACACAGAAAGAAGCGATGCCCTTCTGCCACTGGCCTCATCTCAAGGCAGAGTTCATCGGACTTTTAATAGGCACTGTATACAACTACATACAATGTAAACTGCTATTTTTCCAGATTATCCACCAAACCACACCAGTTTAGATCATTTCCTCTGAACTAACTGTGAATTCATAGGAGTCAGGAGTTTGTAGGATTTATTCCAATGCTTTTTTAAGCTGACACTCTACAAATGATGCAGCTTACTAACCAAACGCTGCCTGAATACAACTTTCTGATATCACTTACCTTTCTGTATGTCTTTATTCCAATGAATTAGAATACAAACATGAACATATAAGCCCTGAAGAAATCATATTTTAAATGAAGAGCAAGCATAGTTTCATAGATGCTGTTACTGGTTTATTCCTATGTTAAATTTATTTTAAAAGATAGAGGGCAAGGGATGGGAAATACATTATTTTTTTATAGCTTTAGGGTTGTGTAAAATGCAAAGCTTACCTCTCCCTTGTGCTAAGTTCCTGTTATATCCTACAGGACTAAAGTACTCAAATATAAAGACAGCCATGGCAGATACAATGAGAAGCATCACAAACATCATCACCCAGACAGAAGCACTAAAAGGCTCTGCAGCAAAACAGACAAGAGAAACAGAAACACAGTTCATTAAACCAATTTCAGCACAAGAATTCTAATGTCTTCAGCTAGTCAAGCCCAGCAGCTCTCTTTAAATTAGCATTTACCAACCAAAGTGCTAGCAAGTAACTAAGTAGCAATATATAAAGAACTGCTGTTAGTTTATATATGCAAAATTCCTAAAGTCAAAATCTTAAATGTAAGTCACAATTCGAAACCAAAGGCTGCACACTTTTCTTCAACAAAGCCTTCACTGACACTGAGTGGCAAATAATTGGTTTGACTCGCTGCTTATTCAGTCTACAATCAGGTAGCCCACTTCTATTTATCCTATGTTATATGCATTTATCAACGGAATGGTCCAACCATTATGACTGTGTTTCTGCAAAGCAAAAGCAATTAAGCATATGTTTAATACATTTGGTAATTCAGTGAAGTAGACTTCTCTCTCTTTTTCTATCCAACAAAAAGTGTTAGGGGAAAAAAGCTAAATACTTGCATTCAAACTAAATTTTTTTGTTTCGGAATTTTTTTCTCTCCGTGTTTACTTTCATCTATCTGCAATGAAGATGTTGTTTTTACCAATTGCAAACACATCCTTTTGAAAGTCTCATTCTCATCTGGGAGCAAATTTCTGAAATCAAAAGGTTTTTATGGAAAACTGAATGTCAGTTTGAAAGACAGAAAAACTGTGATTAAGTAAAAGAAGTAGGTTGGAACAGAAATCTAGAAGCAGTTTCAAACACCAGAATAAGCACCAACTTTTTGAAAGGATTGGATATGGTAATAGTATGTGATAACAAAAAATTCTTACATATCATCTTGCCCAATCACAAATTCTCTATCATTTCAGGAGTCCATGTAGTAGCTGTCATGGTGTAAGGATATATGTAAGAAAGGTTTTGCATAGCAAAGCAATATCTCTATCAGGTCAGCTTGTTTGGGGACATTTTGTATCCTAATTTTGGTAGATAATGCAAGTGTGAGTATGCTTTGAAGTGTGAGGAAAAAACCTTAGTATACTATTTCAAATTAGGACAGAATCAAGAAGCACTTGAAATGATAGGAAATTAGTGTGTTTCAATGCTTTGCCTTTTTTTGAAAGCCCAAGAAGTTCCTCCATCCTAACTTTTTCATTCTTTGAATTTAAATTAAAATTTGAACCACTGAAAATTCTTCCATCATTGCATGAAATGACTACGGGTGAGAGTTAAGGTGTGCTGAGCCCAATAGCCCAATCTGAACCTTGCCTGACTTAGCAGGAACGATTCACCCAGAACTAGAATGAAGTGTAATAATTTCAGACCAAGCATGGAAATCTCATGAGATCATTTGCCTTTGCTACAATTTTTTCAGAAATTTGGAACCAAAAAAAGACCAAATTCCAAATAGCCCCACTGGTGATTTTGGATGTGAACTAAAAAAGTAAGGCAGGGAAATTGTAAGCCAAACCATTCTCTTTCTGTTTTTAAGATAAGGTTAAGGAACAGTATTTTATTTTTTTAAATTATTTTATTTTTAAGAGAGGTTATGAAGTTGTCTCAATTACTATAATTATTTGTTTGGAAGAGAATCGCAAGTTAGAAAAATAACAGAATTCTTAAAAGGTAGAGAAAGATCTGTTCTGGTGCAGGCAGGTAAAGGACATTAATGTAGCCAAATAGAGTTAATAACAAATATTCTATGAATTCACATATTAACTAAATTAAATTGGAATTCACATAAAACTAACATACAATTTTGACAGCATTCTCATAGAAGAAAGCAAGGCTGATAAAACTCTCATCAAAAGCAACAGTGTAGAAACAGCAATGGTAATTTGACAAAACCTGAATAAGGCAAAGGGCAAAACAAGCTGATGTGAAAAAGTGAGCTATAAACAATAGTTTAAGCAGAATGCTCTTTAATAATTTAAGCAGTCTGGTAACGAGGTGGAGGATTAAAAGAAGCAATAGGAAACTAAAAAGCTATTTAGAATAGCAAGCAGTAAGATTGAACAAGTACAAAATCAATTGAATAACAAAGTCAATCTTCCTGTCATATTAGGGATCAAATTACACATTCAGCACTGTTCTTTATTCTCAAAGGACGGAAAGAGAACTTCCCTCAGGCAAGCAGCAGGTTTTATAAGAATTTTCAGTAAAGCTGTGATATGGCAGAAAAATATTAATATATGACTTGCCAATGTATGTTTCAAATGACTGGTAATGGAGAATATTGAGCAATGAAAAAGATGTCTCACTCCACTAACTTGGAGTTTTACCTCCCACCACCAAAACCAATACTGAAACAATACATAAAATAAATAGGGGCATAGATTTCCTATTGCATCAATGCCTCTAGAAAAGAAAACTGACCTCATCTATGAACTTATTAACTCTTAAAAATATAGAAATTTGGATTTGAGGTTTCCCTTATTCTGTTTGTTTAAATAAAATTGAATCAATTCTTCACAGAATCTTTAAAAAAAATCTCTTTGTAGATCTAGCATATATAAATTTAATTTTACTATGATATGATACTGTTTTAATGTGGTCAAAATTCTCATCTGAAGAAGACACCCACAGCAGAATCAGAACACAGCAGAAAATGAGGAAGAAGCTGTCAGCCCATCAGTTACTTAGGTCTATTGGACACAACCACTGAATGGAAAATCTAGCTTAGACAAAATCCTGTACTTGTCTACATTCAAGTAACAAATCACAAAAGCAGATATTTCATAAACTGTAATCAAGTGCTGTTTTAAAAAATAATACTGTATTTGACAGATTTTTAAAAAATCTTTTCAAAGAATTATGTAAGATGACTCTATTCTTAGACATTCACTTTAACTGAAACATCAGTCTGTGAATAAATTCAGTTATCTGCCTGACAGTACTTTGCATGGCAAAGCATTTTACTACTATGCACACCTTATTGAAATACACAGTCAATTCCAGTGAAGTGGCAGTTTCATCTACATTTAAAAAACCAGAACATAGTTCTGAGAACACAGACTTGATTTACTGGTGCAGTAAATCACATTTCTTCAAAAGGAATGCTATTCTATAGAGCTTTATAAGAAGGGGTTATTTTTGCTTTTTGGATTATATATATGTCCAACCAAACCAATAAAATTAAATGCATTTTAGAAATCTAATAACTATGTTATTGTGCAAAATGCAAAACCAGCCTCTCTTTTGATGGTAGCTGTAAGCAGGTTTTTAAGAGGTAAGTAGGGTCCATAGTAAAAATCAACTGCACTTGCAGCACATTTAGAAAACACTCCAATACTTACATTTCAAATGATACTTTCAACATGCTGCAACTGCAGTTTTAGAAATGAATTAACTTTACAAGTCAATGACTTATAAAAATTAAAAGACGCTATCTGAATATTTCATTAAAAGTACAGCCTCTTATAATTTCATTAAAAAGTCTTTCATTCATTAAACAAAAGTATTAACCACCAACAAAATATGCTTAGGTACCACTGTGTTTGGGAAGTTATTTGATTACTCACTGTGTTATATTTATTTGCATCATCTCTGTAATATGCCTTTAAGGAACAGGTACAAGAAATAAGCTCTGTGTCTAAATAATGATTCTTGAGCAAGAAAACCCAATTATTTGCCCACTTGTAGCTGATACTACAACAACAATCTAGTCCTCATTGGCTACAAGCAATTTCAGTGGAAGTGAAGCACTTTTACACTTAGCAATCTAAAAAGAAACCATACAATCAGTGATGCAAAAATGGCATCACTGATCACCCAATGGGCTTGAACATACTAAACTCTTCTGTAAAATACCTGGAAAATAATGATTCTTGTTTGCTTGTTTGTTTAAATGACTTTAGTGTCCCTTGCACTATTTTCCTGTGCAAAATGTCTTTAAAAAATACTGGGCCCAAATACACTATGAGGAACATAACAGCATTCTGGGCACTTTTGATCCAGCTCATGGCTCATTCTCTTTTCAGCTTCAGGTAAATTCAGGCTAACCACCCAATAGAGAAGTAAACAATAAGCACTAAAAAAGAAGGAGAGGGAAATAATGAAAGGAGAAATGAATAATTGAAACAAGAAGCAAACAAGGAAAGAAGACCAAAGTCTGTTTCTTTATAAGCCAGCTCCTTTCTGCCCAGCCTTCCATTTCTTTGCTATATCTCCACTGTTCAACTGCATCATCACAACTCCACTGTTCAATTGCATGAATGGAGAAAACACTCAGAAGCTCTCTAGTGCAGTAGAATGGTGTTCAGAAGCCAGAGGTAACTGTTATCAAATTAGCTGTCAGATCTCTTCTGAGCATAAGGAAGTCTCTTCTTAGCTATTCTACAAGGGGTTTTTTTTAATTATTTTGTGAATATGAATGTTTAAAAGATACGAAATCATTTATAATGGGCTAAACAAGCATAAATTACTTTGTAAAGAAGCATTTTTGAGGAAGTAATTTTCTGAACTGAAGATTTTGGGGGATTCTTTTTCATACTGAAATCACTATCATTGGTTTTCACTCACTGCATCTGAAACCAACAGCACCATCTTCATGTGCTAATAACCATGTTAATCAGCACGTCAACATGGCCCAAACTTCCTAATGTAAAATTTAAAACTTGAGAGAAGCACGTCAATGCACTATATAGCTTAACGAACAGCGAAACCTACCCAACTCTACAGAAATGCAATTAAATGATCTGGATGGATTGGAGAATCATACCTAGAAAAGCAGATGGTGAAACTGTGCCATTGCTCCGTGACACCATGACACTAATCCCAGTCTCAACAAATGGCACTGAAAAGTCAACCACTTCAGAGCGCTCTTCATTAATAGTGAGAGACCCCACAGCCATAACTGCACGATGATATACCACCTGATCCACAAAGAGAAGACACCACCAATATTACTCAGTAGAGAATACCTCATTTCTCCAAAAGAATTAAAACCAAACATTGCTAAGTTCTTACTTAAGAGCTCTTTTACCTAACAGAACTTACTTCACCAATCATTCCATTCCACACATTATTGACTTTTTTGCCATGTTTCCCATTAGTCACCAAATACAGGTCATATGTGAACTTGACGGTTTTAGACAACTTCTTCAGGATATCAATGCAGAATCCTTTGCAGCACTTCTTTACGTTAGTTCCCTCATTAGTTGTGTTGCTGTCAACGGAGAAGACAGACATAAACATTTCTACTGGAAAAACAGCAGAACCACAACAGCAAGATTCAGCATACTGTGAAACATCTTGTCATGCTTGTGAGTGACCATGTTCTTCTGAATCAATGGAGAAATAATCCACCGTACGCTTTATATGTTTGTAACTCTTACTAATCATAATGCAGTTGCTTGATGAGAGATAAATAGAAGATAATGGTAGACCTTGTATGACACGCTTTCTGCTGCAGTATCCAGCCTACTGCACTTCACTTCTCCATCAAGACATACAGTCTCCTCTTACTAATCTTTCTTTTAGGCTTAGATTAAACATTTATTACTTTTACTCTCAAGACATAAGACTACATGTCATTTAGTTATTAGAGAACCTCCCGACACATAAGGTATACAAAGGCGCAGCAGTTCACCATACTGGAAATGGATGCCACACCTTTTTCTGCACTTTGAGAAGGTGAATTTCAGGCCACCTTTGAGTGCAAAGATGAGGGCTTTCCTTTTATTTTTTTTTCTGAAATGTTCATTGCATGACCTCTAGAACTTTTTAGTATAAGCATCTTCAGAAGCCAAGGCAATATTTTACAGCCTTTGAAAGAATTAAAAATTAAAGTAAAACTAGTTTGGAACTTGACTAAGTACAGTTACGTCAAAAACCGTGTTTCTCTGGACTTCAGGGAGCATGTGCACAACCATTTAGCAGTCTCTGGAAATCTTCAGAAACATGCATTATATTATATTCCCTAACAGCTGCTCAGTAAAAAAATGTTGTTGTTATATTCAGTTCATAAATATGTAGACTGAAGCACAGAATGAAACAACACTGATAAATGCACAATGAGAAATTTTCCACTGATTTCTAACAACTGCTCCAAAGTTATAGAGCAATCAAAGCAGAGGGCTTTTCTCTAGATGGTATGTCACAATGGTATTTTTTGCTGGAGTAGTTTATCCTGGACCAAATTTCAGCACAAACATACATTTTCAACAGAAGACATTCTCAAATTGTTAAAGACTAATTTAAACAGGCATATTTCAACACAACTGGAAACAATTCAAAGAGAACTCATTAAAACAATCTTATTTTAGAATGCAATCTTCTTTCATGTGACTGCAAATGGCTAATTCTAGTTGACTTTGAATTTACTATAAGCTTACTACCTTGTTGTTAGTTCAATGTGACTTACATATATATAACCAGAACCTTTCAACTTATTAAAAAGGAAGACGTGCAAACAAGAGCGTATCATGTGGGAAAGGTAAAAAGAAAGAAGAAATGAAATACAGAAGGACAGGCAAGGACAGGAAGCAAGAGGAAAAGAACAGCAAAGTGTCTGAAAACAATTGTACAATGAAAGAAAAAAAAGGAAAGAATGAGAAAATAGGGGAACATATTTTGCACTCAAAAAAAAAAAAAGAAAGGAATGCTGTGTATTTACTTACTTAATTTTGACGAATTTACGACATGGCACGGTGTTTTTTTGGCAACTTTCCATCAAAGGATCCACATCCTCAACAACGACAAAGGGAGCCTCCTCCAGGGTGACAATACTCAAATGATTATCATCCGGGTCACTGTCTGCAAAAGAGCTGTACCTCGGCCAGACAGAGTACTTCAGGCTCAGTGAGTTGTTCTCCCATTTCCCCACCTGAAATGCCAAGAGACACACGCTGCTGATATATGCTTGCTTGTTTCTGACAAATGGCATCTAATATTAAATGTGCTGGGATACAGGTACAGGAAATTAATTACATTGCAAAGACAGCTGTCTTGGGCTTTTGTTATCAAAGTTACTTTAGAACTTTTTAGTAATTGCATGAAGTGAGAAAATGCAATGTGGTAAAGACAGACGAGGTAATGTTGTTTTAGGAGATAACAGCTTCGTAAAGACTGGATGACATCAGTTAACACTATCTACCACCTGGCTACAGCTGCAGTGACATTTAACATGCATCATTTCCATTTGAGCCAGAACAGCAACCAGATTTGCTATCAGGACCAATTTGCAGTAATAAGAAAACAGTTCTCAAAAAAAAAAAAAAAAAAAAAGAAAAAAGAAAAGAAAAAGAAAACTAACCGATACATACACATCAGACTGATAACAAATATATCATAATATCATTTCAGTATCTTCTCAAAAGAGAAGACTCTCCTATTGTTATAGTTTGAAAAGCCATTGTGAAAGCCTTTACCTAGGGTTCTATCGCACCTGAGCAAGGCCAAACCATGTTTTTAGTAAACATGCAGTTATGCATGATTTAGCTCTTATTAGAAATAATGTATTTTACTCTGCTTTAGTTAATGGCAACTGTTGGGGCAGTTTAAGAAAGCATACCCCACTTTACATTAAAATTGTCTATTTATTTACTATTATAAAATATCCCTTCTAAATTAACCTACATTTCTTTCTACCTCCAGAACACCATAAATGGGCATATGATTTAAATATTTTGAAAACTCTAGCATTTTCTTCCTCAGGTTGTGTTTAACTACTTTGTATCCATAAATCTAATTGCATCTGTTATCCGAGCAGCAACGACAGATAATATAAATGAGCTAGCAATCCACAAAATTTATAACCTAATGAATTTTAATAATTCTTCAGTCGCTTAAGCTAAACAAATTATAACATAATCACGAGACTGCTAAAATATTTGTTTTGCAAGGAAAATGGTGGGAATTAACAGTACAATGAGACACTCGGGTCCTAAAAAAACCTGCAAAAAACTTGTCACCTACCTTCTGTCTTCTCAAGACTTTAAAATGAATCACAAAAACTCCCAAAGAACATGATTTATATCCATTCCTATTTAGGGAAGCATATAAGCACATGCCCTTTGCAGTTTCCTTTCCATCCTGTTTATAAGTCAAGCTGTTTTGCTGAACTTTAATGTAGGAGGCAGAAATGCCAAATCTCTATACACTTAAATTAGGAAATTCAAAATATCTTAAGGGAATTAAGAATTCACACCTAAATCAATGGGAACTGGGCACAGGATATATACGTACAGTTCTAGTATGAGATTTAACCAAAACACACTGGATGAAGAGTTTGTGAGAAAAACTATTTCATATAGAGGGAAATGAATCTATTCAGCTCCGTATGAGGCAGCTATATTGCAAAAATAGTTTAATTGTCAAGTTATGGTATATAATTGCATTCACAGCAGAGCCTGTGCTGGTTTATGATAGCTTACACGGTGTCGTTCATATCTACGTCCTAAGTACGCCATGAAGTTGGCCATCTGGAATGGGGAGATTTCCAGCCAGCTCAGTAGTTCAGTCAAATGGGAAACGTGCCAAGTTATACGATGAATTTCAGAAGTGGAAAATGTGCCTGACCTTCTGCCTATTCCAACCAGCAAGAAGAAATGAAACATGGCTGAGGCTGAGTTGCATTTGTGTGTTCAGTACTATAGCAGTGACAGCACCTGCCTTTCTAAATCACTTGATACAGGATTCTGGGAGAAGGCAGATCTGCCTAATCCTGAAGCACATATTTTGAAACAGCTGAATTTGGGGAAATGCTAATTTCTTTTGACAGTTGTATCTGTATGGAAGTGTTATGTGTTGAGCGAATCTCTAAAGTTAGGTCCAAAATTTTTTGTCTGTTGCCTTCCATGGATTTATCTCAATATTCACTCCTTGTAACCTTATTTTTAAAAAAATAATTAAAAATCAAAACCTTGCCTTGGGCCTTAGGGGCATCCCTACTTCTCTGTCCAAAGAAGTGAACTGTTGCAGTCCCAGGGTGTCACAGTGACTTCATCTGGTTTTTAAATGGTGCACAAATAGCATGTCCATTGCAGGTCACCCTGCTACCACCAGTACAATGAGTAACCCACAGTGTCAGAAAGCACAATGACAAAAATGTACAAGAGAAAGATATCAATGTCATGAAGAACGGTAGAAAAGCAAAAGGCAGAAAAGCTCCGAAAATCCTTGCTGGTGGGCTAACAATGGCAAATGAGGAAGGGTAATAATTAGAAAGAGCCTGTAGGTCAGTCCTTTTGTTTGGGAAATGTTTCTATTGGATTTGTTTGTTCTAATTAATAAATGGTTAGCACAGGATTTGCTCTGCTGCTGATGCTGGCAGTGAACTGTTTCGATTTTTATTTGGTATTTTGATTTTAAAAATAGCTATACTGTTGAGAATTACATGTTACAGTTCTATCATTCTGCTACAGATTTGAATGATCAAAACACTTTTTCATTGATTTTAAGTGGAGGATAGGAATTTAGTTTTATACAATTAAAACGTAGTCAAAATATGGAGGATTTTTATATTTGTATTAGAAGCCTTTTAGCTTGTGCAGAACTAATTATAAGATCATTATTAAGAATAAGAATGGTATTAATTATTTACACAATGATTTGTATCTTCATATATTATTTAGTTCTTTTAACATCCTTGTGCAATTGATAGCATCCCTTTTTTACAGGGTGAAGGGTTGAAATGACACAGAAAAGCTGTCAAATAACGAGAATTTATGAAATTGCATCCATATGTAGGTGTCCTGCAGGATCAGCATTTATGTCACTTATCAAAGTCAGATCTAGTATTAAATCTGGTCAATATCTGTTTCGAATGCCTTTAAAACCTTCAAATGCTTTGGGGAAAAAACCAACAGGTTATAACAACTACACATGCTCATCGTATTTCAGAACTTTATAGAGAGGTCTGCTCATAAAGTGTAAGAATTTGCCTGCAAACCCAAATGTTAAGTCCTTATTCAACACTGACTGTTAAAGTGGCTTACCTATGGCAACAAAGCAAAATGTCTGAGTTAAAAAAAGCATGCCAAGTCCTGGTTTCACCTGTGAAGGTCATTATAAATGCTGTAGAATAGGAAAAAGTTCATACATAAAATATGAAAAGTAGAATATGAAAAGTTCAGCTGCGGCTCTCAGTAGGAGTCAACGGTGATATTTGAATAAACCATTTTACAGTGAAATAGTTTACCAACCTGGACAGCTTCAAAATTCAATTGCCTCCAGTGTTTTGCAGCACTCATTTTCAGTGTGCTTTGTGATCATTATAGCTACAGATGAAACGAACTAAACGTGGCATCCTCTGACCAAGTCCAAGCATCTAGATTTGAGGTAGAAGGGGTCTGTGTTTAAATTAGCATGCTTACCTACTAATACTGGTATCCCTCATACAGATATTCTTTATGCAACATTTTTTAATTTTAATGACAAATTATTTGAACACCAGAAAACATTGATTTTCAGGTGAAACTACAAACCTCCAATAGGGAACATCAGTGAACTAACTTTACATACTCTTAGCAGAGACCATAAACAATTTTCATAGCCAGTCTATCAAAGATGAACGGGTCCACAAAAATAAAATAGTGGTAAACTCACACGTAGGATAGAAACTCACTGTCTCTGCTGTGGAAGTGTTATCACTGCAGTGAAGACTTACTATCTTATTTTTTCCTTCTGCAGCCTAAACCTTCCTCCTTATACATGATCAATCTCAGGGGAACTCTTTGCCATTCAGAAGCTTTTTCTTACCTCCTCAGTCTTCAAGCCATCACTGCTTGGAAAAGGGCACCCAAAGTACAACAGGGAGATAAAATACTACACAGGCCTGCCAGATTGCCAAAATTACATTTTGATAGGGTGGGAGATGGGTAGAAGAGAACTTTTCTGAAGATAATTTCTGTTGTCCTAATTTCTTGGAAGAAAACAGTTCAGAAAGTGGGCTTTTTACTGTTCAAAACATAAACCCACCATTTGATATAGCTTGTAAACAGAAATAAAGATGTTTAATAAAGACATTGCACTTGTAGTTCTGGATATGCTAGCTAGAAATACATGCTAATTTATCAGAATATGTAGAGATAAATTTGAGGTGAAAGAATTTCAACTACTCCAATCTATTGTATTGTTTTGTTTTGTTTGGGTTACTGATTCATAGAATTTGAAATTTTAAAGTTTTTTCTCCGAAACAGAATAGAAACATTTTTAAGATTACAAAACTTTGTGTTGGTCAGGATAATCATTTCCCCTAGCTCATGGAAGCAAGACTGCTGCCCCAGAGAACTTAGCTGTAAGCACAGCTCATTAATAGCAGGCAGCAAGAGACACATTCCAACTGCATCAAGAAGAATCTCACGTATTTGAGATGGTGTGGCAGGCCCAGCCATCCTGAATTTAAAATGAAGGCAATATAAGCTAAAACATTTACACTTGGTGTAGCCAATCCCTAATGACAGGAAATTTAGCTGTAGATAAATCAGGGCAGTTTGCTCAGTCTTGCCTGCATTTGTTTCCTCACCTATTCCTTTCCTCTTTCCTGGAAGATTAAGAGTATTTAAGATCCCTATCAATTCCCATTTTGGTGTAACACGAAGTCATCTTCCCCTGCAACCTTTTGCTGTTTCAAAATCTCATGTGCCGAGGAATCATTTCCTCAGCACCTCTAGGCACACACAGAACACTGGAAAAATATAGCTATTTTTGAAAATGTGTGCTGTAAAATCTCTTTTTCATTTAGGTAACGTGACTTTTTTAGAATGACAGCCATTTAATAGACCATTAAATAAAGTACAGGAGGAATGTTTGGACTTCTGGATTATGCAACCTGAAAGATGAACTACTGAATAGTTCAAAAAGAGGTCTGAAAATTTGATTTATGCTCCAACCTTAAACCCAATTAACTACATTTAGTTACAGTCTATAGCAAGTTGAGCAATGGAGAAGAGAGTAGCATGCTTAGAGTGCAAAGAGCACAAAAGTGTGTCTAGAAAGAGAGCTCTCCTGCTCAGACCTCCTAAGAATCCAAATAATATTACTAGAGAAATTAAAAGTGAAAATGAGCTTATTCTCAACAGAGAATGGAATATCTGTGTTGCTAGATTCAAAAATGGAGGGGGAAGGTGAAACTGCATTAAGAAAGATTTTAAAGGAATAAATGCAGTAGTGTGTATTTGTAAAATAAACATTTTTTTAAGAAGAAAAATGGTTAATACTCAAAAACCGCAAACAAGCTCTATTTTGGAACTGTCAAAAACTGCATGCAAATACTTTTACTCTATTGTGTGGAAATGCCACAAAATATCCAGAGATTTATGATAAATTTCTGTCATTCTTAGTTTGATAATGATGTGGCCTCGATCCCAGAGAAATACAGAAGATGGCCCTCACTTGAAAAAAGGACAACAGAATAATTTGGGGGAAAGATCCTGGCCCAGATTATGAAAATCCTCATTTATGGCCAAAAGGCTGGGGCTCTCATAAAAAATACAGTTTCAATAGCAAATCAAACCCTCGATTCACTTTTGTAGGTGCAAAACACAGCTTCAAGTACGGACTTGCAATGGTACCTACACCATCATATTTCTTTTCAACTTGTATATTCTTTCCTGTTTTCTCCATCTTCGTATGCAGTCTGGAATATTCCCTTTGGTTTAATCGCTATAGGATTTGGTTTAATCTCTACAGGATACAGGAAGGAAAGCAGGAAATAGCTGAGAGCACGGAAGAGCCTGTTTGATGTCAGACTGAATTAGCAATCTTAGGGTCCTCGTCTCATCCACTGTCGTCCAAAGCACCTTACAAGTTCACTGCATTACACACATGGTTTGACCACCTCATGCATGCCTATTTTTCATTTGAAGATTGCACCTAAGGAGGGTGATAAAGAAGTATTTGGTGTGTTTCTGTGTAACAGCTAGATAAACACAGCTAGCCTAAGAAAGACAGACAACTTGCAAAGTTACACATTGCTGTACCTCATGGAGATCCCCCTTCCCGCTGCACCCTAAAGCAGTCTCTAAACAATATGAGGGTGATTGACATAATCCTAATCACACACCCCCACCGAGACCATCGAATCAGAGAAAAAGAGCAAGGCCAGATCCTGAGCAGAGAGAGGAAAGAGCAGAGTACGTTCTCCCTTGAGTGCCAATGCTGGCACGAAAAGAAAGTCTGTCACACCGGCATTTCTCACAGAAAACAAACAAATAACTCAGTCCTATCACCCTCTTCCCAGCAGATGGGAACTGTACGCAATACACAGTCATCATCCTTTTGTAAGAAAAAATGTTACACGACAACATGGATACTAAATGCACGGCCAGGACTACCTGACTAAACCTTTGAAAAGAGAAGAATTTTCAGGGATGTTCTTTCTACATTAAACACACACACATATCCCTGGAAGTGTTCAAGGCCAGGTTGGACGGGGCTTTGAGCAACCTGGTCTAGTGGAAGGTGTCCCTGCCCATGGCAGGGGGGTTGGAACCAAATGATCTTTAAAGTCCCTTCCAACCCAAACCATTTTATGATTCTATGATACTGCAAACATACTTTTTAAGCTGTCTCAATTCAGTGAAGAAAATAATGCTGAGCAAATGCAAAAGCTAACTCATCTTGCTTTATAGAAAACTATTTATTACTTTTATTTCATCACACTTTTCCACTTACAAGGAAGAGCTATCTGGCAAGCTTTAAGTCAATAACTAGAAAGCATAAATTGAGTTTGTTCGGTTAGCAATAACAGGCTGCTGCAGAGCATAGCACAAGACCAAAACCCTTCCTCCAGAAACAGCATCTGTTGTATACCTTCTGCTGCTAACCTTTGTGTCGCTTTGTGTTTCTGAAGGTCCATATTTCACAATGACACTCTAAATTTAAATGACAAAACGCGATGCGAGCGCTTTCATGTCTTATTAATAGGGAGTGTTTTACAGTCCTGGGTGGTTTGAAGACATCCATTTAAAGACTTTGAAGTTTTCAGAATTTGCTGCAAAATCCCATATGGGGCATGCAAATGTACCGCTCTTCCCTCATGGCTGCTCCTTATGCCTACAGGAAGGCACCAATACTGCAACCAGCAGGGCTCAGAGGAAAAACACAGTACCCAGACAGATTATAAACAAACAGGAGGAGAAAGAAAAGCTACCACCTCCTGTAGCCTCATTTTTCAATGCAGAATTAGTAATTAGCACTCACCAAATCCTCAGTGGTTGGTATAGTTTTGGTACTGGGAAATGTCCCAAATAACTCTATGTAGCACAAGAGTTCAAACTCATGCCAGAGAAGCCATTTTATGAGTTGATTATGTCATTAGAAAGGAAAAGAGCTAAACAAATTGACATCCCCTTCCGCCACCTCCCGGTGAGGGAAGCCCTCTCGTCTCCTCTGCACTCAGTGAAGATCTTACAGCTCTCCAGAAACGTCCAGCCAGCCATACCTTTAGCTCTAGAGAGGAAGAGCTGCCCTGAAAGTCTTCCTACTCTTTTATCTCCTCTCTAGTATTAGCTGTAAAGGACAGGAGCAAAGGACATTTTACCACCACTTTCCATGCTAGCTGCGATCTCTTTACAGCAGCAGAGAGGAGAGAACCATCCTCCTTGGGAATACGGGATTTAAGAAATGCTACATAATAATTGGTGCAATTCAAACAATCCAGTACAGTAAAGGTCAAAGGAAAGGCCTTTAGGCTAAGTAAAAGCTCACTGATACAGAAACAATACGCAATTTTCGCTCGACAGTGTCAGGATAGGCATATTTACAGGACAACTAAATACGCTAAGCATCAAGGATGGAACAAGGAAAAAGACAACCCAACAGATGTTAAAAAAGCATGCTGTTTCTGCTATGGGCCAAGATAAGATATCATGTTAGGCCACAGAGCTACTGACAAAAGATATACCAGCAAATGGATTATTAGATCATGCAATTTCTAGTTCAAATATCTGCATTTCTTCACAACTTTTAGGGAATGTCTACCATGAGGCATCAGGATTCTTCAGCTGTCATTACCCCTTCTCTGAAATCAACTGAGATTTCTCAAGAAACTACCCTATACTATCTTGGTTACTTTTTATTATCACAGTACTCTGACAAAAAACTGTCAGAAATCTGACTGTTAGGTTTTTCAGTTCTTGTCCAGTGAAGTTTCAGCTATACTATTAGATATGATAGCTGTCTTTTCTCGGCTACATGACGGTAGATGTTAGTAGCCAGATGGAGCTCTCTGTGAAGACCTTGGTTCATTTATTCCAGGCAGGAATCACGCACCCTCTGCCCACTCATTCCTACTTAGATACAAATGTGTACAACCTCACACGGAGCTTGTAAACCTGGCATATGCTAGTTAATCAGAGCAAAATTAAGTTCTACATTAAATCCTGCATTAATAGAAAGTTAAAGATGATTGGTTATGTTTAGAATAAACCTGGATGTAAGTAACAGTTCTTGCAACGGCATTTAACTAGCAATTGTGCCATGTAGTACATGTTATTCTTGCTTCTTGTAAAAATTCATTGGCCACAAATGTGCAGGACACTTATATCTCACAAATTCTCCCAGAACACAGACCACCATGGTAATTTTATCTGTATCTATCTGGGAGCACGAGTAAAAATTGTTTTTATCCTGGAACTCACCTTTACACATGGAATACACTCATCTTTAAATGCTGTACAGACCTCCCTACCTTACTTAACATACATGATATGCACAGCTAATTAAACCACCTAATTTTGTCCTGCTAATTATATTCTAGTATATGATTTTAATACTGGATTGATTAGTTTGATTTCTACATTTAAAAAAAAAAAAAAAGAAAGAAAGAAAGAAAGAAAGAAAGAAAGAAAGAAAGAAAGAAAGACTAACAGACTGTGAAGTTTGCAACTCAGTGAAGGTAATGGGCTGCGTGGGACGCCCAGGCCACACACCGCTGAGATAAGCTTAATGGGGGAGTTGCAGCTGGTACTGCTGGACCTCTGAGGATTTTTTAGCACTAGCACAGTGCTCCTGCAGCGCTTTGGTGATATTTGGGCAACACTGTTAACTCTGGCAAATTTACCAAGTTTCACTGAAACAAGCACATTAAACTTGTCTTCTTAAAAAATCTCTTGCCTGAGAACAGCAGTCCCTTTGCCTGTCAAGATTAGCAGCAAGAATATGAATGTTGATGTCAGAAGTTTGAGTAGCTGCTTTAGGATCTGTCAAAATATCTTGCTGGATGCCTGCTGAACATGCCCAAAAGTGATTTTCAGTCTTCAAACTATTACCATCCAACCAGCTTTTTTCAGAATCTGATAATCTGACAAATCCCTCAGTCAACCCCATTTACATGTGAAGTTACCACTTCAAAGTTTTGATACTGAGTCATTTGTAAAGGAAAAGGAACTTATTTTCCTAGGGGTAAGACGTATGGTCTTCAGCTATGGTTGAATGGATTTTCTATAACCTCAAGCCTCGAGTCAAGTATATAAATTTTGAGACCAAGGAAAAATTGTGTTTAAGTAAAAGCAGATTATTATTATACTAAAACCAAAGAAAATTAACTTTTAATATTAAGTTTTGTGTTTTCAGGAGAATACTGGGTAAAAAAATCTCCAAATAAATCATAATTACTCTTTCTTACATAAATAATATAGCAGCTACTCACAATTTCTATGTACCTTAGGTACATTACAAGGATTAGCAGGCTGTTGAATTGTCAGTTTTTCATGAGTAAATAATTTAATTAGAATCTAAGACTTGATGTTTTCCACGTAGGATTGAGGATATTTAATTAGACTCAGTAAAACAATTCTGTGATACTCATTGCCATGCTGTAACTGGAAGTAAAAGCACGCGCCTGTCTGGAAACTCAGAGCAGGAAATGTTAGATCTCAGATGAGTAAATTTGACAGTTTTGAAACTGAGCAAAACAGCACAAGGAGAAAGGAACAAGGAGAAAGAAATCAGCTAAGAGATATGGGGTGAGAAATGTAACTTGGAAAGAACGTCAAGACGACACTAGAGAGATGTTCGAATAAACCAGGGAGTGGGCAAGGGCCTTCTCATGTCCCTAAGTCGGAGGAGCCGTGCTATTATTTCTGCGACGCTCTGCTGATATAAACGTGGGGTGCTCCGAGATAGCCGAGAGCTACATCCAGCTTGCCAGGACAATTGATTAGTCAGTTTATTTGTCTTCATCCACAGAGGCAGGGATCAGCTTGTGGTCAGAAGAATAATTCTGGTGGTGACAGCCCGTTCTTGGCCGCCTTTCACTTCTCCCCTCTGACATAATTAAACCTGGCTCCCTTCCCATAGTCCTATGATAGAGAAGCAGAAGCGAAAGCTGCAGCTAGGGGCAGGCTGTCTCTACCGAAGTGACCCGTCTGGCCGGCTACCAAAAGGGCTCTAAAGCAAAGGGGCAGCTAGGAGCAGATGCATAAATTTTTTTCTGGGCAGGAGCCTCCCTTCAGGCACTCTTTTCTTCCTCCTAGAAGCCCCTCAAACACGACAATGAGCAGGAAGGGATTTATCAGATGGGAAACTGTGCACAGACAACGTAAGCATCAGCTTACAGAGAGTCTTGTAGCCCAGCGCAGCAGGTGGAGCGTGCACTGCTGCCATACAACGTGCGCAGTGAGATACAGAAAAACCTGCACCAAATCTTCCGTTCTCTGGCAGGGGAGTCACCCGAAGGTCAAAACAGACTCAAGTTATTTCTTGGAAATAGTATCAGTTCATATATCTAGCATTTCTTTGCTGCTGTTAGCTTATTTTTCAAAAACATCAAACCTGTCTCCCCTTGTCCTTTGAATGGTCTCTTTAGAGAAGTTTCAAGGTACAAAGTGGAGGAAATGATTATATCATAAGCATTGTTGGCTGCCTCTCCAACCATTTTCTTCCTTTGGTGCATCACACTAATATTCCCGAAGTAGTATAATATTTTCTTCCAGAATATTATATATGACATGCAGACTGTTGAAGAATTTTAAAACAGGGTAAGAAATTTTCATAATGGTTACTGAGCAAAAGATTCCTCCAAAGATTCAGATTGACACATTTGGATAGGATTAAATTTATCCAGAGAATTAAATTTGCATCAAATGAACATAAATACATAGCATAATCTAGGACTACTCTCTGTGGTTTTGCATGACTAGCATATTTACTGAGATGTCCTTCAGTAATTCTTATTTTGTCATTATTATTCAACATAATGAAGAGTCTTGCAGTCTTGCAAACTGGAGTTTCAAGTTGATTTTATGGGATCCTAAAACTATAAGAAAATGAGTTCAAAGATTACAGCAGCAATTTAGATAATGCAGGATCATATTTTATGAATTTAAAATAAAACCGGTGGATGATACAGGTGTATTTTTTCCTTGTCTCACATTGCAAACAGTTTCTAAGGTCCCCTGGTTTTGAAACGTGGGACCACAGATAACCTGCAAAATTCAGAGCCAAAACAATCACAGGCTGAGGTGGGACCTGAGGTGGGACGTTTAAAGAAAAAATGCTCATGATAAACTTTTTCTTTTATTACTTGCATATATGATTAGCCCTGTTATTAAGACACTTTTCCTTCTAGTCTGTATAGAGGTTTATGGAGATCACTTGCCTACCAGGAGAACACAAGTCAAGAGTCTGAATTTTTTAGGAAAATGTTATAGGGATTGTCCTCCAATTCAATAGGAATTTCAGAGTTTAAAATAAATAAATAAATAAAAGAGTTTACTTTTACTTTAAAATCTGTCAAAGAATAAAAACAGAAGCAAATAAAAGGACTGGAGTTGTCAAGATATACAAATCCATACAAATTTAGGTAGTTAAGGCCCAAGTTTCTGGAGGTCTTTCAGTTATCCACTTTATTTTACTAACTTGTAAGCAGCAATGCAAGGTGTGTTTCACAGAAACCTTCTGAAATCCACATGGCTTATCTTCACTGAAAAGTTGCTCTCCCTGTTAAAACTCCTTAGACCTACTTGGAATAAGGTAAAATTATCTTTTCTGAACTGTTGTGACAAACCTGCTACAGCAGAATATCATCATTGACATCCATGACATTAATCTGTCTTCTTGTCATTAATAGGGTTCTATCAAGCCTCTCCTATCTCCTCTCGTGGCTTTTACCCAGAGGTAATGCTCACCTTTTCCCATTCGCGATCGTTGTTCAGTACTATCACCACCAGCCTGGGGTGCGCCTGATAACCATCTGCTGTGAAGGACAAATCTTTACCTTCCCAAGTCACATTCATCATAAACCTAGAAGGCAAGGAAAAAAAAGTTCATTGTAAAATTAATGAGCTGTCCAGCAGTTAATGAGCAAGCTAGTTCAGTCATCAGAACCACTGATGAAATACATGCACCAAATCCTCTTAATGCAGTAAAAAGGCTACATTTGCGGCATGGGGACTCTGAGCATTTCAAGGCAGTCCATAGCAGAAGACAAAGCAAAATATTGTTTACATAAGAGTTTTAAAATGCAGACATGATTTTTAAAGCAGCTTTCACATTATGTATGACATGTACACTCCATGAATAATCTTTCTGGCACTTTGCACAACCTGACCAGTTTTTCAGGACCATTTTAAACATGTCTACATCAGCTCTGTATGTAAAACTATACGGTTGTCTCACTAGAGTAATACTGAGAGTAAGTGCATCTACTCCGGCTTCACCTGTTTAGACCTCCAAGAGTCCTGTCAGCCCTTCCCAACACTGTAGCTATACACAGTGTCTTTGTGACGCTTGGATAAACTCCACTAATGCCTTCAGTCAAAACAAGACATGAGAACTTTGAAGGGATTGATAATATTTCAGTGTAGTAATTTCAAAAGTTTTAAACTTTTTTGTATTTAGGTTAGTTTTCAGTGGTGTTCAAAAGTTGTATAAACTAATTAGCACTTTGAATGGAAAAAAAAAAAAATAGAGGGAATCAGAATAAAATATACAGGAGGAAGAAGGATTTTTAAAATTTTGTTGGAAATGTCGGTTCAATCCTAAATTTCCTGCCTTTAGACTTACCAGTTCAGGCATTGAATCAATAAAATTGTTTATTTACCACAGGGTCTTTGTTCAGCTACAAAGGAATTTGTATGATTTTATGTCAACAGAAGGACATTACTCAGTGCTACAACAAGAGGTACCTCTCCTAAGATGTGCCACAGTACTGCCGCTTGCTTTCTCCGTTCTCCTGTTTTGCCACACTAACCTGCATGTTCTAAGGACAGAATACTACTATCTTATAAGCAGTCCTGTCATTAGCAATGATTACATCATCTCTACCGAGTCATTGCTCCAACCTGGACTGTGCCATTGAGGAACACTTACGAACTCTAGTGAATAACACCGCAGGTGGCTCGGCGAACACCAGCCATGCGCCTGAAGTGCTCAGCAGCCAGACACTGCAGTGGACCTGATCTGCCCTGGGGTAGGGATCTTGGTACTCTATTCATTCACCTCAGAGACATCCTTCAACTCTACAGAGTCCCATAGCTTTTCTAGCCATAGATTTGCTCCAAAGGTCTTAAATTCCTTATTGTGTTTATACCAATTCTAATATAGTCTACCTACTTTTTCCATTTCCTAATTAGTATACATAGTTTTTAATTTCTAACTGTTGCTTTCCATTCACCATTGAACCCTCTTTTCCAAAGCATTGGAATGACGGTATTCTGGTCATCTAACAAACTTGACTTTCAACTCAACTCAAAACCAATTTTCTCTCAGAATTTTCCACAGATTTATAACATAAATCCATATTTATATTTGCTCCAGTTACACATAGCTTCAGTGTTTCTCAGTGAGAACAGATTGTTTCCACTGCTCCAGGGTCAGAAAGAGTGATGAGAAACTGCAGTTTTTATTTAAAGTGCAAATACAGGGAACTTACTGCCAAGAGTCTGAACTACCACAGTATACAGGTCAAGCTCCCTGGACTATGATATTGAAAAAATCTATCATTTTATACATTATCTGAAATTCCATCACCTAAGAAAATCAGGGATGAAAAGGAAGAGAGTAAAAGGCTTGTATTGGCATTGGTGTTCTTTGGTCATGTTGAAAAAATCAAAACTCGAGACTGTCAATGTGACCCTGACAGGGCTATCCCGCAGGTGAAAGGTAAAACTGCAATTCATAATCTTGGAGATCCCATGGCACTTCCAGAAGATAATGTGCCCTCCACCCCATATCCATGATCTGAAGTTAATTGCATTGAGTTGCACTGAATCTCACTGCATTTCATTGAAAGAAATTCAGTCCAACCTTTCACCTAAGTGCTCTTCTTCTGGAATCCAACTCAACACCAATATCATTCCATCCCACAGAAGATGTGTTTTGAAGTGTGTTAAAGTTACTTTAACTATTCTTCATACATTGCTTTATAATGTTTTACCCACAAGAAACTGGTACTAGTTTATAAGTTTGTTTGGGTGGTTGGGGGTTTTTTTGGGGGGGAGGGTGAAGAGGGAGTGGTTTGTAGCAGTAGCAATAGCATGGTCTCCCAGTGAATCTGACATAGACAAAATTCTTCACTTCATATTCAAAGGACAAGGCTTTGTATTGACATAACTGCATGAAAATCTCAACAGCAGAAGCACACTAAATAAAAGTATATAGACCCAGAAGAAATAATGGCATTGTATCATAACTGTTAATAATTAAATGTGCACTGCCTTAAACAGTCATATTAACATCATTCAGCACCAGTTTGACAGCAATTTGTAAATTCACCCATTGTAATAACTCATATTTTGTGACAGACTTTCGGCGTGAAAATTTTCCCCTTGGCAGAACTTTGCTTTTTAGTCGAACTAATTTCCTGTATATTACATTTTTCATCCAGCACTGAAAGAGCTTGCTTGGGAATAAAAAGCTTGTTTGCCACCTTGAGAGGAGGTGGCAAACCACCAAACAGAATTTGCTTGTGCACACATGTAAGAAACCAGCATAACGTTCGCTCACTGCTGAAAATCAAATGCATTGTGACCCAAGGAATAAAATGCCCAGGAAGTCACCGCAAGGGGAAAACAATGACATACTGTGAAAACATGCACTACTTGTATCCGTATTTCTGCACCCTCCTTCAAAGGTTGCCTGCCAATTCATACACATGAAATAACGCCCCCCACAATGAACACATTATCTTATGGGGCAGGGCAGAAATCACCTCATTTCAATAAAACTGAAAGCCAAGCATTTTGTCTTCTCTTAAGGGCTGGCCCACAAATAAAGCATGCTGTACTACATGAGGCTTTTGTGCCCAGTTGAGTTTTTAATTATGTAGCCATTGGTGACTCCACTTGAGTTGAACCCTCGTGTTATGTAGTCTGGTAGGATCACTACCCCAGATTTCAAACAACACTCATCATATTTTGGAATTAATATGTAAATGCCCTAGCCCGGAAGCTAGTCAAGGGCCATCACAAGATGCAGTACTGTAGCTGCAGTGATGCTCAAGTGTTCCAGAAAGAAAGATGAACCACAAATCTAAACTGAAAAACTGAAATCAGTATGTATCTTTAAACTGTGTGAATTTACCAGCCATTTAGTAGTGAAACACATTTTGCAAGTTAAAAAAAAGTCCCTAATCTGTAAACTCTCTTAAAATTGTATTGTCTGACTCATATACAAAGGTATCAGTGAGTGACGCAGTTCGAACTACCCCAGTTTCTCAAATTGCAGCAATAAAAAAGAACTTCAAAGAGATTCTTATTTTCCCAAGCACACTCTTCTGTATGGAATTCATCAGCTGTCTGTGTTCTTCAGAAACCAATGCCTACAATCTAGATTCCCTTTTGAATTGTCATTTTTCTTCCACAAAGGACAGAAGTCCTGCTCTGCTTTTACTGGCCAAGATCCTAAACTGCTTGTCTCTACAAAAAACAACCATGTGCTTTTCTGTTCCTGGTTAAGAAGAGCGAGGAAAAGAAATATTTATATTATATTTTATTCTTACAGAGTTTTAAGTTTGCCCAAGATTAATTCTGTGCAACGTCTTTGGCTTCTGAATTGGTCAAAATATATTTCTGAAGTAGTTTTGGAATTGCATATTCCTGTTCTTAAGTAAATGAGGTGCTTGATTATTTGAGCTTGCAGCATACACCTTGGATTAGTAGTTAATCTGCTTTCATAATTCATTAACACCATAACCTTTGCAAAGACATGATAGCAGGAGGCCTTGTAATGGTATTATGGCACTGAAGTCTTAATTAACTTTTGCAAACTTAAGTTTGTGACTAAGATTCCCCGAGTGATACGTGTATGAAAAAGGGGGCGGGGGGGGCAGAAGTTAACCTGTTCTCACACTGAATCCAAAACAGGTTTTTATCATGCAAAGAACCAAGCCTGTACTATATATTTCAAAACACTCTCTATACAATTATACAATTTATACAATTCTTTTTTGCTTGTCACCTTCCCCAACAAAACTGAAAAGAGAAGTGTTGAAACACCACAGCAGAACTCTGTTCCTGTTGTATTTACAGCAAGCCTTTGAAGCACCAAGATTACAAACTGCTCTCAAGGTTTGTTTCCAACTTAATTTTTATAGACTCAGAAAGATCAAGTAATTCAGATAAAGCTTCAGATTAATGCCAAAACTGTGCAATATTTACCCATGTCAAAATTCTGACTCTACCCAGAAAGACAGAACATATTTGAATAAAGTGGGTTTTCCTACACTGGAAATATTATATCACAACTTCATTGACTCTAATTTCCATTAACAAATGGGGAAGATTTTGCCAAAAGGATCAGACCTCAGTTTTTAGAAGACCATTTGCTAGGGTACAATATTGCTGAAACAGAGGCACCTTTCTGGCCAGTTTCCTTACAGAAGACATGGACCTTCTTTGCCCATAAGGTGTTTGGTAAGGATTTCCTATACCATGTGAAAACAGTTGAAACTCCAGCAAAGCCGTGAGCACTCCTGGAGCAGAATCTTTGAGACGTTCTGCTTCCATGTTATACAACAGGAAACATGTTTGTAAGTTATGGGATTTCTTTTGAGGTTTACCATATGTATGTATATACATACATGCAAGATACACAAGTGTTCCTGTAATAGATGCAAGGATTTGAGAGCAAAAGCAAGAAGGTTTAGTGGATTCTATGGTGGGCATTATTTTAAGGAAAAAAACCTATGTAAATTATAGAGATCACCTTGTCTCAAACAAAGATCAATCCTAGCCCCAGCTTCATAAACTTCTTTGGGGAAGTGAGAAAACAAACAGCGACGGAATGAAAGCGCAACACTGCACAGGAGAGCAATCCTGCGAGACCGAAGCAGGTGCGACGTCGACTCTGGAACCTCACCAGCGATGGTGCTCAGGGAGGTCCCCACCCAGCACTACCCTCCACATGCTGTATCTCTGGGATGCCAGACAGGGAGCATCCTCCCAGATATTCATGTCCTCAGGATGGGCACTTTCATGCCCACCTACCTGTGTCCCAGAAGACCCTGCAGCACTACTTTACAATTTATTTCTCCCTTAGAGAAAGCTGAGCTTACTCCTGGTCACCCATTACAAGCACTGAGCCGAGAGACTCAGCACCTTGTTTCTCCTTCTCAGGTTAACTTTTGCCACGGGCAACAGCGTATGAAGCAGTCCCTGAATCAACTGGCTTCTCCAGGGGAATGCCAAGCTGAGGGAAACCCCTGGCCAGAAGGCAAGGGAAATGCAGATTTTTGAAATACATGGGCTAGAAACAAGTCAAAAATAAGGAATACAATCTGGAACCATCCCTCAAAAGCATTGCACAGCCAGAAAGAAGCGCTGCTGTAGAGACAGGATAAAACTAGTCTACGCATCGAAGCAGCAGCTCTCTGCGCTTCCTGAGGCCAGGCAGGTCTACTTATGCTTAAAATAAAACTGGAATACTTTTCTAGAAAGATGGAAGGATCACAGCATTAAAAACATGCCATGCGTAAGAAAATACTTTTACAAATATGTAAAAATTCAGGGCTTCTAGAAAAGACCTGGATTTTAAAAGCTAACAATTGCGTGCATGTACATACACTGACCCAGGAAGTCCTTGGAGCAATGCAATAAATGAAAACTTCTTAATTAATTGATCCCTTAAAAATAAATGCATACAATGTAGTTGTGATAATTATTATACATATGACGAAAAAAAGCTCCCACCAAAGCTAATGCTGCAAAAAAATTCCCTCTTCTCCCCTCCAAACTGCCTTTTGACATTTTCTCCATTTTGCGCTATTTCACATTTATTTTCTTTCCATCTATCCACTGAAATATGAATGTCAAACTGTCTGCGCTAGGATCAAGTTGTGTAACTGAACACAACTAGTAACAACAGCTACTTTTCCTACAGAAAGGTCTTTTGGTTTCTCCCTTGCCAAAGTTTAAGCCTCCTTCTTCACTAAACTCTTTTCATAACATTACAGCATCTAGCAGTAAATAAATTGCTAGATTTGGGGGGACACACACACACACACGTTGAATTCCCAGGGTTACCTTTAAAACCTTCACTCTGGCAGGTGCGAGGTTGATGACGGGAAAAACTGCTCCAAGCTCCAGCCCAGCAAAGCACCAGCGGCACCCTGGAGGGGCAGCGGGGCGCAGGGGAGAGCCGGCCGGGGGGGCTGCGCACCATACAGGAATTACACCTTTAGAAACTAAACGGGTCGTGCAAACACCCGCAGCCAACGTCCCGTGGTTTTAAAAGCAAGTTCAGAGACAGGAAGCGCAGGCTGTCTCAGATGCCCTTTCTTCTGGTTGCTCTGATATTTGCTCCTTCCTTTTTTGTTTTATAATGATAATTTTATACAGATTCAGACTTTTAAAAGTAGAAATTCAAGACTTGTGGAGCTCAGGAACAGACTCAGCTCTGTGGTAACAGGCTGGTTTATAATTAGTGTGAAATTCACCTAGTGTGCAGCTCCCAAACAGATCACCGGGTGGGAAAAATATAAGGGGTAAGGCAGAGGCATTAATGAAAACATACCTCTCCTAAGCTACCTCCACAGAAGATAACTTAGTTACTAGATCTGTAAAATAAAGCACGCGGCCCGATAGCTGCAGGGAGCAGAAAGCCCGTGGGACTCCTCGCTGCCACGAGTTCAGACCCACGTTTCCTGCCCTCACCCTGCAGCCCAGCCCAGATAATCAAACTTGATAAATTCCTCAGGTTCTATCACTGGGGACTATCACTTTTTACTTAGTGCCTTCTTCACCATGGGGTAGTGTTTAAAATCCGTGACAACACAGGCAATGAAGAGAAACAGCAGAGACTCGGGGAAATACAGGTTTCATAAAAGAAACTCTTCCCCTCCTCTCCCAAAGAAGGAATTTCCAAACCGAGATTTTAAGCAGATGAAATGCCTCGCAACCAAGGTGTCGTCTGGTGATATTTCTCTTTCCTCCAAATAGTATGAACCAACCATTTTAATAATCAAGACAGCCAGCCTGTCTGGGCTTGGCATTCACCCAGCATCATACCTAAAAAAGCAGGAGTGAATCCAAATTTTGTCTTTTCTTCTTTATCTTGTTCAGGCACTGAACTGCTGAACTTCCTTACTATGATTCTACTGTGAAATTTGAAAGATACTTGTCAATAGAAACCCCAAGACAAATTGTTTATCATTAAGAAACAGGCTTCCTAAAAACATCTATAAAATTAAATCAGGAAACGCTGAATGTAGAATATATAATGTGTGGCCTGAAATACATATAGAAATAGGTCCGAAATAGATCACTATTAAACAAGGTAGCAATGCATTTTTCAAACAGTGAAGCTTTTTTTAAATACAAAATTGTATCTTAGGCTATGTAGGATTTTTTTTTCTAAATTCAAATCCTTTGCAGTGACGCAAAGAGCCTCTTCCTCCTCTCTGTGTGTCCTCCTCCTCCACTTCCCCCAGCCCTCGGTCTCCTGAATATAACTCTGCGACGATACCCTGCTTTGGAGCTGTATCTCCCTAGGCCTTGAGCCAGCACGGATGAATAAAATTTTGGGAACAATATGCTCAGTGACTGTGAAAAAGGACTGGCATGCCAACTACTTGTACCTCCTGCCAGCTGCTCCTTAAAGCATTAGTTGCCACTAGGTCTGGAAAAGTCACTTTGCCCCAATTCTGCCAGACAAGCGACAAAACTCTTGGGGGGCCCTTCTGAAAGGGGGGCAAAGGGGAGGGAGCAAAATTAGAAAGGGCCCCGCTCCCTGGGAGGGTGCCACAGATTAGTGTAACTAAACACCGGAAGGTTTGGTGAGTTAATATTATTAGCAATAACATTTCATAAAAAGCACGAATATAGTTAACATTTTGCTGCACCACCTGAGAAGCATCCCAAACTCTCCCCCGTGAAGCCTGTCTGGCTTCCTGCAAGGGGATGGTGTCTGCAGCAGCTCCGTCTCCAAGATCCTTCACTTACATTTTGAATTTCAAGGCCTGCTTTCAGCCCTGAAGGCTGGCTCTGCTCAGCTCCAGAACAGAGGTTATGCTTGTTCTCCTGTTTTAAGATTTTTTTGATTATCGCAAAAACGGGGGAAATGTTCTAAAAGCCCTTAACGTGGTAACTGTTTGGTACTTTCTGCTTCCTAAACTGACCTAACCTGGGAGAAAATTCTGATACAGATTTTCTATAATTTCTTGAATCACTTCATCAGTAAACCAGCACCACATTGGGATCTTTTGGGTGGAGTGTTTTCCTCCACAACCCCTCTTTTGTTGCCGGTGAAGTTTGATTTTACTTTCGGAGGAACATGACAACAGTTTAATCAATTTGATTCCTGCTGAACTGATTTGATCTATATGGAAATGCCCTCATACTACAGAAGAGGGCAATTACAGCACATGAGTTAAAAGAAGTGCAAATATCTAGTTGTGACTGTTTAAAATCTCCTCCTCAGCAGTCAGTTAGACTTTGTGTATCTCTGTGTATCAATCCAGTTGCTACAATACTCTACCACTGGGTCTCCTGATCAGAAAGCATCCCTACACAAATTAATGAGGCTCAGTGGGATCCTGCCACTGACAAATGTTTTTCTTCTCTTAAATACCTTTTGTCATTGTCATTCATTTTTTCATGTTGACAATAATAATTTCTTGTAATCCAGGACATCTGAAATCAGTTGTTAACATTAAATCTAGGACTGGCAGCTTGGTCCTCATTTGCAGATGCTTGCCTAAATATTCTGTCCTCCCTGGAAATCTGCTGCTCCCTGCAGCCCTGGGGCCTCAGCCCCCCATGAAGGCTTGCAGCTTTGTTCATGCCTTCAGCCATTTAGGCGCATCATCCTCATTTGGATTTGTTTCCGTAGAGCGGCATTCACAGTAGCGAAGAAGAATAAGCAAATCTAGCAGCATGCAGAAGCTGAAACTTCTTCAAGCTTTAAAGTTACCAGAAAATGAATATTGAAAATATACTCAAATTAGCTGCTTTCCTCCACAACAAGTAAGCAATGTATGTGACTACTGAAACTTGGTTTACAGTCTCAGATCTTCACCCTGCATGCAGTGCACTCCTGCGAGCATGCAGTGGCTCCGGTAAAACCACAGTGGGATCACAAAATTGGAAAGACAAACAAAATACCCTGGAGAGTCTTAGGTGAAAGTCAGTAACATTTGTTTTTCTGTACAGGAAGTATGCTACTAGTGAAAAAGCACTTTCCTTCATATATAATTAGTTAAATAATGATACATCCCCAATCATACAATAAAGCAAATGATACTTATTTTTCCCAAGTTTTTTGACAGAACTTAAATGAACAAATCCTCTGTAAATTGGCTGTTGATCTGTATGCAGGAAAAGATTAAACAGATTTGCTGGATTATTCATCAAACCATTGTGTCCATTTAATCCCTGATTTTGCTTAAAAGAGGAAAATTTATCTGTTGTTGCTAAAAGCTGGAATCAAAATATTAAACTTGATGAATGACTAGAGAGACAATATGCCCTCTGAAGAAGACGCTGTCCTGTAGCCATGCTGTAAGCGAACAGCAGCGACAAGAAAATGAAGCGTGCAGTTGTCCATGGAAAGACAGCAACATAGGGTAGCACATTTCAAAATACTGTTCCCACTGAGTCCCCAAGTCTTTAAAGTAGGGTGACTGAGGCCAGGACCAACTAATGCATTTGTACCTGGCCCTTTGCCCTCACATTGCTCCTGCTCCCTGGCTCAGTGATGATGAATAACGGAAACTGGGCTTGGGAAGGGTATGAAATGACAGCGTGCCCAGAGCAGTTCGGACAGCTTTCTAGTCCTACACCTTCACTACCAAAAGTAAGATGAGTGTCTAAATCCTGCATATTATCTGGTTGTGTTTGGAAACTGAATGTAACTAAATGTAAACGCCATGTGGTAAATGCCTGACTACCTGTGGATAGACGTGTCTTTTTGCTTTTCAGGATAATGACAACAGAGTAACAGCTTTGTCATCCCCATCCATCCCTGTACAGATCAGAGTGCTTGGAAATGTTGTTGTTGTGAAATGTATCTCCCAGGGTTATGACTTTTATACACAACATGAGTACTCTTCTAGACAAAGCAGAAGCATTTCTATTCACAAAGCAGCAGCATTTTCCATGACTGGCAAGGTTATTTTGTTTTGCTGCTTGTTTGCTTACATGTTTTCCTTTTTTGAGAGAGCACAAGCATTTGTTCAACTCACATTGCAGTAATGAGCTGCTAATTCTATTTACCCGGCTGTCCTAGTGCCAGTATTTCACACAATAGTATTTTTCTGCCTTGGGAGAATCTGGGTCTTACAGAGATGGGAAAAGATTATCTGAATCTATATATACATATATATAATGCATTGAAAATGATCCTTGTATTTCATTTTAAATCCTTTATTCATAGGGAAAAACTAGTTTTCCCATGTGTATCAGAAATGAACATTGATCAAATAATTCTAAAAACTAAAGCAAACCTGATTTTTTTTCTGGGTCTAGAAAGCAAATAAAAGCATCTTAGGATTGCAGTGACAGGGGAAGGATAAATTGTGTGCTTCCAAACACGTATATCTTCAAACCAATTGAATACTCAAAGGATTTGAGAAAGAGGGAGGAGGAGCTTTCACTTCATGGCTTACTTTACATAGAATTTCTTCATAAATGGAGATGAAAATCGCTATCTAGATGTGGGAAGTTGCACATAAAGCATTACCAACCTCCATTTACAAGCAAATTAGATATTATGGCACAGCCTTAGAATACTATACAGGGTTTAAAGCTGAAATAGACTGTCTTTATAATAGATGGAGTCTAAAAATCCTGGGCTGTTGCTCCATTCTTGAGCTTGGCTTTGCTCAAGCATCACCTTACAGAGCCTATTCCCTGCTGTCCACTAAATTCTCTGCTCCTGAGCTCACAAGCAGTGTCCCTTTGTGCAACCCTACTTCTCCAGCATTGATTTCCAGCGTGAACAGGGAGGCACAGCACAGCAGATCCCAGGTCCATAAGGTGTTTACAGTTACTTCAGCCCTTTTCATTGTGAGGGTGCTCCAAAATCCATTGTTCAAGTCAGCTCCTTAATACATTTATCTTGTAGTTTAAAATACAAAGCAGCACAATCTGTGACCTGAAACTGTGAGGATTACATTTCAGAATAAACCCCCAATTTAAACATTGATTTGTCATATAAGGAAGAGCGCTGGTTTTGGCTGGGATAGCGTTAATTTTCTTCATGGTAGTTAGTATGGGGCTATGTTTTGGATTTGTGGTGAAAACAGCGTTGATAACACAGGGATGTTTTAGCTATTGCTGAGCAGGGCTCACACAGAGCCGAGGCCTTTTCTGCTTCTCCCCCCACCCCACCAGCGAGGAGGCTGGGGGGGCACAAGGCGTTGGAGGGGACACAGCCGGGACAGCTGACCCCAACTGACCCCAGGGATATTCCAGACCATAGGACGTCATGCTCAGTATATAAAGCCGTGGAAGAAGGAGGAGGCTGTGGGGACGTTCAGAGTGACGGCGTTTGTCTTCCCAAGTCCCCGTCAGGTGTGATGGAGCCCGGCTTCCCTGGAGATGGCTGAACACCTGCCTGCCCGTGGGAAGGAGTGAATGAATTGTTTTGCTTTCCTTGCATGCGTGGCGTTTGCTTTACCTATTAAACTGTCTTTGTCTCAATCTGCGAGTTTTCTCACTTTTACCCTTCTGATTCTCTCCCCCATCCCACTGGGGGGGGGGGGGGGAGTGAGCCAGCAGCTGTGTGGGGCTTAGCTGCTGGCTGGGGTTAAACCACGGAGGGAAGAAACCTACAATTTAGTGATGAGGATAAGAAAGCACAATGAATTTACGTAATTCACCTTGGCGTGGAGAGACTGGTCAACTCCCAGAGATTACTTAGCACTGCTAAATGCTTGTATACACATGCTTTTCTTGCAGATTATATGTGACAAGAATAGTCTTGGGGATTTATTACATAAGAAGGACTATTTAAAGTTTATTCATTTTAGTGTAATTCTGACATTTCTAAATTAAAAACAGATTGCTTCTTGTTCTCGTGGTGTTGGAGAAGCTCAAAGAATCTCCAGTACAGAAATTATATTCTCACTTCATAGCTCAGTGTTTCGCATCAGGAAGTGACTTTATTAACCACAGTGCACTGTGTTACAACTTCTCCTATTAATAATTTCTGCGTGCATCATGCACTGCACACTGCAGAATCTCCTGGTGAAGTCTAATCTCACTGCCCTAACACTCACAAACCCTATTCTTGTAGTCATACAGATTTAATGAGAAAAAAATGATTGCTTGAAGAAAGACAACTCATGCTGAATACCAAATACCTAATTCAAACCTACACTAGGGTATTACCAAAACAATGGGATAGAAGTCCTTTTCTAAACAGGTTCGAGTTTTTCTGGCCCTTCCATATTTTAAACACCAACACTTCTGATGACAGAATACAATTTAACTTTCACAGAAACTGGAGTTCAAATATTAATAATGAAGTTCTTTGCTTGTACAGAACCCACTGGTAAGGCACAGAATTTAGTTAACGGGATGCCATTAGCTTTGGCTTTTATCTGGCGTTGTCAGTCCATGCATTAAGAAGAACCATATGAGGATCACATACCGGGTGGGGGTAGGCCAGTCATCCCAGCAGTGCCTCCCAGCTGCTCTGCCCTGACACTAGTGTGTGCAATGGCTTTCCCAGAGCCACGCTGGACCAGAGAGCCACCCCAGTGCTGCCTCCTGTTACTCCCCAGGGGCAACTGGGGCAGCAGGAAAAAAATCGCTGATTTTCTGTAATGCCTCTGGTGAATTGGTACAATTTTAGAAGCAGAAGCTTGGAAATAGGAAAGAGGAGACCAGAAAGAAGTGGAAGTGTCTCACTGAAGGCAAGTCCTCTCTAAGGAGAACTGTGCAAGTTTCTGAACTTTGGTCACACTGTTTATAAAATACATGTATGAAAAGTTAAATCCCTTTATTTGGCAGTATTTGGCTTTTAAGAGAGCTGCTGTGCACAAAGATGCCCTTTTCATGGAAAACAGTAGCTGTTCCAGGACATCATATGGCAATCAACTCCTAATCTAAATATGCATGTACATCTCAGAAGATTAAAAATATTCCATAATATCCTGTATGAAATCAGCACTGACTTTCCTTCTTGTGCCAATTCCATACTGCTTTTCTGTAGAAAGAGCTTCATCTGCAATATTCGGTCTGAACAAATTTCATAAATACTGCTTAGTAGCTTCCATAGGAGATATTGTAAAAAGCTATTAAAACGTATGAAAGATTCACTTTACTTCCTCTCACAAACCATATAAAGAAATATATTACTGTGTGACACGTATTCATGTATTATGCAACGTTTTGGGTAGAAGTAATCATAAGTTCCACATCTAAAAGGGATAATTAAAAGGAAAAAAAAAAGGAAGCAAAGAATCCTGATTTAAACCTTGGCAGTTCCCATATGACAAACTGTTTTGAGAAAACATCCATATCAACTTGGATTAATGCAGATTGATTTTTACAGTTATTCTAGTACAGGTGACAAAAATGAAATCCTCAGAAGCAGAAGTGACAGATTTCAATTATTAGGTGATAAAAGCTGCCTAACTAATCTAATACTTCTATAATTTCCAGGGACACCTCTTTAACACCGCACATCTCTTGTCTTCTAAAATGTTACCAGGTTCCTGCTGATGCAAGTGATTCAGGCACAGCCTCCAGAGCATTTTGGCAATTTTACCTCATAGTTAAAGTACACAATGGCATGATTTTATTAGCTCAGCTTCATACCCTCTAAGACCAATTTCTGTCATCTTCTACATCAGATCCAGAGCAGTGTTTATTCTCCACAGCATGTAACATCATTACCATGCACACAGTTAGGAGTGCAGCAAGACCTATTGCATGTTCCCTTGGAACATCTGAAATCATTGCTTTATAAAGGGTGTGATGGGAGTAACAAAAACCAATATTCTCCTTTAAGAAACATAATGGCAATAGAATGGGAAATTACCAACATTATGTAGGGAAAAAAACTTAAACCAATAAGCCTTACTTGTGCAAGGTGTGAGATGGCCGGTCATTTTTCTCCAGCTGTCCATAGCAGCTAGTTTTCGCTTCAGGAATGAAGGAATATTTTTCCAGCATGGCTGATGCAGCAGTGGCAATAATCCCAAGGCCATCCCGTACTCGAGCTTCTAAACTGTAGTCCCATTCATCATAAGATGCTGAAATGAGTCCTGAAGGAAACTCCTTGGGAGTGATTTCTGTGTTACCACTAACCAGGCTGGGAACTATCCAAAAGAAATCATAGCCAGTAAGACCCAGGGAACGAGCCTCATCCAGTATGTAGACAGCTTCATCCTTGGAACAATATAGCAGGATGACGGATGAATGAATTTTCTTCAGCTGAATTTGGGTCTTGGCATCTCCAAAGGCAGTATCAAGTATGATGACGTTCTGCATGTCCCAGCCCACAAAACTATTTTCTACTGTGGTCTTAATGACATTGATGAAGTCTCGATATCCAGGGAAGGTGGTGGTCACCAGAGAGAACACGTGCCAGTCATAATCCTGCATGATCTTCAGCATGACAATGGCTTCTTGCTGGATGGAAGCCCCAAACTGGAAGAACGTGGACATCACATCCTAGAATACCAAACACAGTGACAGATTACTAATTTTGTACATGTCTGAAGAGAATAGAATCTCTAATTATTTCTTTGGTCCACCATGGCTACCAAACTTCAATTGCATTCAGATAACTTTCTGTGCCTTATCATATTCTTGTCATTAATAAGCAATAAATAAGTAAAATTCTAAGTACCACAGCTAATTAAAATATTTGCCAAAACGTGACAAGCGGATATTTATGTAGGAAATTTCTGATGCTTGATGACTTGAAGACAACAGCTCAAATCAGTACTTACTGAGAAAGGTCCCCAGAGACAACCACCCACTATTAAACAACTCGTGTCCAGCAGGTAGCTTTCAATTCATCAACTTATTAGGAATGAGACCCAATAAATTCATACCAACTTTTAGTTACAATGGAAATAAATTGCAATGCACATGCTGTATATACATGAAGACGTTCTGTACTTCCAGACCTGATGTCTGAGGGATACCTCCTTTCCACATGTTCACTGGACTTGGTGGAAGCTGTCAAACTCTGCAGAAGTAGATTTGTCATCCCCAGGTACTGAGTTCACTACTGTCTGTGGGCTCACTACTGATCATGCTCCATTCACAGCACACGGCCCATTGATGCCTGAGGTAGAATTAACGGGATGGGACTCCAGGGACAACCAGCAAGCTGCCAGTGTCCTCATTAGTGGACTTAAATGGAAGTAAATTCAAACAATGGCCTCATGGTCTGTAACTGGTAGCTGGACTGCCTGAGACAGCTGTGCTGTCAGTTTGCTAGGAGACTTATTTCTAAAATTTGTCTTAGGCTTTTACAGTATTCACAGCATTTTATACAGCATAAGGGCAGGTGCCTCTTATTTTAACAGCATCTATCAGAAATAGGCAACACAATAATATATTTTATTGGCACTACCTTTATCAATAGGCTGCCCAGGTTTGTGGTTGAGTCACCATCCCTGGAGGTATTCAAAAAGCGAGTAGACAAGGTACTCCAGAACATGGTTTACTGGGCATGGATGATGGTTGGACTCGATGATCTTGAAGGTCTTTTCCAACCTAAATGATTCTGTGATTCTATGAACATTTTAATTGGTCTATTATTACCAAGATGCTGTAAGGTCTAAATTTATTTTTTAATTTTACATTCTGGACTTACATACGTCACAATAATTAGAGTACCAAAACTATACACGGGAAGCTGTATAACTCTTTATTTTCATTTTACTTCAGTATACATTCCTGACTGGTAGTGGCAACTTATGTGCATTGTTTTCAGATACAGAAAGCATGAACTCCTGCTGAAATAAAAGCTTATGATTTCAAAATAAGATATTAACCATTGAAGAATTCTTATGCAGCCTTTACAGGAAAGATACACATGGTGCTTTTAATCTGAAGAGTTTTATGAACGTGGCTGTGAACTGCTATCCTATTTTACACTTGCAGGGAACAAAAACAGATTAATTGACTTAGGTTTCATGGCAAGGTGGTGTTAAACATACAACTATTAGTGAGAACAGTACCTCAGCTCTGCAAGTTCTGTATTTTATCTATGGAAATCTATTTAGAGCAAACTGAGTGTCTATATTTTTTTAATAGAAGATAAGGAGTGTTATTACTTTCCGAATGTTATTACTTTCCAAGTGTTAAGAACCTGACACCAGGATTTTATATAGCTTGACAGCAATAAAAGTCTTACAGCTTGTCTCAGACCATGAAGACTGATATTCAAGGTACAAAATATGCACTACTGGTGCTAATGAAGTCATCTGACATGGCTTCTCTGGTACCTCAAAACCAGCATTCTGAATGCCAGTGCCAGAGTTTCGGTGTTTTGGGATTACAGATGTTATAAAACATATTTGGGAGAAGAATTGAATTAGGAAGGTTTGATCGCTGAATGCTTCTGGGAGCTATTTGCTGGTGACCTGCACTGTATACATAAAAATAAACAAACAAGCCTTTCATCTGGGGACACTTGCAGCTAAAGAAACCCAGCACACAGAAAATCTGCTCAATGTCAGCATTTAATGGTTTAGTTACTGATTTATTATTACAAGCTAAATTGGATATCTAGAGACAGTGCTATGAATCCAAGTTTGCTGTAGCTTCCTAACTGAACATAAAGAGATATTGTAACGCAAATTCAATCACTTCAGTTTTCTTCTCCAGCACTTATCTTATCCCATTTTTTACTTGTGATTATGCTAAATCACAGTAAAAATAAGTAAAATAATTTACAGTAAATTAAATAGATTATTTCCATCATATTCTTTCACTCTACCCCATTTCTATATATGGTTTATGGCTGCTAATGTAGTGGAGTAATTCTTTCAAACAATACGTACACCTTGGTCCTTCATGGATCACAAGGAACTTCTCCAATAAGGCAACTGAGGATGAAGCCTTTGAGGGCAAAAAACAATGCACATGGACATTTACAGGTGTGACCTTTCTAACTAGTAAATACAGATTTTTAACCAAGAGCAGTCCTTGTCATCTTCCCTGGCAATGAACAATGCTCTTGTGCAAAATGGCCTGTGTCACCATTACAGGAGTCTGACAACACAAGGAATGTACTAAAAGTAAATACTTTCCCTTTGTAAACACTCTGTTAGAAAAATAGTTTATGAAAGGAGTTTTGATTAAATGTTTTTTGTAAAGTTCACAGTCATATTACATGAACTCTTTTCACATAATTGTGAATGTGAACTTCAGTCAAAATCAGGCAATTAATATCGATTTGTGATCAGAATAGTGAAAAAATTGTAATTGTATGGTGAAAACAAGTTTGGGTTCAGGAAAAGTGGAGATACAAATATCACAAATGAGATTCTCATCTGAAGAAATTCCATCTAGCTCCACTGACTTCATGTGATGGTTTTATAGAGCTGAAGATCTGACTGTATGTGTTTACAATGAATTTGAAACAGATGGAAGATTACAAGCAAATTGCACCTTAGGAACTTCAGCAGATATTTAAATGCCTATGAGGACAATATTCAAGGACATATTATCCATTAAGTTTAGGGGGCAGTGGAGGGAGGGGGGTGGAGTTTGGTGAAGAAACAGCAAATAAATAAATAAAACTATAAGGGATTAATTCTTCCTGAAAAGCATTATTATTCCTCTGCTTTATACAGACTTAGTATTTTGTTACACATACAGAATTTAAGTTCTACTTTTCTAAATTCAAAAGCAAACTAAAGTGTTGTTTGTAAAAAACCCAAAATTACTCCATTATTTTAATTCAAATGTCATCCTATCATCTACCAAAACATCCATCTAAGTCATTGCTGAAGTAGGAATACAGATGTAATATCAGAGGTTCTTTAAGTGCACATCAGAAATACATTCTTTTTCTTTCCTCAGTGGCCCCATCTATTGAGATTATTGGTGGAGGATGCGAGGAAGCTGCACCACTTATCCAGTACAAGAAACTTTTATACAAAGGAATTCCACAGATAAATCTCAAAGCATGAAAATCCCAAGATGTTACACTGATATGAGCAAAAATTTAGTTAGAAGTAGTTGTGGAAATAATTAAGTAATGCTTTATTTGATTTTTCTGTTCTAGCTTAGCTGGATTCTACCACAGCCAAGTAAAGAAAAAACAGCAATGAAAAGAGAAGGAAAAGAACAAATGAAAACTTTCTGTTTCTTTCTGTCTTGCACATGAACATACAGTTTATAGCAAACCATCTCCCCATATGTTTCATACCAGAAGGAAGTAATCCTTAAATTGCTTCTTGCTTAGCATTATTCTTGAATTTTGTACACAATATAAAATTCTGTCATTACAGGAGAAGGGCACTTCAGTGTTCCCGTGCTTGTGCACAAAACAGCTCTCTGGTGCTGTCATTTCATAGATTAATATATTAGAGTAAGTTGCTTTCTAATTAGCGTATCGAGTCTATAAATCTGTCACTGTTGTCAGAACTGCACATTTCACTTCCCCAATTCCAACAATTAAAGGCATATTTCTCTCGAATCCTCATCCTCAGCTCTTTTTATGACATCTTAGTTTCCTAGCTCCAGCTTTTCCATGAGATCAGCAGGGCATATTCACAGCTGCTGTAACAGCTGAGGTAAGCCCTGACAGTAGTTTATGCCTACTAGGGAAAAAACTGCAATAGTTAGTTAGGGAAAGAAACATTTGTTATCTAAAATAGCGTACCTTTTGTTAAATGAAAATGAAATGCTAAACCAGAACAAAATAGGGGTCAACATAAGACCAAATCGATTTTCCACTTGGCAGACTTGTTGAGGACAGTTATTTCGCTGGTAAAACAATGTTATGACAGGAAGCAAAAAACAATATGAAACACGGTTTAAAAAGCAATCCAGAGGCTGATTTTATTCAGCTAGAAACAAGATTATTATGACAGGACTGCAAGTAGGACTTTATAGTTATCTTAATTACTTCTTTATTACTCACTCTCTGTCTTCCACAGAGATCCAGCAAAAATTATTTTTCTCATATTTTATACCACTGTAACTTAGATATTCCATTTTTATAACAGAATTAAGGCATGTAGGTGCTAGGTCTACATATACAGTGCAAGCTTTTTCCTGTTTAACGAATTATAGCAGTTATTTGGCATTTTTATGAAGACTGGAAAAACTGAAAGACAGATTAGTCATGAATTTAAGATTAATAATTTAGCATCACATCAAAAATATACAGAAGGAAATTATTTGTACCCACCGCAAAGGTAGGTAAATATGTGTCTTGCAGTGTGTTAACTTGGTACAATTTTTCTTGGATTACTTGAAATGATGTACTGATCTGCTGGAGAACACGAAGTGAACCGTGTTTACCTGTTATGAATATCTAGGTTTCAGCCATGGGGTTTTCCTTTGTGGTACTATACAGACCCATGCAAAACTTTCAGTAAATGCAAACACTGACGTGGAGGAGCTGGAAGGAAAACCTTTCCTCCCAAGATACCCTGCACATTAAGTTATTAAATTCCTGCCTCTATTCATTAACAGTATAGAACATGCAATTCCCAACGCAAACATCTCACTGAGGCGCCCAGGGAGAAGACTCCGCCATTATCACCATGGGAGCAATTTGGGGGAAATTATACAAAATTATGTACTTTCAGGCAGAGCAGAGCAACATGTGAGGGTGGAAATAATTTACTAATTATTACAAACAGCAGAAAAGGCTTGCTTCCCAAAGACCTGCCACCTCTCTGGCCTCATACATGGCAAAAACATGCACGACCCCCACCCGCGGGTTTCTCTGCCGATACCAGCGTCTCCTTTGGGAGCTGCACTCCAGCCCTCCCACATGGACCACGGAGCTGCCCGGGCCCCAGGCATCCCCCACCAACCACCATCGCCCCACGTGGGACTCCCCAGCTGCCATCCCCCCCGAGACAAGCTCAGCTGCAGCGAGGCCCATGCCCAGCCCCAGCGGACACGGACTTGCTCCTTGCATTCACCCTGGAGCCTGTCTCGTCCCCCTGTTCTTGTCCAGCAACGCCTGGCTCCCCCATGCCAGCCCTCCCGAGACATGGGCTGAGCTGACCGGGAGGGAGAGATCACCAAAGCGCGGGGTCTGTGCATGGGGGCACATGGGTCCTGCAGCCCCCACGCAATAGATTTTAAGTTCTCCATATCTGCCCGCCTAGACGCGTGAATGTGTTTCGCCATTTGTCACTGAGAAGACTAAGGCCTTCTAGCAGAGATAGAAAAGGGATGGAAATTTTCTTACTCTGTAATTTCACTGGTGCAAATGGAGAGCCAGAAAATGTTATAAAGGTCAACAAAAAGGACGAACCGAGGCCTTACTTTATATTTTAAAAGTTTGCTCTGGGAGAGGAATGCTCAAGTTAGAAAAGGGCAGTAGCAAGCAAGGGAGTACGTTATGGCTTTCCAACATCTGACATGTCCCCTTTTATTATTTCAAGGAATAAATATCAGAGAAACAGGATTTTGAAAGGTTAGCGCCAGCTTAATCAAGCATGTTCTCTCCCATTTCCAGAGGGAACCTGCAGGGATTCATTTTGCAGAGGCTTCTGTAGTTTCAGGTCATGTTTTTATCCTAAGAATTTTGCTAGATAACAGAGAGGTTTGGGGTTTGTTTTTTTCTTTAATATATCCATTTGATTTTATACTACCTGCTTGGCTTATCTGGGCCTGCAACAAGAGCTGAAGTTTGTCACTATTTTTTCTATACCAGAATAGCAAATAAATAAATACAATGGAAGGAGAATAGGATTTCTACAGATCATTGCAGAGTCCACTGATTTTTGATTGTTTACATTCTTCAAATAATACAGTGTCATGTCTAATGAATTCAGGTAACTCAACATGCCATTACAGTGAAACAACTCAACTTAATTATGGAAGAAGACCAGTTTTGCACAGAGCTCATGAACCATTCCCTGGGCTGGAGCACACCGTGTGGGTTTCAACAAATCCAGGATTTCTTTCATGGATTGTCCAAATGTTGGAAATTGTGGTGTCTCAGTCTGAGCTCCTGTTCAACCAGGACAAGCAAGTGAAAAATGCTTTAAAAGGCTGAAATGACATCAAGATGTCTGTGACTGAACTTGATAAAATCTTGAAAAGATTCATGCAAATCAGCAGGGATTTTTGCGTGGTCATTTGATGAAAGGTTTATTCACAAGATGCCTCCTTTCTAGATAAATTTCAACTTCCATAGTTACAGAAATGTCTTACAGCATGAATACTTCAATGAGGAAGGGCAAAACTGTGGTTCTACAAAAAGACAGTGTGGAGCTGGGTGTACCATGGCTATTTGGATGAGTAACAGCTATTATACAGCTTTGGGGGTGAAAGAGAATCCCAACATGTAAGGGGTACTGATGCCTGCAAGGAAGATAAGGGAGAATAAAGAGTATTTTCAGGCAAATTGTATTTGCTTTGTATGTTAAAATATTTCTTGAATATAAATCAGTCACTCTAACCCATAGAGGATCATGTGGTGCTGTACATCAGTGTAAAGCATTAACAGTATCCTAAAATATTTTTCCTTTATGCAGAAGATAAGATTTGTACAAAAGTTTCTCATTTCCTATAAGTATTTCACCATGAAAACAAATATTGAAAAAAAGTGTGTGACCTAATATATCAATTAATTAGCAAGCACGGATTTTATGCCATAGATTATAGCTAAGTATCATTTCTCTTATGCCCCTTACCATGACTGCAGATAAATGTTTTGCCATTTTTTAAATTTAGGTGTTGGATTTTTCCTCATGGTTTGTACAAGCAGCATCCTTCTGCTTTGTTCATGTAATTAGTCAGCACTAAACTGATGCAAGTAAATAGTATCTTAAAGAGCCCCAAAAGACCTCATTTTCCATGGGAAAATGACTTTAAATTAGCCATGCAGCACACCTTTCACCTCAAAGAACACCTGGAGACCTCTTGAATATGTCTTTTCAGTGAAAACTCTTCAAACAATTGTTATGAATAATGGGAGAGCAATCAGGAAAGTTAATGACTTTTCAAAGACAGAGAGGGCAATTGCTGTGAAGATACTCCAGCAATACTGGTGAAAGTAACTGGCTTTCTGCTGTATGGAAAAATTCATCTGGCAACAATTCACATTTGATACATCACAATGAATTTGTGGCAATAGCGTTAAAAGAAAATGGGGTCCTGTTCCTGTTCTGCCCACAGCAATGTAAGAAAGTATAGAACAAACTGATGATGACCTGTTCTTTACAGGTTACCTACCTGGATGAGAAAAATAAACAATGAAATGATGTTATAAAATGAGGTAGAGAGAAACTTGAACCATGATTTTACTGCAAACTTTCAAAATGTACTTGTTGGAAGGAGAAAAGCTTATTTTCAGAGACAAAAAAAAATCATTTTTCAGAATCATAGAAAGCTTTTCACCAGGTAACAGAAGTAAAAAGCATTAAGAGTGCATCAGTGAGCTTGTAAATTAGTCCCGTGAAAGGTCAAGACTCAGGAAATCCAGCAGGGATAGACACAGATGTCCAAGGAAAGGAAAGGTCTGGATAACTTGCCTCCCCTAGTACTGTTATTTCACTGTAACTCACATAATTTACTGCTAGAAATAAAATACCACAGAGACATAGAACAGATGAAGGATACCAGCCAAATGAGCCACATAGGTTTCTGGAAAATAAATAAAAATCTTGGCATACAGACTATCCATCCCCACTATCTCGGTCTCTTATAGAATCATAGAATCATTTAGGTTGGAAAAGACCTTCAAGATGATCGAGTCCAACCATCAACCATGCTCACTAAACCATATCCTGAAGTGCCTTGTCTACGCACTTTTTGAATATCTCCAGGGATGGTGACTCCACCACTTCCCTGGGCAGCCTGTTCCAATGTCTGACAACCCTTTCAGTAAAGAAATTTTTCCTAATATCCAACCTAAACCTTCCCTGCCGCAACTTGAGGCCATTGCCTCTTGTCCTATCTCCAGCCACCTGACAGAAGAGACCAGCACCCACCTCACTACGACCTCCTTTCAGGCAGTTGAGGACAGCGATCAGGTCTCCCCTCAGCCTCCTTTTCTCCAGACTAAACAGCCCCAGTTCCCTCAGCTGCTCCTCACAAGACTTGTGCTCCAGGCCCCTCACCAGCTTGGTTGCCCTTCTCTGGACACGCTCCAGCACCTCAATGTCACTCCTGTAGCGAGGGACCCAAAACTGAACACAGGACTCGAGGTGCAGCCTCACCAGTGCTGAGTACAGGGGGACGATCACTTCCCTGCTCCTGCCGGCCACACGATTTCTGATACGGGCCAGGATGCCGTTGGCTGCCTTGGCCACCTGGGCACACCACTGGCTCATGTTCAGCCAGCTGTCAGCCATCACCCCCAGGTCTTTTTCTGCTGGGCAGCTTTCTACTACTCTTCCCCAAGGCTGTAGCACTGTGTGGGGTTGTTGTGACCCAAGTGCAGGACCCGGCACTTGGCCTTGTTGAACCTGCCCTGGTTTCAGCTGGGATAGAGTTAACTGTCTTCCCAGTAGCTGGTACGGTGCTGTGTTTTGAGTTCAGTATGCGAAGAATGTTGATAACACTGATGTTTGCAGTTGTTGCTCAGTAGCGTTTAGACTAAAGTCAAGGATTTTTCAGCTTCTCATGCCCAGCCAGCGAGAAAGCTGGAGGGGCACAAGAAGTCGGCACAGGACAGAGCCAGGGCACCTGACCCAAACTGGCCAACGGTGCATTCCATACCATGGGACGTCCCATCCAGTATAGGAACTGGGAGTTGGGGGCAAGGGATCACCGCTCGGGGACTGGCGGGGTGTCGGTCGGCGGGTGGTGAGCAATTGCCCTGCGCATCATTTGTACATTCCAATCCTTTTATTACTACTGTTGTCATTTTATTGGTGTGATCATTATCATTAGTATTTTCTTCTTTTCTGTTCTATTAAACTGTTCTTATCTCAACCAACGAGTTTTATTTCTTTTTCCCGATTTTCTCCCCCATCCCACTGGGTGGGGGGGAGTGAGTGAGCGGCTGCGTGGTGCTTAGTTGCTGGCTGGGGTTAAACCATGACAAACCTCATACGATTGGCCTCAGCCCATCGATCCAGCCTGTCCAGATTCCTCTGTAGAACCTTCCTACCCTTGAGCAGATCAACCCTCCCTCCTGACTTGGTGTCATAAGCAAACTCGATGAGGGTGCACTCAAACCCCTCGTCTAAATCATTGATAAAGATATTAAAGAGAACAGGGCCCAACACCGAGCCCTGGGGAACACCACTTGTGACTGGCTGCCAACTGGATTTCACCCCATTCACCACAACCCTCTGGGTTCGTCCATCCAGCCAGTTTTTCACCCAGACAAGAGTGCACTTATCTAAGCCATGAGCTGCCAGCTTCTCAAGGAGTATGCCGTGAGAGAGTGTCAAAGGCCTTGCTGAAGTCAAGGAAGATAACATCCACAGCCTTTATATTCGCACTAGGGCATTATTTACCAATGTTCACATTGTTTCATATCAGTATTGAGACACTATGTATTTTACTACCAAAACAACATGCTGGGCTGTGTGGAATTTCTCACCATCCTCAGGTTTCAGTCTGTGACTATAGAGAATTATCTATCAAATCAATTAGTTCATTTACTTTGAACTACATCTGCTCCCATAAGGCCATCAGAGATGAGCTGCTTTTGATTCATGGGCAATTTGGGGAACTTTAATGGATATAAAATCAAAGCATTTAGGTTACAGTGAGTTATATTATTTCTCGGACCAGACAGCTAGTTCTAATTATAAGTCTTGAAAACAACCCTACTGTTAATGGCCATGCATGCTGAAAACAACCTTATATATGGAGTTTAACTGTCTGGTTTCAAAATCAGTCCCTGATAGCCAGGTTTTGGTACAGGCAGATGGATCTCTGACACAACGGAAGATTCTAAAATTTCCAAGGAACTCCAGAAAGAGAAACAAATGAAAGAGCAGCATTTTATCTTCCTCTTTCAATAAAAAGTGAAACTTGCAATCTGTTTTTTTTTAAATTTTCAGCAAATAAAATTTCATTCTAATAGTTTTGTCTTACACATTTTACTGCCCCAAAGGGTTATATCATTAGTTTTTAAAAAGCACAAGGGCCACATTTTGTCTGATTAACAGCATTTTACAGCATCAGCCTAATTCTTTTTTTTTTTTTTTCCAAAACCAGTTACCTGAATCGATTTGCTCTACCCCAGCCATAAGGTACCTGCTAAATTAAAATATGTAGACTTGGTGACATTTTTTCAGTTTAATGGTAATATTTTAGCTAAGCAAAATTTCATGTGTTTGCATTACTATTGCTGTGGAATCAAAAAAAATTAAGTTGTTTGAATAGCTTAAGGAAATTTTCAAGAATCAATGCTATGCAAGAACTCATCCCTGGGACAAATTTTCATTCCAGCTATTTGGTATCTAACACACTAACCATTTCACTTAAGCATAAGATGACATCACAGAGTAATTTAGATATGTATCATATGCACCCAACCTATATGAAAAGTTGTTTAGAACAAGGATTTAGAGTGGTTGAAGGCAAGTATGATTCTCTGTTCAAATTTTCTATCTTACCTAGTACAAGTATTGCACAAGAAAATCCTGCAACAACAAACTGCTTACAGCTCATGCATCAGCAAAATCTGCGAAAGGATTTTCATACCGTTTTTGCCATTAGGAGCTTTAAAACCTGCACCATCCAAATTTATTAATCCTGTAAACAGAATCAAAACTTTACTTACCCACAATAACTTCTAAATATGCTATGGCCAAGAATCCAGCATTAAATCCAGAATCAGTAACAATTTACCATTTAATGGCAGCTGAATCAAGCCAAATAGGGTGATTATTTATAGTATGTATTGCATGTGTGCGTAAATGTCATACTCTATCTAGAAAGACATACATAATTAAATATCAATAAAAAAGCCTTAAGACATAATCTCCTTATCTGAAAACATTTGGTCTCAACTGAATGCTAAAATACTTCTCTCTTGTGTTGATGATGATAAGCCAGAAAACCATTAACTAAGTAATTTCCATACATCTACACTTAACAAGTAAAAATGAAGGCAACAAACAACCTCCCCCTCCACCCCCTTTCACCAAATGGTGAGTGTAAAATATTAAGTAAATAAAAGAAATATAAAGCCAATTCAATTTTTTACTGAGTGCTTGTAACTGTGTGCTTTTTCCTTTATGAGCCAGGACTCTTGGACTAGCCACCTCTCTGTACCTGGGCTGCTTGAGCGGCACTGGTCTGAAGAGAGAAATCCAACAGCAAGAGGCTAAGCTGGGGAGGACAAACAGACAGACAGATGGGAAGGAAATTTTTAAGAGGAAGGCTAAACAGACTTCAAGGAGCCGTTCAGAGCATATTTCCATGGCAACAGACATTCATGGGATATATTCAAGTAGCAGAGGAAGATGATGATAAGACGAGAGATTTAAGATTGATCTCTTCAAGAAGATATATGCATTTTGGTTCCCCAGGTAGTCTGCGTGCTAAACAAGAAGAGATGCAAACCTAACTCCCCTGCCTTTCGAAGGCAAAGTCACAAAAACATCATAACTTATCCAAAGCATGCATGCTGCTTTCAAATTCTTCTAGAAGGAAGTGTTTCAAAATACTCAGTATGCTCCTCTGCTCTTATGTACAATCAGCAGATCTGAAGAAGAGAGGGTATTCAAGAGAAATACCATTTATGCTTATGCTTTATATTCTCCTCTTTAGGCATCATCTTTGGCCTCTGGGCAAAGCTACAGCTGCTCTTCTGTTATGCTAATAGAAATTACATGCTTTCTCAAAGTGAGTGATCAGCCCGTCAGTCTAGAAATGAATATCCCTTTCCATTGTACATTTAATAGCAGCAGGTCAGAAGCAAATTCAGTTACAAAATTTCTGATTTCTATGATCTATATCAGCACTTACATATCAACCTAGCCTAAGAGGAGAGGGTGGCTAACAGCGTATCTTAGAATAAATCCCACTGATAAGAACATAGCCCAAAGTACACCAACAATGGATGATATTTCACTGGTATTCATTGCAGAGCCTTTGAATAATCATAGCTGAAATCACAAAACAAGCCATATTTGTGTTAAAGTAGTTGCAAAGTCTCCAGTACTCAGAGCTACTGCATCCATAGGAGAAGGAACACAGGCAGAATGTGAAATGAGGAAGAGCGTGGAATTCAGCCATAGGCAGATAGAACGGTTTTGAAATATCAACGTGCTAACCAGATAAGGACATAAGCATTTAACGTTGCATTCTGTGATGGATGGTAAGTAAAGTAATATAACAGAGATATGCAGACAAAAAACTCTGTTGCACCTACTTTTTCTGACTCTACCCACAGTGTTCCACACCTTTGACTTAAATCTACATTTTCTTTTTGGCATTCTGTTTAAGGATGCATCAACTTATTTAGTTGCAAGAATATCACCCATCAAGAGATTTGCCAAGCATTATTCCCATAAGCAAATAAAATTCTGGGCAGAAAAGCTTTACCAAAATATATTTAAATTACTGAGATTTTTATACAGCCAGTAAAACTATTTCTTCAATGAAATAGCTTAGCTCAAGTTACTTTTCCTTAGTTAAGTAGAGGCAAAATATCTTTAAGCATGGTTCTGATTTACTGTAGATATCAAAGGGAAAACATAACTTGCAGAAAGTAAATATTCAAAATGTTAAGTTCAGGTCCTTACAAGGCATAGTAATTCTTTCTAGAAATTACAAATTTGACAGTCATACTAGATACTGTAAATACTGCACTGCTATAGCAAATTGAGTATCTCATTTCCAGCTATAAAAAAACATGTTTGTACAATGTTCAGTACAGTGTGAAGAGGACTGAAGCCATCTTTCTTAACCTGCACAATATCTTTGTACTTTGAAGGGAGAGACATAATAACCCTTGTACTGAATACAAATAAGTAAGAAAACACATTATTTGGGTTGATGTGTTTAATGCCAGAAATTTGTATTAGTTTCATTTGACAACACTAAGCATATAGCTATTTCCTAGATAGGTACAACACCACGCAAATCAATGACGTCTATAGATTCTTATGAAAATATATATAAAAAAATAATCAGAGTTTTTCTAACCTAGGTAGGAAACATGAAAGATTTTTAAATACTTTCAGTATCAACTACAACAGTTAATAGATTTCATCAAGTATCCATAATGCAACTAAATTGTAAGTACCTTCACATTTAAATTCAATGAGAGCTCAGGGTGCTCAGCAGCCTCCAAATGTGGGTATGCTCATGCAGAAAGGAGCATCTGCACAGATGTGAGAGTTCAGCCATGCCCATTTTATTTATGTTACTACATGTGTCCTCAGAAAAGTGTTTAAGTAGTTAACTGAAATAGATTGTCTACCAATATGAAGTGGGGGTACTCACTTATTTTCATTAATGGAACTGTGCAAAGGGATTTAGATGCCAGTCCTTCGGCTTCCTTTGGAAAAAAAGCCTTTTGTGTAGGACGGCTAACAAACAAAACACCTGTTCTTACAAGTTGTTAAGTGCCTTCAGTTCCACACATAAAAGATGAGTGCTCATTACATTTCAGGGACCTTATGTAACAAAGCTTGTTAAGAAAGTTGCAATTGCAGTTTAGATTTCAGCGTAATAGGCACAAGGGATAGTTCTTTGCCTTAAACTAGTGTATCTTGATTTGTCTCCATTTGTGTCCCCTAGTGACATACCCTAGAACAGCAATTTTAAGTTTACAGACCACAAGATTGCTCTTCTTTTGCAGGTCCTTTAGAAATAACCCATGGACCTTCTGGTGTCCAAAATCCAGTCTGAAAAATACTGAGACTTGAAAGCAGCATCCTAGCCATTTCAACCTGATACTTCTTTTCACAGCAGGTGTAAAATTTCACTATGATTAAACATCTTATTAAAATAAGTATTTTAGGATTGATCCTCAAACTTGCCATGGCTTACTGTGACATGATGTACTACCAAAAAGGAAAAGAAAAAAGCCGTGACCTGATTCTTTGCAATATACTCCACCAAAACATCTGGAATCTGGGTGAAATGTGGAAGAACAGAGGAAGCACAGTTCTCACTAGGCAGTTCTGGCACTCCTTTCCATGAATCATAATTCTCTATAGGAAAGCAATGCAACTTTGAGTTTGCCAGATATTTCATGTTGTATTAACAGATAATTAACAGAAGATGAATAATTAAGCTGAACCACACACATCTCTCCCTTTGGTGCAAGGAAGAGAGATGTGGAGCAAGCAGGGATTGTCCTGTGTTCAGGAGCAGATACAGCGCATTTTAGGGAGAAAGGTGTTGATTTTTCAAATCCCTCCTAATTAAGGCAGTTTTCCTGCACAGTATGTATTGAAAATTGGGAAAGAAAAGAAAATTGAGATGTAAAGACTATGCCATATCGCTTGACATGCTCCATTCCATAGCAAGTAGAATTGCTCCCCCACATGAAGCTCTTCAGGAGATGGATACCTGGCTATATGGAAATTCACGTGAGATCCGTGATTCTTCTCAGCGGACAGACACTTGTTGCTACAATTGCAAGTGTGTCAGTGCATTAGAAATCTCAGAGAAATAAGCAGAATCAAGCTCATGTAGAGAAAAGCTCCATTCGGATCCTCCCTGATTTCTGTGGGAGTAAACTCAGTTGTGGAAGGTCAGGACAGGAGCAGGTACTAAGAACAAAAGTGTCACTATAAAAAATGCAAAGAACAAATGACCATGTTTGTATTACCAAACACATGCTGCAGGGAATGGGTCAACGTCCCACAACGTGCATCTTTTTTTCTCTGCTCAGCTTTCCTTGCACAGGGCAGCCTGGCAGAGACTTCGAAACCTCTGGCAAGCTATTCAGAATCACTGAGCTACTGCAAAGGACCTTGGATAACTGGAGTGGAGGAGAGGAGCAAAATCCCATCCGTTGAAAAGTGAGCAGTTCCTCAGCATAAACCTGGACGAGAAGGGTAGATGTTAGGAAGCACAAGAGAGGAGGAGTTGGGTGTGCAAGTACCTACTGACCCATGGGCTGAGCTTCCTGCCCCCGACAGACACCTTGCTAGGCATCCCACACGTAAAAATTTCACCTACCACACTGCCTTTGAAAGCCATTTCTGGTGACAGCACAGCTATTTCCAACACATCCTACACCAGTTCTGCTGTCCAGAGCTGACACAGAGCCAGAGACAAATGCTCAGCATGTTGGAGACACCAGCAGAAATAGAGGAATAGTGCAAAACACATCAACTCCCTCATGGGTAGCAGCAGATAGTTTCTTTCACTATTTGTGGGTCATGTACTATTAATAAATATTTGGACAACCACTGGTTCTTGACAAAAACATTAAGTATGAAAGTTTTACCCAATTTTAAAGAAAACACCTTCATTTGAAAACACAAACACGAAATCCTCTGTCACTTGAATCCCTACTCTTTCAGGAAATAGAAGAAAAGCATAGAGCAGAAGTAATACAATGTGACAGGTGACTGACACAAATCACAAGCAGTTAAGGAATTCCATTTGCAAAAGCCCATTTTCTTAAAATCTGTTTAATAATAAGGATGATTAAGAATAACATGATTTTAAATAAAATCAGTGAGGGCCAGTGAAAGTTTCACTCACTAAATTACAGCAGTAATTATTCATTATTCTTAATAATGTAGCTTAGCCAGCAATAATCTGTCACTTCAGACTGTACATGCACAATGACCATATCATAAAAAGGCATTTTCACAAAAGCTGCAATTCAACAGCTATCAATTTTCAAAGAGATGTTTCCTTTGTGATAAGGAATACAGCCTTAGAATAAGCAAGTATAATGCATTTCTTTGTAACTCTTCCCTCCTAGAAGATTTATTTATCCCCAGTGATAGGTAGCACGATATTTAGCGCGAGTCATGTTACAATGCCACACCTCATGAAATGTCTTGAAATCATCCATACAGAAATAGTTTCTAGTCTCCTCTTTCAAGTGACCATCAGTTTGGTCCAAAGGTGGTTTTACTACTACATATGGATGATAATGTGTTCCTAGACATACCCATAATACAGGATATAACTTTACAATACAGGATATACCTTTACTCATTTTATCTCAGTGTATCAAATGATAACATATCATCTGATTGTGGAATAAAAATTAAAGCTCAAAAAATTGTATTTTCTATTGTAGTCTGATAAAAAATTCAAACCTGTAAAATATACTATGTATAGAGTTATGTACACTGAAAGACTTTTGCACAGAGTGCTTCATCCTTCTCCAGGAGATTAAGAAGCACATTTTCCTTTGATTTTTTTTTTTCTCAACCAACCTCATAAAGGATTTAAATTTATTATTATACAGTCACTCCATAAAAACAAGACACAATAATGTTTTCTAGCTTACTATGAAAATATGAAACAGCTTGTGGTGATCAGTTAAAACATTCCATTTGTTTTTTCTATGAAAAATTGGTTTTCTTACAACTTCACCTAAACCCCCAAGAAAGAACAGATTTTATGGAGTAATCATGAGCAAAATTCAACAGAAAGCACAGAATTAAGTATAAATAAAAATAACATCACTAAAATAATATATAGTTGTTTGGTGCTATGGCAGAAATAAGCGTATATGGAAAAGTACTGTCTGCTTATAAGGAAGGACTCAAATTATTACTTGAAAATGAGACTACTAAATCAAAATGAGAGCTCAGCTAAGCAATGGTATTTGTACATACATCAGTGCATTTGGAAATTAAATGGATGCAAAAGGGATATTCTCATCAACTCATTCATATAAATTGGTATACAATGAGCAGAAGAATTTGAGATGACAGTGCTAAAAAGGGTTTTAGTTTCTTCAGCAAACAAGCAGAAGAGATACAAATAGGGCCTGATTGCTAACACCACTATCTGGGAAGACTTTGTCATCTCTTCAGTTTCTTTCAGAGACCTAGTTAAACGCACACAGGTACATTATGAAGCCCACACCTAGGTGCTTGTTCCTACTGATGAATATGAGGTAATTTCCCAATTTCCCGAACTATTTAAACATTTTCACAGTTTCTTAACATCTTTAACACCAACCTCTTCCCACCCCCACCAAGCAGCAACTGAAGAATGTGTTTATATGAAAACAGAAGCACCTTTATTTTCTGCAAAGCTTAGGACAAATTCCCGCCCAATTCAGAAAGGTGGGGCCCATGCACTTAAACTCTTCAGGATCTCCAGGCAGACTCAGGGTATTTGATGACTAAGAGAAGCGTAAGTTTAGTTAGCGAATGTGATTCAGTTGGCTATATATAGTCATAAACCAGTTTCATTTTTTCCCTTCACCACACAAATCAGAGAAGCCAACCACTTTTATGCTCATCACATGGTTTTCAGAGCCCTGTCTCTACACAGAGACTAGTATGTGGTCCCATACTCACCAAGAGCTTAATGTACTTTTTTTTAAAGGGTGTGTTGACCGATTTCTATGTACTGGAGTACTATAAAAAATTGGGGGGGATAGGGATGGGGATGGATGGATGACAAATCTAAATCATTACAAATGAGCCATGATCTTCAAATAACTGCTGTGGGAAGGCATAGCAGTCACACCATTACCAATTTATAGCTAACTGTAGGACATCTTGATTGAATGGAACTTTCTGCAAATTATGTTAGTCTTTGTGTTATTATTTGAACTAATGTTACTTTCTTGGCAAGGTATGGGATTCAACCACTAGACCTTCAGAACAATTATTTTAGGTTCTAATCAAAGTTTGGGAGCGCACACTGCCCCAAGACCTTCTCATTAACAAGTTTCGCCATTGTACAAGTTCTGTACTCCAAGATCTATAGACTGGAAGATCTTGTAAATCATGACCACAGATAGCTTGGCAGACTGATCAGATTTCTCCAGCCCAAGAATAAGAATCAACATTAAAGCCAGCTGTGTTCAAAATTATTTAACCAATGTGTCCCATCCCCCCCCCCCTTTTTATTGACGTCTCAACTGTTACCTCCCATGGGCAGCAGTCACTCTTGTGGTGCAGCTGGAAGAAAGATTCATGTGAATACTCCTTGGTTGCTTCAGTGCAGAATCAGTCAGGTTGTCTTAAACAGGCTCTTGCGCCTCATTCATCTTAAAAATGGCCAACTCTGCTCTGAAGATGATGAACGGTGTGCAGTGATTTTCAGTGCTGCCAGAGCAGTAACCTCGAAGTAGAGGGATGATACTGAACACTGCAGGGACTGGACCAAGGGATGCAGACTGGAGTGAAATAACTGATTTCTGCAGTTATTATCTGGTCATAGACTTAGTCTCCTGTTATTGAAATTTATTAAACTAATTACACCTCTGAAGTTTAGGTTATATTCAGAGATTGTATTGACATAAAAAAAAATTCACTAGTGATTAGAATCTCTCTGACATTTGTAATGACATAAATTACTAAGTGCAAAGCAAAAATTATATCACATTCCAATTCAAAAAAATCAGATCAGGCAGACGATCTCAAAATCACATGTCTGCCTATTTAAACTCATATTCAGGATTTATATTTTCTATCTCTGAGCTGTAGCATCAAGGGACTATTGGGAAATCTTAAACATACACTAAGACTTTAAATTTAAGCAAACTTTGCATTTAAGGCAGGTTTTGCAGGTAATGTATTACACATCAGCTGTTCAGCTTCATTCTGCTTTACAGTCTTACTAAGACCTTGAAATCAACAAATAATTATTTCATGTTTGGTTTTTCTGCCCAGCATATAGATATGACATTCTCTTTTCATATTCTGAACAGATAGTACAAGTAATGCTGTTACACTAGAAGACAACACAGGTCTCCGATCATCCCTTGGTATTTCTAATTTGGCTATGCAGACCAGCATAAGAAGTGTCTTTTTTCCATTGGTTGGGTTTGTTTTTTTTAATATCTTTGCAGAGAGATATGAAAACCTCGATGTTTAAGAACAAATACTAATGATGCAACCAATCAATCAATGCAACCAACTGAACACGCTGGGTAAACTACATGAAAAGAATAACAAATGTAATTTCCATCAAAACAGATCATAAAATGTATACATCTTCCAAACAAGCACTGGTGATGGCTGGCACATCAGGTCATGACAGTTCATTAGGCATGATTCGCATACTTCCCTCTTGCGTAAGAGAATGCTCACCAGTATCCAATTAATTTGAGGTTTATGAGTAAGTGACACCAGCTGACTAGAGTTATAGGATTAAAAGTAAAGACTACAGCTACAAGAAGGTAGAACTTGGTCAAAGAACAGATTATTCCAGAGGTTCTTGTAGCTGTAGTCATAAAGCTGGCCAGCTCCCTGCAGGACACTCTCAGTCTTTTCCAAGTCAGGTCATTATACGTATCTAGGTACCACTACATCCAATACTTGGAGGCCACATAATAAAAATCTGTGTCATAACAAATCTGTGGACTCTATTTGTTACATAATACAACTACTGCATATAAAACATATGAATGATAACATGCATAACTTGTACAACTCACAGACAGAATCCCTATACATACCCAAAAATGCCTGTATGTTTTTATACACACTTATATACACACAGCAACAACATATTCCTCCTGTCATACCGACTCCATCATGCTAAGTGGTGCCTTAATAGTTGATGAGTAATTTGAAGAAACTATGAAACCACTGCAGAACCAAAGACGTTTACTACTTTAGTCATTAAAAGCCTAAGTATCAGACTTTATTTTAATCAAGCAAGTTTTATAATGCCAAAACTATTTCAGTTATTTTCCAGTAGACAAGGACAGTGTTTTCTAGTTCACATACTACCAGAAGAACATTACCTATAAATTTACCCAACAGCCAAATTAAGCACTAGAATAGCAATACTAATCTAAATGGATGTTTTGAAGACTTGTGATGAAGGTAAGCAGTGATAAAGCATTTTGTTGCTTGCTTGCTTGTTTTTTTCAGAACCCAGGTCATGTTCTGCACTCCATGTGTATTCCAACGTGGGCCACAAATCCTCTTCATATCCCAATTCCCTTTCTGCAGTCCTGCTGCCTTCCAAGTTTCTCTCCAGATTACACCTTAGACTTGCCAAGGCCACTTAAAGTTAATGAAGGTGGACTGGTTGAAATTTTCTTCAGGCTACAATTCTTCCACAGTGCTTTCATCCCTGTCTCTCATGTCAGTAATATTCTATGTACTGACAGAAATTTAACTTAGCTTTACTACACTTGCACATAAGCAGACTGATGAAATACTACAGAAAGGAGTAACAAATTTCATAACACGTCATGCAGATCAAGCATACAAATAAGCACACACATAAGATTGCAGGGATGTTCTTTCCTTTAGTACTGGTAAGAAATTAAAGACTTCATTAATTTCCAGAAAAATATTTCTAGCAGTATTCCAGAAGCAAAATCCTAAAACAGTCAAGACCTGATCCAAAAATCTCAAACAGTTCTACAGCTGGTCAACATGGTTATAAAACCTGCACTTAAAATAATAAAAGGAAAGCAAATACCTATCTGTTACTAAATATGCAAGCCTTTCCCATAATTTTTTAACCTAAGTTATTTTTTAATTTCTAGATCTGTGAGGGATCCCAATAGAGTCTTTATCATGTTAGGAATATGTTTTTCCAAAATACAGCCATCTTTATCTTATGACCAATATATCACATTCATCACCACTAACGATCTCAGAGGTGTTCAACTATTCAAACTTGTCTCAGGAAAAAATGATCCAAAAGATCAGATGGTGTCATCAGAAGAAAGCGGGGTGGCAGTGGGCACTACTGGAATTTAATGGCATGATTATCCCAGAACTGGCATATGTCCATAACAGCTTCCAAACATAACCCAAACACATTCTAAAGTTTCTTGACCAGGAAATGCCATATCATGGTTCATTTATGGAATTAAACTACAGACAACCTTCCCCCCCCGCCCCGATTTTACAAACGCATATGAAAACTTGCAAACTGGTACCTAAAAATAATAAGCAGAAAAAACACCCTCTTTTTTCTTCACCTGTGCAGATCTGGCATGCCCTGTTTTCCATAGATGACAAATCTCAGATTAGAAAAATCTGACATTCCAAATTTAAATTTAAAGCCTTGCAATACCTGAGTGCTTAGCTGCTTGACACCCAGGAATAGAAAGCACACACTTTTGCTAAAGGAAGCGAGTATCTGTCTCTTTGTAACAAAAGAAAGTGCAAACCTCTTCCATATGACTTTATAAAAGGTGAATCCTTAATTTCCAGACCTGTGAGGGACACCTTTAAAATCTTCTGACATGATGCTTTGCTGTTTTGTGGAAGGCATTTTCCTGTCATTAAAAGGCTATGATAGAAATTACTTGTGGGCATTTTACAAATAATGAAGAGAAAATTAAATTCCTCCTCTTTTAAATGTGTTGTTTTGATTAGAAGTGGAAGAGAGACATAGCTCCCAAGTGACCCATAGTGCATGGATCCTCATTTGAGATAAACAAAAATGTCATTTGCAGCAAGAAAAGCCTGTTTGTGGGTGTTGAACCCCACGTGTGCTGAACCATAATGATGATTTCTGGAGTGCTCACAGCTAATTTGCAGACTTTCCATAAACATAGCATTACAGTGTTTGAATGATTCCTAAACATAGTTTATCCCAACACGTCTGTCTGTAATTATCCTGTTGAAGCAAAGCAAAGCAGACAGAATAATCACATCTTAGAAAAGTGATTCCTGGGAAAATAGCGTATAAACCTTCCCTATTACTGTCCTCCCTTTGAAAGCCATTTCAAATTTTTGTTACTTAATACATTTTTAAAACCCTCTGCTTGTTACAATAAATCCTTGCCTTAAGTTTAAAACCATCTGAGGTTTTGGGGAGAAGCTGCTTGCACAGGGAAAGGTCTAGCTAAGCACGTCCACCTTAACGATCAGCTTGAACCACAATCCACATCACACAGTAACTGCTGCAATCACTTTTGTTTGACCAAAAAATGGCACGTGCTAAGTTATCTGTTTCTTGTAGGTTAAGATAAAATGTCTGACTGGAATTGTTAATTTTTTAGCAAATGGGAAATGTTCATTTTTAGCTTAGAAAAGCAGCACTGATTAGATGGCAGTGACTATAAAGCGGCTCAGCCAGAGGTGCAGTGTTTGTTGTAGATACATGGAAAACTCTCTCATCTGAGAATATATTACACTAGGCCGTCTACATCAGCCTGCTCCCAGGCTTGCCAGGCTGTCTAATGGGTCAAGGAAAAGACGAAGCAAGTTCATAATTAAAGATGAGAAACTCCTGTATCACTCCCCTCCTACTCCTCACTAATCAGGTATTTAAATTCAGAATGCATACGTCTCAGCTGCACGAGGCAGCACTTTGACTGAAAGGCAGGTACTAGAGGAGTACGAAGCACACCAGGACTCCAGCAGCTGCTGCTCAGCTTGCCTCCTCCCCTCGAGAGCACGACTTACCAACGTGGCACAGCATCTCTCACCTTCAGAGATAACCCAGCCATGCTCACTCCCACAGCGCTCTGTGCACCATCAGCCTTAGTACACCTTCAGTGGAGACAATTCAGAGAACTGCAGCCCAGGTTTTTAGGTTTTATTTTTTAATTTATTTTTTTATTTAAAAATAAACGTGTTGGCAGATCTAAATCATATGCTGAAAAACTCAACTCTCGGTTTTTACAGGAACTAAATAGCAGGTAGCTAGGTTTCAACTCCAGGTCCTACTTAATTTCAAGATAAAGTTCTCAGCAACTTCAGCATCAGTCAGATTTGCCACTAGTGTACCAAGGAAAATATATACTCTTTTCATGAATGTGCAGTTTTAAAATTTATTTATTTTAGATATAATATTATTTTATACTTTAGTATTGTAAGAAAAAGTAATAATATATTGTCTATTACAGAATTACTACCATTAATAGAACTAATTAGGGTGATTTACTACCTTTGCTATGCAGTGACTTTGAACTATAGCGTTATTGTATCATCACACCTTTGACTTGGCTCCCCAGTAATTCAGTGTAACAGTTCAAGCTGACAAGTCAAGCCAAAAGAAACACACAAGTTCAAGGCTTAAGAAGTCACCAGATCTGCAGGCAGAATAGAAGGGATCTCTTGCTAAGAAAAGCTTGCAATTCTGTTCTCTTGATGGCATTCTCCTCTTTGGTCATTGCCCTCTTTAGTTCCCTGCTGCTTTCCATTGTAGTGGAAATGATATAAGTAGGAAAAAAAAAAAAAGTAAGGTTTCAGGGTTTGCTGGTTGGTTTTGTATTTAGGGGTTTCCCCCCCCCCCAATTTTCTATGTATTCACATATGGTTATCCAAGTAAATAAGTGAATATTGCCACTTAGCAAAGTACATTTAACATGATTTGAAGAATGTACCTCTTCAAAACTGTGACCAACAAACTGCTCTCACCATTTAACATTCAAGATTCTTTACATCAGCGTGAAAAATGAAGTGGAAACAGGCACATGAAAACAATTAGGTTGCATCAAACTTTCATTATGTGAACATATATAGATACATTCTTTATTCAAACCCAGTTGGAGAGTTACTGATTTGCCATGTTTTCACACATGGGAAAAAGCTGTTCCATAATACTCCCCATTTCTCACTCAGGGTCTCAATCAGGGTACCCAACCATAGACTTTTCTAATAGTCCACCAGCAAAAATTGCCTAATTCAAGGCATATATTCTGTATTTACATACATAATCCTTCCCTGTATACATTGCATTCTTTCTGAAAAAAAGTATCTAGTGACAGAGGATAGATTTTAAAAACAGGTAGTAAGTGTCCTTTTATAACTCTAAAACCTTCAATGATAGTCCTAATGAATAGTGCCTCTGCAAACATTTTTTATGACTGCATAAATTAATTTGGCAAGGTCTGTAAAACACTCTAAAAATCAATCTCTCAGAATTTCAGAAGACACCTACATATTTATCTGTGCTTTTGCAAAATGCTACATCAATGCTGAACAGTGCAAGAATGTAATATGATATTAGTTTAACCTAGCATTGCTCCAATCAATAAATAAAATTAGAATAATTTACTCTCCCATGACTAAATGCTGAATTTAGCAGTTTTTCCAGATATGCAGCCAGATGAGACCAGAGATTTAATTTCATTAGGAGTGCTTTTTGCTGTGCTCTTCTAAAACTAGATCTAAGTTTTCCGTGAATAAATGCAGCCATTAAAACTGCTTTGTAAGTTTAGAGAGCAGTGTTAGAGCCAAACTGTCCATCAGAATCAGGTTAACAGTAAACAGACTATATTCACTCTTTGTTTCACAAAATACCTTTCAAGATAATAAACATGTAAATACTGAAAACATTATTTACTTAAAGTGTTAAGGAGAAAGTCATATTGGCCCCACTTGGTTATGATGGCCCTTGAATGAATCCTAACATCTTACGATTCACAATACTTTAAATTGCCATGAGCATGAAGCGTCACCAGGATCAGCTGTGGTTTGGATCAGGCCAAATGAAAGAATTTCTGTGCCACCATTTTCAGCATGGAAAGCTTTCCTCTAAAATAGATGTTGGCTGTCACTTAGCACAGCAGGGAGACAAAACTGTCAAAGAAACCGTCTATCCTTATCTTTTTCCTTTGATACTTCTAACTCTGTGCTTTGCACTGCTAAAGGCTTTAAATTCTTTCTCCTTTAGGAAAAAAGAGTATCTTACAAGAATAAAACATTATTCGGTTTAATTCACTCTCCAGGAGAGAAGTTCCTCTAAAAGCTAAATGCTGTTCCCAAGGCTACATGCACTGCAGGAGTAAAATGTCCTATGGGCTCAGGGCTCAAATTCTTGAAGATATTTAGGTAGGTGCCTGGTTCGGCTAAGTTCAAAGGGATATCAGAGCCCAAATTCCTTTGGGATCCAGGCCTTGGTATATTCCTAACACATATGGTATTTTCAAAAAGTGCTCTATGTTTAATAATTGTCAGTGTTCCTCTGAGAGAAACGTCACAGTTATCTAACACCATCCGCATGTTTAATTTCAGTAGAGCCAACAAAATACAGTAACTGTGAGAGCTCGTATATCCCATGGATTACATTGCCGCATCCAGGGAATTAAGTGTAAAGGCTATCGGTCTTAGGTGAATCCCACAGCTGGCTGCTTTTGTAGTGGAGGTAGCATTTCTGGAAGTTGCCAAATGGCAACTGCAGAGCCTTAAGGTCCTTAGAAACTTCAAAAATGAGACAGGTATAAGCAAAACCACCATCTGTAGACTTCGTTTTGGAAATCCTCCCCACCCTTTTCGTTACTTTCACCCTCTGATAAGTGTAGTTTCACAGATTATGACGTCCCTATGAGTGCCAACTGATACTGCATATTGCCATTTATCTTGTATTGGACGTATGCTAGATGCTTGACATGATTAATTATAGGTGGTTTCGTACTGCCCCAAGGAGTTTTCAAACCAGTTTTAAATATGACAGACTAGGGCTACAAGCTAAGGAAGCAAAAGCTTCAGAGTTACAGAAATCATAAGCTAACACAATTAATCAGTGTGTATAGAGAGCTAATGACATTCATATGTTGTGCAGGTATCTCCAAAGACCACCAAAAAGCAGATCATCTTAGCTCACCATTGCCAGCTTGGGTGAAAGTCAGACCACTTGCAGAGAGGGATGGATGTAAATAAGAACAGACAACTGAGGTACCAAGACCGCCAACCTCCACCAAAAAAACTGATAGAATGGTCTTTTGATGTCAAGACTGAATGCATATTAAATCCTCCACTATTAAAACAAGTGGGAAATAGCATTTCTTGCTCTTATGGGAACACAGTAAACGTAAGAGCCATTCACGGTGAGAAATGCTTCAGCAGAAGGTTGGAATTAAGCCAGGGGCAGGGCATAGTCTCTTCCCAGCAGTCAGCAAAGCTCCTACTGAATAAAAGATTGAGTCATGGCTGTACTGGCCAAATCCCTATAATTTCCTTGTGCTAGAAGACTGAAGAGCGTGAGAGTAGAAATGCAGCATTCCACATATTATGCAAGGGGTCTCACCAATTCCTTTGATTTCATTGTAATCATTGTTTTAAACACTGAAAATGTATCTTCAACTTTGCAAGAACTGTCTTGGTCAGCATATGTTGCGCTAAAGTGAATCCTCACAAAAGAGCCTTTCTAACCACCATGTAAGGCTCCCGGTACAAAAGTTAGAATTCTTTCCTGGACACAACTCTCTTCTGAGATTGTTATAAAGACTTTAAAGCCCAGGATCGTTGTATGCAAACTCCTCACAAATGAGAATGAGTAGTTGCCAAGCAACTTTCAAAAGATTACCATTAAAATTGTATAGAAAAATAATCACTAACACTTACAAAAAGTACAGGAGTTTATGGGGGAGTAGAAGAAAAAAGGAAGAGAGAGGAGGGACACCAGGAACACTAAGTTTTCAAGCTCACCTTAAGAATCTGCTGTCACTAAATGCAGTTCTGTAAGCAAACCACAGCTCCACACCCATCTAAACATTTGGAAATGTAGCCAAGGAACAGGAATCACAAGCTTCTGTACCTTAATAGCAGTTCATGCTTTTGGAAAAGAGTTGCTTAGTGTCCTCAGCTACCACTGTCACAGATCTGTATCTTAAACACATATTGAGGTACCTCTCTCAGTCCATCCCATCAATCAGTCGTTAACACCTGCACTTATAGCCTCATCCTCCTTTCCCCACCCTCTACGCTGACTAAACCCTAGGCAAGACCTGGAATAAACCTAAACAAAAACTCCCTGTGTAAGTTCAGAAATGGCTAACTACACCACCTTCTTTTAGAGATTCCTACACTCTTCTTGGAGGTTACTAAAGTCTGAATTACACATATAGGCATTTCTCATCCTTAGCTAAATCCACCACTGTTACTGCCCTATGGCCTAAGCGTTACTGCCATTGAAGGGACAAATTTAAGTACATTGTAATGCACGATCTGTTCACTGGTATGCTAAAATGGTTATAGAATGAGAAACACGATTTTGTAAGGCAAGGCAAAAGAAAATGGGCTTCAAAATGTTACAAACTGATTTCTCACTAAGAATCTTACTAAAAATCATTCCCAATAAAACCCAGTAATTTCTCTTGCCAGAAAATAAAAATTTTAAAAAAAGAGTTTATCCTGTTCAAAGAAAGGAAATGCTTGAAACATCAGTTAAAAGCTAAATTTTAAGATAGAAAGGTTACCTTTTGATTCAAATTGAATCAAGACACTGGATACACACATATCTGAGCATGTGCAAAGACTCATTGGAAGGCAGAGAAAATATACATTACTGACTAAGTAGCCAGGACCACAAAGTAGACCTTTAAATTACACCTTTTCCAGCCAGGCAAAACAATTCCTCTGGAAGCAAGATAAACAACTTGAAGCTTTTATTCTCTCTTTCCAGTGCCCTGCAGCCTTAAAGAGAAAAGAGATACCAAAGAGTGTATCATCCGTGTGTCCTGTTTGTTGGATTTCTGATTATTTTTGCTAAGTACATTTTGAAACAAGAGTCCGTAACACACAAACCTAATGCATTTTCTACCACTGCAACAGTAGCATATTTCCTCACTCCCACTTGTCACCATTAAAGCAGCATATGGTTGAGGGGGGAAATGACTTTGAACTTGCCGCTTAAGGACTTTTGCCCTAAGCGGGTGATAATATATGCCTGAAAACAGTCAGATGCAGGAGTGCTTGAGAGCAACATGGTAGAACATTACCTGAACAGACTTCACAGTCACAGTCACCTTGATCTCTGCTTAACTTTTACTGGTGCTAAAATTCAACAGGTTCTAAGGTTATACGGTTACATTAATCTAGACAATTTGTATTTTCACGAGAAGGCACACAAGGAGGTTAGTAATTCATGATACTTATGGGAGGACCAAATGTTAAAAATCTCAAACTTCTAGGTCCTTGGGCATGCAGCTGTTACCAGGCTGCAGCACGTACAACAGAGGAGATTCTGCTCCCTCAGCAGAAACTGGAGAACTTATATCAAAACTGCACAAATCAAATACAGCACCAAATCTTACTTCTTTTCCCTGGCAAGAACTAAAGAATACAGGCAGTACATTACCAGCTACCTAGGTCTAAAAGGCTATGCTGGCTGCCAACACTTCTTGACCTGTTTCTTCATAACTTGCCAGAAAAGGAGAAACAGTATGATGCATCTAATTTATTGTCATGCAGGGTACAAATGTTTGCTGACTGCATAAGGTATAAATTTTCCCTCTATTCTTCATATATATTTCAAGATATTAAATTGAATTATCCTCAGTAAGATAAATTGTGCATAAAGAGAGCATTTGTGATTATAGTCTTAATTAGCCCATCTTGCAGTACTATAAGTTTCACAAAATCAGTTTCATTTGCCCAATGTCTGTCTTTCTAACAGCTGGAGGCTTAGAGCAGAACTGTTGATCCTGCTTTTTTCTGCTAGACCTTCAGTGAACACTTTAGCTTCTGATGTTCTAGTTTATGCAAGAAGGAAAAAAGCCACGATATTGAGATCATTGCAGTCAGAGCTATGGATAGGTTGCAGGGAATCAGATCGTTAAAGAGAAGTACAGCCTTGGTAACTATGTAGACAGAGAAGATCAAAGAGAACCTGATAATACAGTAAAGCCGTGTAAGGCTGCAAACCACCTGATCTCCAAAGCCAGCATTGCTTTGAGCCGGTGACTGGACCAGAAGACATCCAGAGGCCCTTTTGAAACTGAATTTTTCTTTGATTGTTCAATCTACATATTAACCTCCCCAATGACCAAGGAACCATTTGTGATTAAAAGAATTTTGTTAAAGTTGGAGGCTTATATCGAAATGCCTTAAGCCATCATGATACTCTGTTTCAAAATATTACAATACTGCCCTATTGTGACACCTGCTGCAGTTTTACATTTACACCATTGAAGAGGGGTAGCTAACTGCAGTGTGCTTACACAGAATCGTTCTGAGGATGGCACAAGAAAAATCAGTTCTTAATCAGGTTCAGAAATACTTCCTAAGCAGTTGTTCTCTTACACCAGAATTTCAGATTATTTTAACAAAGGAAGCATGTATCAACAAGAAGTGGCGCGTCATCCATAACTCCGATGAGTTGAGCTAGTTTGTCAACTTAAATTTGTGGAAGCCTGGTCAGCACATGGGAATTTAAATTAAAATTATAGCAGCATGTAAGCTCTCTGCAGAAAGTTCTTGTCACTGAGGTGACACACAAGCCTCCACAACTCAGAAGGTTGGTGCTCCCGTCTCATTTTGCAGTGATATAGCAATCATCTGCAATGCCAACACAGAATGAAGCCCCAAAGATGATTAGTCCCTATAGACTAAAGCTATTATATTTAGCTGAATAATACTAGATTTCCTCATGCAGTTTTTGTAGCTATGTGCCTCCATGGCTTCCAAAGCTCTGCATTCTTCCAGCCTTGGCCCCAGTTAGTTTTGAGGCATGAGCAGGAGAATTAATTTAAAAGTCTAGCAATTACAATAAAAATGGTTGCTGAACTCCCCAGGCCAGCAATGAAATGCATAGATACTTCTAATTATGGAGTGGTCTCGAGCCCACAGTATTCCACCAAGCAGTAGATGATATAAATGGCTTAACACCCATCCAGAAATCACTGGAAGGAAAAATGCAACTGTACCTGAGATGGGTGTCATAAGACAAAACAGAAAAAACCCCACCCTCAGCTGAGAATGCAAAATGGATAAAAATAGACCTGCAAAGATAGCCCATAACTGTTGAATATATTGTATCAATATCAAACAAACATGCTCAAAAATAATTACTTTTTCTTAAAATACTCATATAGACACAGAGGCACAGAAACACAAGCATAGATCAAAGCAGCCAAAAATCTGATGTATTTGGGATCCTCTCTTGTGGGATTTTACACACAAGCTGCACATGAGTGAACAGCATTTCAGTGACAGGTCCTTAAACTCAGCCTCACCCCTTCCAGCTCAGAAGATTAAACCATTCTAGTCCAGTAAACCTGGGCAGCCGAGAGGTTGGCCACAGGCTGTTCCTTGGATTGGTGTCAACTGAAAATCGGCAGTTGAAAACAGAAATTTCCAACTGTTGCTTTTACACTCTTTTCAGTGAGGAGCAGAGCAGTTGTGGACACCGAGAAGCAAGCACTGCCTGGCTTTTAAAAGTCTAAGCAGGTCTTTTTGGAGTACAGAAGGAGCTACAAGGGAGCAATGCTTTAACAGCATTGAGGAGAGCCAGTGGTAGAGAAAGAATTGGTAGGAAAATAGTATTTTTAAACCAAATAAAACGTGGACTGGATGAAACACACAGTAACTTTGACTTGTGCTGGTATCTGTCAACCCACTACAAAAACCCAAACATAGCATTCAGACATCAGCTCCCTCAGGATTGCTGAATCCTACCAGACATGGTAAAGAGAAAATTACCATTACCAATATAGCATTATTTTTAATTGACCCAAAAAGCCAGCTGTCAAAGTGTTTTCAGTCTGCCAAATGAGTTTTTAGGTGTGTGGGAGGACACCCAAGGACTTTAATATGTTTCTAACAAAGACAATATCCATTATAGTGGAAAATAGAGTGAAAACTTAATCAAATAGATGAGAAAGTGAGGGAAAGCCGCCAGCATATTCTGATAAGGGTTATGTTCACAGGAGTCTTACACTGCGTCTATGATCAATTCCCATATTCACTATATATTAAGAAACAAAAACAAAACAAAACAACAACCAACGGCATGCCTGTGCCATACCCCATACAGAGGTACTCAAACCAAGAACCACTAACAGTTATTCTGTCTGTAATATCTTCAGCTATGAAACTTAGATTGGTTGAGGAGTTGGGGGGGAGGGTCAAAATCCACTGATACACTGAAAGATCTAAAAATAAACTATTTTCTGCACAGACAATTTAGGAACTGGCAGTACCCTGTGACAACAGTGGGTTTTGGCATTGCAGGGTTTTGTGAACATCTATTTTTGCAAGCATAAAATGTTCCAAGAAATTTTCTCAAACTGATGGGGTCATCCTTACTGTTGTCATCTCAAAATCATCTAGCCTCTTCTTGCAAAAGTAGTGAATGAATTCATTGACAGTTGCATCCTCATCCCATGTTAACCAATTGTCCCAGCAAGTTAAGGCAGAGGTCTGACATGCTTCTGGAAGAGAACTTGTGCTTTCATTTTGATCATGAAACAAGCTCATGCCATACACAGGAAATACCTATAAGGGCACATTTTTCCACAGTCATCGCCTTTTGAAATTCATTCACATTTTGGAAAGAGGCCAAATTTCATATAATCTTGACAAGGTTGTTTTAAAAGCTAGATCAGTTTCTTGATCTGGTTCACGGCACAGCCATACAAACATTGTGCTGGCACAACAGATGTCTGGGGGAAGGTGAGGAAACAGGCATGCTTCATGTTGTATTGCTATCAAAAACAACTTACCATGAAGCCATAGCCTCCATATACAGAAAATATACAAATGAATCCAAGATGAAGTCATTTGAAAAATTTACAAACACCCTACAGACATTAAAAAAACCCAAAAGTTCTCCAATATCTTCCATTTTCTGTAAAGTCTTTATTGTTCAAAGATAGTAAACTGACAACAATTAAGAAGATTCCAAATATTAGCTTAAATGAAAAGAAGCTACACTACAAAAAAAAAAAAAAAGAATCCAAAGACTATCCTATCACTACAGTCAAAAGGAAAAACACTGCCCTAGGCATGATACCAAAAAATATGACAACGTTGCACATAAGAAGTGATTTGAATACAAATCTATTATATAACATTGATATCAAGCAGGGTTCCTTCTAGCCTGAGATTGGACCAAAGAATGTGCTATTTTTGTTTTGTAAAAGACATGTCTATCTAAAGCCCAGAAAAGGCCACTGGTACGTAGCAGGCTGCCTCTGGCAGACATAGTCCTTCCTTGAATTTATTCCTACTGGGACTACATTACATACTTTGGAAGGAGATGAACCTAGATTCTCACATTTTCAGTGAAAGAGTATCCACCTCAGTCCATCCATCACATTAGTAAAATCTTCCAATAATTAATCACTCTGAGTTAAGAACTTCTCTGTCTTCTGTAAATTTAAGCTCAAATACCTTTCATCCCAAATCTTTATTACTCAGCTGAAGAGAAGGCTCTGTTGTCCATTTAATTACATACTGTGGTCAAGACACCAGCTCACTTTATCTTGGCAAATAAAATAATATCTTTTAATTTCCTGCTGAAGCAATTTTTTCAATTTTTGTAAGCCTCCTTGTGGGAGGAAAGGTGCTGGCTGCTTGCTTTTTTCCCCCAACAGATTTCCTTATTACTATCACCAGAACTGGACAGTCAGTTCTTGTAGCAGTTACCCTTGGCCAGGAACAGCTTCTATTCCTACTCAGAACTCCTGCACCAGTAAAAAGATTGTATTTGCTCTTTCACCTGTAACACTAGAGTTTCTGGTGGATAATCAGCAAATGTAAACTGTCTTAAGAGTCAAAGAGTTACCGTTCTGAACATGTGCCCATAATTTTGTTCTAGATGTCCAGCGTTATATTTAGTCCCAGGCCTGCTAGAAGTACATCCACTGAGCACAGATTTCCATTTGGTATTATCTCTTGTCGTGGACGTCTGTAGAGTATCGATGTTAGTCAACTGACCATATGACTGCTGGACACTGTGTAACTTTTGTCAAAAACCCATCAAGCACAAGCAAATTAAAGGTCTTGCAGAAATATTTCATCAATACTACTACTTTTAATCTTATTACAAATTAAAAGTAGCTTATTTTTAACTTTAATTATGTTACTCTCCCAATTTTCTATTAATCAAGTCACATGTCAGCTGTTCTGCTATTTTACCTGGAACTGATGTAAGGCTGAGGCAAGAAATCCCCAGATGATTCCCTTTGTCCTCTCTGGTACACATTTAGTGCTCCACAATTTATTTAAAAACAAAATTCCTCAGCTTTAACACTACAGAGAACTCCCTACCCACTTCTTGGGTGTCAGATATGTGGAGCTACCTATTTTTAAATGTCTTTTTAGTAATTGTTACGTAGCTTGTGAATAGCTGTTGGTAAGTAATTCACTATCATTATATGAATGAGTTCACCTGATTAATTTTCAAAATCAGAGCAAGAATTTCTGAATACTACTGCCATTGCTCATTAAGTCTTTATGTCCCAAGTTTCAGATAGAGTGCCCCTAGAATACTACAATTGTACTCATAACCCAATTCTTTTGATTATACTGAGATTGATTTATGTAGGAGATGCATTTTTATCAGTCTTCTGTGCAATTACTCAAAATGTAGGGCTAACCACAACATATAATCATCTAAAATACAAGGTTTTGTGGATAAAAGCTATAGAAAAGCATCTGTCTTCTTGCTGTCAGTATGCCACAGTTCACAGGGTGCAGGAGCACCTCAGGGAATGGTTTAGCTGCTGTGGATTTTCTCAGCATCAAAACACATTGCTGACAGTCCTTTCCCTCTAAAGTACATACATATAATGGTAAATATACTGTTAATCAGCTATGGTTTAAAACTGCTTATTACCGATACAAAGACTGCTGACTAGAAGACAGGAAAAAAGAAAACATAGCCCACTTATCCAGCCTGCCTACAATGACAAGCTAAGTAAAAAAAAAAAACCAACAAAACACTGCAGAGGCATCAGCTTAAGCAGAAGATTCAGTACAAATTACTTACTCCTTAACCTAAAATAAAGTGTTGCACTTTTATTTTCATTTCTGGAATGCTTAAGTGCCCAAACTTTAAATACGGAAATTAAATACAGATGAATCTCTTGGAAGCCAAGTCCACCAAGTGATCTCCTTTATCCAGAAGCAACTGATTGTACCCAATACATGCACTGGTCATAAGAAAAACTAAGAAGGATTTTCACTTATAAAACTTAGATGTATTTTGTATACACTAACAACATTCTCATAACTAGGGTCCTACCTCCTATGTAAACTATTTCACTACATAAAAATAATCCTGTATTTAGGCAAATATGGCACAGGATTTTTGGACTGTCAAATGGCAGGAAACTTTCATTGCTCTGCTTTGCTTCAGGTGCTAGTTATATATAATTGGACCTTTGATAGATTCAGACAGTGAAAGCATTTTTCAGTTATCAAACGTCATGCCCTTATTTAATTATTCTGCACCCTCAAGCATAAAATGCATTATTTACACAAAGTGCTTTTTATTCTCTATTGATAATTTCCTGATTGTACTGACTGACTAAAACTTTAAACCATGAAAGCTTCTGGTTTTAAGTTATCTATTTTCTGCAAAAGAGATGTAAATTATAAGTAGCCACTAAGAGAATAAATAACTCTTGAAAACCATGTGATTCCTAATGATAGAAGACTCTAAAAATATTCTGCACCTTCTTAACTGTAATTACTACAGCAATTGTAAGAGTAAATCAAAATCAGTTACAGAAGGCAGGAGGAATAAACACAGTAGAGTCCCTGCCTGGAAGACCTTATCAAAAAGGGGCAGGAAAGTTTTTGAAGTAGTTTTACTCATCTGACACTTGCACTAGTTAGGGTCTCTCTTCATTGTATGGCATTGCACTACGCAGGCATGCCCACAAAGTAGCTGGTCCTAGACTAATAAAATAGATACTGAAAACATACAGATGAGTGGGAAAACCTTCTCCCAACCCATCAAAAACTTGAGGGGAAGAAAAATTCCAATTTAAAATTGGGATGAAAAACTAATCCCAAAATTCTAGAGCACCCCAGCTGAAAAATTAGCACATTTAAATAGAAGTGCTCTATTTTCATAATTGTCACACATTCCATTTTTACATTTTCATATAATTAATATACATAAAATTTATTTAAACTGAATATTTATGTAGAAAGTGCATAAATGCTCTGTCTGGGTATTTCTGAAACTTTCATAATTGCCTCGGGAAATCTGTGGAAACAAAGCACTGTCCACTAGCTGAGCTTACAGCATTTCCACACCTTTGGCACGGAGACCAACTTTGCCATTTTCTGTGCAATTCTTGGATGGAAGGTGGTGAGAAACTGCTATCACTTCCCTTCTTTACATGTTTTTTTGTAGTCTCTACCTACACCTGCCACACTTCTTTTGCTCCTGCTTTATCATCTTTATGACAGAGAGTTTCCTCTGAAGCACAAATAACTTCTTTATCTTGCCCAAACAGATATTCATTTTTGAGCCAGTACCTAAGTAGGAGCAGGAAGTGTCCCTCTTCTTCAGCAAATGTCTTGAATTTCAATCCTGTGTTTCTCTTCCTCCTATCCTTTCAGCACATTTGTCCATTAATAAAGCCTTTATACATTACATGAAGAGTTTAATCTTTCACGATTTCAGGAGTTGCAAGTGATTCATTCAGACCTGACCTGAAGATTCTCACTTGTGCAGTCTGGTGCACCAAGAATATAAACCCATTATTGTGGTGTCTGGGTCTTCCATTCTCAAGTACTGCCACTCACTTACAGCTGAAATTCCTCCAAAGAAAAAGCATCACTTTTTTTTTTCCTAATATAGAAAATATGCCAAAATGCCTAATCTTAACAAGTCATTTTGGTGCGGAGTACTGCACAGTTCTTGTATGGCAGCCTGTAAGCTAAGTTCTATTAATTACACATTTAACTGTCTCCAGAAAGATTGATAGGGATTTCTTAACATAAAAAAAAGTTGGCTGCATACTGTAATAAAAGATATCTGAAAGTGTTACTGTAATTAAAAAGTCTTGGAGACGCTGAAAATATCATGTGGCAAGCATCCAGTATATAACAATCAGACACTGACTTTGAAATTCCTTAATATATAAAAGAATAATGGGACTGAGAGAGAAATTACATCCAAACTCATTCAAGCCTAAAATGGGGGGGAAAAAAAAAACAAAACAAAAACAAACATACAAAAAAACCCAAGCTACAAACAAACAAACAAAAAAACCCAACAGCCTTTTACTCAGCTTGTAAACTATTAACAAGTTCTTCACAAAAAAATCCCCAACGCCCCAATGTCCTGAAAAGACACCTGCTCTGGCTACAAATACAGATGAAGACCAGACATTATTTCTTAGGCAAATTGTCAGAACAAGCCTCTTATGTTCATCTCACGTTTTCCTTTTCGCTGTACCCTTTTTGCACTAAGACGTGCCCCACTCTCAGCTACCTATCTTCTCATGATTGCAGTTGATGAAGAGATGAGCTCTTTCACCGTACTACGTGAGCGAGGTCTAGACCCGACACATCAGCTGACAATCTTCAGGCTCCACTTGGGTGTTTCATACACAACAGGAGGAAACGTACAGAACCACGCCTGGGTGAAAACAGGCGATTAAAACAGATTTCCTTCCTTGCCACTCAGTGTCTTCAGTTAGCAAATGCTTCATTTAAATTTGATAAGAATATTTCTGGGCATTCACTATCCTTACTTACTGCTTGTCTTGGCCTACCAGCAAATGCTAGCTTATTTATACTGAGACCCTGATAAAATCTGTGCAACACCCGTCATGCTGGAGTCTTCCCCAACTTCGTCTGAGTAGAAGGGTCTGACATGACTTGATATTATACAAATCTCACTTTCTACTCTGCTGCTAAAAACTGCCATGCCAGTTAGAGAATTGCCCAGCCAATAAAGACTTCTTGGAAATGGTAGTTCCCTGAAGAACCACATTTTTTAACCATTCTGTGCTCCATGCAGGATGGCTCTTTACAGCAGTCGCCCTCAGATCCGACAACAGCAGAAGTCAGCGTCTCCCTGCTACGCAGGCTTCCCCTTTAATAAAGCGCAGAGTTTGAGAACCTATCCTCAACCCAGGGACACCAGGCCTGCAGCACATTTGGCGGTTGCCACACCACTAAGTTTATTTGTAGTATCTATGTTTTATCCGCAGACTTCCAAGTATTCAAGAGTTTTACAGAAATGCAAGTAATGCCCTTTAGACTGTTTTAATAAAATGACTATTACATTTTTCAGCAGAGAATGAAACAAAGGAAGCAAAGCAGTGAACTTAAGAGAATTTCTTTCAGCATTGCACATAAAAACACAAATGAAATAAAGACAACTCATAACAGTTGGGAAGGAAAAGTCAGCATTAACCTGAAGAACAGAGGATTTAAGTAAATGACTAATATGACCTTATAAAACTTCATACTTATAACAGTAACAGGAGCCCAGCACTGCTCATCTTCTACATACTGATCTGACTCCTTGAAAAGCATCCACATTGCAATATTTACATTATTTGTAATAACTCAGGGTTTCTTTTTCCTAACCTCACGAGTTTTCTACTCATATCCCTGCTCCCCAGGAGAAATATAATTTAGAGAGAGGATTTCAAACAAATGGAGCAATATGCTAAGAAAATAAGATGACTGAAGAAAAGGAGTTATGACTGAAAGAGAAAACCACTTTAATGACTACTGCGTGGGCCTGGGACCCAGCAGATCTGTTTCTTCTCCCTGTTTCCCATCCCATCACATTAATAACTGCAAATTAACAGCTTATACGTAAGTTATTTCTAAGAGCTTGATTACGTGATTCTTTCCTGCTGAGATCACCTAGAAATGCATCAGATGCAAGGGACTACTTAGTCCAGCAACCAGCAATCGTGGCAGCTGCCAGGCCAACAGGTACCAGGGCTCAGGGGGAAAGTTTTGGCCGTGCCATCGTCAACTGGAGCGTGCCGTTTTCTCAAAACCAAAGAGACTTCATGAAATTCTGTACAATTTAGCTCCTGCAAATCAGAAATGGATATCCTGTTTGGGCATTTTCAGAAGCATGGGGGAAAATGTTCAAAATGAACAGTGGCACCACAACAGGCAATGATTACAGCTGCATTTTCTCTGGGATTCCTGCAGTTTAAGGGGTTTGATCACCTGTATCAATGCTTGTATAAGCTATAACCTTAGACTACTGAATAGTAGGGCATACTCCTCTAAGACGTTTAGACTGCTTTTTTTAATTATTATTATTTCTTTTCTCAAAAGGAGGCGATAGTCACAGTTATCAGTATGGTCATGTGATATGTCAGTTCTCATTTTCACCAGGCGATGTTGTGACAGGCCTATACTTAAGAGACGTGCTAATCCAAACAAAAATACCTACTGAGCATAAACAGACCAGATTACTTTGTCAGTGCTACAAAACCATTCCAGGGTATTTAATAAAGCTTTTTAAGAAAAAGGGCACCCTAGGACCAATGTCTTTTCATTCAAAATTCATGAGCTCTATTAATCTATCAAGTATGTATTTTTATTGGATCTTGCATAGCTCCCTCAAGGCAAGGACATTTTAAAGCTAATTAAATAGAAACCACCACATTTACTGTACTTGGTGCTCAGCTGCAGAAGATACTGCTTCCACACTTAGTTACTGAGCCTTTTCCATTAACATGCTACCAAACCTTTTCAAATTACATGGAAATATACAAACTGATATGAATTAACAAATCAGCAGGTACTCCTTGATTTTTATACATCTACCTGTTAAAAATACAATAGTACTGATTTAGCTGATGACCAGAAAAAGCTATCCAATATTTAAACCACATTTCCTCTGACATACACAGCTTTCTAAAAACATATATAAAAATGCCATTCCAGGGCTGATATGTGATATGAGGTTTCTTCTCTATGTGTAAATTTATCTGAACTTCTGAGCAAAACCCCAGCATCATCTCAGAAGGTTGAGAAGACAGTACTGTCAAACACTTTCCCAGGAAGATGAATCAAACAGGTGAACTCTCGAAGCTGCCTTGTTAATAGTACCTATATAAAAGCCTAAAAAACACATCTTGCATATTAAAGATATAGAATAGCTATTGGCCATTATGCACAGAGAATATAGAAATAGATATCTTGTTTTATAGATGAGGATGAGGGAACTTTCATTTTTTTAATAGACACAGCTGGAATTCAAGTTTCTTTTCTTCAGTTAGGGAATGTGTGTCAATGTATCAGTCTAGTTTCAGACAGCAGGCTCACATGGTATGATATACACATTATTTTCATAGCTGCATTCGAAATGATCATATGTGAATGAGGAGGCACCCTCTGTTTGGAGTAATCTTATTATTTTGCTCAGGCCAAACAATAGCACTTTAAAGGTGACAGAACAGCCATCCAACCACTTAGTAATTTATTTGCCTTAAAACCTGCAGCATGTAAAGATTTCAACCAGTTTAAGTGTTTGAGTTTCTCTTGTGCTACTAATATTTAAGGCACTTAACATTTTTTCAGTAGGTAACATCTTAATTGCTAGCGCCAACTCCAAGATAACCACCACCTCTACAAAAGAATGAATATATGTAAAAAATGCATAGATAGCAATTAAAGCTATATTGAACTTGCATAGCTAAAAGCATAGGAAATGCAGAATGAAAACAGCATTAATTCGGCTGCTTTGCACACACAGTTCCATATTCTTTTTTTTTCTGGATTAAACACGCAGGTAAACTCATTAATGTTTTGTGACAAATTCGCAGAGAATTTTCACTTAGATTATAAACAATGGACCATTTTGCTATGGATCACAGGGCTTTACAAGCAAAATAGCCAATGAGGAGAAAATTTGCCTGTCTCGCATAATCAGACTAAACCTCAAGACAGTTCTACTGCTTCCAGAAACTCACTGGCTCACTGAAAGGAAGAAGTCACACTTCCCTAGCACATATAGGTGAGACAAAAGTGCTAAACAGCTTACCAAGCAGCATCAGGCTAATTAACATCATACCAGCTTTAATTGGAAGCGATTCAGCAGTCTCAACTTTGTAGTAGAAGTCTTTTCAGGACTCACTGATGTGAAAGGCTAATACTGACACCAAGAAGTGCGTAGTGCTCGAGCTCTCAAATCTCAGAAGAAAGCTGTGGAGTAATTGTTCACTGGAGAGTGGTCTGGATAATCCCGCCACTGTGTTGCTATTTCCTTCATGTTACTTTATTCAAACATGTTGTTGCAAGCACAAAGAACTACATGGGCTGGTTAAATCTTCTCTGTGCGTCCAGAACAGGAACAAGATCAGAAGCTCAGGTCCTTCAATGATCGGATGTCCTCTGTTTTTTCCAAGATACTTCATGCAATCTAAGACATATATCAACTCATCTGTCCATTTCTTATAGTAAAACCCATCAAGATTTTATTTCTTTTAATGAAGATATAATTAATGCTTGCATTTTCACGTCATGCAAACCCTGACCTACTCCTTTGCACCGCCATGAGTAGTGAGAACCTCATCAATTTGACAAACTAATTAAAAATAAGTTCTGATGAGAGTCTGCCTTAAGCATGGGCATCACGGATGTAGCCAAAACAAGCAAAGAAAAATGAAAGATCTTTAAAACCAAATGAACTTCAGCAACCTCTTACTGCGTAATTTCCATGCATTACTGCTGTCCAGCTAAATAGAAAGGGATGACGGAAACTAACAACTTAAAATACTCACCATGATCAACTTATTAAATCATATTAAATTATCCCTTCCTTGCTATCAGATATAATTTTTAGATGACATGTTCTAAAGGATACATGAAATACTGAGACCTTCACATAAAACCATACAAAATCCTTCAGCTTACTGTGCTGTGGTATAAACATGGCAATGCCTTCCTAAATTAGCTATTCAAATAGAAGAATGAGTATTACAGGGGTTTTTCCCCCACAGATGCTAATAGGTAGGGCTCAGGAAAACCATTAAGCAGGATGTAAACCAACTTAAACCCAAACAGATTCTGACCTCAAGAGTCAGTGTGTTAATGTATGTACTTAAAAGTGAAGGTATCCCACACCTCCTTCATCCCACAGAAGTAGTGCTTAATATATTAAAAAAATTGTTCCAGAAGAGAAGGTCCAGAAGCATTAATGGAAGCTTGAGCTATTTTACAAAAGGATTTCTTGCACAGAAAGAGTACAGCAATATAAAAATGAGCTCCAAGGACACATTTTACATTTAAGTAGAGTCTATTATCGAGATATAACATTTCCATGCGTCGTTTTATATTGAGAAAAGCTGTGTAGTCTGAGAAATGGCAGTGTCTAGCTCTTTCTGGCATAAAAGTCCTCCTCTGTGCTGTGACAGAAGAGTGATATGAGCCACAGATGAAAATTTAGCTTTTCTCTTATACCTATTTCCCTATCAAGGGTAAAAGTCCAAAATTTTCCAATTTATTTCAGAGACAGCAACAAACAGATGGACAAAACCTTTGCTGCTGTCATATTCACATGCCCTGTGAGAGCCTGGTCCTCCACTGGGGCATCAGCAACCCTTTGCTGTCACAGTCCCCCAAGGAAAATATGTCACGCTGAGTGACGTGCCATCACGGGGCCCCAATTTCCTTTTTCCTCCATCTCTATCATTTCACAGGGGTCTTAAATATCTATATAAACGGTCCTGTTCCCTATTTGATAGCTATTTTAAGCTGGATTTCAAGACGAAGCAGTGACTTGAAAGACTGAGTATTGAGCTAAAAATCTAGATCTAAATTCTAATACTCTGTCACTTAGAGTAATGCCTCTTGGTCCTGGTCTCTACTGCAGTCCATTAAATCACTGTGATGGTAAAATATCTAAAGTAACAAGGAAGCATATGATGTAAAACATGGTCAGAGTAGAAAGATAAGAAAAGAAATATGAAAAAAGAAATAATGCAAGTCCACCTCAGGAGAGGCAAACTGTGAAACTGTGAAAGCCAGACTGCCCCACAGAACATGGATGATTCACAGCTGTTGCGCCTTCCTTATACCACAGCAGGCAAGCATCACCGCAGTGAAAAGCTTTTTGTTTTCATGCATAATACTGATATAGCTCTGAGGAAACGGTGGCAGAAAACTATTAGTACCTAAATAACTTAGTACTAAACATGCTGAAATAATTTGCCATTTTAGGAAATCCCATCCTAATTGATTTCAGTATTTAGCTCTTCTAATATTAGAGGGGTCTTTTGCCTTAAAATCATGCAAGGTATGTAGAGGGACCATCACATACTTTAACAGGGCCAGTGCATGCTCTAGAATCATTCTGAGATTCTCTTCCTCTTCCCTGTTGTTTCTCTCCTATAACCTTACTTAAAATACTTTAGCCACACTATAAAAAAAAAGTCTTAGAAAAAGGCAATCACTAGCCCACTGGACAAAAAAAATAAAACATTTTTGATGATGACCAGTGAAACCAGAACTTTCCACTGGAATAATTTGAAGGTCTCAATGCACTTCCAAGCACCTAATCCCTTGGGCTGGAACACCTCTTGCCAGGAGATACAAGGTCCAAAACTAAATGACCCCAGAGGTACTATTATCTCAGAAATTTTAGAAAAGGGCTCTGTCAGTCAGACTTCAGGAGAATGCACAGGGCTGGATGAGAAAATATGGCCTATTAATGCTTCTTCTGTATCTGTACAATGCACCAAGAGGATTTCTGTATGCAGAGTGCGTGATGCCAGCTCATTTTTAAGCTGACACATCCAGCTCCCAACTTATGCTCCAAAACTTACTCAGGGTAACATGCAGTCTCAGAGGAAAAGGCCAGGAGTGCAAATGTTGTGCACCAACGTACATGCGATCACCCAAAAAACCTTTGCTCTCCAAGCCAGGAAGGCTTATGCAAACTAAAATGAACACAACAGACTAACAAAAAATATAGGGCTTATTATAATGAATAAAACATTTCAGGCTTTAGCATGTAAAAATTAAAAAGTTAACATGACAATAGGCAACTGAAGTTCATTTATTTTTGGATTGTGCATTTGTGTCACTTCAACTGTACATAAAAGGTTCTTCCCTAATTCATATGGCTTTTTAGTAGTTTGCATAATGCAGAAACTAACAGCAGAAACTAAGCAGAGTATATAATATGACTTCATTGCAGTTGATAGAAATGGAACAGCAAATGAAGTATCCATCCAAAATCTGCCCTGAACTGGAAGATATTATGACTTAACAAATTATGTTAGATCTAATTTGGCAAAAAGAAAATCACTATAAGTTAAATCTTTCCTCAAAATTACTGTCAGAAAGTCCAGGTAGGCATCAAAGCAGTACTAGGATGAGATCCTAAGTCCTGTTTTATTATTAATACAACTTCATTAACATCTTTTGTAGTAGTGATGTCTACATATCTGAAGAAGAGGTTTTCATTTTTATCTCTGTGTATCACCGCTACTCAGTCCATTCTGTGGTCCTGTGGCAGAGCAGCTGCTACTATATTGATTTTACCTTTTCTCACATTGATTGAAAAGTCATCAAAACAAGTTTATGCTTATTTGAAGCTAATATCTAGGCTGCCTTACTTGTAAATGAAGGTATAAGCAGACTGTTTAGCATATTAATATGCTACCAAGCCAAGACATTCCTACTTCATTCTCAGGGAGTCTCACACTCTAAGCATGTTCATCAGTGATTAAATTATTGAAGTTTGTATTGCAACAACAATTAATGCTTTTCAGTTTTCTGACAGTCTTCTGCCTCTTCTGTCTAGGGTTTCAAAGCAATATATCAATACAAATAAATTAATTCTCAATACCCTGCAAGGTGAGAAGTGTCTTTTTTTTTTTTCAAGGGGCAAAAGCAATGTACTGAGCGACGTGCAGTCATGTTCAAAACCGGGCTAAAGCCCAGAACGCAGACCTGGAGAACTGACACAATACTTAACTTCCAGCTATGGTTTAGGCTTTGCATACAGTCGACACTTCTGAGTATCAAGACCTATATTTCTCAATTCATGCACTGAAAATCAGAAATAACTGAGGAAAACAATTAAGATTCATTACAAATGCATATAAGATTTTACAGCCAAGCGACAATTTTTTAATCATAAAACTCAGACTACTTTCCTACCTCCAACTCCATTAAGTGTTACTTCATTTGCATTCTCAACTCTGATACTTTAGAGCAACTATAACTGCCAATGCACAATAATTAAGATTCTCCCTTGAAAATAAAGTTGTGTGAATATAAGCAGTTGCAAACTTTGAAGCTTGAAACCAGGAAAAAAAAATTAGCTTCATCTTTTCAGCATTTGTATTTTTTCCAACACACACTTAAGGGTGCAACTTTTTGGACTTATAAGTATCCAAAAGAACAGAAGCAGCTATAGTTTTTGATAAACCTGCTAAGTTTAGAAATAATATTAAGAACACAGTAGTGTTCAGATGACCCAAAACCCATCAAACCATGGTTCCCTATCCAATAGACAGAAACAGATGACACCAAGCAAGAATATAACTGTTTCTTACAGATGACAAGAAAACTGACTAACTCCAGTCTGCTCTTTGTCATTACCACCAATAAATGCTGGATGCCCTACTGACATTATAGCCAAGCGAGTCCTGAGGATAGATTTCAAGATGAATGAAAAGGCTAATACCACTGATACAAAGAAGACATCTCACAGTGTCATGCACATTTTCGGTAAATATCTATTTAATTAGTCAACATGTTTTAAGCAACAGCTATCACTTCCTTTAAAACTTCACTTTCTTTGTGCCCTTACAAAATCCCGTGGCTGCTTCGTGGAAGACCAGCACAGATAGAAGCTAAGGTTCAACGCGGACAAACAAGGAGAGAGGAAACTAGAATTACAGCGAGGACCTGCAATTTCTGTGTACGTGATCTGTGGCTTCTGAGCTAGCATGTTACGTTACTAAATAACTACTCTCTTTTCCTAATAAAGCTTATTTGATCCTTAGCAAGAAAAAGGTCTTAATCAAGGTAGGGGAACAGCATCTTCAATGTCTAGGCTTTTAGAATGACTTTCACTATTGATCACCAAAAAAGTAGGATGTCTGAATGCCTGAAAACACTAGGTATAAAACAATTCAGCAGGGGTACGCAGAACAATAATGATGCTTGTGATCATACAGTCTGTAGAGCTATTTAAGGAGATTAAGCCAGAAAATATTTCATAATATATCTAACCACATAAAAGGACCAATAACTGATCTAGTTAATGCCTGTTTCCAGTCTCACAAATAAAAATTATCACATTCAGTTTGAAAAAAATGCATCCCACTAAAAGTGGAAGTTGTAAATGATCAAAAAACTTCTACCTACACTAGCTATAGCATTGAAATGAACCTTAAGTCACTGGACTATGAAGCAACTTCAGTTTATTATGTAAGCAAAATGCTAAGTGCTACTTCTATATTTGTATAAAAAAGCTACTAAGAAAATGCTTTCACTTAACCACTCTTTTGCTGCTTTTCATTTGCGAGTGAAAGTGAGTAAGGCCTCATCAATGCTGCCATCTACAGAGCACTTCTCCATATCAAAAGGTTTTATTTTTTTTTAAATTTAAGGCCTCAAAATTTTCTATTGCCTAATAAACTGCTTGGAAACCAAACATACACCACCTCAGTTTCTACTTGCAGCAGTCCCAAAATACAGTTACATTCTATGCATTTTTCTTCCGGGGTGGAAAAAAGGGGAAGAGCCGTGAGATAACAACGATTTCCAAACAATTTCAGAGACAGTCACATCTGCTCACACTGCTGTGGCTAATGTCACCTGCAGTAGTAATGCACCACTCACTTCAGCTGTTTACAGGGCACATAAAAATCAAGGAAAAACAGCAAAATATTTGCAACTAAATAGCTGAACTAAAACTAAAAAAGCCTTCAGTGTATCCAGGAACATTTTCATCTTTCTTTTGCTTCTCCAGAAGAAAAAGGTAAGTAAATAAATATACAAGTAAAATAAAGAATACATTCTGATAAATGCATTCTATCTCAAAATATAACATTTTCTATTTCGTCTACCACTACAAGTGCTTCATGACACCATTTCCAACTTTCAGAATGTACAAGCAAATCTCTACAGAGAAAAAGCTAAGTGAAAAATACGTCAAAAAATAAGGTATAAATACAAATGAAAATAGATAAAAATGATCTCTACAGCAACATATTGTCTTGCTTTACAATAGAGACAATGACCTATATAATTTGAAATGGTGTTTTGAATTATATTTACTACAAACACAGGCAGCTTTCTTTAATACAGATAAATCTCACTCTACAAGGTACAATTATGGTGAAAACTTTGCTTTGTCTTGTCTTCAGTCAGCTCTTCTGTAAACAGCAGGTTTCACTGTGTAAGACCATGTAACAGCCCCAAATACTCTAAATCCCATTTGGTGTGTTCTCTCCTGTACTCACAAAATGCACTCCAGTTAGGAAATGAAGTCATAATTGTTCATGCATTTCCAGTGCTAAACCTTTAAGTAAACATAGAGTGCCGGGTTAGTTCCACAGCCCCAGAAATGTTGTTTGCTCTGGCAGAGAGAGCTGGCCCTGCTTCCAATACCTCGCCGGTCCATTACAGACATGGTAACTGAATGCAGAAAGGACTCATCTTCTGTGCGTGAAATTTCCAGCAAAGTGTATTTGGCTATTCAAGCTGCACACATTGCCAGGACAGGTTGAAAACTGGGAGGAAAAGGAAGCGTTTACCATAAAGCATTTCTGAATGCTGCTGGGAGAGCTCAACCACAAGAGCGTGGTGCTGCCAGAGCTCTTTCCACAGCTGCTGCTCCCCCTGCGGCACAGCTGACCGTCCTCTCCCACCAACAGCTCCTCCTGCCCAGGGGATCCCTTCAGAAAAATGGCCCTGCCTTTTCCAAGCCTTCACCCCATTCACAGCCCTTCCCACACCAACCATCTCCTGCACTTCCACCATGAGGAATACTCATATTCAAGATCTAACGTGATCATCCTGATGTCTGTTGACAGGATCATACAGGATCTGCCAAAAATTTCAGCTGAATCCTGGGCACAATGCCTGCTCCTCATCCATACTGTATTTTTTAATTCCAGTAAGTTCATATTCTCCTGCTGACTGGCATCTTAAGCAGACGATCTGATAGCTAATAGTGATCATCACTTGTAAGCGTACCTCTAGGATTCATTGCATACATGGTAAAGCCCCTGATTTTCCACACAGAGCACCAATCCATTCCGAGAGAGGAGTCAGCAGAGTGCTGCAGTGAGCACAACTACCTTAGAAACTGAAAAAGTTTATGAAAATGTTAGCAAAGCATCTACAATACACGATATAAGTGAACCCAACATGCAGGTGCATGATCTCCGCTGTGGGTTTTACAGGCACACATACGTCCTCTCACAGTCGCCAGCAATTCCAGCAAATAACTTCCAAAAGTAGATCTTGTCAATAAAAACGGTGGCATTGACAGGTGTTTACTTTCAAAGCTCATGCTCAGTAGTTCACGAAATTCAGCAACTGGGCAGCAATGTTCCAGTTACTTTTATACAGCAATGAGATGTTAGCATTGATCAGAGACCTGAGGTACACACGCACATGAACATCTAATGCTGCTGTCACACATGCTGAGCCACTGGACATCAATACCTTCCCATTGTTTCTAGGAAAAATAAAATTTAAAATGTCTACCATTTGGCTGTAGCACCTGAGGCTGTGAGAAAGATGCTTCTGCAGAGCATGGTGCATGGTACTTATTAAAAATAAATACCTACCCAGCTGACATGCAGGGATGTATTTCGACTTTACTGCAACAATGAACATGCTCTGAACAGATTTTAACAACTTGCCCATTTTACAGAAAACTTAAAGGAAGAAATCCAAGATACTAAAGGCCCTTTGAACCTCCATTTCTAGCTCATTCCCCTGCATTCATGATATACCACGCAATGGAAGGATGTAACAACACGAGCACCAGTGAAGCAAATGAAATGTTCTCCCTTGAGCAGGTATCAGGCAGCATGTGGAAAACATGTCAGCAAGCTCAACTGAGCAAACATGCATTTGCTTTAATTTTATATACGAAGTTTTGTACAAATCATAGTTTGGAGAGAAGTTGTTTCTATTCTAACTTCATATGAATTTCAAATACTTAGTTTTATTTTTAAGACGACAGTTATCTAGAAGCCAAAGATTTAGGCAGCCTATCTTAAGCCTGAAAATACAAAATCTGTTGAAAGCAAAACTGGCTAGGCCAGCTCTGAAATTACCAGCACAGAGGATACGCTTTAATTAGAAGGTTTTCACCATCAGGTTCTTGTAGACAGCCAGTACCTGCCTAAAAAAAAAAAAAAGATGCAAGAAAAGCTGCCAAACTTTTCAACAGACATGTAGACATCACATGGATGAAAGGGACAAATGTTTTTAAAAGATCATGTCAGATAATCAAGTTTGCTGCTAATTCTGTAACCAAACGTGGTTACATATGAAACAGACATTGCTAGAAGAAACCTCAGGTAAAAATTCACTCCACCTTTTTTTATTGGCCTTCATTCTTCTTTTCCTTGTGCTTTTACATACTTGCCTCCCTGCACAAACATTAAAAATGAGAATGTCTAATGAAAGCAGTTCAGGCACTATTTTATATATTCAGCCCAATGAGAAGCAGCTTTCCCCTTTTCTTATATTCTCCAACTACAATGGAACAACAAAATGATAAATCTAACTATACAAACCACTGGGAAAAGCATGCCAGCCCTTACCATATCCATGTGTTCAATTTTACTGCAAAGGATGTCCCTTTGGCAGTTCATCCCTCAGAGCAAAGACCAACTCCTCCACGCAAGTACATGTGCAATCTTTCTTAACCTTTAAAAGGCTTTGAGCACAGGAATTTAAATAGTTACTAACAGCATTACAACACAGACTCAAATCACTTTGCTCCATCTGTATGCCAGAATATAATTGTGAAAGAAGCTGCAAAAGCAGATGTTTTTTGCTGAAGATCTGGAACAGAAGAACCACCCAACAGTTATGGATATTTATGTCTGGACTGAATGTTACTTCTGATCCATTTACTGAGCGTTACTTTTATTTCCAATGACATTTTGGGTGCACTCGTCAATGCAGGATCCAGGAACAGAGGACATTTTAAAATATAATTAAAATGCATTATTAAACCATTCCAAAACCCCAAACTTATATGGAATATACATAACATCAACCAGCCTGCTACACCTCAAGCAGGTACCGAAAACCTGCATGCAATTATTTCTTAAAATAAATTTAAATGCTCATTTTTCCAGGAAAATAAGTATCAGCACCAAGTAATGACCGAATTCTCTGACACCACTGAATTACCATCTGCCTGCGGAGATAAAGGCTACACAGAAGCGGCTAATGCACCGATGCTCGATGAGGTGAGCATCCAACGCCACGAGGCGCTCCGTTCCCTCGGCACGCGTGGGATGCCAGGTGCAGATCCTCTGTAGCTCCCTGGGTAACATCATGACCGTTACCCAGGGAAGCTGGCTACTTACTGCCATTTGGGGCTGACTGCTGCATTCAATGTGACATCCAGGGTAAAACTTCTGTAATTGCTCAGTCATAATCTAATATCTGTAACAACATCACTGCATTATGATGACTACTTTCCCTTTCACTTCTGATACTCACTGAAACTTTTCCTTGGAGCTGGACGTATCTCGGTTCTTCTTCTGACTGTGGGATCACTGCCCACCAGTTCAGTAAGACCGATTCCTTCTCACTTTTTGTAAACTCTTTCAAGGTCTCCACACATACAGGCACCTGAGCAAAGACTCACTTTAGGATCACTGCCCACCTGGAAAGCAGCAGACCTGTTTGTTTCACTGCAGTGAGCAAACAGCCCTTGCATCCTTGAGATCTACCAAACTAACACTTGCATCACACAGTCTGATCCCACTAGCAATCACTGAACCATCACTTCCCCAAGTCATTGTCACATTCATGTTGCTTGCTTACCCAAAGAATATAAAAATACACTTGCCAGTATCCAGCCATGTTGCAACAAATCTTTTCATATGCTAGATGGTATCAATGTACTAGCCTTTGATTTAAATAGGTGCATTATTAATAGGTTTTCTGATCAGAAAATTGTTTGAGGGGGTTTATGTGAAACATTAAAAAAAAAAATAATGACTATTTGATCTAGTCTGCAACTCCTTAAATATTAGTGAGAATTCATTGTAAGAGAGAAAGGAAATAACCAAATCAAATATGTGACATCCTCTATAAGCAACCTTTTAATTCTTTACCTTATAAAGTGATCCCTGTATGCTGTTAGAGTTAACATAAGCTCAGACTAGTGACCAGTCCTTGCCTGCCTTCATTTGCCAGAGCAGTGAAACTCAGTTATCTTAATCGTATATATTTGCATCTTTGTGTTATAATAAAAATGCATGTGATTTCATGCAGAATTTATATGCTTTGGCAAGTTCAGCAACAAATCACAGTTTGCATCTAGGGCAATGATCAAGTATTTTAGCATGAAGCTGCACCTACAGAAGACTTAGAGACTTTCAAGTTTGGGACGTGCCTTGCCTCTGCCTCTCGGGTGTCTTTACTTCCAAAAGGTTGCACTTCATTGCACGGTTGACTGAGCAAAGGCTTGTGAAGCTGTCCCTTGGGTGCTCCCTCATCTCTGATCATGCCTGTCTAATAATTTCTTTTTTCTGAGATAACCATGTTTTCTATCTTTCTGTCATAAGGAGAAAAAGAACTACAACAAAACCCCCAACTTTCAAGGTTATTAGAAGTGCTTTATAATTAAAAATTAAGGGTATTCTCCCCAACGTTTGCTTGCTTAATAAAAATTAGCCCTCATTTTTTGTGTTGACTTTTAAGGCACTTCCAACATTTCACCTTTGTGTGAATTCATTGAAAATAAAAGATTTAATGGTATCTTTCTTCACGTAATCATAATATATAACCATACAGTTATATAGCACAGTTGGTTTGTATAGTAGCTCTTCTGCATTTTTATCTGCACAGTTGTTTGAACAGATCTTTAATGTATCTCGGAAACTGTGAGAATGAACTGAGAGGAGGCAGAAGAACAACTCCTATACAACCCTAGCTTTGAAATGAGAGACACTGTCATCTCCCAGTTCAGCAAAAAGGGATAATAATATCCACTGACCTTTTTACAGTATTTTTTTTTCAACATAGAGACCATATTGTTTTCTAGAATTTCCCAGACACACTTGTACGTGTATTATACAGGTGACCCGTCTGGACAGGAAATCTAACACATCAGAATATGATTAATTTACTGTATAGGAACAGGTCATCTGCACAATTCAGTGGATATGGATATACCAAGGATTTCCAGGTGGCCTGGGCAAATGTCCCAGATGCTCCAATTCTAGCAAGATAAGATTTATGGATTAAAAAAAAAGACATTGAAAACCTGTATGTACAGTAGCCCCAATTATGGGTATTTTTTAAAGAGTCTCTATTAAAGCAGAAATTTTTCTAATGTTAAAAGTATAATCATGAATTTATCCCTTTTACAAACTTACAAGTTCATTTTACAAGTGTGCTGTGGTTTTTTGAGGGAGAAGCCCTATAAATTCTTCTTACTACTTTAATACTACTGTTCTACTACTTCAATTATTTCAGTGTATTTTCATTTTTGGCAATGGTATTTTTGGTTTATATCAGATTCAGATTGCCAGTTTCAAGCTAATAATCCACAAATCTATGTCTAGTATTTGCAACTTTATAAGCCATTTTTAAGGCCAACAGAAGAGTGCTCCCTGATAGAAGCTCTCCTGAACCAGCGTGACCTGGCTAATAGGTGGTACAGAAGCTCGTGATCCACGATAGTGATCTGTGAGAAGAAGACACTAAATGAAATAGACTTCTTTCAGCCTCCTTGGCTCAGAATGATTACTGAACAACAGGTCCAGCAAGTAATGATGTTCATGTTCACATAGGAAGAAAACTCCAGTCAGCAGAACTCGGGGTTTAGAGTCAATGAATGCTCTGCCCTCTTCCCTCCCTGCCTTCCTTGATCTCATCTCCTTCATTTTCACCTAGACACACAAACTGATACATCAATAGAAAGGTCTCTTTCACCTCTGTCAGGTGATAAAACGGAGCGCAAACCTTGATGTCTTCTCTGAAGACATGATTTTAAAGATCTGGAGTCACAACTCAAATCACAGTCATAATTATATATATGACAGCAAACCATTATTTGTGAAGGGAGAAATCATACAGTTACAACTCTGTCACTACCTTTGCAGCAAATCAAACACAGCGTAACTAGTTTGGGTCTTCTAACAGAGCTCACAACAGCAAATTACATTAAAAAAACCCAGCATCATCATTTCCACTCATGGTACGTCATATCATTACCCTGAACAGGAAACCTTTGCTGTAGCCCTACACGGAAACCTACATTGTAGAACAGAAACTCTTTCCAAGAGGAAAGCAACAATATAAATGATCAGGTACTTAAAGAATTCTTTATTGAATCAAATCTTTTAGTTACGTTTTGCCACAGGTGGACTCTGGTCAGACTACAAATGGCCATGGATAACTCTATATTTAAAGAAAATTATTTTTTGCAACAGCTGATATGTATCTAACAAAGCTATAGGATTTGGCACAGTAGGTGGTGACATTAAAAACTAACTCATGTTGTTATTAAATTCCTATTTTTTTTAGATTCCATCTGCTCAGCTCTATTCAAGTCTCTTAAAATACATACAGTTTAACTCCTGATAGTAAGATGTAAAATAACTACGGTGACTCTGGACCAGGAATCTGTTGATAATTACTCTTGCAGTAGAGTCTGTGTGTCTGATCAGCAGATTAAGTACCAGTATTTTAGTGAAGTACTTACAGGTTTGTCCAGAGGAAGAAGCATCCAGAGGATTCATTCTTTTTTCACTTCTTTTGTATTATTTATACAACACTTTGTACGGCCCTCTGTGCGGTTCTCATCTATTTGTATCAGACAAGTACACTGCAGCTATTGAATAATTCAATCCTACTATTATTTCGGTACAGAGAACATTAGTACAGACCAAAACAATCAACCGTAAACAGAATTCAAAAAGACAGAGACCTGGTGAGGTCACTAAGGTTTACACTAAAGAAGCATCTGCCTGTGGTCAAGTACGCTGATGAAAAGGTTGTGTGTACTCCCTCAAAACTATTCACGATGACAGCAGAAGCACAATTCTCATTCAAGGTCAAGAAACAGGGGAAACAATCCACAGGCGAACAAAGCTGGAACTAACATGCAGGGTGAGTGGCCATGCCCAGACAAATGAGAAAAGCCAGCTCTTAGCAGATCAGTCAAACATTAACCATATGGTTTCACTGAAGTTAGACAACCAAAAGCAACATGCAGAAAAGGATCTGGGGGTGCTGGTCAGCAGCGGGCTTGGTTAAGTCAGCAGTGTGCCCTGGTAGTCAAGAGGGCAAACCCTGTCCTGGAGGGCATCAAATACAGTATAACCAGCTGCTCAAAAGAGGTGATTCTCCAGCCCTATTCAGCATTGGTGTGGCCTCACCTTGAGTACTGTGTGCAGTTCTGAGCCCCACAATTTAAGGATGTGAAGGTCCTTGAATGCATCCAGAGGAGGGCAACAAAGCTGGTGGAAGGGCTGGAAGGCACGTCCTGTGAGGAGTGGCTAAGGACTTCGGGCTTGTCTAGTTTGCAGAAAAGGAGGCTGAGGGGCAACCTCATCGCTCTCTACAGCTTCCTGAGGAAGGGACATGGAGAAGGAGGTGCTGAGCTCTTCTCCCTGGTATCCAGTGACAGGATGCATGGGAATGGTTCGAAGCTGTGCCAGGAGACGTTTAGACTGGACATTGGGAAGCATTTCTTTACCAAGAGGGTGGTCAAACACTAGAGCAGGCTTCCTAGAGAGGTGGTCGATGCCCCAGGCCTGTCAGTGTTTACGAGGCATTTTGACAATGCCCTTAATAACGTGCTTTAACTTCGTCAGTCCTGAATTGGTCAGGACTAGATGATTCCTCGAGGTCCTTTCCAACTGAAACAGTCTATGGTATTCTAAAATTGGCACAGCCTGACCAATGCAACACTCCAGGGTTTTGTGCTATGTGCACATACGCAGCAGGAAAAAAACCAGAAGTCTAGTTTCTGGACTTCTATTTATGCCGTTTCTTGCCTTGTATCTGAGTGTGGAAACCACTGTCAGAGTTGCAAAATAAACAGTACTCTACCTCCATCTGAACTGCAGGAAGATATTCTTTCCCCTGTGACTAGGAACTGTGATAGAAACCTCAAGCCACCCCACAACGGCAGTCACAGTGCAGGTGAAGACTGTTCTTGGCAGGATTCAAAGTAATGACTCAAAAATTAGTTCCACATTTACCTATCCCCTGAATCAAGTCCCTTTACTTTGTACCAGAAGCAAACATTTTAGAAAAAGAAAAAGAGCTACGAAAGAAGTAATTGTATATGGCTCTGATCACTCACAGAAGGCTTAGCAGTACTTTTAAGAAATGCAAAAATACTCTATTTCCTATGTATTTCTTATGCAAAAGAAGGAATTACGTAGTCTGCATGGAAACAGATTTTTATTTATCATATCATATAATTTTGCTAGAATTGGACCTCTTAAGTAATTGCAAGATTTTCATATTAACTCTGCCTTTCCAGGTGCAGGATTCACAAGGGAACTTGCTGCAACAAGATTAACAGTGCGCCTGGTAGGAAACTGATCTGGTTATTGATAAATATTACTTGGCGTTCTAGATGCAGTGAAAGTTTGTCCAGGGTAGTTCATTGCTCTCCTGCTATCCATCATTCATTCATGGGATTAATTTAGTTAAATTTCATTAACTCCAGCTCAAACATGGTCCTTATTTTAACATTTCAAAAAGTTTTATATAACTCCTGCATTCTAGTATATCAGCATTACTTGGGTGTACGTACTTCAATTTTGTGTTGCATTCAGATACCTCAGAGACCAACATTATAGGGAAAAAAAAGATAAGTTTGGAAATTGTTCATACTTTTTGTGGCAAGAAAACTGTATATCACTTGTATATATGATACAACCAGTTCAGCAAGGCATGCTTTGCTATAAAAGCAGACACTTAACTAAGTTATCTGTTTTATAAACTTAAGGGATTTTATTGTTTTAATGACTTATTCACTTACTGATGACATTTAGATCTCTTTCATGTGGTAGTGAAGGGTAGCACAAGACATAAGGGATGCTTGTAAAAATATTTTGGCCAATTATGCACCCAAATAAATATCCTCAATGGCCTATGGCACAGAGATGTAATTAGACAATATATTTCTTCTAAGGCATAAGGTTGTTTAGAGACATGGTTGAATAAGCACATCAAAATATGGAGTTTCTCAAGACTGAGCTGGAAAGGTCAGGAGAAAACTATTAAAATCTGTCAGTTCTCTTTGGAGAAAAGAGAAAGAGAAACCACAGCAAACCATGGAGAAGGGGCAAAGAGGAGAAGGAGATGACGAAAGTTATTCTTGTAGAAATAGGTTCATTTCTCAAAAGCAGAAACTGAACAAGAATGTTTCCAAAATATGTTCAATAATTCAATCATTAGTATTAATTTCTCCTCCACATGTCGGGCTTCTGCATGCACCGTCAGGGGTTTGCAACCTTTTCCCCTTCTCCTGTGTGTCTCCAGCTGATACAGCACAGCTGTGTGACATTGAGTCAGACTGGTGGGAAAAGACCAGTGTGAGAAAGAGCCGAAAGAAGCCTTCTTGTGGACTCACTTGGAGTTGTGTTGAAGCTCAGGCTCTTGGCCTTTGCATGAGCTGTGGAATACTTGCTGTGTTCCAAGTATGTCTGTGCAAGCCACCTACCTCATCGATCTGGTCCTGACACTGACTGCAGATTGACTTCGCACCTTGACCACCAACCTGTCTGGTCACTATGGACTTATCTCAACATGACTGTGGCTGAACCTGGCTACTATCACCAGACCTCCTCTGCTCTTCTTGTTTGGCTACTGTGGGACGGCACACTTGGTGAGGACACTGCCTTGCTCTCACTCTTGGCTTCCCTTCTGTCCCAGAGAAGCCTGCTCTTGCTTGCTTGCTAACATCAGCTCCCACGTAGAACAACTGGTCATCTTTGCTTTGGTTTCTATTAGTTGTTAGCAGCTACACAGTGGTATCTCCCTATAGTTGATAATCTCATATGGCTAGTACGGATTCTGTCACCAAAACCTTGACATGAGGAAAATAGTTTCTTGAATTCAGTGAAGACTTTGGAGAAGAGACTGATCGTGTTGGTATATTTCTTTATGTAATCAGGACTTGGACTCTGGGTAGATATGGTAATGTCTAGCTGCAGTTGTAATAAAATGGTCGTACCCTGGATTTGTGTACAGCAAAAGATTCGATGTACATCAAATTATGCAAAGGATATGAGGAATAGAAACCATATTTACGGATACACAAGATGCTCAGAAGACTACTAATCAAGGACACGTGAAAGCTGTTAACTAAACATAAAACCCAGGTTCAGGCCTGCACTTTTGAATAGGCTGAAAATATCTGAAGAACTATAAAGCAAGTGCACTGCTGCAGAAAAGCTTGTTCCACATTCACATAATCTTAACTTCACTATTCTACAAACCAGAAAGTTTGGTTTAGTAAGTTCCTTGCACACAATTGTTATTTGCATAGACAAAGCATGGCCAACTTTTCTCTGTTAAACAATTATTTTTTTTTCCCTGAGTAGCTGCTTTCGTTTTCTACTTAATATTCTTTTTCTAGTTCTTTAAACTACACAAAGAACCCCCTCTATAAAAGCCACATGCTCGTATTCCATACCATATTCCAAGTAGCAAGTGTGCTACAATGACTGTCCCTCTGCTACCGCGGAGCTAAGTGAACCTCTGCACCTCCAGAGACTAGCACATTTTCTATTACAAGCCTCAAAAGCTGAGATTCATAAACAAATACCAGGCCAATTGCATAGGACAATACACTGCTTGGTAGATTGCATAAACATATCTTGAAACACTGGATATACTAAAGAAACTGTGCTATGCAATGATTGTCTTGAGAACACTTACAAGCAAATATGATTAGAAAAGTAAAATCGGGAGAGAGAAGACCAGTGTGAATCATTAACAACTCCACTTAAATCTAAGAGAGAAATTGTGTAGAAGGTTTGTTGGTTAGGTAGGTAAATACATATCATGAAATATTGTGTATTCTGCTAAGATGCTCAAGTCCCTTAAGACAATTCTCTTTCCCAGTCACTTCTATTTCAGATCACCAGTCTATAAAAAGAAAGAACCAATATATACTAGCGTACATGCAGAAAGAGCTAGTATCTATATAAATATCCCTCAGAAGATAATTGCCCACTCCCTATCATCTCATGCAAAGGCACACAAGGAAAGCTAGGAGTTTGCAAGAAATCTGCTTCAGTACAAAATTCTGCTTGAAATCCTTTTGAAGTAGGTTGGAGGGCAGAGGTACAAATTTGAGAGAAAGTCACCACTTCTCCATCTGGTAACCTCTGCAACACTTTAAAATCTTTGAATTACCCAAGAATTATGCTGCAGAGTGCCCACTTCAGAAGTCCACCACAATACTCACAGCTAACAGATTTGGTTTGAGTTAAGAGCAGTAAACCAGTTAAACCAAGCCATCATGGAGGCAATGTTGAAAATGACACAAATGTCTTGAGCTGAAGTCATTTACATGGCTGCAGTTTTTGGTGTTCTCAGCTTTCTCCACAGTGCTAGACAGATTCTTCCTGGGGCACAGAATGGTCTTTTCCTTGAGAATGCTTGATTGAGCCAGTTCTCAACAGCGCTAAACTCTGACACACCATGTTGACTGTTGGCTAAGTCAACAGTGAGAAGGATCCCACCGCACTTTGGAATCACCCATAAAGAAAGATAAATTTTACTTTAAAAGCCTTGTTTCCTTACAGAATTTAAACCCCAGTGGTCTGTATATTTAATTCTTTTTAAGATTCTGCTTTTGGCAGTTAAATGAAATTAAATTAACCCCGAAATTAAAATTTTTAAAACAAACAAACAAACAAAAAACCTGCAAAAAAAACAACCTTTAGATTCCAGACTATGAAGTAGAGAAGTTTAACTCCCTGAAATGAGGCTATCTTCTGGAAAGATATTTTCTGTAACATCTTGAATGCCTTCCAGTGTTGTTTATTGTGGTTATTCCCCCACTATTGAAATGGATGAGTACACTGCAAAGAGGTAACTATAAAAACTGTAAAACAAAGAGTTCATTTTTCTCTCTCCAGTTGTGAATTCCAAACAACGGTGTCATTAAAAATATCTTTTGCCCAGCCAAGGTATTATTTTATTGCATACAGTAAATTCCATCCTGGAGAAATTAAGATTTCTTAAATGACTGACTTGTCTAACTGTCTAGCTACTAACCTCTGTGGGCTTTTTACCTAACTTGCGTGAGAAGGGCGGTTTTTGGAGAATGCTGAAAGACAAAGGGAGCTTTACTAATAGCTATAATTACATGCTCGGGGTAATTTAGTTGAAAATGAGCTGCATAGTGTTTTCATGTGGCTCTAATATTGCTATGTCTCACAGTTAGGGGAGAAGCAGGAAGTCACAGGGAACCTACAAATTAGATAAATTGGATCAAAGCTAAGAAAACCATCTGCAGATTTACCTGTAACAACCTGTTTGCCCAACAACACAGGCAGTGATGAAGCAAACAAGCAAAGCACTAGCATATGCTGCTCAAGAGACAGCAGTAAACCACAGTGGAAAGCAAATTTTATTGCTATGCCCTGTTCCTAAGTACCATCAAAATGTTTTCATATTTCATCACTGAGAGCGTGCACTGCGTATTAACACAGCGGCAGAGAGCCGCAAGTTCGGACTGTGGATGAGGCTTAATCATCCACCTCTACTGCCCCAGCAGGCAACAGGTTCAGAATAATATGAGGACATGTCTGTTCCTAGTGTTCAGTCTTAAAGTATGAAAATTGTATCACTTAATTCCTGAAGCAGGTTGAAAATCGGCAAAACCCTTCAGTCTTAAATATCTCCTTTATTTCTCTGCTAGTCAAATGCTAAGCCGTTGATTCATGATTACTTAGAAATCAAACTCAAAGGCAGGAGGAACAAGGGTGGAGGGAGCAGTGTCAATACAAAAGAAAAGCCAAACCAGAAAGCAGCAAAGATCATCCAAAGAAGGCTTATCTATACGCAGTGATGGCTGCCTGCTCTCTTATGTGACTTGAAAGGAGAAAAAAATAAAATCCTGCTCCCTCCTTTTCACTCCAGAGAGGCTTCATTTGTTTTTCAGAGAGGAATGGTGCAGCATGTGTTGCCACAACAGCCTGTGACACTTTTCCCCCGGACACACACATTTCCCCAGGACCCTTTGCAAGCCCCACAACCTTGCAGCCATCCAGCACATGGGTCATACGCTTGTCGTATGACGGAAGCAGACAGAAGTCTTTCACTGCTGATGTTTCTTTTTCTCCATCAGCAGTTGCACAAATGCTCTTCTGCCCTAAGAGTTTTTATATGGATTACCACACAGCATATATCCTATCACCTAGGGTTTATAACAAAGGTTATCAAGAGCCACCAATGTGTCTGAAAATATGCATTCTCCAATGGAAGGCACATTCACGTCCAACCAGAAAGGATCGCTGGATGTTTCCCGTGCATATCTCACCACAGACCACACCTACCTCACCATGTTTCCTGTGTGCTCTAAACAGACCACAGGCTACAGCTCATAGATCTTCCAACTCAAATACAAACTGGAATTGATTCCATTTCAGATATCATATTTCATTTGTCATTACTTGAAGTATTACTGAATTTCTGCAGAGCTGCAAATATCTTGAACCAGACTCCTCCCTTGTCAGGAGACGCTGCAGCAAAATCTTTCTATGGTAGGGTCAGAGATTTCTCTAAAATCTAGGATGAAATGTATAAGGTTTTCATCAACCTCCCACTAGGTACACTCAGTATGCTTCAATCTGTGGCAGGTGCTTTAGGCACACAGCAGGTATTGAACTCATATTTGACATGTAAATTGTCAGGGCTTGCCCAGGTACCATCAAAATGGAAAACACTTAATAAAAAAAAAAATCAATGAGTACATTTGGAAGAAGGAAATCCTTCCTACCAGAATTCTCTTTGGGAAGGACAAAGCTCACAACAGAGAAAATTACAAAAAAGTGAGAAGCTATCAGAAGAAAAAGATGGTAAGAAACTGCATCTCCTTTAGAATAAATCATATCCTTTTCCATATCTGTAAAGGGCACTGCTAAACATAATGACTAACATTCGTGAACAATTAGGTAAATCTCTACTGAGATTGCTCCACATGAAAGCCACTTTAGAGGTTAAATGTTTTAATTCCAAGAGAAGGCTTAAAGATTAAGCAAAATTGCATTGTGAAGTGCTTTGGGTAATGGCATCTTCATAAATGTAGACTACACTTCCGCATAACTGGCTGCATGTGCACATACACGTGTGCTTGTGTATGTGTGATAATTGTCCTTTCTGTAACAGAAAAATGATTACATCTCTACATTTAGAATTTTCTCCCAGTGCCTACTATAAATATTTGCAGATATTGTTACGTTTGTTGCAGAGAGATTAGTCTTTGGCAGGTCGCAAACTTGTAAGTTAAATGAGAACACTGCAGAATCATGGGAATACCAGCACTGGGAAACAGACTTACATAAACTCTTTAAAATGAGTTGCAAACTTTTTGAATTACTAGAACTAGGAGGTTTTTTACAGCTTATTGTAGAGCTGTCCATGTTGGACAATATCCTGGAAGACCATCTAGATATCAGGTTTCTGTCAGCGTTGGTTTTACATCAGCCAGTATTTCTGCAGCTGGTGACAAAAGCAAATCCTACACTGCATCCAAAATGATCGTTCAAATATGTTTTGCCAGTGCTAGAAAAAGCTCTTTACACTAGCCTTAGCAAAAGTCAGATTTTTACAGTAAGTTGAATATAGTCAAGCATATCAGCATTTGTTTATGTATTTTAAGGACTATAAGGTGAACTTTTAAGAACGGAGCATTTTTTCAAGCTTCACCTCAGAACAAAGACGACCTGATCCATTTCCAGTCACAAAAGTGTCAGCACAGCTCTTGGGCTAGAAGGCGGCCCTTTTTAACCAAAGGGTTGTTCAGGGATATGCCATTGAAACTTTTCAATGGACTTCATCATATTTCTTGGCCAAGAAGACAGAGACAAATTTACAGAATCGTCAATGAGATAGGTAAAAAAGTTCCATAGAGAGAATGAAAGTGCCTTTTGTTTAAAGTCTAGGACTCAAATGTTCATATTGATTATTATTCCAACAGCTGTGTATTGGACCATTGTTTTCTCAGCTCTATGTAAAGATTAAACAACTTTGGATTTTGCACATAGGAATATTTCAGTAGCATTTAACATTAGACCCAGAGTCGACAGTATAGTCTCAAGCCTTGCCTTTGCATGAATCAGAGTACCCTGTAGATCTCAAAGACAGTAATAGAACAGTAGAGGCTAGACAACAGCTACAGAGCAATCCAGCCAAATGCCAATGATGGCAATGAGATTAAAACATAAAACTTGGAGTCATTCAAGAGGCAATAGAAAACAAGATACTGAACTTGGATTGTCATAAGAAGAAGCTCTAAGGCATTTTGATGGTGGCCCATCAGAAAACTATCACTGAACATGTCAAAAAAATGAATTATCTGAATATTAATTACAGTCAGAGAGAAGTTCTCACTTAAACATCTTTCTATTTTTCAACCAGCTATAAAAGAATGTACCAAAGGTAGGAGAAAGCCATTATCATTTTGTGCCACTTTTATAGACATGGCACAAATCAAGACAATCTCTGTGAGGCACTGCTAAGATTTCACCTATAAAACTGTCTGCCATTTCAAAACTCAGTGGTAGAAGTGTTAGACAAAAGAAGGACACTTAAAGAACAGAAAATTACTTAAATGGCTAATGAAATTGAATTACGAGGAATATATTAAAGAAGTACATTTATATTTTTGTAGTTAATAAAAAGGCTAAGGGGGAACTAAAATTTGATTAACTGCTTTTCAGATCTCAGTGTGCTTCACGTACTACATTACAGAACCGAATGGAGCTTCTGTGAATATGTTCTGATCATTATCAGTGCTGCAAAAACACATCCTTCTGTCAAGAAAAACAATCCTGGCTAGCCAGAGAAAAATGGTTTCAAGCAGTATATTCACCAGAGAAGAAAAAGCATTTATATAATAGAGAAATGAAGATAATATAAATCCTCTACTCCTGATTTAATTGAAATCATATTAAAACTGGCAGATAAAAAAACTTTACAAGACTGAATTAGACTCTAGTAGATTATTAGATTTTCTTTGTGCCTCAGTAATCAAGTACATTCATACACACTTCAGTCACTGAGTTCCTATTATACTGTGCACTTTCAAAAAATTTAAAGTTCTGTTTGGGATTTGGATTATTTATACATTTACCTCTTCACACATTCCAAATTATTAAAAATCTATTGGGTGTATCCAGAACACGTGGATTTTTACAGCTTAGGAAACCTCTACATCACCTTGCACATGAGGACACAGAGAAAGGAGGGAAGTTTAGAAGCTATATTGGAGCATTTTTTTTACCATACTAAAAAAAGGGGGTTTAAGGTCTTTAAGGAGTCAAACAAAGGAAGCAGTATTTTAATTTATGTTTCTGTTAACAAGTACTCACATATATGCAGACTATGTTTACTTGAAATATCCTGCAGAGCCAGCTGAAATAGTGAGTGGATCTGAGAGGAATTTGATGATGCAAGCTACTTTTAAAAAGCTGTTATTATATTACTAATTTTTTCTCAAGATATTATATCACCTTTACACAGAACTTTTATTTTCTAGCACTTGTAAGATTACCATTTAAAAATATACTTAGATTAAGTTATTAGTAAAATATTAGATTTGGGGGATAGTCTTGCATATATTTTTTTCAGCCTTTTTAATTTCATGCTCTAGAGCCTAAACTTCTAAGCTATGAGCTTACCCCCTGTGGCATTGCAATTCTCCACTTTTTGGCACAGGATATGCAAATGAGACCCAGTCTATACCATTGCATAAACCATTCATGTCTAACTTTCTGCCTTGGACACCGAGTTTAAGAAAAGTTTTCCAGCCAATTTAAGCTTCTCCAGAATTCAAATGGGAAAAGTGTATAAAAATAAACCTCAAAAGTAAATAAATAAATAAGCAAATATCCCCAGGACTCATACAATTCTTATTCAAAGTCACCTGCAGTCCAATGTATTTACATTCCTGCTCTATATAAAATGATTTTCAAAGAAAACTTCTGCTTGAAAGACAAAGGGAGGAAAGACGGTTCAGGCAACAGTAGCAAGGGAATGCAGATGCCTTATTCCAGGCATGGGGGTTTCATTCTTTGGTTAATATTGCATACATTCTTATGATTTTTCTTTTATGTAAATAGATTTGCAGCACTCACCGTATTTCAGTCCTTGCTTTGTTTTGCTGTCTCTCATTGAAAGCACATCATCCTTGAAAATGCTTAGACAAGAAAACTAGGACAACTGTAACACTTGATTCTCATATCATAATCTCAATATAAACACAACAGTGAAAAGATAAAAATACATTCAGTTCTTATGTTAAAATCTGAGGAGGGTGTTGCCATCTGTATGTATCAAATACCAAAAACTAAGATAAAACCATATAAAGACCTCAAGGCAGGCCATGTTTATATCACTTGAAATGATGAAAACTTTCCCACACCAATTCTGAATTAACTGCAAATGGTATGACAGCAATATCCAGCTTCCTCTGTCCTTCCACTTATGTTTCCAATAATTTTTTCCTGATGTTTCTAATTGTTTCTTATTAATGCATATAAATACCCGATGGGAGGGTGCAAAGAAGGTGGAGCCAGGCTCCTTTCAGGGGTGCCCAGTGACAGGACCAAAGGAGATGGGCACAAACTGAAATGTGGGAGGTTTCCCCTGAACATCAGAAAACACTTTTTCACTGTAAGGGTGACCGAGCACTGGCACAGGTTTCCCAGGGAGGTTGTGAATTCTCTATCCAAAGCCGTCTGGATGCGGTCCTGGACAACCTGCTGTAGGTGGCCCTGCTGGAGCAAGGGGGTTGAACCAGATGACCTTCAGAGGTTCCTTCCAACCTCAACCATTCTACGATTTCGTTTCACTGATCCAGCAAATGCTTCAAATACCCATGCACATGTCCACGAATGTTCTGTGGCTCATGGTGCAGCAGTATGGAAATAATGAAACTACAACTGATGAAAGCCATGTTAAGAGAACAGAATGAGGAATCGTCAGTCCTCTGTACAGCAACCTCAGCCCATGGGCAACTTATTATTAGGGCAAATTAGGCTAACAGCTGAACTGCAGAAAACACTGATTTACACAGGGCTGTTAGTCTGTCAATAATATGGTAAAATACGTTTGTTCTGAGGTGTATATGTCAGAGGCTATTTCCTCAAAGTATCTAATGAATAAAAGGGTAGGACAGTGCTGTCATTTCAACTTGGATCAAAACTCACATTTTGTATACCTTACAGGATTCTTTATAAATGTAAGCAACAACAGTATTTTGTTATCTAATAGATTACATATCTTCATTAATTTAACTGAACAGTGCAGAGGTCTAAAGAAAATGCTAGTACCTTCAAAGATGGGATATTCTTCTCCAAAAACATCTTTTATATGCTGACGGTCATGCTCCTGCAATGTGTGAAACTATGCAAACGAGCATGCTATAACCTAAATTTCTTATTTGACATCTAAGTCAGCTCCAAATGAATCAGAACAACCCAATTATTTTTATGAGAAGAGTGACCACAGAATATACACCACCACTGAAAAAATTATTCTGTTAAGTAAGCTGCAGCCATGAGAGAAGACTGATGTAATGCACCCGGAGTGCTTCCTATTTACACACCTGAATTATAAGGAAATGTTCTACATTTCCCCTTGGGGAAGAGGTGAAATATGCTCCACTGAGCTGGAAACTCACTGCTCTTGATTTTTCTGCCTCAGGTTGACTTGGATATTCCCATTGTAAAGCTGGCAGAGTCGCAGTGGGAAGTTCCAAAGGAAACAGTCACATTTCTTGATGTCATGTCACAAAGTCATGCGCTTTTTTTTCCGTGTGTGTGTGCGTGTGTGTATTTTTACGCACGCACACTCTCTCCAGCAACACTTCATTCTGCCTTCATCCTAGTTTCCCTTTAAGGAGGTTCGGCGTCAGGCTGGGGACTGCAGCACGCCTAGCATGCAGTGGCCGTTTTGGGGCCAACAGCCGTACATCAGCCTGCAGCAGAGGAAGGGGAGAAGCTCCCCACGATGCCCTGCCTCCCCACGCCGTACACAGCGCGACTTGCACTCCCACCCCACACTGCCGCCGCGTTCTTCACAGCTGTTCTAGTTACTCCTCCATCAGAATAGCGTTGCCTGTAGCCTTTTACAGAGACCAATTTTTCACACTTTTATTCCTGGATCTCTTTCACACTTCGGTAATGCTGGTTGAGGTGCAGACCTGCACAACAGATTATCGCAGGCCAAGCAGCAAAATACTCCAGGACTTGTTCCAGGTTACACCAAAGCCCTTAAATGGTTTGGCCTTGTTCAGTACTTCACCACTTTGCTTTGACACATATGCCAGACTTCAAAAAGTCATCACTAGTCCGCGTCACACATCCACACGAACAGATGTAACCTACATTGTCACCAGGACTGTCTGGAAGAAAGAACAAATGGTGCCAAGCCCTTTCTTCTACTACTTCAAGACATTCTTCTTCAACCTGTGAACAAGAGCTCATCAAAACAGTGCACAACTTCAAGTTACTAAGTTGGTGAATTATTTCTCCAGGACACCCTCGCATTCTTAGGACACGATTCTTCTTGTGACTTCAGTTTTTATTGCTGCTAGATTAGACTACAGTACCTCTGTACAAACAAGAGGATTTTGTGATTAGAAAAGGATAAAACTCAGTGAAGGTTCTGTTACACAGAAGAACCATCCACCTTGCAAAATCTTGAGTAGAGAAGATGCAAAATTAACAGTATCATGCACTGTTGCAAGAGAAAAATCCATTAAAAGTTATCCTTCTCAGTATCTGTTTTACAGATAGGAAATTTAGGCATCAATTATCACAAATATCCAGGGCCATACATAAATCCAGCATGGTGTTGTTACTACTAGAGCTTATGCATGTAACCTACTATTCTTGCGCAGCTGTAAAATATTTCCTCCAAACCCGTTACCTCTTATTCTACTAACAAAACACCATTCTTTTATCCTTCCACTGAAAGGGGGGAGGGGCGGGGGAAGGAAAGTATAAAGCTTGCATCTGAAAGCTTAAAAGTTATAGCACAGTCTTCTGCCTGCAAGGTCCTGCTCTTCTCTCTAAATCACTTTGTATTCTAGACACTGTGGCTACATTGCCAACGCATCAATTATACTTTGCATGATGGTTTGATTGCTAGATTTATTAAATCCAATATAATTGTGAACCTTTTAATCTGAAACCCATATGCTGTAAGTACAGTAACAAGTATGTCTGAAACTTTTTAAAGTTAACAATTAATGAAACAAATGTATTATTTTAGATCTATAAAACAGTTCTACAAAGTAGGCTACATTTAACCTTATGGGAGAACAATGGGCCATGAAGTACACAGCAAAGATCAGTCTTCCATGAAGTTATAAATGAGGCTAAAATACAGACAGACGTACTGACTCCTGGAAGATCCAAATTTAGTCCATTACAAATCTTGAGTAGACTAGAATAGTAACTCATTTTTCTGCTAGAAATAGCTAATTACAGATTCAGAACAAAGTTCAGCAAGCTGTGCAATTACCAAAATACAGACAAATTGAATGACAGGTATAATTTCAGTTGTTATGCAACTGGCAGAGTGCAAGAAAGACCAAGGAAAGCTGGTCTTGACACTTGCGGAACTGTTCTAAGATAGGTAGTCCCATTCTTGGTAAACAGTCATTAGTAGCATTTGACTGTCAATGACAGAGTTTGACCAAAAGAGTTAGTATTAACATAAAGGTTAGTTTGGTGTTAATGACTTTTCAGTTTCACAGATCTCGTCAGTACCAGAATATGAATGCTAGCTTATTAAAGCAGCTATATCCATTTTTTATCATTTCTTCCCTGTACTTGTAACCTTTGCACTGTTCCAGAGATTTTTTTAGTTTATTTTTATCTCAAGATTTCTCTGGAAAATCTTGCAAAAGAAGAAATTGCTATATTAAAAAGTCATAAAATTAGTTGCAGCAAGGTGGTGGTTGTAATCAGTGCTGTCACCGCTGTGCTTTTAATGTAATTCATAGTTCACCCCTTTCAGTGGTAGTTATAAACTTTGTGTCAATATTTTAGAATCAAAATGGTCAGCATAATTTCCTTTTAATCAATTACATTTTACTTCAGTGCACACTTTGTTGATAAGCGTAAGATACACTAAAACAGATAAAGTTTAAATGATTTTTAAATGGCTTTAAAAATAGTTCGCTATTTCTGTAATGAACAATAAAGTCCATTCTTTTTGGACAACTTATCTAGGTTTTTTTTAATAATATGAGCTTACCTCTCATCATCTAGAAAAGAGAGGACAGAAATTATATTGCTAATTTTATAGCCCTGACCATCCCCCCTTGTGCAAGCCCACGGATCTTATGGAAAAGAGAATGTCCCAGAAGTTTCTCAGAAGTTATAATGAGGAACAGATAAAAAAAAACTGTCATTGCTCTTAAACCTTTTCAAGCTTTTAAATTGCCATCTTATTCTAGCTGTTCAGTTAAAACCATGAAGGTACCATGGAGTTACAGTATTTTAATAGGGGAGAACAGGCTGCCTTTAAAAACTGTCTTCTAGATATGACTCTAAATGCACTGAAAAGTGTTATGTCCGATTTTTCAAATTAAGGATGGGAATCGTGTTGTAAATGTAAAGAAAAAGGAGGACAATCTGAAGCAGAACCAGGCTCCCATTTTACTGCCCGTAAATAAAAGAAATCACAGCCTCTTACAATGACCATTTTCCTGTAGAATATGTTGAATTCAGAGGAAAGCTGTACATTCAACACTATCTGACTTTGAAAAATCATGCTTTTTAAATGTTAAAAAAGCTACTCTTGGTAAATAACACTTATTGCAGAAATAAATATTGTATCTTTGTCTTTGTAGACAAGGTAAATGATATTACGATACCTCACATTCATATCACTGAAATAGCATGCTATTTTATCCCAAAAATATATAGCCTGGCATGAATTATATTAATCTCTGATCATGATGTAACATGATCCTGAGAAAGAAAAGTTCCGTCTCATGATGCATCAGTCAGTGTCTGCAGGACAGCTACAGAAATTTTAGTGCTAGTTCACAAAGCACTGGTGAATAATCATCTGAAGTACTATTTTGCACAATTCTTGTTACCCACATTCAGGAAAGATACTTGAAACTGTACAAGTGTGGAGAAAGGTTATAGGAATAACAGGGTAAATCAAGAACCCATCACACAGGCTGGTTTAGCCTAGCAAAGTGAAGACTGACAGAGACACTTGTCTACTGTGTGAATGAGATGAAAGAAGAGCAAAGTGTAAGAAAAGAAAAGTGTAAGAGCTGTCTAAATTTAAGAATGCTGCTTATATAGTCACAGTGTATATGAGGTAACCCTGAATAAATTTAGGTTCAAAACCAAAGGTCTCTAACCATGAAAATAAAGAGGCTATCAAACATCATCCTTCTAAAAGAAATATTGTGTGCACCAAGCAATGTTTACTGTAATATTTGCACAGTTTGAGAGGGATTTTGTTACACAGTTTTTGAGATGGAAGCCAAGTGGAGTTTTTGAACAGGAGAGGAATTTTCCTGATAAAAACTAGTAAGGTTGAAATGTAAAGATCTAACTACACAAAGAGGTTCTTTAACTGTAAGTCACAGCCCACTTGGAAAAAAGCTCATGGTTGACCATGACTGCATGGTCATAGTGCAAAGGTTTTCCAGACCAACCAAAACATTCCTTTTCTCATCTAAAGAGGAAAACTACAAAGATGCTGTCAGCTTTTCTGAACATTCAGCAGCAGGCAGAATTACAGGACAGCTAGTCTAGTAGAATGCTGTGCTATTATATTTAGATTTCAAACCAGATGGACACTAATACTTAAATATTAGAATTTTCTACTTGAATTTTAAATGATCATCTCAGTTCTGACTCGGGCTCAGCCAAGTGGTGGCAGTGACACTAGAATTTACAGAAAAGCAATACCAAAATGGATTACAAGTTCAATGAGAGGAAGACATATTAAACACAAGGGTGAAAATTTAAAAACTTAGCACAATAACCTGAAACACAACTAAAAGGCAGAGGGCTTTCATTCAAAGACAATATTTCACTATGTTTAGGAAAGTTCTTGTCAAAACCAAAACTGAGTTATAAACTGGACAGAAACAGGTGATGAAATAAGATCTTATTCTGTTCTACTGCACTAGAAGATAGCAGATAGAGCTGCAGAGAAAAATGAACACACAAACCTTTTTGCTTGCACCTCAAGCCTTTCAGGCTTGCTTCCTTCCTCCTCCAAAGTAAACTGCCCTTAAGCTGAAATCATGCACAGACATATTTGCAAATATATTGTTAGTCATATACAGAATTCTGTCCAAGGTCAAGTCTGGCAGAAGCCTGATAATTCCCATCTCTAAAAATTCATATTTTACAAATGGCCTTCATTTTAAGCAGCGAAGACATCTGCTCATACAAAATGATTCAGCCAGCACACTTTTGCAAGCATCTTTTCTCAGACAGCTTTACTGATTTTCTTTACATTTAACATAATGTTAAGAAACATAAGAATTTTTCTAAATTTGTTAAGCATATTTGAAGGAGTATATGTTTCATTAAGATAGCATTCTAAGCCAACACTAACATCACTCAGTTTCCACAGTAATTTCTGACACACTAGGAAATATATGCACTACAAGTAGCTAAATACTGTACTCTAACAACTAGTGGTATGCATGGCCACTGCTTGGACACTCAACATGTGTCCTAACAGAAATGTAAGGGAAGCAGTAATCAAAAGAAGCTTACCAAGCTTTCTTATAATAATCAGCCAAAATCATTCCTTATACAAACGCATTGTCTCATGTGAATTGTAGCCCTATAGGCAAAAATTCTTATTTTACCAATATGCCAAAATCAATAGCTAAACTGGTTCTACAACAATCAAAAGCTGTCTGCCATCCAAGTGGTAGCAGATACAATACTGACTTTTCTTTTAACTCAGGTTTCTGTGGCCTAGATCAGTGCTGTGGCAAAACTGGAGGTGAAACTAACATCAGACATTGCAGAAAAAATCCTTTAACATTTAAAAAAGAAATTTTTAAATTAACCAAATTTGTTCAGCCTCTTCCAAAGTGATTATGCAACACACTATAAATCTGAGCAGTACCATCTGGTAGGAAGATGTACAATGCACATGCATCCATTATTCGCACATTTTCGCACTGTACCAGGCCTCTGGGGGAATATATTTTACCATGATATTTGAATTGGAAAAGCATCATTTAGGGACTCAAATCTGAAAGGAAATGGTTTGCATTTAAATGCAGTTACAGAATTAAAAGCTAAACTCATAATACAAAGTAGAAATGACATGCACATTTTCTAGTAAAATGGGTCAGAAGAGAAGGGTACTTACATCACTGTTCTAAACATCTAGTTTAAGTAGCTACATTTCCTACGTGGACACCGCACAAAGTCTGACTTAGGTCCACTGAATGACTTACTACTCTTCAATATCTGTTTGGGAAACGTGAATTCTTAACATAAGCACAAGCAAAATACCTAAAGGAACTGCAAATACGACATATTAGTTAGATCCTCATTTCATAGTCCTGAAGGTTTACTTGATTTCAAGACCTCTTGCCTTCTTTGTGCAGATATGTCAACTGGTGAGTACAAAGCCAGTCTAGAGGATAAAGACTAGAAGAGATTATAAGCACGCGTTGCAAGACAAAAGGAAAAGAAAGGCTTCCGAGAAACCTGAAAAGGTCCTTTCCTCATACAGGATTTATCAGAAATGTGGCTGGTATTGCAAATATCAAAATGCTGGGCAATTCTGTTCCTCTGGATACAGCCAGGTTCCATAGAGTAACATGGGACAAGTGAAACTTATTTACCACATGCCCAAATATATTTGTATCCACACACACAGGATCCAGCAAATTTCAGTCCAAATGTAGCATCTCTAGTTAGCTGACCAAACCATGTTCTATAGATGCAGTTAAGTATCACTGATGATGTTTGCAGATAGGAATGAGATCTTTATGTGCACTAGTTGAGGTGATCTAACAGAATAAACTAAGTTTAGCAGCAGATCTAGTAGGAAGATAAATAGTTTTCCTTGCATCAGTCAGCCCCCCCCATTCTTTTATCTTCAGAATTCAGAAGTGGATTAATGGTTGACTCATGTCTCATTCAAAAGTAGAGAGCAGAGGGCAGGAGCAAACAAAACTTCATTAGAAAAAACCAATTTCTATTTACAAGCACGATCTGACTTCCTAGATAGACTTTCATGAACTCCTTTGCTACAAAGATAAGAGCCTTTCTTTGTCAGCAATTCTTTTTCCTTGGTCACTGCACAAGTATAGTAGCCCAACAATCTCCTCAAAGGATCATGCTGAAATTTTGCACTGAAAACTAAAACATGGGGAATTTGGGTTCAGATAAAAATTATGTGGCTTACTTTCCTATTTTTAGAATGCAGTTCAGAAAAAAAGCTGTTCAAGGAACTCTATAATATATGACATATTTACAGCTATTTCCTATACAGCTATTTGTCTCAAAAAGTTTGGAATTAAGGTTAATTCAAAATGTTCCTTGAGATGATGGTTAGAGCTTTTCCTCCCTGACCATTTCAGCATTGACTAGTATCCAGTTTAAACTGCAGAATCCTACAAACAACTGTAGAGGCTTAAGGAACAAATAATCAGAATAGCCATGGGTTCAATACCTATTTTAGCAGCCTCAAGGCTAGCAGTCTTCATATCTTTTTTCCTATCTACATTAAGAAACTAGGCAGGATCAGGTGGCAATTTTGATGGATGTTTAAATAACACTTTGCTGTATTTATGAAGTTGCTTGTGTATTTCATCTACAAGCAACCATTACTTAAAATTAAAATGCATAGCTTGTGTTAAAATAGGCATCAGATGGGAGTTCTTGTTGTAGAGTCATGAAAATTTAGAAGACTGTGAGAACATATCAAAGAACCTCTAGTGACTCTGGCCTATTTCTCTACAGAAGGCTGCTTCACACTTCTTTATAGAGTAAAGAAAACACTATGAGAAAGCTCAAACTCATCTGCTCAAGAAGGTGTAAAATATATTACAGAAGTGTGAGAAGGACCAGTAAGAGAACTGTTGGGATTTTCTCACTGGGTGCATTTATTTGAATGTCAGCAACTTTAATCTAGAACACTTATTATACAACAGGACCCTACATCTTCAGTGATATTATTGGAAAGGGATCTTTCCAACCTGGTTGTGTTGCTTCTCTGATAGTTCTCAACAAAGCTTGCAACACCAATTATCTTTATAAAACTCAGGAGTAACTTGCACAAATGAATGAGTTTTATCATTAAATACCCTTTTAAAATATCATTCAAGGTCATGGCTATGACATGAAATGTTTCGCTACAATGTACATTTTGTTTGCATAAGCATATTTGGCAGGTAATCTCACAGTACAGTGAACTTCCTTCATCAGCGCAGGTTTAATTGCTTCCCAACACACACACTCTTTCCCTATTAATGCTTTTTGACAAATTCACTGCACATTAATTTTCATTACTTGTTCTCTCATGCAAAATGGGCCATTATTTCTCAATCCCAGTAAGTTTTCAAAATGAACTAGTTTCTAGTTCTGATGGGTGTGGGTGTTTGCAGTATAGCATTTGAGATATTACCTGATTATAGCTGATGCAGTTACAAGTTCGTCGAGCACAGCCGAAGTCAGAGTAGTAAGCAAAACAGGGTGTCTTCTTCACCATGACGTTACTTGAGAAAATACTACCTACTGTTGTTAAAAGTAACAGAGGAGACCAGGGTTATTTCATAGACAAGACTTTCTTTGAGCCATCCAAATGGAACAGAAGAGGCTTTGGAGAGTATTCCTGCATCGCCCTACAGCGATAGGGAAAACATATTTGATTGTAGAACTAGCCCAGTGAAACAGCTTACCAGAAGAGGTGGTTTATTGAAGGTTTTCTCCTGCTGTTGCTTCAACTCAGGTGGAATTCTTGGAGTTTCTCTGTCGTACCAGGATTCAGTTCCTACTTGATCCTAGACAGGGCCTTCCATCTACCACTCAAGGCTTTTTCGCTCTAGGAAGGCTCCAATTTTTAGTCAATGAGTAGTTACTTATACAAAGCAGAACAGTGCTAGAGAGATCTCTACAAGTCCACCCACCCCTGCGCCCCACCTGGAGTTGATGCCCATTTCTGAAACGCAAGTAGAGTTAGTTCCCAATGTGCTTTCCTGCATGCCAGGTGAGTATCACAGGCCTCTGGCTACTGGTCAAAACTCACCGGTATTTAACAGAAGAATACTGTGAGAATCTTTTAGGGAACTGCAGGAAAGCTTTGGAAGAGGAGGATAACTGAAGGGAGGTGACTCCTCATGCATGACGTGATACTTGTTTGGAGTTAGTAAAACTTGAAAATTTCATGAGAAATTGCATAGTCAGTCCTTTAAAGCTATGGACTTTCTTTGCCTGCAATCTAAATTACACGTGAAAAGCACAACTGTGGTAATGGAATGGGGATCTATACACTTGTGTGGCCATATAGAAAGCTCAAGAACTAAGGTGCTAGGCTAGGAAGATGAGTTTGCCCTGGTTCCAATCTCTCAGCAAAAGCAACAGTTACTAAGATGTTCTTAAAAGTATCACTCTTAATTTAAGCTGCAAAATAAAACCTCTCCAGTGATCCATTTCATAAACAGCCCATTTGAATTGATTCAGATTTGCTCTGTTTGCCTTCTGGTCCAGAAATATGACAGCAATGAAGGTTTCAATGAGGTACTTAGGAAACACCAATAATAATTTACATTCGAAACAAGGTGTAACCTATTTTTTATATAGCTGACTATAAAGCTGCATTTTTTCCCTCTTCTGGAAACTTCAGGTAGTTATACATGGTACTAAAGTATAAAAAAAGTAATTAAAAAAAGTTTTGCTTTTCAAGTATCTTTTCTTCAGCCATTTTAACAGGCTGAATTAAAATCAAACTTTTCTATGAAAAATTAAAACAAACCTCTAAAGGGAAATGCTTAATCTAAGTTGATCCTTGATCACAAGAGTTACTCTAACATTAATACTAATTCTTGGACAGTCTTCATTTCATTACATTAATGCAGAAGTCAACCCTTGAGATACCTACAGAGCCTATAGATAATTGTTTATGTTCTCTCAACTGCAAATTAAGTTTATTTATACATATGAAAACTCACTCTAAGGTAACAGATGGGAGCTTCTGTGGGAAATATGCACATAAATTTTAGGTTTCATGTGAACTGTAGATGAAAACAAGCATACTGCCTCAGATTGAAATCTCCCAGCTGTATTGATTTTTCAGAATGGAACATGACTAGAAGTTATTCACAGATGCTCTCCTCCCGCAGCAGCAAGCTGCTCTCCCTCCTCTCAAGGGAAACGGGGCACCGAGGAGCAGAGCTACTGATGGAGCTGGAGGAAAAAAAAAGACTCCAGGCATGAGCTGCAATGGGTCTGAATGAAGAAAGGAGGATGGAAGAAAAGCATTTGTTCAGTAGTCCAGGAACTTTTTTATTTTAAAACAATTTCATTCCTCTTCTCCTTACCCATCTCATTCCCTTCATCGTATATGTACATATAACTTCACTATGTGGCCTGTCGCAAACAGCTCTCCTCTCATCACACACAGCAACACTAACCACCTCCTCTGTTTCTCCCCCACCCCCCAAAAAAGTCTCAGTCCCAACTATCAGCAGACACTTCCTTCCGTCCTCTTCATTGTCTAGTCCCCTGCAACCTTCCCAAAAGCTTTGCAATGAGGCTTTCTCCTCCCTATCCCAGTCCCAGTGTCCACTGCAGGTTCACTGCAGCTCACACAGTGCATTCCCTACCTGAGCTCACTGCTACCCAGGGCATAGGAAAACCGAGGATGTGGGGCTGTCCCTAGGCAGGCTGTCAGTCCATACCAAAACAGCTTGCAGAATAAACCCAATCCAAAATCCCTGCAGCTCTTTTCAGGTTGTCTTGTCTCCCATCTTCACAAAGTAAAACGTTATACCCCTTGCATCATTGTCAGAGAACTTTTAAGAAGGGAGTTTGCAGCCACGCATGTGTGGTAGGAAACACTGAAATAATACTGGAGAATCACATATGTCCACGTTTGGTAGGTTTACGGAAAGAGAATCCAGCTTATATTCATGGTACTGGTGATTTACACTGGGATGGGCACAGCTGACCTGCTATTCTTTTTAGGTCCGTGACCTCAGCTGGCAAGCATCCCAGCAACTGAACAAGTAGTGGTGCATACTCAGTTAACTAAGCCCTTCTCAACAAAACCCCTTTACCTTCAGGCATCATTCAGTAATATTACTACTCAAGAACCCCATCAGTGGGACTGATGCCCACAAGTACTCTGCAACAAACAGCATGCTGTAAAGATCTGCAAGAACTGTGTTCATGATCTTAGGACAAAGGATATTCATCATCAACAAACTCTGAGCAGAAACATTTGATACAGTCGCAACACTTTGCCAAGGAAGATTTACTTCTTTTGTGAGGCACAAGATTGCAACTGCTGAAATTCTGTCTCCTGGGCATTCAGAGTCTATAGCACCTCCACAAACTCTAAGTTTACTCTACTAGAAAAACTAAAAATAAACCCAAACATTAATGATGTGGCAGACTGACATTCACAGATGCTGAAATCCAATGCACATCAATGCTGACCTAGAACAACCAATGCTACAAGGGAGCGCATTGTCATTTCACAACCCATAGCTTGCCCTATATAACAGAAGGGCGCTTTACTGGCCATAAGTTGCAAACAAAACCCAGTAGTCATAACTGCAATTATGGTTACAACTCCTTTTTCTCTTACTGCATTCCTCATAACAGACAGAAATGAAAAACCTCTGCAATTCCTGCCAAGGTTATTCTGCACACTCCCACACAAGAAAGTTCCTCATCTTGTGGATACAGATCCAACGAAGTCATGTATCGCACAATTTTAGAAACAACAGGAGACCCTCAAGAGCTGGTACACGCAGTCGGTATAGACACTGGTCAACAACAGTTTCCCTTTTAACTCTGCTGCCAGGGATAGAGCTCCTACCCCAATACACACTCTTAGGCTATTATCATTAAGACTCCAGTGGTGGAACCAGTCCACTCAACACTGAAGTCTGGTATCTGTGCCCAGTACGAGTACTGGTCCCACACCTGGAGACAACCATTCTGGAGTTACTTATACACATGGACGTGAGACCCACATACCAGAGCAACTGCACAGAAACAGTACACAGTGGCTTCTAAGCGTACAGAGCAGCTACGGTTGCAGTAGGAACAACTTCATATAACCAGACTGATTCAGATGTTCCTACTGGGTAGTACTTTAATTTTTCCATGAGACAAGCAGTTCTGACAGTCCCTGAAGTTTGCAGCTGGAAGCCTCATACAGGCAACAAACAAAGCTACAGCAGAGAAATGATGGCTGCTAAGTCATCATCTTTCGAAGCAGGAACCACAGATGTAGCACTCCCATGACATCATGTTCAGACACCTGCGAGCTCTCAAGCAAACTGTGAAAGAATTAACCATAAGATGTGTATGATAGGTCCTCACTGTAATAAAACAAGGGATTCCTTTTGTTCACCTTCAGTGTACAAAAGGATGCAAACCAGACTGTGCAAAGGGAACTCTTCTGCATGAAAAATTAATCATCTTCCACAAAATATTGAACTCAAGTCCCAGATTTCAGTTTTTGTAAGGAGTTTTATGGCTAGCATCATACCGATGAAGCCATACATCAAGCAGATGTAAAATGATATACTAATATCTTCCTGAATATTCAGAAGATAAGTTAATCAAAACTGCTCATCTCAGAGGGATCATTAGGAAGTGCAGTTCTCATTCCTAAATAGTAACTTCCAATCACTACTGATCATTCTAGCAAATATACCCAACTATTATGCTTATCCCGCAGCTTAAATCATCTCCCAGATGACCATTGCAGCCTCCAGTTTCACTTGTTATTTCCTCAGTGGTGCAGTGATGCATGAACAAAAATAATTGTGGCACAAAGAAAGCCAAAGTTATGAAAAACATCAAATACATGGAATTTATTCATACCAAAATATTTTATATGAAGTAAGGCATGAAGTTATGACATTAAGTATAAAGTCATATCCATTTTCAATTTTAAAACCCCTGTTTTAAAATAAACCTAAAATTGATCCATAATGTTCAGTTACTCTTAATGTTAGTTTTCCACAGCCTCAATTTCCATTTCAATTGTTGAAGCGTACAGGATGTACGTTAAATGTGACAAAAGGAAGATGCTTATGAAATCAAAAGTACTTCCTCTGAACTAAAGCATTAGTTACTTTCTTGCAGAAATCCACTCTCTCCACTTGAATGCAAACCTTAGTACACCTTGACACACTGCCGAAAACATTGAATATGTGTGTAAAAGAACTTGCATACTTTATAAGAAAAACCTGCTTCTGTTTAGACAGCCTTGACTGCACATGATAACATGCTTACTTTATACCAGCACTTAGCCAAGTTTTGGAGACAGATAATAGTGAAGAAAACAGGCTTGCTACCACACAATGTATCTAGGAAAATTTATAGGGTAGACTAGGAAAAAAAGAGCTCTATTTTTACCTGAGCTCTTAATTCACACTAAAATTAAAAGTGAAACACTACACCTGCCACAGTATAAGCCTGGCTAATCTTCAGGGTAGCTACATATGAAAAAAACAAGATTCATTTATGTATCTTAACAGAAAAACAGAGAGCCCAGATAAATTGTCCCATATACCACAGACAAGTTGCTCCAAAACAGGCTTCTGGATTATTTTTTTTTTAAATTGAAATCCCCAAGAAATAGGAATCAGAAAAAGCTATAACCAAAAGTTTTACTTTCCTGATGACTGCGTGTCTTCCCTCTACTCACCATTACATAAAACACTTGAACACAACATGCTTAAAGCAATGTCATTCAGTAATCTCTAGCAGTGACCTAAAGGATGCAAGAGCTTTTTTACAAAATCTGTCTTCAAGCCATCAGCTAAATATTCCACAATCCATGGGTAACTGCCCGGAATGAAACAGCATGCTGTATTCTGGATTTGGGACCCTGAAGCTTTAACCAGTTATTTACATAGTCATGAAGATCAGCTTGAATTTTGGAGATGTTGCTGCAGAAGATCTATACGTGAGAGAGCTGTCATTGCAAACTCCTGGGAGGAGGGAGCAAGAGGGTAAAAACCCGATGTGGCGAGAGTCAATTGCAGGAGGCTACAAGGAGGTATTGAAGTGGAACCCCTTGCCCAAATAACCTCCTCAGGTGCAGCCTCTGGTGTAACTAGGAGGTAGGGCATAACCACGACCAACAGCAAACAGAAATACTTGAGTCTGAGATAAAGGTGGAATCTAACCGCAAGGAAATAATATCTGAATTTTCACCACTTTGAAGCACCTTGGCAGAGGAATCTAGTGATGTGCAGAGCCCTGAGGCTCTCCATGTTGCAGGGGAAATAAAAACTTCTAATGCTGCAACAAGAAATGCAAAGAAAGTATTTTAAGGAAAGTCACTCTAACACGAAAACGAGAAAGAGTCATCCCACATTTTCATGCCCTGTTCTATACATCCTATCTGAAAAACTATCTCCCACACACAAAATAAGAGGAGGATGGTCTCATGTTATATTTTACAAGTTAAATTAGGAATGTAACAATCCTCACTTTTTTGCTACGTATTTTAAATAATTAAGCAATGGAAGTTACTAGGCTTCAAGATACCAATCTCAAGTATAAAGCAGCAGCTTGTGCACAGCTGTGCCCTCAAGGCAAGTTCCATGTCGACCAGCCCTGTCTGTGTTCTCTGTTAAAAGGCAGCAATCACTCCGAGGGAACTGTCACCATTAATGTCTCTGTAACATGCACTTTTGACATGTCATCAGATTGAATTGCCAGAAATTAAAGTTACAGAAATCAAATTTCACTATGTTTGCAAAATAATACTTTACTATAAAACCTTTGAAACAAAATAACCACTGGCCAGTTGTTGCTTTGTTCCTAGTCATAACTATTCAAGGAAGCATTCAAGTACCTGTTCATGTGTCATTTTAACACTTGCTATATTCCCTAAAATGAACAAATGTGCAAATGACAAATATCAAGTGCTTTTTCTTTTTTCAACTTACACAAAGGATATGAATCATCATGCTACTGTGTACATGCAAAGCCAAAGCCAAATAGAGTTTATTATTACAGATCTCCCCCTAAAACTTATTTTTAATAAATCATTCTGGAAGTGTTTCCAAAGATTTAGGCACGTCTCGGCTGCCCCCCCTTGACACATACCTCATTACAAATTGTGAACAAGAAAATATCAGACTGTACTGTCTCAGATAGTGAACAATGAAATATCTGAGACTGTATGGTCTCAGATAATATATCTCAGAAGCTGTACATGTTGTCTAATTTTCAAGTGTGTTCAATCTTGTTTGTCAATACATAAGCTACAAATCAAAAAATGTTGGGATGAGAGTTATACATCACCTGTGCTAGCTGGCAAGGACTTGAAACTTGATGTCCAGGAGCTACCAAGGCTGGGTAGTAGGTTCTCACCCTCTATTTATACTTTGTCTGACAGTCATGCCAAGAGGGAATCCTTTTCACTAAACCTAATTGTTTTACTGAAATGCTGCCAGACACCTCCATTACACCCCTGATGTGCCGGGGGACTTATAGCTTTTATTTGCACTTTCCTGAAAATAGCTCAGTAGTGCATGCCAAGATGGGGATCCTGACATTATTCACACAATCTGAGGGAGGTAAGCTATCAGTTATCTTTAAACAGATCACTGTTCCTCTTTCTTTTTAGGGAAGGGGGGGGGAGTCCGTATCCCAAGAAAGGGACAGTTAATTGTAGCTACCACTTCAAGGTATTCCAGACAAGAACAATCTTTTGTAAAGCCCTAAATTACCTGCCACAAGCACACAAACAGGAGGGATCAGTTGAGATCCCTGTTTAGAATCTTCTTTGGTAAGTAGTTGTTTATTGCTCTTTTATGTAGATACAGTCCATTTTCACCTTCTTTTAATATGACACAGAGGAAAACCTTTAAAATGGGAAGTACTGTTCTGTTATAATGCATTTGCATACTGTGTGCAGCTACACTAAATGGATTTCATAGCATGAACTACTTAAAATACATTTCTCTTAGTAATTATAACATTACATCATGTGATAAGCAGAAAACGCATTTATGCATATGCCAATGTCAGTGTTTTTCCTTCCTCTACAACAGTACCTCACATACCCATTTTGTTCCCCCGTAACCAAATATTTTCCCCTAGTCTTACAAACACTACCATTTTAACTTCGATTCGATAGCGTGAACTAATATTAATTATCATTAATAATGACTAGCAAGTTTAAGGGAAAAGTATAAAACAGACAATAAAAAGAGGCAACAAGATACCTATTTCTGGACTAAAACTTTTCATTCAGTAGCATACTACTTGCAGGACTTATTTTGCACACTGCTACATTGCAAAAATTCTCAGTTTTGTCTATCTCCTACAGACACACTCTGGTATTATTCACAGATGGGACACAAATTGTGTCTCCTTGAGAGACATGGCCACCACACAAACAGCTCTGCTTGCTTTTTAAGTTTGCACACATCCACTGTTGCATCAGCCAACTTCAGTTTGTTAAGCCTTCTTTCAAGGCTGTTTGCTTTGTTTCAGATTTCAAAGCACAGCAGTCTTCCCTCATACTGTGTTTTGCCCAGTGGTTCTCCTGTGCTGCGCTTACCCTTCTCAAAAAGTAAAGACTAGAAAGAGATGCAATGATATAATGCAATACCTGATTGTTGTGGTACTGTGTTAGAGTCTGTATGGTACTAACATGTAAAGTTTTCCGATTAACGTTAGCTAGTGTCACACACGATGTTATGAACTTGCCCTAAACAATTCAGCAGATTATTGGTATTATGCAAGAACAATAATAATTTAAGATCAGGGACAGGATTTATTTCTAGTCTTTCATAGGCTAGTGGCACAGAGATACATACTCTCACCAATACAAAAGGAATATATACTTTAAATGGAAAAGAATCATTCAAGAATCCAAGTACTATTCTGCTTTTACTATATGACATGCATATGAACAGTTTAACTCGCAGTGGATTAAAGCAGCCTCACATCAAGAGTATTTTCACAGAGCAGCATGATAACACGTGCTTCATAGCTTACAGTATCAATACTGTTATAATATATTGATATGTTTCAGCATATATCTCTAGCTCAATTAATCTACACTAATAAGGTGTGCCTCTGTGGAAAAAAAATGTTTTCTAGGTTTCTTCCCAATGCACATGCAACTGGGTAAATGCAAAGTTAAGCTAAGGAGAAACAAACAGTAGTTCGGTTTGTTGTTTTGTTTGTCTTTTCCAGAAATCAAAAGCTATGTTGTCCACAATGAAAGGCCAAATCAAACGTTATAGAAGGGGAACATCTCAATAGCCATACCCATTTCTTAGTACTTCTTACCATAGTGATTATTCAGACATGAAAATCAGGTTACTTGAACAGCTATTGAATTACCTGTCTACTGGGAATACTTGGTTATGCAAAATCAATATTCAGACCCAGTATCCTACTAGGGCACTTGTTCTCACTTGTGATTTCCAGCTTATTTACCTGATGTTCTTTTTGCAGCGTGTGCTGTGAGTTTTGAATTTGCATTAGTAAGAAAGCTGATGTTTGTCAGTTTCCAGTCCGTTCAACCAGTCACAGAATGTGAAATAGGAAGAATGATATAAAGACAAAAGAAGCATACCTAAAAACATGGGCGTAGGCTATCAATTAATGGGTCAGTGTTACCACTTTCTCCAGCTTCAGGGACCAAATCCCAAAGTTTTTACCATTTTTGTAGTGAAAATTTCAGCTCTAACGACATTTCAGACCTAGTGCCTTGTGCTGGTTTTGGCTGGGATAGAGTTAATTTTCTTCATAGTAGCTCCTATGGGGCTATGTTTTGGATTTGTGGTGAAAACAGCGTTGATAACACAGGGATGTTTTAGCTATTGCTGAGCAGGGCTCACACAGAGCCGAGGCCTTTTCTGCTTCTCCCCCCACCCCACCAGCGAGGAGGCTGGGGGGGCACAAGGCGTTGGAGGGGACACAGCCGGGACAGCTGACCCCAACTGACCCCAGGGATATTCCAGACCATAGGACGTCATGCTCAGTATATAAAGCCGTGGAAGAAGGAGGAGGCTGTGGGGACGTTCAGAGTGACGGCGTTTGTCTTCCCAAGTCCCCGTCAGGTGTGATGGAGCCCGGCTTCCCTGGAGATGGCTGAACACCTGCCTGCCCGTGGGAAGTGGGGAATGAATTCCTTGTTTTGCTTTCCTTGCATGCATGGCTTTTGCTTTACCTATTAAACTGTCTTTGTCTCAGCCCACGAGTTTTCTCACTTTTCCTCTTCTGATTGTCTCCTGCACCCCACCACGGGGGAGTGAGAGAGCAGCTGTGTGGTGTGTTTAGTTGCTGGCTGGGGTTAAACCGCAACACAGCAGCAGGCAGTTAGTTCATCACTCAAAACTTCATCAAGGCAGTTCCCAAAGAGAAACAGATCAGCAGGTTTTTAATCAACATGGCAGGTATTCTAAATGCCAGAGAAAAATTCAGATTTTTCATATACCTGGTGGAGTCAATAAGAGACTGTGCTCACTGGACTAACTTAGAGAAAATGGGAAAAGTTAGAACAGTAAGCGCCAGAGTGGGGAAGTATGTTGGATTATTGATCCCTGCCCCAACCCCACCCCCCAAAAAGACTAAGGTCATACAATTGGCAGAAACTAGTTTTCTGACAGCATGAATAATAGGATCCTCTACTTCATTCTGTCATAATGCTTTGGCTAGTCACTTCTTCCAGATCTGTGTTTCTGCTAATTTCTACTGCTTCAACCCTAAAATATTACAAATATACACAAAAATTGTCTATGAGCAGAGAGTACATGGAATAAGCCAACACTGCAGCATGGTTCAACAGTCCAAGTCTGAAATAACAATGAAGTAAACATTGCTGTTATTCCCAAACCACAGATGAAGTCTGGAAAAGCAGATTTACCATCCCTTGGACAGAATGCCAGCCTGAACTTCAGAGCTTTTGGTACCTACATGCGTGCAGGAACCTGACACACATACCTTTCTCTAGGAATCATGCCTGCAACCTTTCAATTCCTCCCTCTTCACAGAAATACCTCTTCATTAGCAATTTTTGAGCAAATTGGTCACTTACCAGGACTAGTTAATCACCTCTTAGAGAGAAGCAACATAAAATACATCAATAGAAGACATCACAGAAGGCAACTCGTGTATCAGTTGCTCACATGCGAGCAAGAATTATTTACACACTAGTATCTGCCTTTGTATTGTACTAAGTCCTTTGAGGATTACAAATTTTCCTGCATGTCTGTTTGGGCACTTAGGTACTCATAAACTTAAATACTTACTCTGGGAACAGTCAAGTTTGAAAATCACGGTCTGACTCTGAGTCTATTTTTTACTTTGACTAAAATTAGAAACTATGAATGCATGGGGGTTTTTTTCCAAAATGCTGTTGAACAAAAGAGACTAGACTGTTCATTTGCTGACTTGCTAGATGTTTCTTACTCTTTTGATCTCTTTGCAGCATGTTGATCTTCACTTTGGAAAAAGTACGTGGTAAATTCTGCAAATTTTCTGTCCAAAAGAGCACACAAAGCACAGCTATCATTCCAAGGCATTGCCAACGAAACTGAGGCAGGAGGCCAACTCTCACTTTTAGCAGAGGCAGACCATAGGCAACTCAGCTGAGGCCCTGAGGGCTTCTGTGTGCCAGTCAGACTAGATCAGACTCAGCAAAGGAGCAAAAGAATGTAAGAGACAACTTGAACTCAAAATACCTTTCCAAAGCTCTCCACGTATCTGCAGCAGAAGTAGGTCTAGGACACAAAGATAGTGGTAGCATGGAGGAGGAAGAGGGGAATCAAGGCACAACTGATATGAAGAACATAAAGCTGAAAGCAGATGGTGGTCCACTCAAAATCAAAAACCTGAACCTCAACTGATAAAGGAAACAAAGGGAGAAAAAAAAAAAGAAAATCCAAAATGGTGAAGCCATTCCCAATAGCATGTTTATAGGAATCAGGGGAAATATAACATTACACAAATAATTATTACCGTGCCATTAGAACTACATTTGTGAGGAAAATCACATGCGGGCTCAAGTTCATGAAGCACTTGCTTTTGTGGGGAGGTAAAACTATTATAACAAAAATGCCCCAAGCAGAAGGCAGAAAGATACCACCCACCCTGTGGGAATGAAGTCAGGGAATGAAGCTCTGGGTCCTCAGAGGAACTAGCTTTGTTGGTGCACACAGAGGCAGTTCCAGGAGTTTTGGCTGTGCTAGTAACACAAATTTGTTTCATGACTCTGCACATGCTCTCTTCTGTTAGGTAAGTCAGTGAAAACAGAAGTGTTACGTGATATTGGGTTCTCCAACTCAGAGATTAAGCCATGTACTTCAAAAAGAAATCCATGACCTTGTGCCTGGAAAAGCAATTCACAAAACTACACCAACTTTTTCCAGCACTCCATGCTGCCTTATTTAATGACATGAGTACAAACAGAGCACGCGTGTGTTTTCTTTTTCAATCTGAGATGTATCCTTCTTTTTACCTCACTCCCACCGCAAGAAAGCAAGGGTCATCAGACAAGCAACAAAACAACACTAAAACCAAGGGTGCTGCTCAGACTTTTTCCTTCTTCTCTCCCATAAGCACAGCTAGGAGTGCCTTAAACTTTCTGAAGCACTTTTCTTACACCTGCACTGGCCTCTTCTTTCCACATGGCCACATATTTTCATTAATAAGTACTTTATCACAAAATAATTGGCTTCTGCAGGCCTCTGAAAATGAAACAGCTATAAGAGGTAAACAGATTATGATAATTCCAGTATTAATGAAGTCTGGAAGAAGTCTGAATTGCTTCAGGGAAGAAACAGACTTGGTCACTTTGAAACAGAAATTTATCCGATTTGCTGTTCAGCCTTTTTTGGTGCAAAAACTTATTTATAAACAGTACTACTCATGTGTTGCAGACCATAAGTATCATTCATTAGCACATCACTTTAACATTCCTCTCCAGCCACAGTAAATTATATCAGTAAAGACTTTGGCCATTTCATTAAAGTATTTCAGGAAAAATATTCCATTCCTGCAAGGACATCATTTCAGTTCTTTAAACACAGCCACACAGAATGGCAATCAAATCATGCAGCATAACTAATGTTTTTACAGTCTTCCTTTGCTCATGTTCTGCTCTATATGTATATCATGTCCTGCGCTTGGAGCAGAGCCTCTCTCGGGTACAGACCATACATCGTTACCCAGCTTGAATCTGCACAAAAATTATGGACTCTGAAATGCATTACCTTCTGTAGCTTTAAGACCTATTCAATAATAAAATCAAATTCTCAGTGATAGCAACACTCATTTCCAATTGCTCAACAAGGCCAGATGAAATATGTTGTCTCTGAGGAACACTTCACAGCTGAAGGCTGCAAGCTCAGTGTGCAAACACCTGAAAACACCAGTTACTCAGAACAGCTGCATAGAAAAACCACAGTAACCCAGCGGAAACAGCCAGGAGAGATTTTCTAAGTTTAAAAGGCTATTTATCAATATCTCTAGGTCTCATTCTGTCTTGCTGAGTCTTTGAAACTCTTTCTCACAGCTTAAGTCAGCCACAGATAGAAGTGGCACCATCTCATTACTGCTGCTCTTGAGTCACAGGGCAAACGCTGGCCTCCAGGTCCAGGTCCAGGTCCAGGGCTTCACGCTCATGGGAGCAGATCTGCTACACACACATCACCTGCAAGAAGCACACCCTAGAGCAACCTATCCTACCTTTCATGCTCAGGTTTCCACCTGGAGGGAAATGGTTAGTTTGCTCCAGGTACAATCTCAGGAGTGAAGTAACACCAACAAAGTGTGGCCAGGCAAAGGACCATGAAATGGCAGAGTGCCTAAAATCCAGAAGAATACTTATCTGTACACTTATCTAGATTTTTTTAAATATATATCCTTCCCCAGATATGAAGAGACTGAGTTCTTCTACATCTCTTCACAGACACTGTTTGATCAGCTTTTCTCCCTCACTGAATAAACCGTTGTACTTACACAGCAATTTCTACCTCCTTAACCTGGTTACTTACCATAATCACACTATCATTACCTCTCTACATTCACTACATACATATAAACTCACAGCACATAACATATCCCCTGCATGTCATGGCACCCACTAGAAACCCTTTCTTCAGAGCACAAGAAAGAACTAATGGATTTTGCTTTATGTACCAAACTTTTGAATGAGAGTCAGCGTATTCAGCAAGTCGATTCTCAGTGCCAAAGGCAGTTGGTTGGTCTAGAACTCCTGATTATTTACAGAGACAGAAATACCACCACAGACTTGAACCTGAAAGCACTTATTTGAGCATTGAGAGGTTTTAAATCTTTCTTTCTGGTATTTCAGTGTCATAGAATTAAGATCTTTGGAAGAAATTATCACGTTAATTAATAGGCAGAAGCAATTGGATAGGAGTGAGGAACTTGTTAAACCTGGCAATCTGCAGGAATATGAAAAACATGAACAGTTTATGATTGGCTTCTACATGCCTATGTAACACAGAAACCAAATAGAACAAAATTAAAAGCATCCTCTGGAACATATTCATACAAACAGGGTACTAATGCCTTGGTTTTCGAAAGATAAAAAAGGCCACTCAGCTACTGGAAGAAAACACAATGGGGATCTCATTTTTTACATAATTAGGTACACATTGCCATCAAGCAAAACATCAGATTTTTTTCATGCTTGTCCCACTTCTGTCCTCAATCCACAGAATGGCAATGAATGTCCAGTTTAGCCATTAAAAACTGTAGCAGTTTGGGTGTCCAGCTGCAACTGCAATCCAGACTGCCCACAAATTTATGTAATGTAAACCACTGCATAGCATGTCTAACATGCAGGCAACATCACGTGCAGATTATGGTGAGACTAGACCACAGAATTCACAAGGCTTTCACTATTCTAAATACTATAACCTTCCAACCATGCAGCTTCATGGCTGTTAACAGGTTCTCTTTTTCCCTAATAAAACAGGATGACATGTGGCAAACAGCACCATTTTTCCAAGTCGAGAGCATGTCTTCATCACATCTCTCTTGAGAATTCTGCTGCTGCCTGAGGCACAAGAGAATGAAATAGAAAAAGGCAGAAATACCCAAGGAACAGTCATAAATTCTCCTACTTAAAATAAAAAGGTAAAATTAACATTTCCCCAGGAAATAAAAAGGATATCCTTTTCTAGGAGCTGAGGCTTTAGAAATTCTTAGAACATAGTTTACTATATTCCTACAAGGATCCCAAGGCCAGTCTGTCTTTCCAAGGCTGATAAGCACAGTCCTTGACTTTCTGATCAGCTGTACATCAGGATTCTATTCATCCCACTTCATCTTCACCAAATCTAGCATTTATATAAGCCTGGGTAGGTTTGGAGACAATCTTATTATGGTATCGTATGGTTATCTCAAGCTTTTCTAAATGTAAAGAAGAATGTAGGATTAGAAAGAACTTCATGCTGCACGTCCTCATCCTTCTTCATTCATTGACCAGTTTCCATCATAAGACTAGCTGGCTTCTTGTAATTCCTGAACTTTTAAATTTTCCTTCTAAATACTATTCACTACTTTCAATTTCCCACCCAAATGATGCCCACCTTAGTTTCAGTCCTCCTAGCGTCTCATTTTATGTTGTTTAATCAGCTTTTCTTCATCCCATATCCAGATACCATATCCCCCTCCCAGGCTCATTTTTACTAGATTAAACAAAACCAGTTTACCTCATCTCCTGCAGGTGAGACTTTCCATTCCCCAGTCACTGAGGTAACTAATTTCTAAACCCGTTACAAGATTAGCCAGGGCTTTTTCGAACATGGGAGACTAACTGCAGACAATATTCCAGAAGTTCCTCCATTTCCTGCACAGCAAAGTGAAACTGTCTCTATTTCTAATAGCAACACTAAGAGAAAAAAATACAGGAATACCATGCCAGCTTCTGAGCTGCAAAAGTTTGTTGCATGCAACCAGTTCTTAGCAAGATGTTACAATTTGGTCCTATTAAGCTTAATGCCATTCTTCTTTTACCCCTTTAATCTTTTTCTAAAATAGCTGTTCTTACAATGTCTCAAAGCTGATAAATTTTTTAGTACTACAAACTTCAAAATTCATCTAGAATATGCTAAACTTTATATCATGGTCCTCTAAACAGGCAAAGCATGGTTTGTTTGTTTCGTTTTAAATTAAAATACAATGCAGTCCAGTGAATTCAACACACTGTCCTTTAGCTGTACTCTTATTCTTAGAAAATTTTCAGTCCTGGTCAACAGACATAACTAATATTCAAAAACTGGAATAAACAGCCACAATGAACAGCACAGAGATTTTAATCCTATCCACCCGGTCATGGAGAGAACTGCTAAAATCTGGGTTAATCCTTCCAATCCTTAGTCAGAAATGAAAGTCTGTGCAATTGAAATAGTATGCCAGAATTAGATTTGCTTGTGCTAAGGATTCAATTAAGCCAAAAATTAAGATCTGAAATAGCTTCAGTTAAAATCAAAGCAGTGCATTTCTTCTGACAGATATTATAATCCAGAAAAGTCATTGTACTGAGACCAAACTCATAGCCCTTCTCTCCACAGGAAATTAATTTGGGACAAATCCCAGACACAGATTTTCAGATAGGAGTTTTGTCAAAAAAAAAAGAGAAAAAAAAAATCAGCATTTCTCCAAAATGATAATGACAACCGCTCAACTGGAATGCCATGAATAAGGCAGAACCTTCAGTTAGGAAGACCACAGAAATAAAGACAATTACTTATATTGCAATTTTATGAAGCAAATTCTCACAAACACCCTAGTGGCAATTTTAACTACTTTATATTTGTTGCTGTACTCAAAAACATGACATACCCATTAGATATAAAATATTTATCTCGTATCTATTTATCTGTATTGGGCAGGGGACTTTTTTATTTTTAGCAAGCTGAGAGATCACACGTCAACATAAAAAAATTTTAAAATGAAGAAAGGAAGATGCCACACTCCCCAGAGCAATTTCGCTTGAAGCTTCTTCATCATTTGATTAAAGCCTGTACAAATCAGACTGTATTAAATCTAAAATATAACAAATAGTCTGTATTTGCTGCGGCAAGTCTTCAGACTTGTCTATAGACAATTTATGTCAAGCCTGAAGTTTATGGTTGCTTTCTTGATGAAGTTACATATGAGATCACCTTCAAGACCCAGAAAGCCAGTGCTCCCCTCGAGCCTACCAATGCCACGCCTGCGCCCTCCCGTAACACGTCACGCTCAGCACAGTTACCGTGGGAGGCAAAAGCGAAGTGCCAGTAAAACTTTCCGTTACAAACATTTAAACTCTATAGTAACAGAATAATAGAGGCAAATACTCAGCTGTAGCCTCCAGGCCAAGATAGCCAGAGGTTTCAAGCTATTGCATAAGCATATTTCTGCAATTTTTGTTGCTCCAAAGCTGGAAGCTTTTACTCAGGCAAGGCTCTTTGAAGTTACTTTGGGAACTGGCTCTCTGCAGATGGAAAAACAAATGATTAAACCAGCTCAATAGGGAGTCAGACTTATTGTACATACTTGATTTAATAAGAAGCTAAGGGAGGGAGAATGTTGTTTGTTTGGTTTTTGTTTAAATACAACACTAGAATGCCTGTTAAGAAGGAAAATACACCACCGTCAGAGCTGCATCAGAAAAGCTGTTTTAATAACGGAGTTTGTAACTGGGTCAAACATGCAAATGAAACCTTAAAGTGACCTGGTAAGACAAAAATCTAATTACCAAAATGAAGTTTAAATAGAATATCAGGTTTAACTTAAGTAAAACCAGGTAGCATGTCAACAAATCAAGCTACCAGCAGTCCAGTAAGTCATTTGAAAAAGAGCACCCCAAGTACCATTATAACTCTTAAAGTACTGAATCATTCCTTTAACTAGAGACTGCTCTTCTAAGCAGAATATGCCTTAAATCTAATATGTTGCTTGGACTTTCCACCTCAGATATTATGAGGCTATGTCTGCATCTTTATGCCATTTATATAAAGAACATACTGAACACCCCTTATTAGAAAGGCAAAAACCCCTCCATCTTCTCTTTACATTGCAGCATTCAAATCTTCAGGAAAAGCAATTAAGTAGGCATTAAAGGACTAAATATTTAAAGTATTTGCTTACTTTGCATTTGCTCCTAGTCCTTTACTTCACAATGAAATCAATCATGCTGCAGCCAGGATCCCGCAAGCAGGATTTTTGCTTTCCATGTGGGACTCATACATGACCTGGATGCTATCTTTTCCTAGTAGAAGTATGCTCCTTGACATTTAGAAATGCCTTTGCTGACCTAGAGAACTGTTTTCAACACAAGTTATTTAAAACTAAGATTTTGCATGCCTATAACTTGCTTATCAGACAGTAAAAAAAGTAGTAGAATGTGCAAAATGTGCAAAGTTCATTCTTATTTTGGCTTAAGTTTTCCACTGCTTTCAGGCAGTGTCCACTGAGGTGTCCCCTGCAGCTTAACAAATCAATAGGACTTATATTGGAATAAGGATTACTGAGCCGGACCGTTACATTTTATTATTGGATGAAATAACTCACTATTTCAAGATCTCCGCCTCGTACTGTGAAGAAGGTAAATCAGAAAACAGGTCTTCTCAAGCCAACAGTCATCTAATACAAGCAAGCACACTTAGAAAGAAAACAACTGAAGCAAGCACACAAAAAAGATTGGTAAGGCTTTCAATGACCATTAAAGGCACACATGCTGCAGGTGACAGCTGGCTCCCATAAAAACTTCCTACATGTTCATTTAAATTTTAATTCAGAGACCATCAGATGTGTTTTTATGAGAAATTGGGAATCGAAAATAGTTGTATATAGTGACAAGCTACTGAGCAACTGTTTAGGATAGTTTAAATTTGAAGATTTTTTAAATTATTTACACCTGTCCTAAGTCAGCTATTAAGTGTCATTTCACTTATTCACTGATCATTGGAAATATTCCAGTAACTCTTATGCTATAACAGTGCTGAATAGTAAAGAACAACAGGAAAGCCAAAGAGATTGTAGCCAGAAGCATGTATCCTGGAAAAGGTTAGAAAAGGAAGGCATGTGACATGACTTTTTAAATTGTTAAGACTGGAAAAATGACAGGATGAGTATATCTGGAAATGGCTGGGAAGATCATTTGTTGACTTTAGCCAACATGGGCAGGGGTGACAGTGGTGGAATGTAAACTTGTATTTTTCCTTCCACAAGGGAGTTTGCCCTGCAAAGAACCAAAACTATCCTTGCCTGACACTTTCCTATACTCTATTCTCTGAAGACATTGCTTATTTTCAACCTCATGATACAACCAGTCATTTAGATTACATCAACATTTATGTAATTCACGATCCATAACTTTGTTCTGCACGCATAACTACAATTTAAGTAAGTAAAGTAAGTGCCGGTAAACATGAGTCTCAGAATAAACTTTTAAAGCAACAGCAAAACACATTCACATACAGGGGAGACTGCAGAATCAGCGAGCCACCTAACACTGTGGAAAGCAATTTATTTTCATATATTTTAACTAACAGTTTGTCCTGTCCCCGAGTATTCTGAAGCCAATTATAATTGAATTGAAAATCAATTACAAAAGGGAATCATAAATGTATTTTCAAATGTCAATTCCTAAAAATCCGAGGTAGCAGGACACAGTAGCCAGCCAAGTGCATAGCAAAATAAAGGGAGGGTTGTATATTTAGGAAAGCCTATAGACTGGCCCTGTCCCAGAGGTTATACTAAAGGAAAAAATAAAAGCAGTAGGGAAATTTTAAATGACATTAAAAGAGAAACATGCAGACTCCAATACATCAATTTCCAGATACTTAACTACAGCCTGGACTCCCTACATTGCACCAGGAAAAGCCAGTGTCCCCCTACATGAGTATGTAAAGCTGGTCAATGAATGCAGAAGGAATCACTTAGGACAGGAGAAGAATTGCCCGAAATCCCAGGGCCAGGAACCCTGAAGAGATACTGAGATGGAAACTGTTCAGGGTTTCAAATATGGTTTTCTCATACTTCTTTCTTCACAAATAGATCACTAGCACCAGCAATTCCTATTGCTGGTTTATCACCAGCTCAGCTCTTCACCGTTACGCTAGCTTACCTGGTTTAGCTTCCCATCCTTTCTCTATTTTCTGCTTATTAAACAGGCTTAGCTTAAAGTCATAACAGTTTTTACATTCTTCTTGGGATTCCAGAGAATTTTTATTTGCTTCAATTATTCTTATTTTAGCATGACTATCATCTGCACTTTGTGTACACTAAAAGAGTCCCAGTACTCCTAACAGCAAGGGATACATATTTTTAAGCCAAGAGGTATATTCTCTCCTAGCCAACCTTGCTTCTGCCAGAAGTGAACTAAGGTAATAAATGGGGGGGCGGAAAAAATAAAATCCAAACCACCCTAACTCTAACACTAAGGTGACAGCCAAGTATAAAGTAGAATAGCAAATAGATGGGATGCAGATGAAGACAGCATAACAGGAGGGTGTTTGGAGGCAGCTGTTTGGAGGAAAGAGATTTGCATATAGAATGGACTGGATAAGAAACACACAGTCTAAGAGCAAACGAAGGAAGCAAATGTTTTTTTACAACTTCTATACCAGTTTGCTTTTACATAGTTAAGTGATAGAGCTTAATGTTTTGCATGCTGAGCATCGGAGTCATCCACAACATCTTTCACTAGAAAACAGATTCCACAACAGAAAATTTCAGCCTTTTTGCAGATAACAATAGTCAAAATGCAGATGGAGAAATGAGAGGAGAGGATGGCAAACAGATCAAAATGAAACAAAGGAGAGGGTTAGCTTATTTACTACAAATATAATGTGACTAGTGAAAATCAACCAGACCATCCTAAATAGTACTTGACTAGAATACAGAGGCACTTCCCAAAGTTTTTGCATCTGTTTTCTTATGATGAATTCACAAGCCTTATCTCATCCCAATTAGGTACTTCATATAGCTCTGATGCCTCTGCCAACACAATTTACCCAGAACTCTTAATTAGCCTCACACACAAAAAATAACATGTAATTTGTCTGGCAATTATATGTTTCTGTAACTTCTAAAAGCAACTCATTGTAGGAATGTTGCACACTTTGAACAGATTACCTTAATTCTATTTGCTGTTTATTCAATTATAACTTTCATTCCTAATTGTATTGTAAATTGTGTTGGGCTGGAAGGTGGCTATAAAATGCCTGCTCTTTCCTGTTTCATAGTGGTTCTATGTATGCAGTGTGTTTCCACTAGACACAAAATCAATGTAGTGATTAGACTACAGTAGACTGCAAAGCAGTCCTATTGTTAATTCTAGTCACGTGGAGAAACAGGTTGGTCAGCACAAACAGACAAAACTTTGTATCAACAAAATCACAGGCAGAAATCTTGAACCAAAAGTTAGAACACTTAAAAAAAAAAGAAAAAACACTGTCAAGAAAAGGAAACAAAAGGGAAAGATAAGCAGCTTCCCACCCAGCAATCCCTTGAATGAAACAGGTTTATAGAAATACCTCGCTCTGAGATGCACAAAAGGCAAGCTATAAATAGTTATGCACACTGAGCAGAGGCCGTGGAGCAAGACCAGCATTGGTGTTCTCAGTCATACTGCAGCAAGTAACTTGTGACAAGGAAACAGTCCAGGCTATCTTCATTAAAAGCCTCAAAGGAAATTACTTTCCCAAACCTATGATGGAGATAGAAAGCCTAAAACACTGACTGAAGAGTCATCTAGTAATGAAGCACCTCTCCAAGAGAGCTTACTCAAAACCTAAATAACGGGATACATAATTTTAAAGTTGAAAGGTGCATGGTCTCAATCTGAAAAAAATGTACTTTATCCAGGCTACTCAAAGATGGGTGTACGTGATCCTGCTGGGAGATTACACTACTGTCAGCCAATTCATCACGCCAAACCACTATTACTTGTAGGCTCCATCCTGAGGAGTAGGTAAATCAACGTACTTGAAGAAAAATGTTACAAGCACGAAGATGACAACCTTTCATTTTCTCACTATTCCTCTCCACCTTCAGCAAGGGAATCTGGCAGAAAGCAGGGAGAAGAACCTGCATGTATACCAAAAACAACAGGCCTAGCTTTCTCAGACCTGATCACGCCTTAATATGAAACAAAAGATGACTTCCAAAAGAAATGGAAGTCCTTTTGGAGCTGTATACAGAACATTAGTGTTTTAATCAAATGTCATCCACAGCCCTCCAATGTGCCACTTAGTGTATTACAACCAAAAGGGACTGCACTCTAGCTTTGAATTTGTCCCTGTCCAAATACAGGTTAATCTCGCTAAGCATTCTCTGTTCTATAAATGTACAATCAAATGGAGATGTTTCACTGTTGCCCATGGCTCTAGAAGTTTAGGACCAGCTTCTGACCTCAGATATGTTGCTGGATTTCCTGGATCGGTTTTAGCGCAGTCTCTGTGGCTGTTGAGGAGATTAGGGGAGTAGGAATGGATTAAACAAACTGTCCGGAGATATAAATTTACGATTTGTTTCTTTAATCTGCAAGTAAAGCTTAAAGAGTCAGTATTCAAACAAAACCTTAGTCACAAATTTGGACTAGAAACTGTTGCTTTTTTAAGAGGTTTAAATCAACCACAGACATTGATCAGGGAACGCTGTGTACTCCTCGGCCCACCCCAGTAGGCAATAATGCCTCATGCCTAAGTCCCAGAAGGCACAGACCTTTCTCCAGAGGAATTTTGCTCTTCCCTAAATAAGAGATAAGTTGTACAACTGGGACTTCCTTCTCTTTCTAAACACTCAGGCTTTTTGATCACTTAAGCTCCACGTGTATGGAAAGTACAGGGAAAATTGCTGTTGGGAAAGGTGAGATAATGTTAACTGCATACCACAAACTTACAGCTGCTGGACACCAAGTCACCTCCGTCTGCAACTTGGAATACCATGTTTGCACATCAGGAAACAAGCTAGTTTTCCTGTTTGGTTGTTCAGCTTTTGTACATTTCTTCTACACACTTTAATTTCTCTCCAAAGTATTCCCTTCTAACCAATCTTGTTTCCAGTTCTCATTTCACACAGAGCCTGTGAATCTCAACTTTTCTCTGACCCAATAAATCAAGTCTCAGGATAGAGGAAGAGACATCACCATGGGGCTTCTAGCACAGCTTGTTTGAGTGCAAATACTCAAAAAGAAATGCTTGCCAGCTGCTGCGCATTTACACAAGAGCACAAAAGCTTTTCCTAGAAACAACGGGGAGACCCAAGCATAACCCATGAGCAGCACTGTCTCTCTGGGGCCACAAGACCTCCAGCTAGGTCTCCATCTTGAGAAGCCGGAGGGGCCCTCATCCGGAGGGTGAACGTGCCGTGTAACTGGAGCTCTGCACTAAGGGAACTAAACCATGTCCGTTTTTACAAACTGTGCGTCTGGCTTATGCACCTCAATTGCAAGCACAGGGTTTTTCTCCTAAGGACATTAACTCTATATCTAATATAAATAGCCAATGATGCTGCTATAGTTTATTTCAGTGAAGTACGGAAGAAAATATCTCAAGGATTTAAACAAACAATATGGTGACAGATGGTGTGGAGACAATCCAGGCTGGGCTCCCTCAGTAAAATCCACACAACTTCATAGCTCCAGGAAAGAGGGGAGGCAGAGGAGGAAGAGGAAGGAGAAGGAGGGAAGAGGGGAGAAAAGCTGGCCAAGATGACCAATTTGTTATTCTAACAAATAAAAACAGTTGTGTACTTCAAAGTTTCTCTGTTCTTGTATACACAGCTCTTTGTACCATCACCGATGTACACAGATCTACCCCAGATATCTTCCAAGCAAGTCCAAAAAAATTATAAAGAAATTCTTCAAATTAAATTGTTAGTCCAAGTAAGTGACAAATAAAACACACTATTAAACTGTCTATCCAAATCATCTAAGTGTCCTCTCAAAAATAATTAATAGATGAAACGCGAAAAATGTGTTTGTTTGACATGATATCAAGGCCCTACTGTTCACTGTATAATTTTATTAGGATGAATATTTTCAGGTATGTTCTCTGGATATATTCCAATTGCCAGAAATGTTTTATGTGCTTTATAATAGTCTATTATTACTTTGTAACTTAAAGGGAATAATTTGAGATTTTATATTTGAGAATGTCCTTGGGAAAAAATTCCAAGAATGCCACCAGGAATGTCTGTAAGCAGAAAATTATGTTGAAAGTCTGCTATGTTATAATTACCTACAGACAGGCGATAATTTGGAGAGATTGCATGGATGATCTACGACAGTGACCTATTAGCAGTTTTAAAGTCCAAACAAAGACACTTATGGATTTCTATATTCAAGAACTGTAAGAACAGACAGTTTGAAGAGAAAGCAACCAGTACCTTTGAGATGAAAGTCTATTGCCCTTACTGCAAATGACTAGATCCAAGTGAAGCCAAACATTCCTCCTGCCTAAATAAGAGTGGTTTATAGGATCCCACCCTGCACCCTGGGCTCAGCTGCAACTGTGTCAAGTCAAGCAAGCTTTTTAAAAAAAATTAAGAACCTACCCACACCTGAGCTACATCAAAAATCAAGCCAGCACTAGAAGACTTCAATTTCCTACAATCTGCTTACTAGTTACAGAAATTCCCAATCTCTTCCAAATTATCTTCCTTCTACTTAGGAAAATTGAATCAAATATTCCTCCCTTCAACTCCACAAGAGTGACAGTTCAAGTCTACTCTCATGGTATTCCAGGAAATCCTTCATGCTTTCCTTTGCTAAATTAAGAGGGAAACTTTTGTATGGACAAGAGAATGAGGAATAATATAATCATCTCAGAAATAGCTAGGAAAATCCTTTAGAAAAGAAAAGACAGAATGGGGGAGAGAAAGCAAGAAAGCAAGGCTCACATCATTAATACAACACTTCTCTGGGTTCTGAGACACAGCTCAAAGCAGTGAACACTGCAGCTCTCGCTGTTAAAGCTTTACTTTCTCATGGCGATGACAATACAAGAATAGTAATGTAAACCTGCATGCTGTATCATAACCACCTCGCGCTCCCAGACCACTGGCTCCTATTGAAGAAAAGCACGAGATATTGTATCCACTCACTTCATTCACCTCAGTAAGAAAGAGTTCAAGCACGTTTTTAACCACTTAATAACAGTGATTATGCCATGTGTGCGTAAAAGGTACGACTGCAGATTACGAGCCCAGTTCTAAAAATCTTTATGGATGTGCAAGGCAACTTTTTTAAAAAAAATACATATAGATTGACTTTTATGGATATGGTCAAGTAAACACAAATTTCCAAGACAGGGTCAATGCTACGTTTTTGTTGCAGTTCAAAATAAAAATGAAAATATCTGGAAGTTACACTTCCCAAAGCAGCATTAGTACAGCTAGAAGGGAAGAAAGTAAAATTCAACTGCTTCTTTAAAAGAGGCAGAAGGAATAGTGCAAGCTACTTTATCTAGACCTGAAGCATCAGTTACATGAATACAGATATTTTTTCACTAAAGCATTTATTCAAGTACAGTTTAATCCTCCGGTCTTTTGCAGCACCAGTCAAAGCTAAAGTTAATATCCTCAGGAGTACAGTGCCATACGCATGCTAATATCAGTTAACAGTAAGGACAGGAATGAAAAGTTACAAAATTTAGATTTAAGATTTTCTGTAAAAATACAGGACTGCTTTGATGAGCCAACTAGATGAGCTGGACAGAAATCTACATAAAGCATATGGAAGACATGCAAATTGATGGGCACGCTCCATGAAGTATGATCTCCAGAAAAGATTCCACAACAAAAAACAAACCAAACACACCTCCCCACCAGCATTCATCACAACAATTTTTTAAAGCATAAGAATTGAAGGACATTTATGCATAGTGCAAATGTGAAGTGTAGCTTTTGAACTTTTTTTTTTTTTTTACTTTTTTTTTTTTTTTTTTATATGATCACTGTGCTATGAGGATACATGGCAAAGAAGTTGTAAGATGTGTAGAGGAACCTTAAGAGCAGCGTACAAAGTCATGAACAGATAAGGAAATGTAAAATCTCAGTACCAGAGCCAGTAGTCTGGGTGCGCTCTGATCGTAGTTACAAGGCTGGCCTTAGAGTTCTGGTTTGCACAAGTGCGGTACAGTTTTTGCATCTCAGGACTGAGGAAAAACAGAGCAATTCCAGCTATAATGAGCTGAAAATGACAGGTAGTGCAAACATCTGCGAGTATTTCAGTAAAATACCTGAAAAATGCCCACCAAAAGAATGAACAAGATTTAAAAGTACAGTCCCACTCACTACTTATTCACAGTTAGGCGTCTTCATAAATACCCCAGCAGCACTATAGGGCGCGGGGGTCTGGTGGAGGAGTGGAACACAAGTCAGCAGTGCACCCTTCTGGTGATAAAGCCTGACCAGGCTGCGTTAGCCAGAGCACAGCCAGCTGCTGGAGGGAAGGGATTATCCCCCTCTTTGGTACTCGTGAGGCCGCGTTGGCAGTCCTCTGTCCAGTTGTGGGTTCCCCCGCACAAGACATCAATATACCTGAGTGAGCCCAGAGGGCCGGAGGGCAGGAGGTGCAAGAAGGGGCTGAGGGAACTCTTTTCCCCAGAAGAGAGGCAGGTAAGGGCAGGTGTAACTGCAGCCTACAGCTACACAGAGACAGAGCTGGACTCGGAGACTCACAGCAAAAGAACAGGAGCCCGTGGTCACGGTACAGAGGGAAATTCTAATGAGATATAACAAAAATATTTGCACGGTGAGAAAGGTTAAGTACTGGAACAGATTGCCCAGAGAGGCTGTGGTATCTACATCCATAGAGATATTCAAAACTTGACTGGATGATCTGGTCTGACTTTGATGTTAGCTTGTCATTGAGCTAGGGCTGGGTTAAACAAGCTCCAGTGATCCCTTCCAACCTCAATTGCTCTATGATTCTATGTTTACTATTTCGGAGGAGGATGGGGCTAAAAAGGAAAGCTGAAGGTGGTGGTAGATGCAAAAGGGATGTTATACTAAACAATTAAGAGCGTTTATTGCCAATATTATCAGCAGAAAGAATAATGAAGAACGATAATTTAACTATATACAGTACTTATTTTCTGGAAAAGCAAAGATCTATTTTGCATAACATTTCCAGAGCTGTTTCAAGAAGCATTGCTTTGTAATAGCCCTTTTGGAGAATTACCCTCACCTTTAATGCTGTTTGGCTATGCATTATAACTGTCAGTAGTTCCATGACAATAAAATGCTTCGAGCTATGTCTTTCAGAAAGATTTCTAATGAGAAGCTAGAAAGACTTAATTCTGCAATATGCAAGAGCAGTATGGTTCAAAGACGCTAAGTATTCCTGGATGTATTTATAATACATAGGGGCTTTTTCCCCACTTGTGAAGGAAACAAATCTTTTATTGTTGTCGCAGAACTAACCACGATGTTCTGCTTTAGAAAAGTATCACAGACACTATCCTTATAATGATAGCATGTGGTGAAACAAATGTAACTAATTTTAAAATCAAATGCTCAAGTCAGGAAACAGTTCCTAAGTAATGTTTGGTTTGAGATCCCTCAAATGTCAACAGACACAAGATGAATAAACAGCCAGTCTGTTTTCAGCATCCTCCAAGGGATGCTGATGCACAGCAGGTTGGCACAGATGCCCCAGACACAATTCTCATCTTGTTTCAGTAGACTATCCCACATCTGAGTATGTTTTAAGTCTGCGGCAGAATTGGGAACCAAAGCCAAGGAGCAGTTCATTGGCAGGAGAGTTCCTGCCAACAGCAGGTGATAAAATCAGCTGGAGACAGAGCATGTGGCACCGTCCAAAGGGTACCTCTACAGCGCAGTTGGGATCCGGTAGGTACCATACATCCTTAAGTGGCACATTGGTTTATCGGTAGGCTTTTGACAGCAGATGTCAGGTGACGGCAGATCGGCTAGGTTCAGAAAATATTCCAGTTTTGTTGGCTTCACATGCCTGTCAATTTTCATAGCCTGTATCAAGCAACTTATCTCCTCAGCTGGTGCAGGCAAACTTTAACCAAACTGAAGCGCAGTACAGCCTGCTGGGCCAACGGAGGAGGCAGTCTAAACTACGCGCCGTTCGCAGCAGATGTTCGCACGGGAACTCAGTACTGCAAAAGCTGTATGTCCTGCATTAATCACTGCATACTCCAAATGTGGGCATATCTCATATTTAGAAACCCAACCAACTTTTTATTTTTTAAAGAGATGGCTGGCTGTTCATGTGAGATTCACATTGACATAGTATTTATTAGCCATAGAGAATATGGTAAGCTTATCTACTCTGAGTCATTCCAGTAAAGTCTTTAGCAGTATAGAGCATTATGGATGACTTCTTATTTCTATGCCTTCAGTTTAGTTCACATTTAGGACAGTTAAGCAGCATATAGCAACCACCTGGCACAGAATTCACTGAATTGTTGTGCTGCCTTTGTGTCAGCCATGCTCAGTAGACTACAGACAAACAGGTACTGCACACACACACTTTGAAGTGTCTTCTAAAACACAGTACCAACATAACGCCACAGAAGAGGAAAATATCTTTTAGAGCCACACAGTAAGGACATAAATGAAATGGCCATTAGCGTGCCAGAGAACCACATCTACAAGCAAGAGTGGGACCAAGCATCTTTTTTTGCATACCCAGCCATCTCAGTGTATGAGACAAAACAGAAGAATTTAAACACCGATCAAATTCACAATTTCGCCAACACCCATGTGTTTCAGCTAAAATCCTGACACTGACTTGGAAGACAGATTTTACATTTGCAGTCCTTCTCCCTCAGTCTTCATCTCCTCTGCCTTTATGACAGCACTGTGAATTTCACCTTCAACTCCCAGGAATTCATTCCTAAATAAATGGTTAATTGAGAGACATATGCAAGTCTCGTTACTACGATGTTCCAAACCCAGTTCCAAGACATTGCACATTGCAAAAGCCAAGTTAAAAATTAAGGCAATTTTAGTTACATGAGCAAACAATTCTTTCAGCCGATTCAAGCTACCGAAGACAGCCTGTTAGATTGCCTTAACACACAAAAGAACAATTTTGATTTCCCACGTGGAAATCTTAGAAGCCACGTTTCAGCACAAAAATGTTTTATTAGCAAACTGTGATAACCCCTAAATTCAAAGACAGCGATATAATAATGACAATATTAGCATACAATGAAAATAGTATTAACTTACTGAGACAAGAAAAATACAATCTATTTCATTTTCTAGAGGCTCCTACATAAAAGTAAAAAATAGATCTGTATCAGTAACATCCTGCATCTGCTACCGAGCATGAAGTCGATTCCGTAAGGATTTCTGCCAGTGTTTCATCACTCGGCACTGCCTGGGATCTTCAAATGTTCTTATGCTAGCATAGAAAGTTGAGTGAAACATGTATCAAATAAAATTCCTGAATATATATAAAGCCAGCTTTATAAAGATGGGTAAATCTGTACAGTAATTTCAAAGCACATGAAATAACTGCGCCTGTAACTTGGTCACTGCGATTACATTTAAGATAGTAGCATTGACTAGAATGATCTTTCCATATAAATCAAGATGTCAAAGCCATTGTTATAGAATCTCTGCTATAATTCAGCACTTACTGTCTTCCCCTTGTATGACATAAGTTTTAAAGGCAGGCCATTCCAAATACCAAGAGAGACAGATCGCTTATCCCAGTGGAAAAAGTCTTTTCCAGAGGTGAAGTTTCAAAAGTTCACAGCTGATTCCTCAACCGTTACTAATCATTGCATCTTTCCTGCTTCTTCCCTTCCCCACCCCCCCACCCCCCACCCCCCTCAGGTTACGAAACAACATATCCGGACCACTTCACTTTCAGATGGATTCGGAGAGTTCTTTAATATTCAAGTACTATGCAAAAGCCCCTTATAAAGAATAACAGTATTTAATGAATAAGAAACCCTAAAGGGTACAAATATCAGGAAATAAGTTACAATTAACATTGAAAAGCCTTGTGTGCTGGAAAACCAGTAAATTACTTCCCACAATTGAATTCCCTTTTCAGCTCTCCTTTTACGCCACGGTGGGAGCTCCTCTCAGACTTTCAGGCCAAGCAGCAGTCCATGCCAGAGGATTTAGTCCTGCGCGGTGCTAAGCACCTGTTTCAGAAACAGCAGTGATCACTTTACAAGATCAATGCTGCAGTGCCAGCAAGGATTTTTTTTAAAATTGTTACAATGTCAAGCAACATGAGCTGGGTACGTGAGTCACTTTTGTCATTCCAGTCTCACGACAGATTACACAGAGGTGTTTTCCAACAAAACAATTTGTCATTATCTCCGGAGTTCAGACAACCTCAGTGTGGATTTTCATGAACTATAATAGGAAATTATAAGTACCTGGTTAGCAAAAATCTAATTTAATAAATACAGTGAATGCAAGAGCTGGTTCAAGTTTGCAGCACTACTTAATTTATAGACTGTAGTAGATCACAAGTCCAGCTTAATTGTCCTATTGTCCTATTACTACTATTGTCCTCAAATACATTCAGGTCTATTGCGTGCTTTTTCTTATAAGCACTGCAGAGTATCTCTTTATAACTTTAAATTTTAACCCTAAAATCATTTTATTGACCTACTATTTTGAGGTCGTTTTTACAGCCATATGTCATATTTGCTAGTAAAATTTCTAAACTGACCAGCATTCAGTGTGCTGGAGAGTAAAATTTCATTAAGACTGCTTTTTACAATGGACAGAAAATTGAGTTTCAGGCATGAACCCCAAAATATTTCAGAATATTTGACGAGTGATCAGTGAGGACACTGCTCCATATATTCTTTCTTTTTTAAAGTACAGACATAAAATTAGAAGCACCTTTTTTTAACTGCTTGCAGTGATTATTCGCAATAGAGACCAACACAGTGAAGTACATTAGACTAGCAAAAGCTTTTAATAGATTTTCCTACCTTATCTGCCATTATCATGGAGGCCCCACCATGAATTCCAAGAATTGGAATAGAAGTCTGAGATGAAATAAAATCCAAAATCTGAGCTACTGCCTCCTGATCAGTATCATCTCCAAAAACCACTCCATGGATCTTGGTGCCTGACATCAAGTCGCAAACATGCGTTATGATGCTCTTAGGGTCAGTCTGGTTCACCAGAAGGGTCACTACATTGACATCAACAGTCAGGTCTGCTGACATTTCCCTGGTCCAGAGAGCTCTGATATCTCTCTCTGTGATATACTTGGTCCTTCCCAGAATCACTGCAATGTTCAGGATGGGATAACTTTTCTCCGCTCCACGAACAAGATCCAAAGGCGCCAGAAGAGCTTGGAGTACCAGGAGAGCACAGCCAATTTTCCTCATCTTTGCCAGCTTTATCCCCTGTAAAAGTGATCACATTGTATGAGAAAAACAACAGAGAGGAAAAAAATATATACTGTGTATCTCCAATGAAGGTTTTAAACAGAGAGCTTCTGGACACAATGCAAACTTTAGCAGCTTTTTATAATACATTCTTCACCTTAGTTTCAATTCAAGCCTCTCCTATCCCCTCAGAAAGTTGGCTTGCCAATGACAGTATTACAGCTGGTCTCCTGCAAGCAAGGCAAAAACTGTAGCACGAGTTCAGAGGAAAGACCCATTGAAATTCTTCCTGGATGGCCAACAAAAATTAAAATGACTGACGTAATTTAAAGAAGACATCAGCATCCTTCTCTTTGACGTTGCCGTCCTAAGAACAGGTAAGACACAGAAATCTATTTTCCTTTGTCCCCAATGCCTATTTAAAATTTAGTCACAGTCTAACGGGAAGAGGTGCTTTAGCTCAAAAGGAGAGAAGCGAGCCAGGGGTCTGCTGGAAACCCCAGTCCGTACACTCCATACATCTCACAGCATCCCAGAACCATGCTGGTTTATTTCTGAAGGTCTCTCCTAGACAGCTGCTGCTCAAGCACAGCCCACTGCATTTCTGGAACAGATTCAGAAGCACAACATCCTATCTTAATTCTTCTCCCTCCTCTCAACGCGGCATTCACTTGAGCATCTCGGAACTGCTGATCTCAGACACAAAGTTGTCACTGGTGTTGAAGGGGAGGGTGTTCCACAAATGAGCATCACTGCCTTGGTTTACTTCACGTCTTCACCGAATCTCTGGAGGGGGCTGGATATAGACAGGGTAGGACGGGGAGAGAGATGAGCCACAGAAGCGATCTGAACTATCTGAAGGAGGGAGAAGAGGCAGAGCAGGTCTGACTCTGCAAGATCTCCGTTTCTGTGCCCCGAGGGATTTCCACCCCCAGAACTGGCTCTCCGCTAGCTGCAAGAAGGGAGTCCCTGGGCCACATAAAGCCAGGCTGGTTGCAGAGCGTCACACGGCAGACACCAGCGAGGCCCTCCAATCAGGGCCGGCGTTTTGCAGATCTCCCTGCTCGTCCCGCAAGCCCTATCTCCATCAGCAGCCAGAATCACCTGCTGCCGAAACGCCCGCCAAGACAAGGGCTTGCCGTACCGTCCCCTCCTGTCGGGGCTGACGAGGGGATGAGCACTTGAGAGACCATTGAACCGCTCCTCGCTGCCACCGTGCTTCCCGCGGCAGGGCGCTGCGGGCCGCGCGCCCCCACCCCCGCTGCAGCACCGGGGGGAGCACGGAAAGCGGTAGGAATAAACAACCCCAGGTGCCCGCAGACGCGAAGCCGCTTCGGCTTCCTCCAGCCCCCCCGGGAAATCACGGCCAGCATAACAGACCCCCCCCGCCCGCCACGGGCACGGTTCGCCCCCCGTAACGACCCGCACCGCACCGGGGAGCGCCCCCCCACCCCCCCCACCCCGCTCCCCCGGCCGCGCCGCGGCGCCGCGGCGCCCCCTGGCGGCCGCGGGGCGCCGTGCCACGTACCCAGCGCCTCAGGAGACGGAGCGGCGGCGGGGGCCGGTGGGGCCGGTGGTGCCGGTGGTGGTGCAGGGCATGCCGCGGCCGCGGGCATGTCGCGCCCCTCGGTGCCCGGGCTCAGGGGAGGCCTCCGCGCCGCTGGCCGCACGCGTGATCCCCGCCGCAGCCTGCGAGAGACATCGCATCCCGGGAGGGCAGCTAGGGGGACAGGGGGACAGGCAAAGAGGGGCTGGGGGGGGGGGAGACGGGGACGGGACAACGGGGGGGAGAAGAGGAAACGGTGAAAAGCCGTTAGTCCGGTTGCGGATTTGACGGGGGGGAGGGGGGGGGGGGGGAGTCTTTCTCCATCTCATGCGGCACGTGAACCGAAATGAAGTGACTAGACTCAAAAGTTCCCTCCCCTTCACTTAGGAAAGAGCTTAAATTTATTTCTAAGAGCGGCGCCCGTGAGCCCCCAGCCGTCCGGGAAACGTCCCTCAGCCTATCCAGGTCAGGAAAATCCTGGGCTCCCAACTGCCCGTTTGCTTCCAAGAGAAACGCACGGGGTTGAGCTCTAAGGGAAGAGGCGTCCGACCTGGAAAGAGCAGCTAGAAGCAAACTAATTCACATGATCAAGGGCAGGAGTCCTCTCGACAGGTTCAAAACAAGCTTAAGCTGGGAAACAGCTAAATCGGTGTGGGATAAAGCTCTTTTTGATCTTGTAAGGGAACCGATTCATTCCCAATTTACCCTCAGCAAACCCGGGGAGACACATTCCAGCAGATCCCTCCACGACAAGCTCGGACCGCTTTGATTTTTCACTCGCTATTGCCAGCAAATATGCAAAAGCAGACTTCCTCAAGCAGCCCCAGTTAAATGTAGGACGCTGGCGCGTCAGGCGAAGGCAACCGGCATTCCCCGACCGGTCCTCGGTGCTGACTGGAAGGAAACTAAGAGCCAAGCACCGAACGGCGAGAGCCGGCAGCG